>NC_062222.1:136373095-136973095 GCF_902686445.1 Sciurus carolinensis | reverse complement strand
AGAAGTTCGGCGCTGTTGGACATTAATCGTAGCGGGTGCACTGGCCGTGAGAGTAACTGTGATTTGTTAAACAGCATCCTGCCTGTTGCAGCTTTCTTCCCCCACTCTGACAAATCATTAGAGCATTACTTTGTTTTGGGAAAAAAAAAATCATTCCCTTTGTTATAAAAACCTGTGTGGGTGCCGCTTAATTAATCACCTACTTTATACAGCAGACTGGAAACGTGGAAGGGACGGAACAAAGAGTGGGCCGGAAATTTTGCACAAACTCACCCCAAGCTGCTTCTCACAGCTGGATGATGCAGCTCGCATCGGCAAGAGCCCAAGGGCAGTGGTATGCCCCCGGCGGCCTCTCCACAGCAGGCAAACAGGCAGCTGACCAGGTCCCTGCAAGGGAACTTTCCAGAACAGGGGATAACCATTGGCCCCGCTCCCTCTGGGCCAGAAAGAAGCCCGCCTCCTGCCTGAACCAAGCTAAATGGGTGCTGAACAGATGTTTCCAGAAAATTGGTTTGAAAATCAGACATTCCCGTAGCACCATCTGGCCTTGCTTGGGCTGGGGTAGCAAGACAGGCCCTCCTGCCTCGGCTGCTCCTTCCCACTCACCTCTTTTCCGCACTCACTCCCTGGTGTCCAGGTGCACACGGGCGCCTGGGGTACAGAGCAGGAGAGACAGGCCCTGCTCCCAGCGCTGTGCACAGGTGACAGAGGTACCCACAGCCAGCACTGCCCACGCCCAGGGAGAGCGTGGTCTTGTTCCTGCTGCAGGAAGCTGGGAAGACAGCCTCTCGCTTGGACCCTAGAACCCGGCTGGCTGCTCGGTGCCGGGCGTTCCCTCCATCACGCTGTCTGCCACCAACCCAGGACGTGGAAAAGGCAGGCTTGGGGCTCCAGAGCCTCCACCACTCCCATAAACCAAGGCCAGGTTTCACTCCGTGCTTGTGAGGGACCAGCTGTAAATCACTGCACCAACTCAGGTGGCTCACACTGGCAGGTCCGTCCGCTTCCTCACGGGCACCACAGTGTGCCGGTGTCGGCAAGCCCGCTTCACCCCCTGAGCATGGCGTGGTGGCCCTGGCAGGTGCATGGCAAAGGCAGGTGGTCCCTCCAGCGTGACCCCCAGTTCCCAGCAGGTTGCGCTTCAGAGCCACCCAGGTAGGTCAGACTCCTGGCAGCAGAGGCTCTAAAGCCCAGGGAGCCTGGGACCTGGGCAACCTGGCACAGATTTGTCCCATGACACCTCCAAACCAACATGGCCCCACATGATGCACCCCTGCCTTCGGGAAGCTACTGTTTCTGATAGAGACAGACACACACGCACACCCAGAGGTAACAGACAAAAAGATAAACCAAGCCCCAATGGCAGAATGCTGCCATCCTCCCCTACCCCTGGGGTGTGTCCCAAGACCCCCACGGGCCGCCTGAAACCAAGAACAGCAATCCGCCCTACACACGCCATGCTTTCTCCTGCACACACATGCCTATCACAGAGCTTAATCTACAGAGCGGGCCGTAAGACTAACAAGGAAAACTCTTAATAAAAGAACAACTACAAGAACAATGTAATATCGTTGCTATCATCACTACTCGTGCACTCTCGGTGCCTCTATTAAGTAAAATAAGGGTTACTTGATCACAAGTACCATGATACACAGTTGATCTGATAACCAAGGTGGTGACTAACAGGGTGGTAGCTTATACAGCATGGATACCCTGGACACAGAGGCAATTCCCATCCCAGCAGGAGAGAGGAGTCACTGTCAGGCCTCATCACACTACTCAGAATGGCTGACAACTCAACATGTGAATTGCTTATTCTGGAACTTTCCATTTAACACTCTCAGATCTTGGCTGAGCATGGGTAACTGAAACCACGGGCAGCAAAACCGTGGATAAGGACACACACTGTGTCATTGAGACAAGCCAACACACAGGTGGGGCACAAAAGGAAGATGCAGTATTGAGCAGGGTACCCCAGGACGCCTGGCTTAGGAGGGCCCCACAGCGAGCAGAGCCAGCCATGCATCCAGGCAGGGAATCCCCTGGACACGAGCTGAGGGAGGAAGGCTTGGCTTCCAACCTTTTGTACGTGACCCAGCAGAGCCAATGGAGCTGGAGGAGCAGGGAGGTGGGCAGAGTGAGTTTGGGTTTGTTTGGATTTCATCCTAAATGTACGAAGGTCCCGGTGCCGGGCAGGGGGTGCTGTCCCTGGCTGAGACGGCCAGGACATCCTTATCAGGACCAACAGAGCTAAAGGGCTGCTGCTTGACCTCTATCCGGGAACTCCCACCAGCTTCCGAGATCTGGAAACACACACGGCGATGGAATCCAGCTTCAGGCCAATACAAGAGCCAGCCGTATCAAATCACTTCTAAATTCCTCAATCTCCTGTTTCCACCCTGTACACTGAGCGCGGACAGAGAAAAAGAACAGGCATTGTGTTTGACGGGGAGCGGTTTCTAAGGGTCTTTAACCTCTTGAGAGAGGAATTATTTCAGTGGGCTGGAGTCAACGTCCATAATTAATATCTAGGAAAAGCTGAACCCAAGGAAAAAACCTCTCAGGCTAAAAATCCTCTTGTGATTTCTAGGTAATTAACAGTTTGGGCCCCACCACGGTAAAAACAGCCTTCCACCTGAAACTCATTTCCTTTTTGGCTGCCGAGGCCCTTCCGGAGCGATGGGAGTGGAAGGTTACTAGCAGTCATTCAGGGAGCACCAGGCCGGAGCAGGGTGGGCGGCCAAGCAGTTAGGAGTGCAGCCCCTCCTGGCCGGGGTTTCTCTGATTGCTCAATCCGACCTGCTACTTCAGCCAAGTGCACAGACTCACGAAGCGTCTGCTTCCGGAAGGTCTGTCCAGCAGCTCGCCGCCCTGGCCCCTCACACAGGCATGAAGAGACACCTCACGGGAAGCCAGGCCTCGGAGGCCCCACCTGCCCAACATTGCTGGCTGACAGCACCAGAGGTGGGCCTGATCCCTGTCACCCCGTCAGAGAGCTGTCCCCTCTCGAGGGCCGTCAACCCTCAGCACCCTAAGACATCCTCCTGGACCACCCCAGCCTCCCCTGGCCTCTCCACTCACTGCTTTCCAGGTGGGCATGTTTCCCTCGGCTCCTGCGCAGTGTCCCACGCCCACACACAGCTAAGGAACCGAGCGCAGAGGCCACAGAAGTTGGGCATTTTTGTGGCTGGAGTGGCAGCCACACCCCGTCCCTCCCTGGGGCCTGCCTGCCACTCGTAGCCGCTCAGTAAGCACCTGCTGATGGATCACTGTTGCTTCCAAGTGGACCCACGTAAGTAAAAGCAGTGGATGCTGATCCTCCAACTATGGGCTGTCTGTCCCTGGAACGGGCAGACCCACAGTGGAGTGTGGACGGAGAGGCCAAGCAGTGGGAAAGTTGTTTAGACGCGCCCTGAAAATAACTCACTTTCGTTTATCTGCCACTCAGCCGCTCTCCCCAGTCCCGGGCACCGGCTGAGCACCACAATGCCCCAGGCTGCAGCATGAACACAGCACTCTGACCTCGAGGGCCACGGTGCCCAGGGACGACAAGCGAGGGCAGAACACAGGCTGTCCGTTGCAGGGACCACACGAGGGGCAGGAGCGGGGGTAGGAGGTAGGAGGCAGGAGGTGAGATGGATGGCCCCGGGCAGCCGCAGAGGCCAGCAGGGGTCTGGGGAAGGTGAAGTCAGCACAGCCAGGGGTGGGGCTGGCCTGGACCCTGAGCAGAGGCCAGAAGCCTCAGGAGGAGGTCAGCTAAGAAGCGAAGGCGCATCAGAGGCCCCAGGGGGTGGCTGCAGTGTGGACGCTCAGACCCACGAATCCAGAGGAGAGCAGTCCTGGATCCACAATCTCTGCCCTTTCAGTCTGTTACTGAAGAGTCTTGGCGGGTTGACTATGGTCCCCTAAAAATGCCAACAGCAAATCCCAGGGCCAGCACACAGGTTCCCTTGAAGGGACTCTGGAGGCAGTTGAGGAACTTGATCGGCCAGGGCATCCTGGATGGTCCAGCTGGCCCAGTGTCATCACAGGGTCTTCCGAGGTGGGGGGTGCATGGAGGGGGCGCAGGCAGGGAACTCGGACTCTCCCCCGCATCTCCAGAAGGCGCCAGCCCTGGGGATTTGCAGCCTCCGGGACCGAGATGGCAGCCTGCGTAGTTCAGCACCGGGTCTGTGTGGCTTGTTACCTCCCAGGAGGCCAAGGCGGAACTGCAGCCCTGCCTGGGCGGCCCTGGCCACAGACCCTGCCCTGCATCCCACCGTGGCCCCAGGCAGGGCAGCCCCGGGCTCCTGGCCCTGAGGACACAGCAAGCCCCCTCCCCTCACCTGTGCTTCCACTCTGCCATTAAATGAGGGCGAGCACAGCAGACTCCGCACCCTGCCCTGCCCACCGTCCCCCGACTGTGGCATAGACCCAGCACCTGGAGGCCGGGGAGCAGCCCTGCCACAGCCTGGCCTGGTACACAGCCCACTCCACGCCCACCTCGCCCGCTCTCAGCAGCGCCCAGACACGCGGGAATGTGCTGTCTCAGCAGGGGTGAGCTTCCCGCCCCTGGAGGGATCCCAGTAGGACACAGGGAGCCGAGACCTGCGGGTCCATCCGGGCCAGGCTCCAATGAGAGTCCTGCACGCAGTAGGTGCCCATGTGCCGCCTGCTGGATGAATCTGCGCAGAGAGCCTCTTCCTCCTTGGACTCACCTCCACTCCTGCGCCCCTGTAAACACCCCCAGGCAACCACACCTGGGGCCACCTCCAACCTCCACCCTCCCAGGAGGACGCCCCTCAGGAGGGAGGCACTGGGCCAACATCAGACGTGCGGCTGACCCGAGGCCAGGCCACTCCTGCCTCAGGCGGCTGCTCCAGTGGCCCAGGCTCTCCGGCCTCTGGGAAGGGCACTGGCCTCAAGATGGAGACCTGGCTCCAGAGCCTGATGCCTCCTCCCAGCCTCAGTTTTCCCATCAGTAAAACGAGGTGACCAGCCAGGCCCCGAGGTGGCCAGGCCTCCCTGACCTGATGTGGGGCTTCCTGAGTTGAGATTTTGGGCGGCACGCTCAAGGACGCTGAAATACCCAAGTCAGTGCTAAGGAGGTGACCGCAGGCCTCTGTCTCCAAGCTGACCGACACCCCGTTCCGACTGCCCACAGCGCCTCTGAGGCCGGCGTCTGCGTCTCCCCTGCAGGCACCCCGTGCCCGTCACCGTGGTGATCCACAGGGCGCGCTGGGGCGCAGCCCGCAGGTAAGTGACAGCGGGCCGCTTGTCCTGCTTTACTCTTTAGCTGTGTGGATGGGCGTGGCCTCCAGCTGAGTCTGCTCCCCAGCTGGCCAGGTTCAGGGACTCAGCAGAGGGCACCCAGGCCCAGCAGACGGGAGGGGTCTGACTTGGCCTTGCCCAGCGGCAGCCAGCCGCCCGGGGCTGGCGCCAGGGCGTCGGGGTGGCCGTGGCGTCGTGGCTGCAGGCTGTTGTCCCGAGGTGGCAGCGATGCTCACTGAGGAAGCCGGTGGTGGGGAGGCGGGCTCGCTGCTCGGCCCTCCCCTCGCTCCTGCCTCTGCCCAGCCTGGGGTCCTGGCCGGGTGGCTCTCTTGGCTGGTAACGGTGCTTGGCCCTCATCTGGAACTCCTCCCCCAGAATGCATCTGTGTGATCCAGGTGGGCATGGCCTGGCGTGGTCACAGGTGCTCTTCAGCCTCTGAACAACAGGGTAGGTTCAGGGCTGGCCAGGTCTCAGCTCTGTGCTTTCTTGGGAAGCCTGGCACATAACAGCAATCTTTAGCCTGATCTCTGTGGAGCCCTGACCTAGGAAGGGCTGCCTGAGAAGAAAGCCACCATACTTGGAAGCAGAGCCCAGAGACATCAACTGAGGGACCAGCCTGGTGCCTACATTAGAGTCCCTGGAGTCAGCCATGCCTGAAGCAGTCCCTAGATGGCTGTGTGCCTATGAATTCCACTTTTTCCCTCTAGTTGGAGCTGGGTTTCTGTGATCTGTCACCAGGAGTCCTGCTTAGCACACCCTCTTCTTGCATAACATTGCAGGAGATATGGAGGGAAAGACAGGAAATGGGAACACACACCCACCCTTGAGTCACTTCGCACCTAACTGGGAAGGTCCAGCCCATCAGCAGAACACAGTAGGCGAGGGTCTGCCTAGGACGGTGTGTGGGGCTGCGTTCCAGTGGAAGCTGGACGACAGGAAGACTCAGAGTCTCCTCCCCCAGAGGCCAGTCAGCACTGTGTCCCCCGCCCCCTGGGACAGGAGCCCCAGGCAGGACAGTCACGGAAATTCAGGCCATGGAAGGGATTTGTGCACACAGATGGCTGGGGACATTCTTGATGGGATTATGCAGAAACCGACACCAGATCATATTCATTATCGACTTTAATGACCCTAAGAAAACTCCCACCGCATTTTCTTCCAGATGGAGAGAGAATAAAAGGGATTCCGAGTGTGGGATTAAGCCTCAGCCCCTGGCTCTGGCCCTTCATCCCTCGGTGGCCCCGCCCGTCACACCCGTTCCCTCCCGCTCTGTTGGGACGTGCGTGCTGGAGTCTCGTGCGGATCATCCGTCCATGGGGAATCGCCGTCTGCCCACCTGGGGCCACTCCCTCCCAGGGGCCACCCCTTCCTGACACACCAAGCGCCACCGCCTGGACTTCACAGCATGCCCTCCCTCCTCTCCGTGCCCTCCCCACCATCCCCGGAAGCTTCCAGATGTCTGCAGGCAGGAAGGCTCAGGGGAAAGCTCCCTGCAGTAGAATGGGGACTCAGGATTCACTGCTTTAAGAAAAACAGAGAACTGGGACACTTCCTGGCACACGGGAGTCTGGCTACGACTCAGCTCCGCTGTGAGCCATCAGCCTTCCGAGGCCCGGGGCTGGCGCCACCCACCAGGGCCCTGGGGCCCACAGGAGCGGGCAGCTGGCTGGCCATCACCCCCTCAAGGGCTCAGGAAGGGCCGCTGAGGGCCAGCAGGTGCGGGGTGCTTGGGCCCTTCCAGAAACAAGAGCCGCTGACGCTGGCGGGGCGTTGGGCTCAGTGGCCAGCAGCATGCGGGTCAGCTCACCTGGGTCTCAGCAACCTCCCAAGGTGGGCGCCACATACCCCCACTTTACAGGGGACTCCACTCAGCCCAAGGTCAGGCAGGGCTGGGACAGTCACTCAGAGGCCACCTGTGAGCTGACCATCCTGGACAATCCATCAAGGGCAGGGACGTGAGCCCTTGGCAGACAGAGGAAAGGAGTGGGTCGGCACCTGGGATGGCCAGGGGCCCAAGCTGGACACTGTCCATTCCTGCCCCCTCCCCACTACAATGTCCTCCTCCTGACCCCCTCCAGAGATGGGAAGGGGTCACAGCCCCAGAGAGGGACCGCAGGGAGGCCTGGGCAAGGGGAGCACGGGAGCAGGTCCTCAGAGGTGTGCTTCCCTGGCCCTGAGGTCCAGGAGACGGCAGGGCTGAGCTGTCCAGCCCTGGAACAGCATGTGGGGCAGCCCTGGGTCTCCAACAAGCCTGGTCAGCCTCACTACTTCCCTACAGAAGAGGAAGAGGAAGTTCCATGAGTCCAGCAGCTTTCGGGGGCCACACACAGCCAAGACGCAGCAGAGTGGACATGCTGAGGAGGGCAGAGCGTGGTCCAGGGGTGGGGGCCAGGCAAGCCAGGCACCTGCGTGGGGACAGGGAAGCCATCCAGGCAACAGAGACTCAGCCGTGCCTCCCAAACAGGCTGGGGGCTCTGGGAGCCCCTTTCTGAGCCAGGCCTGGGCACAGGCTCAGCTCGGAGAGCAGAGAGGGAGGCACCCGCTGGGCAGGAGAGGGTAGTTCATTCCCCACAGACACCTGGGACAAGGGAGGAAGGCAGGGACACCACAAGAGGTCAGGTCAGGCTCCAGGGTTGAGGCTGGGTGAGGACAGAGCCGTGGGCTCTCATCCCTACAGGGTCCATTGCCCTCTCTGCCTTGCCAGCTGCCTGGGTTACAAAGAGCCACACACCAAAGCCGCTGCCAGTCACAAGGGGTCTCAGGGCCTCCGATCTGTCGGTGGGTGTGGGAGCCCCAGGGGCAGCACTTGCTGGGGCAGGGGACAGGGCCACGGGTCTTGCTACATGTCAATGGCTCCAGGAGGGCAGCAGTGGTGGCGGGGCTGACCGCGGAGGAAGGGCCAGGTCGGGCTCGCACCAGAGTGGAAGGACCCTCCAAGGGCGCTTGGGGTGGCTGTGTACGCTGAGGCGCTTCCCAGAACCCAGTGCTGTCCCGGTGCCCCAGGGGCCGCCCTCCCATGAGACTGAGTCATGCTGGCCCTGGGGCCTTAGGCTTCCCTCTGCTCAGCCAGCCTGGAACAGAGCCTGGCACACAGTATGTCTGCAGAAGGGCACGGAGGGCAGAAGGCCAGGCCTGCCCCGCCCCCGACAAGCCCCTGTGGGAAGCGGGTCTCAGGTCTCCGGAGAAGTGAGGACCACCTGCTTCCTCCCGCACTCACAGGAGGGACCACATCCAGCCCCCACACCCGCCGGAAGTCCAGGCGGCCAGCACCAAATGCCCTTCTCCACGGCCCAGGCCAGGACAGAAGGGCTGAGGGCCACCTCGGGGTCCCTGCTCCTCCTGTGCCAGGCTGGCTGCCCACCCTAGAGCTGAGGGACGAGGAGGGAATGGGATCCCAAGGGGAGCCGCCCGACGCTCAGGTCCTGCCCCTGGACACGCCCAGGAGTCCTGGTTTCAACCGTTCCTGCCAGGAAGGTGTGGTGACCCGTCGTCGAGTGTGAGGCTCCAGGCCTGGATGGGCGCCGCGCCCGGCCTCGGCCTTGCGTTGGGAGCCACTCAGGGAATGAGGACAATAACCAGGTGACATGCTCATCTAAAAAGAAGGCAAATCCCGACGCTGGCAACGGTGCAGTCTGCCCCGTCACATGAGGACCAGAGGTCCAGAGAGCCGGCACCGCCCCAGGGCCCTGGCCGACACTGCGCCAGCTCCTGCGGCCTCTGCCATTCGCCCGGCTCCTGTCCAGGCCGTGCGCATGGGGCTCAGGGTGCGGGAGGCGCCACCTTCCCGACCTTTCCACAAGTAACACGCAGACTCGAGGACACAGAGTGAAGGCGAGGCCCAGAGGAGCACCAGTCTCTTCAGGGGCCTCCACGGGGGTCTCCCCAGGGGCCTCCACAGGGGCCTCCTGAGCCACCGTGAACCGGCCATTCGGCATGGCTGTGACGGACAAACGGAGGGACCGGAGAGCGAGTCAAGGAGGGACGTCAGAAAGGCAGTGACCCGGGCAGCTCGGCCGTGGCCCAGCCTGCTCCATGGCCCCTGGTCCCCGTTGGCCGCTGGGCAAACCCATCCCTGGGCTTGTTATTTGGCTGTGCTTTTGTAAGTGAGGGAGGCTGGGAAGGAGGAGGCTGCTGAAACGCCCGGCTCAAGCTGGGAACTGCCGTCTTCCACTGCTGAGCTCCCGGCTGCCAGTCCACCTCACAGGCCTGAGGTGGAGGCCCAGCCAGCAGGTGTGGGCAGCTCCGCGGCCTGGCTGCACGGCCTCCACCATGAGTCAGAAGCTGTGGACCCCCATGCCTTCTGGCAAGGGCTCCTCCTGGACACGAAGCAAAGCTCCCCATCTCCCCAGCAGTCTCGGCTCTGCAGAGACACAGCACGCATCTCACTGCATGCAGCAGAGACTAATTGAGGCTTGAAAGAGCAGCCAAGGTTAGCACGGCATGGGCAGTTGGCCAGGGAGCCCCAGCCACATGAGGACTGACCACGTGAGGACTGCAGGCTGTCGTCAGGGAAGGAAGTGGCCTGGTCCTCTGAGCTCCAACAGCCCTGTCTGCAGGGTGAATGATCTCCTACCCTGTCGGCTCACATGTTTACTGAGCATCTACTATGCACAGCCCAGAGGGGCAGCAGGGACCAAAAGGGACCAAAGCCCCAGCCCTCCTGGAGCCCATGCCCACTGGGGCTTTGAGGAGCTGCTTCCGTGGGCACCCTGGGACATTGGGACAGGGCCAGGGCCGCAGGGTGGAGGGGGAGGAACCATTCTGAAGGGGTCTGGGGTCCCTCTCTTGCCCGCCGTCCACGTTCTCCCTCCTCCCACAGTGTCTGAGCGTCTGCTGGCTCTTCCGGGGCCATGAACATGGATGGAGAAACAATGATGTCCTTATTTTCACCAATTTCAACTGAAATTAGGCACTTCCTCCCTTGACGAGGTACGTAGCAAGTCACGGTGGCCCCTGGCGTGGGGGCTCCAGCTGCGGCAGAAACCACAGACGTGCCTTGGCAGCCAGTCAATGGCGGGAGCACCTTCCACCCCGTCACCACTCCGAGCAGGGCAGTTGTCACACCTGCTGCGGGCCCTTGCCCTGTTCTTAAGAAACCCTGTCAAGGCTGTGATAACTATGTTGCCAAAAAGTTGGTTTCCTCTGAACCTGCGTATTCTATTTTGTGCTGATTATAAAACCCACATTCTGAGAAGGCGGGCGGGCTTCCCCAGATGTGGGGTGTGCATGAACCCCAGTGCCGGGTGTAGGGCGGTCCTTGGAGCCAGGAACCCCCCGCGATGTGCGCTCTGGGGGCCCCCTGGCTCTCAGCGGGTGCACGGTAGCTGCCCCAAGTCGCACGGAGTTATCTGGATCACAGAGATCAAGACAAACACTCAAGCCCCTCGCAACCATCAAATGGTAAATCAGAAAATAAGCTTGGATGGGGTCAAGCAGTATTGATGGGAATAAATTGAGAAAAACATAGGGTTTTTATTGAGTGCTTTATTTTTACGGAGTGAAAATTGAATTACTTAAGTGGTCAATGAGGGAAGTCGATGGGGAAAGAGCCAGGAGCAGGAGAGGAGCGGCGGGCTGGGGCTCAACAGCAGGGCCCGCTCCTGACGGCCTGCGGGAGGGCCTCCGGGCACCCTGGCCCGGCACCTCCTCAGCCACTCCTGACTCTCGTCGCTGACAGTCGGGGTCTCCTGGCCAGAGCACAGCCCCCCACCAGGGGGGCCCTGGCAGAATCAGGGCTATCAGGATGGAACAGAGTCAAGTCGCTGCGCCTTTCAGGGGACGGAACCCGCCAACGATGTGACTATTGGTCCTCTGAAGTCCTGGGCACTGATCTCTTTGGGGATTGAAGCCGTGCAACGGGCCCACAGGTGGACGGAACGCCAGGCGGACACCAGAGCGATTTCTGCTTTAGTTCAAACTCCAGGTTCAATCCAAAATCAACCATCCAATCACCATTTGACCAGCAATGCCACTCCTGGGTACAAACCCAAAAGAACTGAAACCAGGAACTCAAAGAAAATTGAATCCTCATGTTCACAGCCATGTTAGTCACTACAGCCAAGAGGTGGCAATCATTAAAATGCACATCAGGAAATGAATGGGTAAGCAACATGTAGTCTGTCCCCACTGTGGAATATTATACAACCTTAAAAAGGAAGGAAATTCTGACCCGTGCTATAACCTGGATGAACCTGAGGGCATTCTGCCAAGAAACATAAGCCAGTCTCAAAAGGACAAATACTGTAGGAATGCACTCCTGTGAGGTCTCTAGAGTCATTAGATTCAGGGAGACAGACAGTGGGTAACAGGGCTCAGGGGAATGGGGTGGGAAGCTTGTGTCTGCAAGATAAAGAGTTCTGGAGACAGACAGCGATACTGCACAGCAGTGTAAGCATGTCTAACGCCACCGAGCTGCACGTCTGAAAACAGTTGTGACGTCAGGTTTCACATTATTTGTATTTTGCCACAATTTAATAATAATAATGAATAAAATATGTCTTACACTAAAAAAATAAAGCTTGGGCTCAAAGGTGAAGAAATTCAAATCACCTGGCAGGCCCTTATTGCTGTGATGGAGAGTCCTCTGGCTGCTGGGGTCCTTATTATTCTGACCTGTTAGATCACCGGAACAAAGGTGGACTGCCCAGGTGAGGTGGCCAGGGAACAGAAAGGGGCCTGAGGTTACAGGCCCACCCTGTCAACAGCTGGAAGTGCTACTCTATGTGCCCTTGCACCAGGGCCGAGGCCCAGGGCCACGCGGGCTGGCAGCGCCACCCCTCCCAGGCCGGGACAAGCCATCTCCATGAACAGCCCGTGAAGCGCGCATAACGGGCCCTTTCTGAACCAGCGCGGGTCTGAACAGACGCGCACCCGCCGGGTTCCCCTCCTACTTTAATGTGAACCTAATTTATCTCCGAGCATCAGGAAATGGCGCCGGCAGGAGACGCGCCCGCCGGAGGCGAGGCGAGGCGAGGCGCGGCGCTCACGCTGCAGCAGAGGAGCTGCTTCGCAAGAAATCACTGAGGAAGGCGCTGTCATTCTGAGACCTCCAGGCTGGGGCGAGGGGAGCTAATTAAATGATTGCATTTTCTGTGCGAATACAATGAGCCACCGCCAGGGAAACGCAGATCAGGAGGGGCTTCCCAGCTCCGAAGGACACGGGTCTCCTCTGTTTTCACTTCCAGTTTTCCAGGACAGCTCTCATTCAAGTTTCCCTATTAGATTCTTAAGATGACAAATGAAGCTTAATTGAAGGGATGGTAACGAGCCTCCACGCCTTCTGCAGAGTGGCCCGAGCCCTGGGTTCCCTGGAAAGACGGGCTGGCTGCCCGGCCCCGCCTGGCCCAGCATGGTGGGGAAGGCCGGCCCTCCTGCCGGGGCGCCTGCTGCAGGAGTGCCCAGCCCGCCCGGGACCGGCCAGGCCTGGGTGGACGCGGCTTCTTTCTCTCCAGAGGCCAAGCTCACATCGGGCCAGACCCCGAGGGATTCCCACAGCAAAGCAGCGAGGGAGAGGGTCCCGTGGGTCTGCGCCTGGGAGCTGCTGCGGCTGGAGAGGGAGGAGCTGGCCCAGAGCTTCGGTGACCCCCCGGCTCCTGGGCCACCAGCCGGGCCCATGGAGCAGCCGCCCTGGCAGGGCAGGAGGGTGGGGTGAGGCACGGGCCACTCACTCCTGGGTCTGGACAGGCAAAGCCGGGAGGGCCCCAAACACGGCAGCGAGAGCGCTGGCCAGCTCCTTCCCCAGGACAGGCAGGGCTGCCCAGCCCTCCCTCCGGTGTCACCCCCCAAGTCCCAGCCTCACCCTGAAAACCCATCAAAGCAGCGTAACAGCAGCTCTTGGGAGGCCCCGCAGTCCGGCCTGGGGGGCGTGTGGAGAAGGCTAATTGATGACCTCTTTAAAATGCTCTCAGGAACCTTCCGTAACTGCAAATTAAATGGCCCCTTTATTAAAGTAAAAGTGGATTTGTGAAATGTGTTCGGGAACTTCATTAACAGGGCTCTTTCTGCCTTCGAGCCAGGCTTCCTGATGGAAGGACGGGCCTCTTCTCTGCCTGCTTAAGATCCTCCCCGTCCCAGCCCCTGCCTCAGCCCAGGGACACCCTCTGCGCACCCGTCAGCCCTCGCCTGGCTCCATCTCCACCCCTCCAGGGAGCCTTCCGGGACTCCCCCAGCACAGGGCCCATGGCACCCAGAGCCCTCTGCGGGGAATCCCCACCCGACCCTGCAGGGGCCTGGCTTGTGAGCTGGGCGCAAAAGAGACGCTCAGTACCGGCTGACTCAAGGGCTGCCAGGAGCTGGGTCGGGCCAGAAGCCGGCAGAGATGAAGACGGTCTTGGAAACCACAAGCCAGGATGGACGCTGGCGACCGTGCTGGCCAGGCCCTGCCGCAGCCTAACACGTGGATCACTACCTGCATCTCAGCACGAGGAACAGAGGCTCAGAGAGGCCGAGCCCTCACCTAGAGCCAACGGCAGGCACAGGGGAGGCCAGCCCTGCCTGAGGTCCGAGTCTGGGCCACAGAAGGGTGGCCCTGGGCACCAGCACTGCCCTGCCCGCTCTACCTCAGTCCTGGTTCCGTCACACACGAAATGTAAGCATATTAGCCAGTGTTTGTGCGACCCTGGAGACCACCTGGTCCTGCCACTCGTGACAGATGGGAAAACTGAGGCCTCAGAGAGAGTTGGGCACACAGTGGCCAGAAAGTCAGAAGGCAGTGCCCCTGCAGGAGACGGGCACTGGAGGGGCAGCTTCCAGCTGTGGACTGTGGGGGAGGGCAGAGCGTGGACTCCAGGGGCGGGGAGGGCCCAGGTTCAGGGCCAGGCCAAGGGGAGCGGCGTGGAGTGCACTCGGTGTGGCCCCTGCTGCCCAGGCTCTCTGGTGCTCAGCCACCTGAGGCCGATGCGCCCCTGGGGCTTGGGACAGACGCCTGGCTCCTTCCTGAGCACTTCCAGAGCTCAGGGCTCCGGGACTCAAGCAGCACAGCCCATACGGAGGCCACGTACCCACCTTCCACGCAGGGTGGAGACAACCAGCCCTGGCAGGCAGCCCAAGTGCCAGCGGCTCCCACCCACCCCATGGACAGGTCTCCTGGACCCTGTGTGGCCCAGACGAGGACTCCGCAGGGCCAGGCATTCCAGGCCCAGTGAGTCGACTCAGGGGGCTAGGGGCTCCTTGGGGACCTGTGGAGGCGGCGAGCAGATCAGCTCTTGAGTGGGGAAAGATGCCAGGAACCTAAGTCCAGGTGGAAGTCGCCCCAGAAGACAAGGGAGTTCCCTAGCCCCAGAGGAGGGCGCGCCAGCCAGGCCAGCGGAGTGGGCAGTGCACCCGCAGCCAGAGGGGCTGGGAGGGCAGGAGCCCCCGGCATGCACACCGGCCGGGCAGCGAGCAGGCCCTGGGCTCCCGCCCACCTTCCCCGCCTCACCCACTTCTGCCAACTACAGCCTGCCCCTCGCTGACCCCTGCCCCTCGGGTGAAACGGGCTCTACTCCCTACCCGACGCCCCCACCTGGGGATCCACGTCCTCCTCCGCACTCGGAAGGACCTCATCCCTTGGGCTGCAGACCCCTCCTCATGGCCTGTCCCTCCAGCCCCCTCGGGAGTTCCTGCCAAGCGTCCCCCACACGGCAGCTCCCCTTGGGGGCGCCCGCCAGCTTCTCTGGAAAGCAGAGGTGTGGGCAGGCAAGGACCCTTCCAGACTTCTAGTTCTGGAACAAACAGCCCCGCTTCTCGCCAGGGACCCAGCCCCCTGCGGTCTCCCACGGCACCGCCACTCTGAAGGGCAGAGGACCCAGGTCTCCCGCAGCACAGGGCGGTAGCCCCCTGCACGAGAGCCTGAGGGTCCGCCCCAGACTCCAGGTCCTGCCGGCCCCACACGCTGGATCACCGTCACCTTCCCGCCGCGCGGCTGCCCGCCCCTCATCACTGCGGCCAGGAGTCAGGCCCAGGTCTCCACAGGCCGGCACGCCTGGCAGCAGACGTGACCAGCGCTCGGTAGTGGGCACACGTCCCTCGACCTCTGCCGCCCCTGTCTCTCTCAGGGTGTCACCCTGGTGACGCTGCACAACAGAGAAGCACTCCATCCCGACAGACGCACGCCAGCTCTGGGCTGGCCCGCCGCAGCTCAGGACTGTGACCCAGACCCCTCCCGCCAACCGGCCTCCACCCCACACACCAGGAACCCCAAACAGCACTCCAGAGGTTATGCACCCTGAAATGAAGCCCTGGAGCCACCGGACGCGCCTCCAAGGGGAGTAGAAGTGACAGGGCCACAGCCCAGGGCGCGAGGCTGGAAGTCGCCCGGCTGGCCCGCGATCGTCTGAGGTGGATGCTCTTGCCACACTGGAGGCTGAGCCGGAGCCTCCGGGAAAGGGACAGGCCACGGCGCATCCTCACCTGCAGACCCCTTCACCACCCGCGTGGCCCGGCCCAGGCTCAGCAGGGAGCAGCCTCCTCGGGCCTCCTCTGAGCCTCAGCCCAGAGTTCTCGCCAGCCCACCCTCCACTGCCCCGCCGCCCTTTCTGAGCCACACCCGACCTGGATGCGTTGCTGCGCTCTGGCCAGGCACCAGGCATTGACCCAGGAGTCTTGCGTGGAAGGTGACACGCTGCACAACCGAGCTCTGAGCCTCCACCTCTCCCTCTCTCACACGCAGACTCTGAGGCCCGGAGACCCTCCTCCATTTTCCCAGGATCCTGGAGCTGGGAAGAGGTGGGCCACGCAAGCCGGGCAAGGGGCTTCCAAAGCCCCGTGGACACCGGCCACCCAGCACCGCCATGTAGGCTCCACAGCCTCGTGTTCAGGGTCAGTCGGGAGCTAACTTCACTCACCTCTTCCCATGTAAAGTGTGAAATGCTGGATTCTTTCCTGGGTGTCTGTCCCTGCACAACGCACCTGCTGTCTCTTTCTATGACACACACGCACCTTCCAACTCCCACCGACCCTGCTCACACTGCTCCTCCTACCGGAATACGTGTCCCCATCTGCCAGGGTCCACCTACTCATCTCTAGGCTGGTGCCACCTCTTCCATGCAGACTTGCTGGATCTCCATGTCATGAGGGGAAGAAGGACACCCACCTCTCCTCTCCCAAGGGACAACTGAGCTCCACCGTGCAAAGCTCAGGGATGCAGATTAAGTGAGGGCCTCCCTGCTAGCAGAGCATGAATCGTGTCCTGTCCGGCCCCCCACCTCAGCGCGGGACTGTGCTCGGACACTGGGCTTTTAAACTGGTGATAAAGCTAAGACGAGGTCATTAAGGTGGGCCTTAACCCCCACGTAACGGGTGTCCTGAGAAGGGGAGATTAGGACACAGGCACACAGAGGGACGTGGAGAAGATGCCATCTACAGCCAAGGACAGAGGCCTCAGAGGGAACCAGCCAGGCAACCCGACCTCAGGCTGCCAGCCCAGGCACACAGGCAGTCCAGGCCACCCCGTCTGTGGCTCCGCATGACAGGCCCAGAAAACCAAGCAGCTGCCCCAAGGAACTGGACATCCGCCAGGTGTTGTGACCAAATTCCCATGCAACCCAGGGAGAGGCCGTGGCACTTGGACAGGAGAAACTGAAACTCTACAAAAACAACCTGCTCCTGACCGTGCACTTAGAGACCCGTTGCGGAAGCTCTTCTGACGCGTAGCTCCCGCTCTGGGTGTCAAGTAGGCACCAGCCATGACTTCACCGAGCCCCTGCAGCAGAGTGCAGCTGATGCACTCAGGATTGTCTCTGCATACACCCCTGCACACCCCAGCTGTGCAGACGCAGCACCGGCCCACGTGGAAACCGAGGGGAGGGCAGGAGAGAGAGGGGCCGTCTGCCTGGTGAACAGGGACAGGAGTCAAGGAACTGGGCCTGGTTGCAGGAAGCTCATGCTTCGTCCACGTTGAAGTTCAAGCCCACAGGAAGGCGCCCGGGGGGCTGTGCCTAAAATAAGATTGATCGGCACACGATTTCCCACAAGAGGCATACTGGGGTGTGGCACCACGAATTCCCATCAGGGTAAGCTGAAATCGAGACCCCTGAGGTGGAGGCCGGTGCTCAGTTACATTTATCCACCTTCAGGTGACACACGCCAAGGCGCTCAGGAGACAAGCCCTGGGGCCGCCTGTGCACGGCCCTTTCTGGATCCATAAACACATAAGGTGGGTGGGTTTCAATGAAACACTAATTTCACGTACAACCGTTTGTTCCTACAGCTAAAGGTCAGACAGAGAAGCAGAGTCTGAACCTCCAGGCAAGCCCCCTTCCGCATCTCCAGGGGAGCAAGGAACCCCACCACTGCAAGGGAAGCTCGCATATGTTCCCTGCGCCTCGCCCGGGCGACTGCCAACAGCTTGCCTCCTGCCATCCTTCCGTGAGATGCCCCCAGGTGCCACTGTGAAAAGCCCCTCCCCTCGCCAAGGTCTGTTTTAATGTGAAGAACACGTGACCGCGTGCAGGGAAGCCTCTCTGCTCCCGTTGACCTCATCCACAGGACTCAGTGAGCAACTCGGCAAAAATCTCCAGATTTTACGAAGACTCTGCTTGGAAAGGGGCCTCCGGCTTGCTCCTGTCTGGTTGTGGCTTTCCAGCAGAGGTGAGAACAACTGCCAAATCCTGTCCCTGGCTGCAAGTTGAGAGGGGCGGAAGGGAGCACAGTGCATTTCTGAGATACCCACGTGCCAAGACCCACGCAGCCAGCACTGGGGAGGTGACAACTTAAAGGAGCCCATGCACCTGGCAGACCTGGGCAGCCCTCCCCGCTTGCTCCCTGGCCTGAGACCACCCAGGCAAGGTTAGACTCTGCGGCATCCCTGCTCCCAGCCAGAGGACAGGCGTTCCTGGGGAGGACCCATCTCCCCAGGCTGCCCAGAGCACGCACGGCGCAGGCGAGAGTGGGAGCGGGGGCCTGGGGTCCAGCCAAATGCCTGGCCAGTATTTCTGTGCCGACCCCTCTCCTGACCCCACACACGCCCACGCTCACTAACTGTTCTGCCTCCTGCCTCTGGGCCATCAGCAAAGGCCAGGTGCTGCCCTGCCAGCCACACCTACCCCTGCCTCTCACCTCCCCCTGACCTGCACGTGGCCCCGCCCACCCCAACTCAGAACCCCTCCCCCCAGCATTCACCTGCCAGCAGCCAGGATCCACCCTACCCGGCCACCGCCCTCCCTCAGGAGCAGCCAGGGGGCTCCTCCCTGCCCAGTGCCCCAGCCTGCTGTTCATCTCCCTCCAGAGGCCACTGCAGCCCAGGCTCCGAGCTCAGAATGGGGCAGGCTGGGCATCAGCCCTTCCTGAAGGCAGCTGGTCCCCATTTCCTGAGGCTCCTCTACCACCCCCGCCTGGCTCAGTCTTTCCTTCACACACACACCACTGAAGCTGAATGACAAAGGGACCGGCGAGCTTGCTGAACCAATAAGCTCGGCAGTCTGGGGTGGGAAAGTTGGGGTAGCCACTCGGATCTGCAGGATCTGCTTTCACTGTTGACTTGCTCCTCCGAGTTCTTGGTTTCCAAGCTACCTCTCAGCCCTGAGGTATGGCTCGCGGGCCGGCACGTCCCTCCCTAAGCACTGGAGGACAAGGAAGGGCCGAGCACAGCTGCACACCTTGACACACCTGGCTCAAGACACGGAGGGGGAAGGTGGCCCCCAGGTTCTTCTGGGGAGGGGGCACTGCTACCTTCTGTTAGGCACCCCCATCAGTGGGTGGCCCCAGGTGGGCCCACTTCTTCCAGGGAAGGGAGTTAGACACTAAGGTGTCTCTACCCTAGCAGCCACCAGTTTGAGGGAGGGGACAGCAGGACACTGGGTCCTGGCCAGCTGAGTACACTCAGTGCGCCCCTTGCTCTCCCTATCCCTTCACCAGCACCCATGGAAGCTCCTAGAAGTAGCCGTGGGTGCAGAGAGGAGACGGGTAAAGAGTCATCCAGCCAGGATGTAGCCTGCCCGGCTAGAGAGTCAGTGGGCGGGAGACCCCTACCCTGTCCACCCCAGGGGTACAGGGACCCCCAGCCCTGTGCTGCCTCCTCAGAACTTTGGGGAGTAAGAAGAGGTGGGGTCACCCACAGGGGAGACCTGAGTGAACAGCGATGCAGGGAAAGAGAGGAGACTTCCCTCCCCCACACAAATGTGCCCTACCTGGAGAATCACAGCACCTGCCCCTTCTCCAAAACTTGTCCAACTGGTGCTGCCCAGAGGTGACCCCAGAGTGAACACCAGTCTATCACTAAGAAAAACAAGGCTGAAGCAGAAAAAGTAAAGGGACCCCCATGACCCAGGGATGCACCACCAAAGAATGGGGCTGAACCTGGGAGAACTGAAAAGGGGTGACAAACTTCCAGCTGGAAGGAAAATCAATGTGGCCCCAAGTGAAAGGGGGACCCAGGCAGGGAGCTTGCAGATGACTGGACAGGTCCCAAGCACTGTTGGTGTTGATCTCTGGGAAAAGGAAGGTCCAGAAGCATCCATATGTCCTCAGGAGGAACCTCAAGGCAGCTACGGTCACTACGGGTCACACTAGGAGAATCCAGAGGGGCACTGCCAGAAAGGAGAGTCCCAGAACAGCACCTGGAGCGGGGCTGATCCACAGGGTAGACCATAGTGGGGAGGATTCTGCAGCCAGAAATTCCTGCCCCATGCTGAGCAGAGTGGAGTGTGGGGGCCATTCAACAACACCCAGCTGGTGTGGCCCTCAAGAACCTCGAGGCTCCCCTGGTAGCCGGGATCCAGGGGGCCCTCCCTGGTAACCCAGGATGTGAAGGCCAGGTGGGATGTGAAGGCGCCTCGGGAGAGAACCGCCGGAATTCCCCTGACAGACAGAGGCTCGCCCATCTGGGGACCTTTCCCCAAGTAGCCAATGACCAGAGGCCAGTAGGGGCGCCGCCGAGGTGACCGCATCCCCAAGTCACTGAAAACGCGGGGGATGACTGCGGGGTGGTCCGGAAGTGGGCAGCTGTGACAATCTCCCCGGGGCATCCCAGGCAAGGGTCTCGGGAGGGGGAGCGCGCGAGGTCACTTACGCTGCTGTTCTCGCCCGTCCAGTGCACCATCGCCTGATTGTGGGTTGCGTCTCCCTTGAGCACAAACGACGTGCTGATGAGCGAGACCTGCGCCCGAGAAGCCGCTCCGGCCACCGGCGCCGCGCGCGCCCAGCGCCCCTTGCCTGGAACGGGGGCGCCGTTCTCACCGGGACCCGGAGCAGGACTGGGACCCGGACCCCGGGCGCCGTGTTCCGCGCCGCGCGCCAGTCCTTCCTCGCGACCGCCGTGCTCCGCGCGCCCCGCGGGAGGGCTCCGCGGCCGCCGGGTCAGCTGTGCGCGGGGACCCAGGCGCCCGGGCTCGGGGGAGCGCCCGGCCGCCCCGCAAGCGGCCAGCAGCAGCAGGAGAAGGAGGAGCGGCCGCAAGCGCGGCCAGCGCAGCAGCGGAGGTGCCCCGGGGCTCGGGGCTCGGGCGGCGGAGCCGGGGCCCTTCGGGAAGCGCGGGGGCCCCCGGTGCGCCATGGTCGCCGAGGGGCGGCGGCGGGGCCGGCGGCGGGCGGCGCGGCGAGGGAGACCGCGGCCGGGAGAGCGGGAGGGCGCTGGGGAGCGCGAGCAAGAGCGCAGAGAAAGGAGCCGGCGAGGGGAGGGAGCCGCGGGAGGAGGGGACTCGCCGCTTGCCGCCGCCTGCAGCCGAGGGCGCACCGCCACCTGCCGGCCAGCCCGCGCTCCACACGAGCCGGCGCACGCAGCTGTGATCTGGCCTGAGGGCCCGAGGTTCTGAGCCCGGCCCAGCTCCTGGCCCGTCCGTCCCTTTCCTCCCACGTTCCTACCCTCTGCCTGGCCTCCGTGGCTTCTCTCTCTGGCTCTTTCCTTTCTTCCTTTCTTCGGTATTTACTGAACACTTAATCTGGTCCAGCCAGGGTTACAGGCACTGGGGGTACAGCCAGGCCCCTCAGGGAACCCCCCCAGTCTGCAGAGGGAGGCTGACCCAAGTGGAAAGCTTACAGACAAAGCAATTCCAGAGAGCTGGACCAGGAGAGCCTAAAGGGGTCCTCCTCTGGGATCCCAATAGAGGCACGGGGAAGGACCTGAGGACATGGAGACCCAAGAAGAGCAGTCCAGAAGAGGCCCAAGGTGACCCCAGCAAGCCCACCCCAGGCTTCATCTCCTATCCCCAGGGACTTCTATGGCGCAGTCCCTAAACAGGAGACTGGCCTGTGTGGGGGCAACTAGAGAGGTCCCAGGGGACCTGATAGGCCACCATGAAGCTTGCAGAAACTGACTGAGTACAAAAAGTTCTCAGCCAAGGTCATGTGGCTACTTTAGTTTGCTATCTATGAAAATAACCATGAAGCACCCATAGTGCAACCAGGCAAGGCCGGGGTCCAGGTCAGTAGCACGCAGCTAGGCCAGAGCCCACCTGTTCTCCATCCTTCCCCAGAGGCCTCTGAGTTAGACCCCAGGCTGGGGACCCCACCACACCCCATCTCCCAGCTGGGGCTCTTCATCCAGAGAGAAGCAGAGCAGGACAAAGGTACCCAGCCTCCAACATTCGGGAAAGGCTGGAAATGAGGTTCCCTGCGCCCCCCAAGGGACTGAAGCACCAGCATCCCCCAGGAGACAGTATCAGTGGCACAGGCAGTGGTCGCCAGGGTCTACCTGTGCCCAGCACTGGGGGCAGGGGACAGTCGGGAGCTCTGGCTCGGTGTCATGAAGGCCTCCCTCCTCGGAATGGCTCTCGCCCACTGTGTGCAATAAATTCCCCACGAGTCCGGCGGGGGAGGGGAGGCGCACGCAGCTGCAGGAAGATCTGGCCTAGAAAGCAGCAGAGAGCAGAGCGGGGTCAGGGTGGGGTCGAGGACAGGCGCCAGGCAGAGGGGCCAGGGAGAGGCCGGCCTGCGCTTGCAGGGGAGCACAGCCTGGGACGCAGAGAAGACGGCCAGGCCGTCCAAGGTAGACCAACTCCCCTGCCGCTGCCCCAACCCCGACTCCTCCTGGCCAACTGCGAGTTGAGGGGAGGCGGCCCCACCCCTCAGCTCTCTCCCGGGGCCTGGTGTTCCCCGTTTGGTTTTAAGTAACGGAAGGCCTCTACGTATTATCTTCAAGAAACCTGCGACAAATTCTTGAGCACCCACCATGGGCAGTTTCCTGAGGGCTGGAAAAGGAAACGGGGCCTCTCCGCCTAGGGAGTGGCTACTGCAGATTATGACGTCACTGTCATGACTGGACTGCGGAGTTTGTATGTATGATTGTCCCCATTTACACATGAGGCACAGATTCAGAGCTCAGTGACCCCCTGAGGTCACCCAGCAGCTTGTCAGAGGCCGACTACAGCCCTGGCTCTCTGACCCCAGTGACCTCTTTGTACCGCCTGCATTGCTGTCTGGGTGCTTCGCCTCAGGCTCCAGTCCAGGCTGCCTATCCAGCGGGAAGAAAATACGAGCTTCCACCCCATCTCAGCTCACACCGAGGCTCACACCACTCAGTGACGTGGCCAGGGCCCCTCACAAGTTGGGGAGAGGGTTCAGGTCTGGAATGCAGGTAGCACAGTGCCTCACCAGGGCTCTTTCCAGAACAATCTGCCTGTACCCAAATGAGGCTATAGGCCAACAACAGGCTTGCCCCTTCTGTGTATCCAGGGCTCACAGCCGTCGTGACTCCCCCAGGTCACTTGGCTCACAGACGTTGCTGAACGTGGGACTCTGTGATGAAGGAGATGGACAATGTCCCCAGGCTCTTGAGGAGCCTTGGTCCCAGCAGCGTGGACAGATACGAAGGGAAATCAATGTAGTGGTTACTAGTAAGTAACTAGAAAAAAAAGAAAGCTCCCTCTAATGAACAGTGAAGGAGACTCGAGGGGCCCGGGAAGCCCCTGCTCCCTTGGAGGTCACTGAGGACACAGAGCCATTGACCAGGAGGAGCGGCCGCAGCACCGCGGGGAGGTGTTGGGGAGGAGCTGGCGGGCCCAGGAGCAGGCCGGCCGGGGCTGGTTTGTCTGCACAGGCTGACAGAGGCGCTGGCGTGTTTTAAGTGGGGGGTGAGATTATTGGCATTTTTACAGCCATCATCCTGGCCGCTGTGAGGACAGGCGCAGGAAGCCACTGAGGAGCTCTTCCTCCTAAGGTCCACGGAGAGGCCCTGGTGGCGGGGAGTTGGCTGGCAGGGACAGAGGCGAGAGAACGGAGGGACCTGGAGGGACCCAGGCACTTCCCATTTCCTCTCTACCCTCTCTAGTGGCCCACACCAGGGACTCAGGGACACAGGACTGGGAGGAAGGTGTGGGAAAGTGCAGAGTGCTTGGCCCCCTCGTGACATGCTCAGACGGGGGAGAAAGGGGACCTCTCCAGAGGCCGCAGAGGCAGTGGCAGTGGGGCCCACCAGGTGGCCAAAGGCTCAGCGGGCATCGGGCGTAAGGGCTGATGGAGGTGCTCTTTATGAAACCTCCCCACAGGTGCCGCGGACCACGCCAGGCATGGATGCTTGAGTTCAGTGTCCGGCACCCAGAGTGCACTGGACAAGTACAGAGCCCCTCCAGGCTGTGAGGCTCTGTGGTCACCACAACACCAGGGCCCTGAGACGGCCAAGCCCCAGCTGTCCTCCCTCGCCAGCTCCACTCCCAGCTCCAGGCCACACACTGGCTTCCAATGAGTCATCCCTGGTCCTTGCTCTCAGGGACCTCGCAGTCTGATGGGGACGGTTCATAGGTAAACAGACAGTGACACCAGAGAAGAGGTGGCCCAGGGGAGAACCAGAGAGTCTGAGGGAGAGCTGCTGTTGGGACCAAGGGGGGAAGGTAGCAGTAAGAGTAATAGTTCCAGCAACGGTGACCATAATGACCTCTTGCTGGGCACACGGGCCAAGCGTGGGTCTGGGGGCGGGGCTCGCTGACCTCATGACATCTATGGAGCACAGGGACTGTTTCCCCGGTTTGAAGATGAAGGGGAGGAAGGCACAGGGGGCCAGCAGTTGAGGCTAAGGACAAAGTCCTACTCCCCAGTTACTGACGGCAGGACTCCTGGCCTTCACCTGTTCCAGACAACCTCCCCTCTAAAATGGCCCCGGGGCAGCCAGTGGTTCTCAGAGTGCTGTCCCTGGACCTGCAGCAGCTGCCGCGTTCCTCAGACCTGCAGGCCAGAGGTGCGGGGGTCGGGCCCCAAGCCCGCGTTCTAATGTGCCGGTCAGCAGGACCAGCGCTCCCCGAGTCTGAGCCACTGCACTGACCCAGCATTCCAAGCCCGGGCTGGACATTAGAGCCACCTGGGAGACTAGAAAGAGCCCAGTGCGCAGGTCCTTTCCCTGACCCCAGGCTTTCGGAACCCCATCACTCAGTACTTCCACACTCCCTGGGTGATTGGGAGGCGCAGGCCGCTGTGACCCCACAGCCCCACACGGGTCTGTGTGTGTGCTGGTACATGCGAGGCAAGCCTCTACCACAGGGTCACACCCGCGGTCCCCAGGCATAGCTCTTTAGAAGGATTCAGGACAGCCAGGAGGGATGGCACACCCTGTGACCCCAGCTGCTCAGGAGGCTGAATCAGGAGGAGCCCAAGAACAAGGCAGTCTGGGTAATACAGCCAGATCAAATTGGTTGAGGGTGGTAGCTAAGTGGAGCCAGCAGAGCCCCACACAAACCTTCTGATTCCAAAATGCACACTGGCCTGCAGGGCCCATGGCCACGCCGGCCTCCAGCAGGCAGGAGAGGGGCCTGGACGTTCCAGCATTCAGTCATACCACTTGTGCATTAGAAGCCCCTGCTTTTTAAATTATTGACGATCTCTAATGATAATATTTTAATCTAACTTCATAAATGTGACAAAAGTCAAATTATGCCTCTCCTTCGGGGGGTCAGCCTCAGAGGTAGGTAAGGACCCCGTGAGCAGGAGTGGGCCGGGGCCCTGGCAGGCAGGTAAGTGGGGAGACAGCCTGGCGATGGACTCTACCAGGGGGCCCGGGACACCTCTCACCGCCTCGGCTTGCCCTCTGGCATCAGGAAGAACTTTTTCAGTTCCTACTCAACAAGCATCTGAGGAGGTGAGAGAATATCTGGAGGGCTCAGGCTTTGGTGCAGCTGCTGAAACTGCCCCCCACCAGCAATTCCCGTTGACATCACACTCACGCCCTGCTGTGGCCAGGCAAGGGTCCCCGACTACTCATTCTGAGCTCCTCAGTCCCATCCCCACGTGGCTGGCCAGGGCAGTGTGCACAGCACCTCTCAAGGCCCAGGGCTAAGCAGCGAGTCCCACAGCTGATGGGTGGGTGCAGGCCTGCTGGGTGCCATCCCACTGGAGAATGGCTCCTGGGCCTGCCCACCCCTCCATCTCTAGCACGCCACTGGCTCCCTCCGCTGGTCACTGGCCAGCTGTGTGCTCTGGCTTCCCTGTCTGGGAATGAGGATGGACCACCTTAGGGCGCCCGTGGAAGGTAAACCCCACCAGGTACTCTCCAGAAATGCACCGCATCCGGAGGTGCTATTGACTGTGTCACACGGAGCTTGCAAATAAGGACCGGAACGTTCTGCAGTCTAAACATTGGTTGGACTTTGATGAATTCCATTGTTTCCCAACTTTTTGACCCTGGAGCTCTTTATTTCTGCTTGATAGCTCTGAGCACCCTAGAGAACACAGCTATTAGGGAAATATGTGCTGAGTTGCTGGAAGGAGGAGAGAAGGAAGAATCCATTCTGCCTGTGAGAAAAGCACCTTGCAGCAGGCCTTGAAGGATGGGTCGGGACCCAGCAGAAGTCCAACAGAGTACAACTCTCTGGAGGACACGGGCTGGTGACAGTCAGCCATGGAGGCCAGACCGGTGGCCATGGGGCGGGCCAGCCCGGAGGCTGCAGGTATTGAGTACTAAGGTATTCGCCTTATTCTGAGGTCAAAGAGAACCTTCTAGGGTTTTCAATAGAAAGAATGACACAGTGGATTTCTGTTTGGGAAAATTAATTCTGGAAGATTCTAAGAGCTGGAGGGAGAAGAGACAGAGACCAGCTAGGAAGCGATGGTGTCGGCCCAGGGAAATATGTCAAGATCTGAACAGGAGGAGTGGGGAGGGGTCAGGAGGAGTGGGCCCCCAACTGTGCAGTGTGAGAAAGAGGTCTAGCAGCATCAAGAGGCCCCGAGGTGTCGGGCACAGTGATGCCACTTGCCTAGGGCTCGAGGAGCAAGTGCCTGGCATGACCTCGAACAGGTACCCTCTGTGGTGTCTGTGGGACACCCTGAGGGATGACTCGGCATAGACCAGGCTGGGCTGCAGTGACACATGAACCCCGTGTTTCAGTGTGCGCCCCAAGAGAGGTCCACTTCTGGTGCAAATGAAACGTGGGCATCCCTCCCCATGCTGCAGCGCCGCCCTCAGGTCACATGACTAGAGAAGAGAGCCAGGGAGCCACAGGATGCCTCTAAGATGGGACCTGGAAGTTGAGCTGATACTCACATCCTATTGGCCAGAGTCCAGGTTCATGGCTCTGTCCACCTGCAAGGGAGGCTGGGAGACACAGGAGCACATGGACTTCTGACGAACCTGTCACTGCCATGCTGGCAGGGACTCTCAGGAGGCCTTTGGAACTGGAGACCAGGAGGCAGTCAGAGCTGGAGACATAAATTTGGGCGGAACTGCTGAATGAGGCCACCTGGAAAGAGGGCAGAGAAGAGTGAGATAAAATGGCAACACCATAAATCCTTCTGTGGTGGTACTTAGGAATTTCCAGAGGATGACTCAAGATTTAGCCAAAAAGCCTCTTGTTTCCAAATATCGGATTATTTGCTGTCATGCAGACAAAGCATCCAGATCTTTTGCTGAATCTCTCAGTTTCCATATGGTTGCATGGCATCGCCCTGGCAGCCAAAATCCACTGGCAAGCGTCTGAACGCTGCGGCTCCCTGACACTGTCCCAGTGCAGGCCTCTCTGGAGGAGGGGGCTTCAAAGCCCTCCACTCTGATCGATGTTTTGAAAGTGGCCTCTCGGTATTCTTGCTTTTATTAAGATTCATTTCAGAAATCAAAATTTTTGGCTACCAAATTATTGAATAGGGAATCGATGCTTCATTCCAGAAGTGGACCTCTCTTGGGGTGCACATGCTTCATTTAAATTTAAGAATTCTCACAAATAAATTTTTGGTTGAAAATCGTGGCTTGAAGGATTTCAGCTTCAGGGTTTTTTACAACTGGCTGTTTTCCAGGGAAGGGCCCTGCCTTCATCAAGACCAGCAGAGAAGCTGACGCACCTCCAGACTGGCCCTTGCAAGACTCTTTCCTACAACGGCATGTCCTCCTCTGAGGACGCAAAGGTTGTGGAACAGGGGTCAGGTGTGCTCACCACTGTGTTTCCAGAAGCTGCGCGGTGCTGGGCGCACAGTGGACGCTGACCCAGTATTTACAGGTGGGTGGATGGGTGAATAATAGGTAGATAAAGCGCCTGTCAAACTGACAACTTCTAGATCTAAGCTCATAAACCTCCCGTGGTGGCCAGCAATCTGGTAGAAGGGAAGAGCACTGTTTTGGGGTCATCTCTCCATGACCAAGGTTTGAACACTTTGCAAAACCGCCTTCTCTAGGATGCTGCATGTCCTCCTCGGCTAAGTGAGGTCCATCCAGTCCCAAGGTGCCCTTGTCAGCCTGGCACCCTGCCACCTGCACCCTGCCACCTGCACCCCAACTCTTGCCCACCACATTCCCAGTCAGAGGTCTACTCCTGGGCTCAGAACTCCCAGCTATGGCCAGGTGAGGTCAGCAAGGCCTCTCCCCTGCAGTCTGTTAGAATGCTGCACAGAACTGACACAAACGACCACTTCCACACTGGAAATCCTGCAGCAGCGTACGCCAGCATTAGACGGGTCTGTGCTTGAAAACAGCTGGACTTGAGGGAACACCATGGTGCCTGCAGGATTCCACCCGGGCTGTCTTCACACTGCCCTCCTAGCTGGACAGGCTGGGACAGTCTCAGGCTGCAGCGGGTCTCAAGCACCAGGAACTGCTGGGCTACAGCTGAAGCAATCTAGAAGAGTGGGTGATGCGTCTAATCACATCTGCAGCAGGCGTGGGGATCCCAGAGGCCTTGGAGAGTGACCTGAGGCCGTGTGCACACACAGGTCTCACGAAACGCCAGCTGAGAAGTAAGAGCCGGGCAGATTGGAAACGGCCTCAATTGTGAATGTTCCCCCATCTGCACAAAGGTCTGACAGAGTACAGACCTTACTGGGTGGAGCTGTTTGAGGATGATGTCTGATCAAACACCAGCACCCTCTGTGCTCTGCAGACACAGGGGCACAAAACCCAGGCTGAAAAATAATTAGAAATTTAAAAAACACAACCTGAGCATCAGCAACTGCACACAGGACAAGACTCCCCAAGTTTAGCCCTGGAAAGATGCTAAACAGGAACAAAACCAGCGACAGTTTTCTGGGGGAGTCAAAATCCACTGGCACAACGTATTGCCTAAAATGTTCAGTTTTCAACAAAGAAATGTGAAAAATGCAAAAGAACAAGAAAATACGATCTCTCCCCTGTGGAGACAGGCAGTGTCTGAGGGAGAAGTTGGATTTGGTACTGAAACAAGCAATGCTATTATAAATGTGATCAAAGTATTAAAGGAAAGTATGACAATAATAAATCAATGAATAAGCAAAATTTTCCCATTATTTTACTCTGACTCCAGACTTCCCATTGGGTTCTTTCACATCACTTTTTCTCCTTATTAAGATGATTATTGACTTATTGTGGAACTTTTCCTTAATCCTTTAATCACATTTATAATAGTTTTTCTTTGTTCCTTCATTTTATTACCAAGTCCAACCTTTGGAGACCCTCATAGGCTGCCTCCCCATGGAGTATAGATTACATTTTCCTGTTTCTTTACATTTCTCACATTTTTTTTTTGTAGTATATTTTACTAGTAGGCTCACCCAAAAAAGACTAAAGGAAACCCATCAGGTAGAAATGAGATGGTACAGGACAGATGGTAAGTTAAATCCATAAGAAGAAATAAGAAACACCAGAAATGGCAAATATGATGGTTAATGTGAAATACTCTATAAATATATTTTAAGTTACTTAAAAGAGACAGCGATAATTATAACAGTACATTGTTGGGTTTGTAACAACAAGGAGATACAATATATATGTGCCATCTGCACATATATATTGCACAGTCAGCAGGGGGTGAAGCTATACTGAAGCAAATTTTCTAGATTTGGTCAGAAGTAAATTAATATTAATCTGAAGTAGATTGTGACAGTTAAAAGTATTTTGTAGTTCCTTAAGCAATCACTAAGAAAATAACTAAAAATACATATTCTTTTAAAAGAATAATTTACATGGGACACTAAAATATTTACTTAACACAAAATAAAGGAGCAAAGAAGGAACAGAGAAATGAGATACCCAAAAACCATGAGACACAAAGAAGAATAACAAAAATTATAAATGCAATGGAATATAAATTACATTAAATATGACTAGTTAAACACCCTTATCAAAGGCAGAGATTTTCAGACTGGATCAATAAACAAGATACAACTATATACTATCTGTAAGAGTCACATCTTAGATTCAAAGACACAAATAGGTTAAAGGAACAATCAGACCATGAAAGCAATAGCCACAGAAAGCTGGGGAGTGATTATTTTAATATTTAAAAAAAATAAACCTTAAGACAAAAAGTACTGCCATCAACAAAGAGGGTCGAAGCATAATGATAAGAGTGGACATATCAAAAATACAGAAATTATAAACATATACACCCCTCATAACAAAGCCTCAAAATACACAAAGCAAAACTAACAGGACTAAAAGGAGAACCAGACAATTTTACAATAATAGTTGAAGAATACCCACTCTGAATAAGTGATAAAACCATGAGGACATAAACAACTCATGGGACCAGCCCACCCATGGCCCCAGGACAGCAGGACATGTGCTCTTTTTGAGCATTTGTGGAATTTTATAGGATGCGAGTGAGATGTGCCAGGACACCCCCTATAAATACAAAAGGATGAAAATCTTGTGGAACACGCTCCCCAGCTACAGTGGGACTACACTGCATTGTAACAGAAAAATCTGTGAGAGCCCTGTAACTCAGAACTGAAACACACAGGTCCAAATCCACAGCTCCAGGGCCAAAGGAGAAAGCATGACAGAAATTAGAAGATATTTGACAGTGAAAATCAACCACAATACATGAAAAATGTTGGAGTGCCTAGAGAGGGATTTATACCCTAAATTCTATGTCAGAAGAAGAGAAAGTCCTACATAGCCTCGGTTTCTATTTGAAGAAACCTGAAAAAGAGGAGTGATCTAAGCCAGAAGCTGAAGAAAGGAAGCTGGCTGGGATGGTCTGAAAAGTCTCATGATACAACATCAACATGTAAAGCATTTTCAAATACAGCCACAAACAGTTGGAAATGAAATTGACAATTCATTCACAGTAGCATTAAAAAATGCTTAGGAGGGGCTGGGGAGATAGCTCAGTTGGTAGAGTGCTTGCCTTGTAAGCACAAGGCCCTGGGTTCGATCCCCAGCACCCAAAAAAAAAAAAAAAAAAAAAAAAAATGCTTAGGAATGAATTCAACAAAGAAATGCAAGACCCCCATGGAAATCTACCAACCCTGCTGAGATGAACTACAGATTACTGAAATAAATGGAGAACATTCCACATTCCTGGATTAGAGATTCAATACTGTCAAGATGAAAATTCTCCAAAAATTTATCTATTATTTCAATGTAATTCCTATCAAAATTTCATTGTTTTTTTTTTTTGTTTTTTTTTTGTTTGTTTGTTTTTGATATCAGAAATTAACCCAGGAGCCCTTAACCACTGTGCCACATCCCCAGCATTAACCCAGGGGCACTTAACCACTGAGACACATTCCCAGCTCCTTTTATTTATTTTTTTGAGACAGGGTCTTGATAAGTTGCTCAGGGCCTCACTAAATCACTGAGACTGGCCTCAAACTTGCTGCCTCAGCCTCCCAAGTCTTTTTTTTTTGGGGGGGGGTACCAGGGATTGAACTCAGGGGTGCTCAACCACTGAGCCACATCCCCAGCCCTATTTTGTATTTTATTTAGAAACAGGGTCTCACTGAGTTGCTTAGTGCCTTGCTCTTGCTGAGGATGGCTTTGAACTTGCTATCCTCCTGCCTCAGCCTCCTGAGTAGCTGGGATTACAGGCATGCGCCACCACGCCTGGTTCATTAGGATTTTTTTAAAATGAGACTAGTTAGCTGATCTCAAGGTTTAAATGGAAGGACAAAAGACTGAGAAACGCTCAAACAATTCTTTTAAAGAATGAAGTTGGAGACATAACACCTGATTCCAAACTTACTAGTTACACTCAGTGATCAAGACAGTGGGGCATGCCTGGATTGATCGATGTATGGATAATGGGACAGAATGAAGTGTCAGAATCAAACCCTCACCAACAGTTCTGCGTAATTGATTCAATAGGGAAAGAATAGACTTACATGTAGAAGACATACAGAATCCTGGAAACTTAAGACACCGCCCCACACACCTTCCCTAAGCATAGAAAGAAAAGTGAAGAGACATTTTGCCAGAGAGGAATGTGTGAATGGCAGTTAAGCACAGGAGATGCTCAGCTTTATCAGTCATTATGAAAATGCCGACCCAAAGCCAGGTGGGCGGCTGTCCTGTGGCGCTGCGTGACGTGGTGAAGGCAGGACTCACGCAGGCCTGGGCACGTGCCCCGACACAGCCACCGGCTGTGAGCGTGAACCTGGCACTGCTGGCCTCTGGCGCCTCACGCTCCTCCTCTGTGGAGGGACGCTGCCGATGACACCCCTTCACAGGTATGAGAGCGATTCCACACCCAAGACCCGCAGGAAACAAAACGGGCATCCCCACAGGACTTGTCTGTGACTGTCCCCATCAGGGTCCTTCACAGCCGCCGAAAGCTGGAGGCAATTTGAACATCGGCCAGCTGGGGGCTGGCTAGAGGGGGCAGGCGCACAGTGAGGTCCCCGCTACCAAGGAAGAGGAATGAGCGACACGGGAGAACACAGACGAACCTCAGGAAGAAAACCAGGCACAGCACGCTGCAGATCGCACGACCCCATTCACGCGAAGTGTCCAGAAAAGGCACCTCTGATGCCTTCGAAAGCAAGGCCGTGGTCGCGGGGGCCGGGGTGGGACGGGGACCTGAGGCGAGGGCCACCGGTATGGTGTGGCTGCGCTCTACAACTGGCTGGCAGGGGGGACAGATCCATAAATTTACTAAAAACCATGGGATGCACACTTAGAACTTTATGGTGTGTAAGTTATACCTCAATAAAATTGTTTTTTAAGGAAAGAAACGAGCTTCAGGCTTTCATTGTCCACTCAGCTGCCACGGCTCCAGCAACCACGCGTGCCGGTTTCATGCCAGCAGCTGGGGACAGAGTGGAGGAGAACCAGCAGCCGAGGGTGACGGGAAGGGGCAAGCACTGCCCACCTGGCTCGCCTCCCCCGTCAGCCGCCACAGCCCTGGGAGGTGGGCGCCACCCAAATGAGAAGGGGCCCGGGGCTGAGGAGGTTCGCCTCCCCCAACTCCGCCTCCCCAGCCCCCCGTCTTCAGGGCCCCGTGCCCCTCCTGCTGCCAGCTTCCGGGCCCTCTACCCAGAGGCACACGGCTCTGTGCCCAGGCTGGCTTCCGGGGAGCCCGTGTCACCCACCTTGTTAGACATTGAGGGCCGGTTAGAGAGGGGGTCTACGGTGAGGTGATGCCGTCCCTCAAAAGGCCAAGAGCAAGTCCCGACCCTCAGGAGCTGAGCATGGGGCCTTATGAAGACGCAGGGTCTCTGCAGAGGCGATTATGTCACGGCTCTCAAGAAGGGATCCACCTGAGACTTAAAAATGTGAAAGCAAATAAAAATTATCTTAAAAGAAATCAGTCCAGATTTCAAGTGGGTCCTAAGTCCCCTGACACACATCCTATGAGAGACAGAAAAGTGCCGCAGAGGGACGGCCATGTGCAGATGGAGGCAGAGCCTGGCGGGACCCAGGAGCAAGCACCAGGAGCCAGGGGGCTGGAGCCGCCATGCCCAGAGCCCCGAGCAACCAGCTGCCGCCTCCACTTCAGACTGGTCTCCTGACCTGGGCAGGATGAATTCCCGTTGTTTTAAGTCACCCAGTTGGTGGCCATTTGCTGTGGCAGTCACAGGAGAGGGACACGGGGTCCATGCCCCATTCATATCTGCATCTCAGTCCCCATTGGGGCTGGCCCCGTAGGCTTCCATCCAGGGCACCCGATGTGTGTGTGACCCCAGATCCCACTGTTCCTTGGAGTCTTCAGCTGGAGCTCCTTCTCTGAGACAGCCAGACAAGTCTGATGGATGATTTTATCTTTTCTAGAAAATCGGATATCGGACCAGTGACCCGGGGGCCCCCGCCTGTCTACTTCTGCTGCTCGCTCTTCATAGCAAGCTCTCTGCAGCTCTTACAGAGACTCTTGTCATCAAAGCAAAACCACTGCCAGGAGAAAGGCCACTTGGAAGGAATCCACATGGAGTGGAAATCAAAATGCCGTGGTAAATACCAGGAGATGGTGCGCCGGGCTTTCAGTTCAAGAGGACAGAGGGGCCTCCTGAAGCTGGAGGCAGAACACAGGTGTGTTCACTGTGAGAATCTCAGAGCTTCACCTCCTGGAAGGTGCCCTTTCCAGCGTGTGGATTTTATTTCAATCAACCATCTGGGTGCAGTGGTACAGTCTGTAATCCCAGCAACTCCAGAGGCTGAGGCAGGAGGATCACAAGTTCAACGCCAGCCTCAGCAATTTAGCAAGGTCCTAAGCAACACAGAACTTCTCTCAAATTAAAAAATAAAAAGGGTTGGGGACTTAGCTCAGTAGTAAAGTGTCCCTGGGTTCGATCCCCAGAACCAAAAATAAAAATAAACAAATGGAACTAATTATGAACATAAATTAGTTTCACCTGATACATAACAACACTTCACATATAATTGGAATAAAGTGCTGTTTTTTAAGACCAGCCAAGTACAAGTGCAGACTCAGGGTACAGGGTTTTCTGGGGCAACTTTTCCAACAAGATTCGGGAGTAGTGCAACATGTCACTTACAGCACCATGGTGATGGTGAGTTCTGTGCAAGGCAGGTGGGCTAAGGGGTACCCAGATGGTGGGTGACATCCCTGAGGGGGCACCTGGATGGCGCCACATTTGAATGACAGCAGTCAGTAGGGCAGTGGCCCTCCCCAAGGTAGGTGGCCATCATCCCATCCACAGGGGGCTTGGATAGAGCAATTAGGAGGAGGAAGGTTGAATTTTATCCCTGTTGATTTCTTGAGCTAAGATATCCATCTTTTCCTACCCTGGATGCTCCTGGTTCCCAGGCCTGCAGACCTAAGCTATCATCTATATCATCAGTTCTCTGGTCTCAGGGTTTCAAACTACAACACTGATTCTTTTCTGAATCTCCAGCTTACAGCAGGCAGATCAAGGGACCACTCAGTCTCCATGACCACGCAGGCAGATGCCTCTTAATGAACCTGATTCTAGAAAGAGATACTCACTGGTTGTGCTTTTCTGGAGATGGCTGATCAGCACAAGCATAAGGGAGACTTGTTTCTCAGGTACATTCGAGGGCTTCGCCATATTTAGCTTGTTCTTTGGGGATTCTCAGCTCATCCTTCAGGATCCCTAGAAGAGAAGGACTTGGCAGAGCCAGAATCCTGCATTTCCAGGTGCCTGACTATCCTCAAGCTCAAAACCAGCTTCTCCTGGTTCCCACGTCCCCTCAGAGGGGCTGTGGTGGGACTAAATGAGATGAGAGCGGCTTCGTGGGGTAAAATCGTCCTAAGGCCACAGTGGACCAACAGCCAGCAGCTAGTGTCTCCAACATGTGTTAGGGGACGTCAACCTTAGAAGGAAAGAAACCCCGGCACGTGTGATGACAGATGGGTCTCGAGGATGCCATGCTCAGGGAGACAACCGGCCACCACAGGACGAGTGCTCCGGGATGCCTCCGGCATGCAGAAGCTGGAGGAGCCACCGTCATGGACACAGAGCAGAGTGGTGGCTGAGGCAGGGAAGGACCAGGGCAACCGCTGTCACAGAGCTGCAGCTCCACAGGATGGGGGAGTTCCGGGGTGAACGGTGGTGACGGCGGCACAGCAGTGTGTGTGTGCCACGCTAGGAGCTGGGCACAGGCCAGGTCGGAACTGGGCACTTACAAAGGTCGGGACAGCCAGTTTTACCTCCATGTCTTTTAGCACAGGTTTTTTTAAACACACGACAGATTACCTCCACCATTTCATCCTCACCTCCTCCCCTTCACCCCCACCACGTTGGGGCCTGGGATGGCTAAAGGCTTTCACCACATGCTGATCTAATCCGCTGGGAATGTCTACCACAAGTTCCTGTTCGAGATCACAGCTGAGCGGGAAACCATGCCAGAGCAATCAGTGGTGTCTGCCACGGGCATAGGAATGCCAGCAGCCTCTGGTGGGGTCCTGGTCAGAGGTGTGCCGCCTCCGGACACGTGTGCCTGCAGTAGGAGGCGGGGTGGGGGCTGCGTGCTGGCTGCGGGGCTTTCCGGCCTCATGGATAACCTGAGGAGCCCCGTGGGAAGGGACTCAAGGAGAGAGGAGAGAGACCCTGAAACTTCAAGTGTGACTTCCAGTTCCCACGGAGCAGGCCTGCCACTGAGCCCTCGCCCCCGCAGGAGCTCCGGTTTTCCATGCAAAGGCGTAGGCAGCGTTCCCGCAACCGCTTCAGCCTGGAGAAATCCAGTGTGGTTTGAATGGAAGAAAGGGTTGCCAAGCTGTCATGGCAAGTCAGTTGCGGTAATCACATGGAGATCCCCGTTCAATAACTGTGCTAAGAAGTGACCGACCATATGATTGAAATGCATTTGTACTAAAAATATTTTAAAAGCCCTTCTCTTGATTTATACCCCAAAGAAAATGTCACAAAGGAGAATGAGTTTTCAACTCAAGTAGCACTTACTCCTGATCTAACTAAATTAGCTCTTTTGAACGGCCAGCTTTGCTCTGATGCCTGTAATAAAAATAACAATAATGTGCATTTAGAGGGCGTTTTATCCTCTCCAAAGCACAGGTCTTTGTGGTGTGCAATTCCCCTCATCCAGGCTGCACGTAGGCATGACAGGGGCGGCAGAGGGCTGTGGGCTCAAGCCTAGTGGCTGATCACATTCAGTGAAATCGGCACATTCCAAATGCTCACAAATGTGGACGTCGGCACTGGAGGCTGAGGCGAATGGCCAGAAGCTGGGTCCTCGCTCTGCTTTGGACGGAAGGTTCGTGTCCCCGCAGATTCTTATGCTGAAGCTCCAATACGATGGTATTTGGAGGTGGGGCCCCTGGGAAGGACACGGGTTAGAGGAGGTCAGGAGTGGGGGTGTCCTAAGGTGGGAACGTGCTCCTGTCAGGGGAGGTGCCGAAGAGCTTGCTCCTCCCTCTCACCAGGGAGGGAGACGGTGCCCTGCTTCCTCTGAGACCCGCTGCGCAGACGCCTGGAGATGTGGCTTCCAGGTTCAGCCCCGCCCTCGCCAGGGGCAGCCTCGGGAGGCCTCCTCTCCACGGGGAGTCTCGCCCCTTCTGGACTGCCCACCTGGAAGTCCTGGGTGACTCGTCCAACACCAAACTGCCTGTGGCTCCCTCCACTCCTCCCAACTGCCCCCAGGCCTGGCACTGGCTCCTGGGCGATTGCTGAGCTCAGGTCCACTCCCCCTTGGCCTGGTCAACTCCTTCCTGCTCATTTTCTAAAACTGACGCTCACTCAACAGCCAGCCACGAGGAACCCTGTGCTGGCACCCACGCCTGTGGGTGGTGCGCCCCGTGGCCCCCAGCCCCGAGAGTCCATCACTGGGTGCTGCTGCTGCCTGTTTGCACACTCATCTCCCCCTTGACCATAGGCGGCTCCAGGGCAGAGCCCGGCAGTTACCCCTTCGGGACCACACAGAAGAGCTTGACAGATGCGCGTGGGACTGGGTTCAGCGTGGGGTGTGCTGGTGGCCACCTGTAAGCTCAGTGTCACCACAGGTTCTGGGAGCTGATGGGAGCAGACCATCTCCAAAGTCCAGGGCCTCTGACGACCCTGTAGTTGTCTTTAGTTCACAGCCAGCCTGCAGTGCAAGGATCCTACCTCCCCCGGAAAGCTGACCCCAGACAGGCATGGGTGTCGAGCTCTAGCCCTGAACACCAGCCAAAAATCACAGCCAGGACTGTTCATCAATATAGTTGTATGCACTTACCACACGCAGCCTCCTTGCACTGGGCCCCTCCTTTGGTTTTATGTCATAGAAGTAAAGAACCCGACTCTGAGAGGGACCTGCTCAGGGTCCCATTGCCAGCAAGTGGCAGAGCTGGGATTGAATCCTGTGTTCGCCAGACTCCAAAGCAAGAGGCTCCTCCCCAGCGTCTGGACCACCAAGAAGGCGCTGGATGGTGGGGAGCAGGAGGGCAGTGCAGCCAGAAAGAGCTCGGCTGTTGTCCCCTGGAGCTCAGGCCCCAGGACCAGTCCCTTCCCTGCAGGCACGGCCCTCGCTCTCCAGTGAGCGGGCCTTTCTTTCTGCAAGTCCTTGGCAGTTGACATCAGTTAAATTGCAAGTGACAGCCTCCCAGGCTGCGTGGGCAAAGGCACAGAGGCGTGAAACGGGAAGAGGCCTAAGGAACTGTGCCCCTCGGGAGGGGCCCTTGCTGGCAGGAAGCTGCTCAGTGGCACGAGGCTGGGGACTCCTACGGGCTTTGGATCCTACTCTGCGGGTGTGGGGAGTCGTGGCAGGGTCTGAGGCTGAGAGGGGCTTGGCCCATTGCCCTGGAGATGAGCTGTGTGCTGGCAGCTGTGCAGGCGGATGGGTGGGCCATCCCGTGCCCTGTGCCTCCAGCTGCCAGCTCTTCCTTCTTCTCTCCAGGAAGCGTCTTCTCCAGGCTGACGCCCACAGTGCACCCCAACTCCACCCAACCCCACATCAATGTGGGCGCTGAGCCCATTCCGCACCTCCCCACAGTGACCGGCTTTCTTGCCCTCTGGCACCTGTGTCCCTCCCGTGCACATAACACTGGCAATACAGACAAGCGTGGTGGGGAGACAGACCGGGTAGCACAGAGCATTTGCTTCGCCACAGGAAACGGGGCTCCAGCAAGCTGGATCTGGCCTTGGCGTTCATCCCAAGACCCCCTGGGTGGAACCGGCCAGGATGCTCACAGAACTGGCAACTGCCAGGAGCCTCAGGGCGGGAGGCACCCTCCAGGTCAATAGCAGGCAAAGGCCTGGGCCCCAGGGGGCGGAGCAGAAGGAGCAAACTCTGCAGCCACCTGAGGGGCCCCAGGCAGGAGCTGTGGCCAAGGAGGAGCCCAGGTGCCTCCAGAAGCTAATCAGCAGGCAGCGAAGGAGGAAGCCACGCTGGCCTGTCTCGCCCCACCCTCCACCCCTGCTGGGGCTTCTTTTGGTGGAAGTCAGAAGCCAACAGCCTGGTGAGTCCGCGGGGAGTTCTGCCTTCTGGGTTGCAGGCTGAGGGGGAAGCGCTTGCCTCTGGACAGGGTGGCAGCCTCAGGCTGGGCTGGGCCCTCCCGGTGCTCAGGGGCCCAAGCACTGTGCTTGGCACAGCACATGGGAGGTGGAAACTTCTTTACCGTCACTTGACACAAGACGCACGAGGGCTACACCTTGAAGTCCCAACCACCACTACCTCAGAAGGTCACTGTGGGTAAGCAAGGTCTTCCCAGCAGTGACTAGGGTAAGACGGGTCATTAAGGCAGCCCTAATCCAATCTGCCTGGGGTCCTAAGAAGAGATCTGGACACAGATGTGCACAGAAGACAATCTGCAAGCCACAGAGAGAGGCCTGGGCCACATCCCTACCCTGCCACCCTCAGAGGGAACCAACCCCGTGATGTCTTGATTTGGGGCTTCTAGCTTCCCAGGCCGTGGCAAAAGCAATTCTGTTGAAGCCACTCAGTCCAGTACTTTGTCACGGAGCCACAGGAGACAACGCCAAAGGAACTGGCCAAAAGGAACACAGCCAGTAAGTGGTGATCCGGGAGTGAGGCCAGGGCTGTCCCCCTTCAGAGGCTGCAGGCCAATCCTTGTCCCCATGCTGGGCCAAGGGATGCCCTGGCTGAGCCAGCAATGCCCCTCCAGCCCCAGCCCACATTCACAGATGGGTACCACATGGTGTCGCCATATCCCCTGTTAAGGGCCCGAGGGGCTCCCTGTGGACCTAGAGATCTTGTTCCCACAGTGCCAGGAAAGGCCCTCACAAGGAGCAGCGTCTGCCAGGCCCAGACACAGCTGGGGCCAGGCAGGCAGAGCCTGCCTGGGGACACAGTTGAACCCCCAGTGCAACATAGTTCACGCACAGGCCAGAATTCAAGGTGACTGGGTGGCCCAGTGGTCCTTTCATGGGAAACAACAGTGCTTCTCAGAGACTCCCAGGCCAAAAGAGGGGGTCAAGAGGATGCCCCAGGTATTCTAGCTGGGGGCCTGGGCTCTGTTCTCTACTCTGATATGAATCACAAGCACTTGGGCTGAAGACCCGAATACAAGGGTTTTTCAAAAAGCTTTTCAACTACTAAGCAGTACGTAGTAGTTTCCGAAGGTCGCTCTAACAAAGTCTGGCTGGCCAGAAGGCCAGAAGTCAAGAGCCAGGTGCCAACAGGGCTAGTTCCTTCTGGGGCTACAGGAGAATCTGTCCCCAGCTGCTCCCTGGCCTCTGCTGTTCCTTGGCTTGTAGCTCTCTGCCTTCATTTCATACTCTCCCAAGTGTGTCCCTATGTCCAGAGTCCCCCTTTTTATAAGGACACCAGTAGCTATTAGGGACATTCTAATGACCTCGCTTTACCTTAATGACCCCTTTAAAGATCCACTCTGCAAATGAGGCTACATTCTAAGTTCAGGACTTAGACACACGAATCTGCAGGCTAAGGGGACACAGTTGAACCCACAGTGCAACATAGTTCACGCACAGCCAGTGCATGAAGCAGGAAGGCCCTGCCTCCCATGATCTCAGAACATGTACCCAGGTGCAACCCAAGTGGCCGCCACCCAAGGCGAGAAACAACACCGTGGGCCCCTGAAAGGCGGATTTGGTCAGCTTTTTCACTTCTGTGACCAAAAGACCTGACAAGAACAGTTAGAGGAGGAAAAGTTTATCTGGGGGCTCACAGTTTCAAGGTCTCTGTCCATAGATGGCCAACTCCATTGCTTTGGGCCAAAGGTGAGGCAGGACGTCATGGCAGAAGGGTGTGGCAGAGGAAAGCAGCTCTGAACATGGCACAAGAAGCAGAGAGGAAGACTCCCCTCACGCAGACCAGTCACACACCAGGGCTCACCCTCGATGGCCCTCCTCCAGCCACAGCCTACCTACCTAGAGTCGCCACCCAGTCAGTCCCTATCAGGACCCTCACTTCACCTCTAAGCGTTTTGCAGTCTCACGTGAACCCTGTGGGGACACCTCACCTCTAAACCATGGCAGTGCACAATGCCCTGTCTTCTCATGCCCCCAAGGTGACCAGGACCTGGACGCTGATGTCACCACTGCCTTGCTGGGCTGTGCAGTCTTATACCCGCACAGGGCTCAGCTTTGCCTGCTCTGAACATCACCCAGGGCTGCTTCTGTCACTCAGTATCCTGTCTGGGAGGCTCGTCCCTGAGTCCCCACGTACCTTCCCGTTGTTGCTGACTGCAGAAAGTCCTGTCCTGTGGGCACAGCACTGCCGCGCCCTTTCCCTGCACAAACATTCCCCTGGTGATGGCATCTCACGCCACCTGCTTGGACACAGGGGCAGGGCTGCCGGGAGTGTCTGCGGCAGGCACCCCTGCTGCTCGCGAGGCGGGAGGACCGCGGAGGGAACTGAGGCACCGGGGCCTGTGGTCTCTGACCACAGCCCATTTGTCCCAGGACAGTGAGGTAGTTTGCAGAAAGGACAGAGAAAAGTGCCCAGGGACAGTTTGCAAGGCATACGGCTTATAGGGAAAGCTTACAAGAGGCCAGGGACTGCCCAGGAGTTCCGAGGCACAGGCTGACGGCTCCTGTCCCCACCGGGCTTCTCCACGCAGCGCCTCCTCTCCCTCACGGTGTTGGTGGCTGGCTGACAAGTGACACGTGCCCTCCACAGCGCCCCAGTCCCCGCCGTCCCCGCTCAGGGAGGGGCTCTGTAGGTCAGGTGTCTCCGCCTGCTCATCTGAGCGGCCTCCGGGGAGCGGCTGTGCTGTGTGTGTGAGGGAAGTGGATTTCTCCAGATGACACTACCTGCCCTCATCCCCACGTGCGAGAGAGCCAGGGTCCGTCAGGATGTCGCACATCAGACGCTTCAGTCCAGGCCTATCCTCACTGTCCCCTAATTGGCTGGGAGTTGGAAACGGAAAGGGGGCCTTCAGGGACGTGGTATACTGCCCCCATTTTCTTCAGGGATGTAGAAGAGTGACCTGTCTTTCCACATGGCGGTACCAAGTGGCACCTTCCCAGGAGAGAAGAGAGCAGAGCGTCCGGAGGCGGAATTCTACTCCTGAGAGCGTTGGTGTTGACGGGTCGCCGGGGTGCCCGCCACTCCTGGGAGCTATCTCTGTGCCAGGCGCTCGTCAGCTTGACCTAAAGGGCTGCTCTCAGGGCTCCCCACCTCACAGGTGAGCAGTGAGAGGGACCGGGGACTTGTCCGCGGTCTCACAACAGGTCTCAGTGCCTATTTAAAAAGCAGATGCACGGGAAGCGAGCAGGGATGAGGGCGCTCTCAGACCTAGCACCCCGGCCCCAGGAGAAACCCAGGCAGGAAGCACCAGAGAACAGGATGGGACAGGACTGGCTCTAAATGAGCAAAGACGCTGGATTCTCCTGGGCGGAGTCCCTCCCGCCACCTGCCCCTACGGGATCCAAGCTCTGGGTCCAGCCCTTCCCCTCAGGGCCCGGAAGGCACCGGTTGGCGGCTCCCCACCTGTGCAGAGGAGCCACCCCGTTACTTCCGGTCCTCCTGGCAAGTGCCCCACGCTCTCCCAAGCACCTTGGCGGACCCTGGCGAGCGCGCTCTGCTATGGGAGCCCGGCTTTGCTCCCTAGCTAGCTGACCGGCTCCCAGAGCTGGTGGAGGGGTGGAATCAAGCCCGCACTCAGGAACAGAGTGCTGGGGACAGGCTCCCTGCACCCCGGCAAACCACGGACTTCCCAATTTGCCCTCCCAGCTGCTGGCCAGGCTCCTCATGGGCGGGCTCGATGCCCCCCAGCCCAGCACAAGTGGCTGCAGGCGCAGGGGGACAGGCTGCCCCGGCGTCCTGCTCTCTAAGTCAAAGGCACTTGAAAGCATCGGGGGCATAGAGGCCACTTGGGCCTCTCGTTGTTTCTTAGACGCAGAGATGAAGTCCCAGTGGAAGACAGCGTGCTGGAGCCAGCAGCGCCCTCCCCGCGAGGGCCAGGAGGTCGGGGCCGCAGAACAGCAAACGCCTGGCTCCACTGCCTCGGCTCCGGTCGCTTCCCCACCAGCTGCCCACGGACCCCACCCAGTCCCCGCTGCACGGTCTGCGGCCTGCAGAGGGTCCCGCACTGGGCGGCTGCTTCTGCCCGCTTCTCCAGGTCTTTGTTTCCTCAGGAGGGCTCCCGGGCCGTGGGAAGCCTGTGAGCAACTCCTCGCTTTCCCCTGCTGGCCTGCCTGGGTCAGCTCTGTCCTCCGTCCCAGCCAGGACTCTAAGAGGATGGAAGGGGGTCATTCTGCCCTGCCTGGGTTCTGAAGTATGGGGTGGAAACCGGGGCCAGCCGGCGGGAGGCACCGCCGTGACTGTCATGGGCTCTGTTTTCCCAGACGAGAAGCTCCTTGTCAGGGAGGCTGGGCCTCCCCAGGGGCAGAGGGATCTGCCGGCCAGGGCTGGGCCTCCAGCTCATGCCTCTTCTCCCTGTGCTCCCTGAGAGGCCTCGGCACAGCACTGAGGACGCCCCTTCCGGTCTCCACAGAGGCCCAGCCTGGCAGGATGGACATGCTGATGCAAGGGCCAGATTTGTGGCATTAACTACCGTCCCACCAGAACGCAACTTGGGAACCCAGATTGCAAACCTGTAAACGGGTCATGGCAAATGCCTGGGCTCAGAGGTCACACTGGAGCAGGGTGGGCCCTCGTCCCCCACGACGGGTGTCCTCGTGGAAGGGGAGCCTGAACAGACTCACGCAGGGAGGAGGCCCTGTGGAGATGAAGGCAGAGGCCTGGAGGAGGTTCTAGAAGCCAAGGAGCCCCAGGGAGGCCAGAACGGCAGGGGCTGGGACAGACTGGCCGCTTGACAACCTAAGCCCTCCTCCCAGGGCTCAACCTCGGCCCAGCCTTGGACCAACCGCACACTGTCTAACAGCTCCGCCCACCTCCCTGGGGTGACCAGGTCCCTTAAAATGCCACCTGGGAAGCTCAAGGCAACATAAAGAACACCCGCCTGGTCCAGCGACGCTGGCAGCAGGACTGGCACCACCCTACCAGGCAGCTCGGAGCCACCCCTCACTGCTCCTGCCCGGGCGGGTTTACGTGGACCCTGCCTCCTGGATCTTGTGCTCCTCTGCCTGCTGACCCCTGTGAGCCCTGCTCACCCCCCTCAAAGCACCGCTCACTGTGCAGATCCAAGCGTAGCCTGGCCGCCCATCTCCTCCGTTGCGATGTCGCTGGCGGGAGTCCGCCGTCGGGAAGTGCAAGGCCGATGGGGCACCCACTGGCAGCAAGGTGACCTCAGGGTCCCTGCCCCCGCACAGGCCCAGGCCGGGCCTCGGCTAGCTCTCCCCCAACCGCAGGGGCCCGGCTTCCCCTCACAGCAAGGGGCTGCGGCAGTGTTGTGAGGCCCTCAGAGAGGTGCCCGTCTCCCCCCTAACATTCCGGAAGCCCGCTGACCCAGGCCTGGCCAGTGGGTGGTGTGTGCTGCTAACGGGGTGACTTGTTCCGCAGCCACAGGGGACCGTGGGGCGTGGGGAATGAGAACGGCCTGAGGCCCCTCTGTGCAGTCACTGCTCGGGGCACAGAGCCCCTGTGGCCTCCCACAGCAGAACCCCAGTGGGCAGCCCCCGGGAGCGGCGCCCACAGACCCCACACAGCACCGCGAGCGACCGCGGCAGAGGCAGAGGCGTCGGCAGCGCACCCTTTGCTTGAATCAGGCGGCAGGTGGGGCATCACCCATAAACAGACCCTGCGCCGGCAGGGCACGTGTCCACTTGGGGCCAGCGGGCACTTCTAGAGATGGAAAGGACCAGGAACCATGGCTGAGCACCAAAATGTGGGCCACTGTTTTGAAAAGAAAGAAATTCAAAAGTGTAGGCCTGGCCAGTGGTCAGCACATGGGTACTTCTGTCATTTTCTGAATGTTTTCCTGCCTCAAGTGGTTTTGTTTCTGACTGGTCTAAAGCCCAAGGATATTCGCTGAACTTTGAGGGTATCCCCGAGGGTCCTCCAGTACCTGTTCCTAGTCCCCTGCTTAGAGGTCCATGTCCCTCCACCCCCAGAGTCCAGCCATTCTCTCCAGGCGTCTCCTTGCCAGCCGAGTCTCCCCGCCTGCTGCGCCACCCCACTCAACCCACCCCTGTGCCCTTGTGGCTGTGTCTTCCTGGCATCTTCTGTGAGTCTCCAGGTCCTTGTCATCCCGAGGATGGGCAGGACACGGTCCTCTCCGCCAGGACCTGGAGGCTGGAGAGACAGCTACGCTACCTCGGCTTATCATCCTACAGTTCTGGAGCCCAGACGCCTAAAATCATCCACAAGACAGTTGCGGCAGGGCCAGCCCCTGGAGGCTCTAGGGGAAGGCCCGTCCACTGCCTGCTGCAGCCTGGGAGGCCGCCCATGTCCCTTGGCAGTGGCCTGTGCTCCTTCAAAGCCAGTGGCACCATGTCACACCTCAGGGGTCACGCTGCCCGCCTTCCTGTCAACCTGTCTCTGCTCCTCTGCTCCAGGCAGGTCCCAGGAGGACAACCCACAGTGCCCGCCCCTCCCGGCATCCGCTGTCACATCTGTAGAGTCCCATCCGATGTGTTGGGCAATGCTGCATGTGAATATGTGCCCGTGCTTGAGCTGGGACTTTGTCCCCAAGCCACGGTGCTGAGAGGCGGGGCCTTCCAGAGTGGTAGGCCACAGGGCTCTGCCCTCAAGAAGGACGGGTGTCATCACGGGGGTGTGGTGGGAAAGTGAGCTGGGCCTCTGTCCCTCTGGCCTTCTACCCGTCACCAGTGACGGCACTCACCAGGGGCAGCGCAGGTAATATTCTCTGCTTCCAGACACGAGGGCTTGATACCTGTAGGGTGCCGTCGCGCCACCCTGGGGTCGAGCTCTCCTCCCTCTCTCGGGGACAACAGAGCCCGCTGGCCGCCCCTCCCTGCCCCTGCTGTGTTCCCGGCTCTCTGCCTCGTTCTCCAGGCCTCCGAGTGGAGGAGCACCACCTCCCCAGGGTCCTCAGGGGGAGGGTCGCCCGGCCTCCTAGGAAGCAGCCCACCCCTGCTTACCAAGCTGCAAGCTCGGGGCAGGACCCAGTCCCCAGCGAGCTGTGACGCCGAGCTGGGCTTGAGGTGCGCAGCAGTGCGGGGTTCTCATGTCTCCCCGACTTAGGTGCACTTCAGCCGCTGTCCCGAGAGCCCTGCAGGCACCGGTCACCGCACTGCGCACTCACAGCCCTGCTCTGGACGAGCTCACTTCCGGTTTCCTCTCCGAACCCTCACGCCAAGCCCGCAATGTGGGGTCATCAGGGAGCAGGGATGCCCAGGCTCCGTGAGCTGGGATCGCCCGCCAGGGTGCCCAGTGGTCAGCGGTGGTGGCCTGGGCGTGGACGGTTCTGCCCCGTGGCGTGCTGGGCCAGTGCTCAGCCCTGGGCAACACGGGGCTGCAGGGTCAGCCCCGGGGAACCCGGGCCTCCTCGCAGCCCTGCCCCTGTCTGGGTTCCTTCTTCCCTGTCCACTTGCCACCTCTGGCCCAGGTAAGGGAGCGAGGAGCCAAGACCAGGGAACGCACTCCCTCCAGCCCCGGTGAGCGGCAGATGACCACCCCACGGTCAGGTGGCTTGGCAGTCCAGGGTCCCTGAGGGGAGGGTGCTGAGGAAAGGGGGGTCTACCGAGGACAGTGCCTGCCCGTGGGGGCACCAGGAGGAGTGTGGGAAACAGCCCGCCCACACTGGCAGCAACCGTGCCAGGCAGGGGTCTGCTCCTAGCGGGGATCCGAGGGGAGAGGAGGGCCCCCCGGGCTCAGCCCCGGGGAAACGGCTGTTGGCTGAGCCGTGGGCTCACGCTCTTCCAGCTCCCCCAGCACTTTATCGTGAGAAGAGAAGCTCGGAAGTGGACCAGTCGCTGTAACTTAACCCTTGCCACACACTCACCTGGACCAAGACGCTGGCTCCTGAAAAACCTCCCTCCCTCGGAGCAGAGCCAAAACCAGGCCAGTGGCCCGCTAGCCAGCTTTTTGGCTGCTGTGACTCACTGACCCGACCAGCACACTGCAGAGGAGGAGAGTTTATCTGAGGGCTCACGGCTTCAGAGGTCCCAGTCCCATAGAAGGCCGGCTGCATTCCCCAGGGCCAGAGGTGAGGCTGGACATCATGGCGGGAGAGGGCGGCAGAGGAAGCAGCTCACCTGGTGATCAGGAAGCAGCGACCGCACTCTCCAGATACAGACATGTACCCAAAGCCACGCCAATGCCACCTCCCCAGCCACGCCCACCATGGGTTAATCCCATGGGGACTCATTCACTGGGTTAAGGCTCTCACAGCCCCTTCACTTCTCCGGAGCTTCCTGCAGCGTCTCGCCCGTGAGCTTGTGGGGGACACCACACATCCAAGCCGTAGCACAGGTCCAGGGAAGGACTCCAGGGCAGACCCAGAGGGCCGCGCTCTGTGACAGGTGGTGCATCGAGACTTCAAACACGGGCAGGACCTGTCAAGAGGAGGGGCTCGGCGGCCAGATCTGGGGTGATCTGACATCAAAAAAGAAAGATGGCCCGGGACACAGCTCAGTCAGTAGAGGGCTGGCCTCACAAGCACAGGCCCTGGGTCAACCCCAGCACCGCAAGGAAAAATACAAAAAAAAGAATGATGGCCATAACGGGAGACAGCACGCTGGGAAAAAGGGAGCGCTGCACAAGGGGGCAGTGGACACGGCCACCGTCAGGGTGGACAGAATGAGGTGATAGACACTGCCCTCCTGAACCGTCATTCTAGAAATGGGTGGAGGCGGGGACCGAGGTTGGACGGGGCAACGCCTGGTGAAAGCTGCGGGCGTCGGCAGGTCACTCGCCTCCAGCAGCACCCACCAGGGACGGAGCCACACGAGGGGAGGTGTATCTACCCCGCAGACCCGCGGCCAGCCGCCCAGCCGAGCCTCACCAGCAGCCACAGCCGCCCCGGGTGCCTCAGGGAGTGGCCCACCCGAGACGGCACCCGCCCTGAACCTGGCTCTGTGCTGAGCACACAGCCTGACGGTCCAAAGCCAGGGGCCTCCTGCAAGCAGGCGGCAGGAGCCCTGAGCACTGCCCTGCACTGGCCGCACCCTCCCCAGCGTCCTGGAGGCCCCAGCCTCACCACTGAGCCACTGTGGGCCCCGCCCCTCAGCCCAGACCCATCTTTGCATGACAGGTAGTTCGGGAAGGGGCGAGCGGGGCTCTGGGGTGCCTGCAGAGTCCCGCTGCTCCACGCACGCCCAGCCGCACGCTGTCGAGCACCTTCGTGTGGTTCCTACTTCCAGGTGCACACTGCGCGTCCGCTCAACGTGCACGGACACGATACGGCTCCCGACAGCAGGCTCCTGAAAGAGGAGGGACGCCCGGGCACGCTCTGAGGAAGGAGGCAGCCTGGAGCAGAGAGATGCACAACGGCCACACCCTGTCGACAGAGCCTGCGGGACGAGCTAGGTGCAGAACGGCAGGGCGCCGCTTGCTGCCCCGACGTGCAGTTACACGGCTGCGCTGATGCAGTCACCGCCAGAAAGACCCCTGGCCACCCAGGGTGGGTACTGCGGGTGGAGAGGGAGCCCGCAGGGCGGACGCCTGGGGCTGGGGACCCGCGCTTCAGCTCCTCATCAGCAGCAGCTCCAGGAGGGAAGCTTCGCTTCCGGAGCCTCAGGTTTGCATGTTGCCAGGGAAGAGGGAGGAGCGGGAGTGGGGGGCAGCTTCTAGGCCTAGAGGTATGAACGTGACCAGCCCCTGCTGTCCCCCACCCGGCTGCCCTGGGACTGCACTTCAGGGAGGGGACACAGCTTCCGCCTCCCCTTCCGGAATGCTGTTCCCACGTGGCCTTCCCTGGCCACCCCTCCAGCTGTGCGCCCACACCTCTTCCCTCTGACCCCAGTCCGGGCCCAGGAGCCCCGTGGTCTTCTCATCTGCCCAGAGGACAGCGAGCACGGGAGACGCGGACCACGCCGCCTGGGGTCACGATCGTCACCAACGTGGAGCTGGGAGGTCGGCTCCCTCTGGGTGCAGAACACCCCCAGCCCTACCTGCCGCCCCTTCTGCAGGTCTGGGCCTCTTCGGAACTCAGCTCAGCCCCCACGCAGCTGGGCTGGGAGCCTGTCACCTGCAGGCCGCCCCTGCACCCCCGGTCATCTGACCTATTGGCCAGTTACTTCTCCATTAGGCCCGCAGTCCAGGGACCACGAGGCTACAACAAGTCAGCTCGTCCCTGCGCCCTTGGAGTTCGGAAGTGACTGTAGGAGGAAAAGAGGGAGGGAGAGGGGTCGCCCAGGGCCAGCAGCAGGCCAGCCCCAGGCCTGGACGCAGGCACTCTCCCGGCTCCCCAGTGCCTCAGGGGCCTGGCTGGCGGCACTGCATTTGCTCTCCCAGGTCCTGCCCCACCTGTGCCCAGGGGGTGCCTTCCAAGGCCCCACCTGCCCTACCCTCTGGCTTCCGGGTGAGACTGGCCATCAGGACACCGGGACAGGGCAGGCAGGACAGTGGCCCTTCCTCCTGCCCATACCACGGTCTGACCCCCTGTGCTCCTCTGTGGATGGCCCAGTTCCTGTGCTGACCCCTCTCCTGTCCACAGCCATCACCTGCCCTGGGCATGGCCTCCAGCCCCTGGCCTCTGCCCAGTGGGTCCCCTCGCCCCTCAGGTCTCTATGAACAGGGCCTTCATGAGCCCCTTTCAGTCCCGCCCCTTGGAATGGGGTAAACGGAGGCTCCAGAGAGACTTGCCCAGGCCCGTCCTGGGTCCTGCGACCGCGACTTCCTCTGGAAATAGTCTTTGCCGATGTGACTAAGTTGAGGACAGCAGGATGCGCTCGTCCTGTGGAGATGGATCGCACCCACGAGGAAGGAGAGGGAATGAGAGACGCCCCCTGGCAAGGGCAGGAGGACGGAGGCAGAGGCTGGACAGCTCATGCCAGGAGAGGCCTGGAATGGAGGCCCCTGGAACCAGCAGGAACCGGACCGCCTGCCTCCTGACCCTGGACTTCCAGCCTCCAGAGCAGCAAAGCCTTCGCTCCTCTGGGGTTGGGGCCAGGTCACAGGACTTGCTTTTGCGCGCTGGGGGACAGAAATGCCCTCTGCAAGGCCCGGCCTCTTGTCCCCTCCTGGACCTCCCAGCCGCACTCGGCAGCCGCCTCTGCGTCCCACATCTGCTGCCCCTGGAGCAGTAGAGGCAGGCACCCAGCGCGGTGGGGTTGCCATCCAGGTGTGGCCCCAGCACTGGGGAGACCAGGGCACCTGCAAGTCTCTCGCCAAGGTCGCCGTTGGCTCATGGTGTGGCCAGACCCCTCATCTCTTTTTCAAGTCTGTTCTTTCTTGATGTGCATGCAAGTAGAGCGTGTTCTGGTGTATGACCCACACATGGAGCGTGACTTCCCATTCTTGAGGTTGTACGTGATGTGGAGTCACCTATGAAGGTAGGACAGTGATGTCCGAGTCATTCCACTGTCTCTCCTGTTCCCATCCCCCTTTGTCTAGTCCAAAGTACTTCTATTCTTCCCTCCCACTCCCCGCTTATTGTGTGTTAGCATCTGCTTATCAGAGAGAACATTCTTTGGTTCTTTGGGATTAGCTTATTTCACTTAGCATGATAGTATTCAGTATCATTCATTTATGGGCAAATGCCATCATTTTATTCTTCTTTATGGCTGAGTAGTATTCCATTGTGTGTATACACCACATTTTCTTTATCCATTCATCTATTGAAGGGCACCTAGTTTGGTTCCATAGCTTAGCTATTGTGATTTGAGCTGCGAGAAACATTGATATGTTTATACATTTGATGTGTTGAGGTGTGTCACTGTAGTATGCTGATTTTAAGCCCTTTGGGTATAATCTGAGGAGTGGGATAGCTGGGTCAATGGTGGGTCCATTCCAAGCTTTCTGAGGAATCTCCACACTGCTTTCCAGAGTGGCTGCACTAATCTGCAGACCCACCAGCAGTGTAGAATGTGCCTTTTCTCCACATCCTCTCCAACCTTCATTGCTCTTGTATTCTTGATAACTGCCATTCTGACCAACGTGAGATGAAACGTCAGGGTAGTTTTGATTTGTATTTCTCTAATTACTAGAGATGTTGAACATTTTTTCATATATTTGTTTTTTTTTAACAGAATTTTTATTTGGAAAACTGTGTTAACCAATGATAAATCTGTTACTGTGTACCATGTCATAAACGAGAGAATGGACAATTGCAGCAAAAGCATTCCAGCATCTTCTCTGAGCCTTATGGCAGGACTGTTCAACCTGCTTTCCACAACCCACTTTCACTGACCTTCATCTCAGGGGTTCTTTTTGCCCCAACAGTATCAATGATTGATGTAAATATAAATGAACTGTATATGGTAATTCAGAGGTATAAAGGTTCAACCTGTGTAAACAGCAAGTACTAACTAGATGCTAACTAGATGCTAGATCCACATGTCACACTACGTATCAACACACCCATGGCTTAAAAGCCATAGATGGGGACAGGAAGCTTCAAAGATCTTCAGCACAGCTATTAACTGAAAAGAAATTTCAAGAAAATATTTTCAGAGCTAAAGGGGAACTTTCATGACCTTAAGAGAGTAACTTCTTCAAGAAACTAAAACAACCCTAATTGCCTATGGACCCAATAACAAAATTTCAAAATATATGAAGTAAAAATGAATAAAACTAGAAAGACAAATCCACACTCACATTTGGAGATTTCCAACCCTTCGCCTTCCTGGCAGGAGAGCTGACCTGGAAGGCGTGACATTATTGGCCACTTTGGCCTAGTGCTGTTTACAGGGAATCATATGCAAAACGGCAAGTAGAAAGTTTAGAAGGACAGACTGTATTCTGTCATAAAATATGCTGTGAGGAATTTTAAAAATTTGAAATCATGCACACTGTGTTTCCTGCATGATTTCTTTCCTTTACTTTTACTGGTTTTTCATTATCTTTTTGACAGTGACATCTAAATAATTTTTTCTCACACATGTAGACAGGGTAATAATGTCTGGCTCACTCACTGTCCTTCCCGTCCCACCCCCATCCTCCCTCACTCCCCTCTGCACAGAATTTCCTCACTCTTCGCTATACACCCCCACTGTGGAACAGCCTCGGCTTATCAGAAAACATTCAGCCTTTGGTTTTTGGGGACTGGCTTGTTTCACTTGGCATGACAGACAGTCTCCAGCTCCATCCAATTACCTTGTCGCCTATCCGACACAGGTACTCAGCTTTTGCCATCATTGCATCCCGAATCTCACTCTCCCCCAGATTCTTCTCGGCATCCTCCAGCTCCTCATCCAAACGCTTCAGCTTTTCTTCATTTGCCTTCTTCATCTTATTGAGGAGGTCCATGTCCATCTTCCAGTCGAGGGTTTGCACAAGGCTTCATAATAAGGAGCCATGTTGTTGTCGCTGACGGCGAGCCGCCATCAGCTCTTCGCGCACCGCCGAGTCCTGCGGTGCTCCGGCAGGCTCAGCAGGAAGCGCAGCTGCACAATGCGCAGGTCGGGGTTCTTGGGCAGACTCTCCTCCTCCAGGTTCTCCAGCGGCATTTTGGAGACAGCAAGAACCACAGACAGGGAGAAAGCCGGCTGGGACGCGCTGCGAGGACGGCAGCTCATATATTTGTTGACCATTTGTATTTCTTCTGTGAAGTGCCTGTTCAGTTCCTTTGCCCATTTATTGACTGGGATGTTTGGGTGTTTTGGTGTGAAGCGTTTTGAGTTCTTTGTGTATCCTGGAGATTCGCGCTCTATCTGAGGTGCAGGTGGCAGAGATTTTCTCCCACCCTGTAGGCTCTCTCTCCAGGTTCTTGACTGTGTCCTTTGCTTTTTAGTTTGATTGCATCCCATGTATTGATTCTTGATTTTACTTCTTGTGCTTCAGGGGTCTTGTTGAGGAAGTCGGTTCCTAAGCCGACATGCTGGAGGGTTGGGCCTACGTTAAGACCCCCCATCTGTTGACAGTCCTCTGAAGTCGGCTCTGCAAGAGGCTCTGGGAATCCTAGGGCCACAGCCAGGGACAAGTGCCACCAGCCCGTGTCTCTGGAGAGCTGCTCCGTGATGCCACCAGGTTCCCAGGTGCTTCCCCTTGAGGCACTCGGGCCATCGATGTGGCCAGGAGGCAGTGCTGGGGCAAGTTCCAGGCCTTGTGTGGAGACACAAAGCTCAGGGTCTCCAGTGCTGTCATTCACCAGCTGCTTGGAGGCAGGAAGCCGCCATAGATAGCGACCCACCTGGCAAGAGCTACTGCTCTGCAGATCGGCTCTCGTCAGGGGCAGCACCGCCAAGGCTCCTTGGACTGGGCCAGTTTAGTGTTTCTGCTTTCCCTCCTTCTGCCAGCTGGCCCTCCTGTGCCCAGCACCGGCCTGTGTGTCTGGATCAATCTCCTGATGGCTGAACGGGTGAGTCGGGGTGGTGGACACTGAAGGGGCGGGCCTAGTTGAAAGAAGTGGGTCCTCAGGTGCCCCCAGGGACTACATCTTGTCCCCAGCCCCTCCTTCTCTCTGCTTCTTGGCTGCCTTGACCCGAACAGCTTTGGTCCTCCACACCCTCCCTGCTGTGGTGTCTGCATCGCCTCAGGCACAAACAATGGAACCAAGTGACGTGTCCGAGATCTCTGAAACTGTGAGCCAAAATAAATCCTTCCTCCTTTAAATTTTTCCCAGGCATTTTGTCACAGTAATGGAAAACGGACTCACACATAAGGACACCAGTCAGTTGGATGAGGGCCACCTAATGACCTCATTTTTTACCTATCTCCAAATGCAGTCAGAGTCGGGTGCTGGGGGCAGGGCTTCCACATGCCTTTGGAGAGGACACACTCCTCAAATGGAGATGGATCCTCTTCCCTGTGTGGAGGTGAAAAGGTCGTACTGTGCACTCAGGCAGCCCACAGCATGAGCACCCTGATTCTCCCAGCAGAGTGGGGACATCCAGGGTCAAAACAGGCTGCCTGTGACCGAAGCTCACGGCCGGCAGCTGAGGGCTTCCTCCTGTGGCAGGTGAGCGGTCCACCCCACCTTGCCCCTCCCCTGCCAGTGGAGCTGAGGACCTCCCTGCAGCAGGGCCAGGCTTGTGCCTGGTTCCAGCCTGCAGAGCAGGGAGCGGTGGGAGCTGCCTCCTCCCAGCCCGGCCAGCAGGTCCCGTGCTCCCATCTGCCTCCATCCCTGGTCCTGAGGCATCCTGGAGCCCGAGGAGGGCACTCTGGCATCACACAGACCACCCTGGAGGGGGCTGGGAGAGCTAGGCTCCAAGGGCGGGGCTGGAGAGAGGGCGCGGCCTCGGGAGGGAGGGTTGGAGGGTCTGAGGTGCCGGGTGGGCTGCCAGTTCTCGTCTCCACCCACAAATGAAGAGCAGCCTCCACCTTGTAGGAAAGGGTGGAGCACACTTCCCACGGGGAATGGGCCAAGGCTGCGGAGGGCCACCGAGGCAGGCCCCAGGAGAGGGCGCTGCACCGCTGAGCCCCCGGCCCGGCGTGAGTGCGCGGCGCGGCCTTCTCTCCACCCGGGGAAGAGAACCATCTCCATGAGGGGAGGGAAGGGGATGAGCCCCGTTACCTGCAGGAGTAGGAAGACGGCTCCCGGAGACAGACGACAGACAAGACTGATGGCCGGCCGTGATCCCCGAGGGGAGGGCAGAAAAACCAAGTCCGCAGACAGAGGCGCGGAGCAGGGAGCGGCAGGCCGGAGAAGCCCAGCGCAGGGCTGGCTGTGGGTGGACGCGGAGGACAGCTGGCCACCCAACAAGCATTCGAAGGTAAGAAGCGCCTCCCTGACACCCAGATGGGACTTCCTGCCCCAAGAGGCGGAGGCAGGCCGCTGGCCCGAGGTCGATCCACACAGGAGGCCCAGGCGACCTCCAGCAGGTGAGGCCAGGCCGGGTCCCCAGAGGCACCACGGGGGTAACGCACAGGACGCAGCTGCTAACCACGGTGCTGACTGATCCTGGCCCAGACCTGGAAGGGGCCTGCTCTGATCCGGGTCCTGGAGGGACAGGGCCCACGGGACGTGTGCACAGCAGTCTCTACCCAGACTCCACCTTCCACGGGGCCAGTTGCCCTCAGTCAACCTTGGTCCAAAAACACTGGACGGGAAACCCCAGAAATGAACACTCCTGGGTGTTAAGTCATGCCCTGGGCTGAGTGCCACCCCCCGCGTGTCCCAAACGGGCCGCGCACCACCCCTCCCCGCGGTGCGTCCACACCACGCGCACCTGCCACCTCAGCCACTGGGCTGTCCAGCCTCGCAGGGCTGGGGCTGAGTGGCCCTGCCTCCCTTAGCCGGGGCCTCAGAGCTCAGGAGGAGCCATGCTGCCGATTCAGGGGCGCGGAGAACAGCTTCAGAATGCTCCCTCGCCTGAAGGGAGAGCGCCTGCTACAAAGGACGATCCACCACGAGGCAAAGCCCTGAGGTCTGTGCTCTTGCCGCTCGCCATTACTGGGCCCGATTCAGTCTGAACTCCTCCCGAGGTTCCGGCGTGCCCGTGACCTCCAACACGCCCCCTCAGGCACGCAGCTCTGTGGGGGTCTGTGTGTGTATACAGTTGGCTCTCAGTCCCTGGGCTCCGCATCAGTGGATCCAACCAATCAAGGATCAAAAGTACCTGAGAACAAATTGTGCCTGGCTGAACATGGACAGGCCTTCCTTGTCACTGCGCCCTGGGCAACAGTCCAGCGACTGTCCATCAGCACTGACTCGCGTTCAGTTCTGTAAGTCCTCCGGAGGTGGCTCAGGTGAACGGGAGGCCAGCTCACGAGCAGATACTACACTGTTCCGTTTAAGGGACTCGTGGTACCTGCAGGGATCCTGGACAGTCCTCCGTGGACACCAAGCGCAGCCGTGTGTGGATGTATAAGCACAGACTTTTGTGGGGAGATAGGAGGTTTATTTCAAGGAACTGACTCCAGTGACCACGAGGACTGAAGCCCAAATCTTTAGGGCAGGCTGGGGTCCCAGGGAAGCTGCTACTGTAGCCCCGGCCGAGGGCCATCTGCCAATGGAATGCCCTCTTGGGGAGAAGTCAGTATTTCTCCTCTTTTTTTTTTTTTTTTTTGGGGGGGGGTGCTGGGGATCGAACCCAGGGCCTTGTGCTTACAAGGCAAGCACTCTACCAACTGAGCTATCTCCCCAGCCCCAGTATTTCTCCTCTTAAAGTCATCAACTGCTTGGACACAGCCCACCAGCATTATGAAGCATTATGAAGGGTCATCGGTGTGACTCGGGGTGAACTAATTTCCAAGTCTCACCAAAAAGAAACCTTCACAGCAACACTTTCACTGACGCTGGACCTCGGCTCTGGGACCAGCCAGGCGGACACGGGACATGGAATTCCACAGGCATCTTAGGAGCCCACGTGACTGGCCTGTGGGGGGAGGACATGGGGGCACAGGACATGGTCCCGCCTGACCACCCGTGGTGTAGTGCAGGTCAGGACGTGCAATCCGCGGGCAGCCTCCCTCTTCCTGCCCAAGCTCCCGTGGGGCACAGCGCCTGCAGGGTCTGGGCCTGGCTCCTGGAGGACTTTGGTCGGATCAGGCTGGATCCGGAATGAAGTTCCTGCTCATTACAGCAGAGCCCAGGGCCACAGCCTCCCAGGCACCCGCTGAGCGCAGTCCAAGCTCGCGGGTTCTCTGCAAACAGGTCCAGCAGACACTGAGGCCCACGAGGTCGGCTCCCCGAATCCTCCCATCAGGGCAGAGCCGTCCCTCTGAGAGTCAAAGGAGGCGAAGGGAAGTTCGTGGCCCGCGACGCCGGCAGTGGTGAGCCAGGACCCGGACCCAGGCTGTCAGAGCAGGGCTGAGAACCCCTCGCCTCGCCGTCCCTGGACTCAGCACCTGGGCTCACTCCTGCACCCAGGGAGAGCGGGGTCCGTCGCACGTGGGGAGCCGGACTGAACTGAACTCTCTTCCATGAAGACAGCCCTGACGCCACATGGGACACGCACACCAGGGTCACCGTGCAGGAGACCACAGCAGGGAGGCCCCGTGGGCTCTGGGAGGCGGAGGAGGCAGCCCAGCCCCGGCCAGTGGGAGGGGACTGACTATGGAGCTGGCACACTGACCCTGCAGGCCTGCGGGTGCCACTCGGGCAGGAGCCGGGGAGGGAGGCTGCCAGCAGAGGGCAGGCGGGAGCCTGGCGACCCCGCAGGCAGCCTGGGCCACGATGGCCGGTCACAGAGAACCCAGGGGCCCCGCTGGGGGCAGGTCCCAGGCAATTCCCAGTCTCTGATGGCAGAGTTGGGACCCCTCCCCGCCACTCAGTAGCTGTGTGGCCTTGGGCCAGGTGCTGGGCTCACCTCTGTGTGGGAGGAAACAGTGCTCAGGTGAGGTGGTGGCACAGGAAGACTCAGAACCCCGGTGGACATGGCCACCCTGGGCACTACCACCAGGTCACCAGGGGCACACCAACTCTCTCTTTATTTTTTTAGATAAAAATACTTCATTTGGGGGAATATAAAGCAGTGCCTATTACCAGCTCAGACTCCCTTGAGAACACCTTGGTTGATTCCTTCTGGAACATTTTTGTTCACCTTTTTTCACTCTGTACAATGTGTGTGATTCTGCTTTGGGCATTCTTACATAAGCATTTTCCTGTATCAGAATTTCTCATTTCCATCATTTTTCTGAAAATGATACCAGATCTTCTAGCACATGAACATATACTAATTTGTCACACTCTATTGCATTCAATTTTTACTATTGTAAAACACACCACCTACAGGACCCCTGCCTTACCAACGGCATCCCGCCTCCAGGACCTCCAGCAGACCACGCCCACACCCCAAACTGCAGCTCCCAATTTGCCAACGCATTTGGAAGCCAGAGTGGCCATCTTGGGTTATCCTGGAAGCTATAGCTCCCATCTTTAGGTGGAGCAAATCCCATCCTGAGACGCCTGCTGGAGACTGGAAGCTCATTGTCAGGTACCTCTCCTGCATCAGGCTACTGAACACTGGGAGGTTTCATTACTATATGACTGTTATACTGTAGATTTTCTTTTTTCTCCTTATTGAAAAAATTTTAAGTTTGTATTTCTTTACTTTTCTTGCTCTCTTTTCCTTTTGTTTACCTGTCCCCTCAGAGTCTCTTTCTCCCTTTTCTCATGCTAACAACTGACTTATTTTGATTATACTCTCACTCTTTCTATGATCTAGGACTTCTATATATTCTTTACTTATCCCGTTAACAGCTACATCCTACACCCCTCAGCATCCTCTTTGTCCTCCATTAGAAACTGTAGACCTTATTGCAAATCTATTTGTTATACTGACGATAATAATTGAACTTATTCTATTTATTATGACAATATTGTTAATGTCCTCATAGGGGCTATTATAATGTGCTTGGTGTGGATCTGTTGTGATTTTGTGCATTTGGTGTTCTGTAAGCCTCTTGTATTTGATTTTCCATTTCATTCTTCAGGTTTGGGAAGTTTTCTGATATTACTTCATTGAATAGGTTGTTCATTCCTTTAGTTTGTATCTCTGTGCCTTCCTCAATCCTGATAATTCATAATTTGGCTTTTCATGATGTCCCATAGTTCTTGGAGATTCTGTTCATGGTTTCTTACCATCTTCTCTGTTTGGGCAACTTTATTTTCAAGATTAAATATTTTGTCTTCATTGTCTGAAGTTCTGTCTTCTAAGTGGTCTAGTTTGTTGGTGATGTTTTCCATTGAGTTTTTAATTTGGTTTATTGTTTCCTTCATTTCAAGGATTTCCATTTTTTTTTTTTTTTTTTTTTTTTAGTTTGAGAATCTCTATCTCTTTGTTGAAATGATCTTTTGCTTCCTGCAGTTGCTTTTTCAACTGCTTATTGATATGATAATTCATTGCCTGCATTTGCTTTCTTATCTCATCCTTTGCTTCACGAATCATTTTAATCATAGAAAGAGTGAGAGTATAATCAAAATGTCTAAAATTCAAAATAAAGATAGGATTTTGAAGGCCGCAAGAGAAAAGCATCAGATTACATATAGGGGGAAACCAATACAAATATAAGCAGTTTTCTCAGTCCAGACTTAAAAAGCTAGAAGGGCCTGGAATAACATATTTCAAGCTCTGAAAGAACATGGTTGCCAACCAAGAATCCTATACCCAGCAAAACTAACCTTCAGATTGGAAGATGAAATAAAATCTTTCCATGATAAACAAAAGTGAAAAGAATTTACAAATAGAAAACCTGCACTACAAAATGTTCTCAACAAAATATTCCATGAGGAGGAAATGAAAAACAACAATATAGGTCAGCAAAGGGAGGAACTACCTTAAAGGAAAACCACTCAAAGGAGAAACCAAGCCAACTTAAAAACCAAAAATAAACCCAAATGACTGGGAATACAAATCATATCTCAATAATAACCCTAAACATTAAGGGCCTAAATTCATCAATCAAAAGACATAGACTGGCAGAATGAATTAAAAGAAAGACCCAACAATATGCTGCCTTCAAGAGACTCATCTCATAGAAAAAGACATCCACAAAATAAAGATGAAAGGATGGGAAAAAACCTACCATGCACATGGACTCCGTAAAAAAGTGGGGGTTTCCATCCTTATTTCAGATAAAGTGGACTTCAAGCCAAAGTTAGTCAGAAGGGATAAAGAAGGACATTTCATACTGCTTAAGGGAACCATAAATCAGCAAGAAATAATGATCCTAAATATTTATGCCCCAAACAACGGTGCATCCCTGTACATCAAACAAATCCTTCTCAATTCCAGGAATCAAATAGAACACAACACAATAATTTTGGGTGACTTTAACACACTGCTGTCCCCACTGGATAGATCTTCCAAACACAAATTGAACAAAGAAATCATAGAACTCAATAACACAATCAATAACTTAGACTTAACAGACATATATAAAATATTCCATCCATCAACAAGCAAATTCACTTTCTTCTCAGCATCACATGGAACCTTCTCAAAAATAGACCATATGTTATGCCACAAAGCAGCCCTTAGGAAATGCAAAAAAATAGAGATACTGCCTTGTGTTCTATCAGTTCATCGTGGAATGAAATGAGAAACCAGTAACAAAATAAAAAACAAATTACTCCAACACTCGGAGACTGAATAATGTGCTATTGAATGAAACATGGATAACAGAAAACATCAGGGAGGAGATAAAAAAATTCTTAGAGGTCAATGAGAACAACCATACAACATATCAAAATCTCTGGGACACTATGAAAGCAGTACTAAGAGAAAAATTCATTGCATGGAGTGCATTCAAAAGAAGAATAAAAAGTCAACAACTAAATGACCTAATGTTACAGCTCAAAGCCCTAGAAAAAGAAGAACAGAACAACACCAAAAGTAGTAGAAGACAGGAAATAATTAAAATCAGAGCCAAAAATCAATGAAATTAAAACAAAAGAAACAATTCAAAAAATTGACAAAATGAAAAGTTGGTTCTTTGAAAAAGTAAACAAAATAGACAAACCCTTAGCCACACTAACAAAGAGAAGGAGAGAGAAAACTCAAATTACTGAAATTTGTGATGAAAAAGGAAATATCATGACAGACACCACTGAGATACATAACATAATGAGAAGCTACTTTGAAAGTCTATATTCCAACAAAATAAAAAATACCGAAGACATCAACAAATTTCTAGAGACATATGCTCCTCCCAAACTGAACCAGGAGGACATACACAATTTAAACACATCAACATCAGTAATGAAATAGAAGAAGCCATTAAAAACCTACCAACCAAGAAAAGCCCAGGAACAGATGGATTCTCAGCCAAGTTCTACAAGAACTTCAAAGAAGAACTCATTCCAATACTTCTCAAAGTATTCCAGGAAATAGAAAAGGAGGGTACCCTACCAAACTCATTCTAAGAAGCTAATATCACCCTCATACCCAAACCAGGAAAAGACACATCAAGGAAAGAAAATTTTAGACAAATATCCTTGATGAATATAGATGCAAAGATCCTTAACAAAATACTGGCAAACTGTATCCAAAAACATATTAAGAAGATAGCGTACCACGATCAAGTGGGGTTCATCCCAGGAATACAAGGTTGGTTCAACATCCATAAATCAGTAAATGTAATCCATCATATCAGTAGGCTTAAGGGTAAGAATCATATGGTTATTTCAATTGACACAAAACAAGCATTTGACAAAATATAATACTCCTTCATGCTCAAAACACTAGAAAAAATAGGGATAGTAGGATCATACCTGAACATTGTAAAGGCTATTTATGCTAAGCCCACAGCCAACATCATTCTTAATGGAGAAGAAATGAAAGCATTCCCTTTAAAAATGGGAACAAGACAGGGATGCCCTCTTTCAACATCATACTTGAAATACTAGCCAGAGCAATTAGACATACTAAAGAAATTAAAGGGATACAAATAGGAAAAAAGGAACTTAAGCTGTCACTATTTGCTGATGACATGATTCTATATTTAGAGAATCAAAAAAACTCCTCCAGAAAACTTCTAGACCTCATCAATAGATCTCATCAGCAAAATGGCAGGCTATAAAATCAACACGCATAAATCTAAAGCATTTTTATATATAAGTGATGAAACAGCTGAAAGGGAAATGAGGAAAACAACTCTATTTGCAATAGCCTCAAAAAAATAAAATACTTGGGAATCAATATAAGCAAAGAGGTGAAAAACCTCTACAATGAAAACTATAAAACATTGAAGAAAGAAATCGATGAAGACCTTAGAAGATGGAAAGATCTCCCACGTTCTTGGATAGGCAGAATTAATGTTGTCAAAATGGCCATTCTTCCGAAGTGTTATACAGATTTAATTCAATTCCAATTAAAATCCTTATGACGTTTCTCATAGAAACAGAAAAAGCAATCATGAAATCCATCTGGAAGAACAAATGACCCACAATAGCCAAAGCAATCCTGGGCAGGAAGAGTGATGCAGGAGGTATCACAATACCAGACCTTTAACTCTACTATAGAGCAATAGGGGCTGGGGAGATAGCTCAGTCGGTAAAGTGCTTGCCTTGCAAGCATAAGGCCCTGGGTTCAATTCCCAGCACCACAAAAAAGAGAGAGAGAGAGAGAGAGAGAGAGAGAGAGAGAGAGAGAGAGAGAGAGAGAAATATTAACAAAAAGGACATGGTATTGGCACCAAAATAGACAGGTAGACCAATGGTACAGAATAGAGGACATGGAGACATACCCACATAAGTACAGTAACCACATACTAGACAAAGGTGCCAAAAACTTACAATGGAGAAAAGATAGCCTGTTCAACAAATGGTGCTGGCAAAACTGGAAATCCATATGCAGTAAAATGAAATTAAACCCCTATCTCTCACCCTGTACAAAACTGAACTTGAAATGGATCAAGGATCTAGGAATTAGACCTGAGACCCTTCACCAAATAGAAGAAAAAGTAGTCCTGAATCTCCATCATGTAGGCTTAGGACCATACTTCCTTAACAAGACCCCCATAGTGCAAGAAATAAAAGCAAGAATCAATGAATGGGATAGATTCAAACTAAAAGCTTTTTCTCAGCACAGGAAACAATCAATAATGTGAAAAGAGAGCCCACAAAGTGGGAGAAAATCTTTTCCACACACACTTCAGACAGAGCACTCATCTCCAAAGTTTATAAAGAACTTAAAAAACTTTACACCCAAAATACAAAGAACCCAGTCAGTAAGCGGTCTAAGGAAATGGGCAGATACTTCACAGAAGAAGATATATAGGTGATCAACAAATATAGGAAAAAGTGTTCAGCATCCCTGGTAATTAGAGAAATACAAATTAAAACCATCCTAAGATTTCATCTAACTGCAATTAGAATGGCTATTATCAAGAACACAAGCAATAATAAGTGTTGGTGAGGATGTGGGGAAAAAGACACACTCGTACACTGCTGGTGGAGTTGCAAATTGGTGCAACCACTCTGGAAAGCAGTATGGAGATTCCTCAGAAAACTTTGAATGGAGCCACCATTTGACCCAGCTATCCCACTCCTCGGTTTATACCTAACGGACTTAAAATCAGCACACTACAGTGATGTAGCCACATCAATGTTCATAGCAGCTCAATTTACAATAGCTAGATTGTGGAACCAAACTAGATGCCCTTCAATTGATGAATGGATAAAGAAACTGTGGTATATATACACAATGGAATATTACTCAGTCATAAAGAAGAATAAAATTATGGCATTTGCTGGTAAATGGATAAAGCTGGAAAATATCATGCTAAGTGGAATAGGCCAAACCCAAAAAACCAAAGGCTGAATGTTTTCTCTGATAAGTGCATAACAATATATAATGAGGTGGGCTGATGGGGGGAAGAGAATAATGAAGGAACTTTGGATGATGTAGAGGAAAAAGGGGTGGGAGGGGGTGGGGATGGAAAAACAGTAGAATGAAACAGAGTATTACCCTACATATATATGATTACATGAATGGCATGAATATACATTGTGTACAACCATAGAAATGAAAAGCCGTACCCCATTTGTATACAATGAATCAAAATGTATCTGTAAAAATAAAAAATATTTTAATTTGAGAAGTCTCACTATTTAAAATAAGACACACACACACACACACACACACACACACACATATAAAAAATCAATAGTTTTCCATCAAGAAATCTCCAGGTGTAGAGAGTATCAAACATTCAAGGCACAAATTATTCCTGTCTTATTCAAACTCTCCCATTTCTGAACAGTACTATTGGATTATTTTGTTTTCCATTGCTATGATAAAATACCTGAGGCTGAGTAATATATAAAGAAAAGATACTTATTTAGCTCATGTTTTGGAAGCTGAAAGTTCAAGGCCAGATGGCCCCACTGACATGGTCTCTGGTAAAGGCCTCATGGTGGGTGACATGGTGGAGGCAGGGTTCCAGAGTGGGGGAGCGCATGGCGAGGCAGGCAGACCGAGAACAGGGAGGGACTTGGGTGGCCTTCCATCAGAGCCTTCTCATGAGAACTAACCAGGGTCCCCCCAGCAGTACACTGACCTTCCGAAGGCAGCCCCCAACAACCTCGCACAAGGCCCCGCCTCCCCATCGCTACGCTGGGGTGCAAACCTTGGGGAGGCAAGCCCCACTAAACTGCAGCGAACAGGAGCAGCAGAACCAGAGAGGGGGACTCACAGCCTGAGTCACGCACGAACGAAGATGCAGAAACACAAGCAAGAGAACAGCCAGCGGAATCTGGCCTCACACTCAAGAGGAACGTGAAAATGCCTTGCCGTCAAGAGGGTTCATCCTGGGCGTGCAGGACAGCGTCCGTCACCCAGCACGATGGCCTCCCACGGTGGCAACACGATCAGAGCGCGACCATGCGGAACCAGGACTTGGCAAAGCTCGAGAGCCTTGTTTAAAACAGAACACTAGCGTCGGTGGGAACGGGAGACCCGTTCCTGACTCTCCTGCCCGCGGAAACCTTCAGCAGGCAGCTTCCCCCGGGCAACTCCAGAGGCTCCCTCAGCCAGGACCCAGCCAGAGAATCCCTGGCTCCTCAGAGCCAGCCTACGAGAGGTCCCAGCCTGTCACCGGGCAGGGAAAGGACGCGGAGCCTAGGACAGAGTGCGCCTCGCCTCACTCACCAGCAACAGGCTCCGGAGGAGCGGAGAGCAGGACGCTCTCAGGCTCATCTCAAGCTCCTCCCTGCAGCAGCTACCAGGGCGAATGGGAGCCAGAGGGAAAGCGCTGCCGAGAGCCAGACCCAGTGACGCGTGGAGGACCTGCAAGGAGAGACGCCTGACGAGCCGTGACACACAGTCAGACGCTCCCTCGCGCACAGGGCCGGGTCCCGACAGACACGCACAGCCCGGAGCCGCCTCGCTGAGGACGGGAGGGTCCACAGCACCCCGGAGCTCCCCCGCGGACCCACCCGGAGCCCCTGCGGGGCCGCCTCCTGTGCACTCAGTGGCATGTGGAAGATTCTCGGGAGGACACTGTCCTAGACCAAAGGCCGGGCCAGGGTCGTCGGGGGCGACGGGGCCAGATGCCCGGGGAGAGTCCCTGTCCTGTGTCCCTGTGGACAAACCGCGTCAGCACCTCAGCCCCAGGGGACGGGCGGCCCTCCCACTCGGGGGACTTCTCCAAGCTCCCGCCCGGCGCCCCGGGTGGCTTCCAGAGGCAGGAGCAGCGGGAGACGGGGAGGCGAGTGCGGAACCCTGGGGACCTAGGAAGCACTCTGGGGCCCGGCTCCAGCGGGAGGACGAGGTAGGGAAGCCCCAAGGCCTGGCGCAGGAGGGAGGGGTCGGGGACGGGAGCATGCGGCTGGGGCCAGCGGTCCAGAGGCCCTGGGCGGGGTGGAGGCCCTGGGCGGGGTGGAGGCCCTGGGCGGGGTGGAGGTCTCTCCCTGGTGCTCCTGGTGCCCGGCTGACTGCACGGCCAGATCCTGGCAAAACCTGTGGGGGCCGAGCTCCAGTGGGAAGCTCCCAACCCGAGCTTCCCACTGGCACCTCCCGTGTCCCCAGGCCTCCCCTCAGCTCCTCCCTGGGGCGTCACCTCCGTGCCCAACTTGGGTTCCCAGGCTGCATGGTGACGGCTGGACTCCTCTTGTCTCCTGACCAGGCCGTGAATGTCGCCCGGGCAAGATGGAGCTGGGGCCCAGCCCACTGTGTGACCCGCCCCGGCTGTGCCAGCCGCCTCGTCCATGAAATGCAATCAGCCAAAGCGCTTAACCTACGTGCCTCACTACGGAAGGCTGAGTGCGTTCAGATACAGGTTGCTGTCAATCTCTGTGCTCCCAGTCCCCAGGATCTCAGGCACACTTGGTGAAGGAATGACTGGCCAGAGGACTATGTCCCTTGGTCACCTCACCATGGACTCACAAGGCTGAAGAGTAGAGACCCTGAAACTGACTGCCAGGTTCAACTCCCAGCCTCCCTGACTCTTTGCTGTGTGACCCCAGGCGACTCCCTCAGCCTCTCTGTTCCCCATTGTAGGTGTGGTCATGTTTCATCCTCCCTGCTGGGGTGAACAAATGATTCATAAAGGATACATGATGGGCTCTCCGAAGTCCCTGTCTCTGTCACCATTCCTGGCACATAGTAGGTTTCTCATAAAATAACTTTCCTTCCTCCCTGCCTCCCTTTGCTGTCTCTAAAGGCTGGAAAAGGGAGGCAGGAGGCTTCAAGGTCACATGGAAAGCCAGGAGGACAGCAGAGTGATGAAGCCAGGGTTGGCCCTGTCAGGAGAAGCTGAACAAAGGAGCCAAGTCCAGGGAGAATCCAGCGAGTTGCCGTCAGCTGACTGGGGAGGAGGGTGGGGAGGAGGGAGGCAGGTGCCGCCAGAGGAAGGCAGCCTCCAAGGCCGGACCTCCCTCTCCCCGCAGCACGGCCAGGCTAGCAGGCGGGCCGGCGCCGAGACCCGGACGGGGAGAGAGCACCTGTGTCCCAGGCCTTAGCTTTGGGGACTTCCCTGCTGGCATGTAGTGGCCCCCAGGGAAAGTGGGGCGGAGGGACGGCAGACCCAGGGACACCCCTGAAGGCAGCAGTCCCAGTCCGGCAGGTGACATCCGCGGGGAGAAGGAGCACGTGCTGCAGCCTGGCTCCGGGGGCCCCTCGGTGGGAAAGCCACAGTGAGGGTCCCAGGACCTGTCTAGCCAGCCCTGCTCCGTGCGGGCGTGAGGGGCTGCAGAGGGCACAGTCCGCGTGCTGGGAGGGCCCGGCCTCGGCCAGGGAGCCCAGAAAGCAAGGTGGGTGGGGAGAAGCTCCCCGGGGCTCCCGGCCATCGTCCCGGATCCAGGACCCGGGGTGCGGCGGGGCGGGAGGCTGGGATTGGAGCCTCCCATGTCCAGCAGGTGCTGGGCGAGCCAGGCTCGCAGGGACCACCGTGGCCCCAGCCCCAAACATCGCGCAGGCCCACAGCGGGCAGCTCCAGACCAGCGAGGGGCGTGGGCCTGGAGACACGGCCGGCCGCCGAGGGCGCTTGGCGGGGCACGGGGCAGGGTCCCGAGGGCAGGGGAGGCGGGCACTCCAGCCGGGGCATGCGACCAAGCGCCAGGCCCCCAGTGACCCCAGCCGCACCCCTCACGGACCCCCAACGGGCCTGCAAGGCCATGGTTCTTATCCCCCTTGTACTGATTAGGAAACTGAGGCACAAAGAGGCTTTGAAATTTGTCCAAAGCACCTCTGCTAATGAAGTGGGGGGGCCGGAGTTTTACCCCCAAACTCCAGCATTTTCACCCTGGCACCGGGGACTGAAGCCAGGGCGCTCTACCTCGGAGCCACACCCGACAGCTTTTATTGTTTGACAGGGTCTTGCTAAGTTGCTTAGGGCCTCACTAACTTGCTGAGGCTGGCCTTGAACTCACAATCCTCCTGCCTCAGCCTCCCAAGTGGCTGGGATTGCGGGTGTGTGTGTCATCACCACCAGCACTGACCTTGAACCTGAGAGCCTCCCTCCTTAGCCTTCCGAGTGGCTGGGATTTCACACCAGCACGCTCCACCACACGCTGCCCAGTGCTCTCAATGAAAATGCCCTCTTACCCTTGGGCAATAGGGAGTCTCTGAAGGCTACTGAGTGAGGGAGTTGCTCTGAACGGGGCTGGGTGAAGAGATGGTGGGTGCGATGGGAAGTGAAGAGCTGGTCACGACGCCCTCCCACAGCAGCAAGGCGCAGTATGAGGTGGCAGAGCCAGGGTGCCACGCGGAATCTGCAGCAGTGGCAACAGCCGTGCCCTCCGGCGACGGGGTCTGTGAGCCTCCTCCACCCGCACGTCTCCTGCCTTTGGCAGGGCAGCCTTCTCTTGGCGTGGCCTCCCAGCCTGGCCAGGCCTCCAAGCCCCACACGGTGCTGCTGCCTCCCACTGCCGGCAGAGCCCCTCCCTGGGCCCCACGGCCAGGCCCGGGCCGTGCTGACCTGCAGGGCTCGCTGGCAGGTGCTCCCAGAGCCCCGCTGCCGGGTTCCGTGGCACCTGGCTGCACAGACTGGCTCCGGGCCTCCCCGTGCTGGGGTGATGACACGCGGGTGGCGCGTCCAGAGACGCTCTGGCTGCCACGGCAGGGACGCTTCCTGCACCCATGGCTGGAGGCCAGGGGTCCTGCAAAGCCCCGGTGCACAGGGCCACCCCCAAGGAGCCACCAGCCTGGAGCATGGACGTTGCCCAGGTCCTGAAGGCCGCGTCCGGCGAGACGCAAGCAAGATGAGCGCAGACACCCGGGTCACGGCCCGCACAGGGGCACCGCGCCCAGCTTGGTCCTGCGTGGCTGGGGTGCAGGGAGAGGCAGGGGGGGCGCGTGAGGCCGGGAGCTCAGGAAGGAGGCCAGGCCGGACAGTCTCCACCTCAGCTCGCCAGATGTCCACCAGCCGTCGCCAGCTGCAAGGTTCATCTCAAGGATGTGCCTGGGCCGGGCGTCCAGGCCCAGAGAGGACGGACATCTTCTGAGTCCCCACTGACCAGCAGCGAGCTGCTCAGCTCCGGCCACCCCCAGGCCTGTGGAGGGGATGAGCCTCCCTTCCCAGCTGCCCGGCCACCCTGAGCTGGGCCGCCCCACGGCTCCACCACTTAATTCTTAAAGCCCAGCGACAGCGACCCGGTGCTAAGGCTGCCGAGGGAGGCTGGGGAGGCTGGGGAGGCTGGGGAGCGACTTCCGGCCTCCTTGTGCTGCACTGACTCAAAACAGCTTTGCCAGCTGAGGACCTGCGTCCCCTGAGATCAAGTGACCGGGACCCTCCAGGCACTGAGGAGCGGCAGAGCGCAGCCCTGGCTCTCAGGAGGCTGCAGAGGAGGGTCCCCACACAGGCCACCCAGCCACGCCCGCCATGAGCCTCTTCCAACCTGGGCAGGGGGGCCCTCCCGGGGAGGTGCTGCCCTGACAGCCCCCATCACACGGGTGGAGCCAGGCCCGGTGCTGGCACTGCTCAGCTCGCGGGCGGCCGCCTGCACCTGGCAGGGCCCTCGGATTCCCCGCCCGCCTCCTCTGGTGGGCACAGGCGGGCAGGTCCCAGGAGCCTCTCTCGCCTCCCCATCCGCCTTCCTAGATCATGGCCGCAGCCGTCCCCGGACACAGCACAGCGCAGAGGACACTCGGGCAGGGACTGGTCTGCACAAGAGGAGGACGGAGGGGACATGTCACCAATGCCGGGACCCCAAAGGGAACATCAGGTGAGAATGACGTGTCCACGTCGGCTCCCTGCTCATGAGGAACGGCCACTCTGTGACGGTGGGGGGGTGACGTTGGGGAGGTGATGGGGGGTGACGTTGGGGAGGTGATGGGGGGTGACGTTGGGGAGGTGATGGGGGTGACGTTGGGGAGGTGATGGGGGGGTGACGTTGGGGAGGTGATGGGGGTGACGTTGGGGAGGTGAGGGGGGGTGACGTTGGGGAGGTGATGGGGGTGACGTTGGGGAGGTGATGGGGGGTGACGTTGGGGAGGTGATGGGGGGTGACGTTGGGGAGGTGATGGGACGGTGATGTTGGGGAGGTGATGGGGGGTGACGTTGGGGAGGTGATGGGACGGTGATGTTGGGGAGGTGATGGGGGGTGACGTTGGGGAGGTGACGGGGGGAGGTGACGTTGGGAAGGTGATGGGGGAGGTGACATTGGGGAGGTGATGGGGGAGGTGACGTTGGGGAGGTGATGGGGGGTGACGTTGGGGAGGTGATGGGGGAGGTGACGTTGGGGAGGTGATGGGGGAGGTGATGTTGGGGAGGTGATGGGGGGTGACGTTGGGGAGGTGACGGGGGGAGGTGACGTTGGGAAGGTGATGGGGGAGGTGACATTGGGGAGGTGATGGGGGAGGTGACGTTGGGGAGGTGATGGGGGGTGACGTTGGGGAGGTGATGGGACGGTGATGTTGGGGAGGTGATGGGGGGTGACGTTGGGGAGGTGATGGGGGGTGACGTTGGGGAGGTGACGGGGGGAGGTGACGTTGGGAAGGTGATGGGGGAGGTGACGTTGGGGAGGTGATGGGGGAGGTGACGTTGGGGAGGTGATGGGGGGTGACGTTGGGGAGGTGATGGGACGGTGATGTTGGGGAGGTGATGGGGGGTGATGTTGGGGAGGTGATGGGGGGTGACGTTGGGGAGGTGACGGGGGGAGGTGACGTTGGGAAGGTGATGGGGGAGGTGACATTGGGGAGGTGATGGGGGAGGTGACGTTGGGGAGGTGATGGGGGGTGACGTTGGGGAGGTGATGGGACGGTGATGTTGGGGAGGTGATGGGGGGTGACGTTGGGGAGGTGATGGGACGGTGATGTTGGGGAGGTGATGGGGGGGTGACATTGGGGAGGTGATGGGGGAGGTGACGTTGGGGAGGTGATGGGGGGTGACGTTGGGGAGGTGATGGGGGGTGACGTTGGGGAGGTGATGGGGGAGGTGATGTTGGGGAGGTGATGGGGGGTGATGTTGGGGAGGTGATGGGGGTTGGGGTTAGGGTGACGGGGTGACAGATGTGGTGGGGCTGTGCGCCTGGGGCACATCGGAGAGCTCTGCACTGCCTCCGAATCTCGTGTGACCCTAACACTGCTCTGAAAACCGTCTGCTGGACCCTCCCGCCCAGGGCTCCTGCCAGGCCGACCTCCGCCTCACCGGGAAGCCGAGCTGGAGGAGGCTCAGGGACGCGGGGACTCCCTGGAGGGTTCGGAGGCTGCGTGTCCGGAGTCCTTTCTTCTCGGAAAGCACCTCGGGCTGCCAGCGGCTATGCGGCGCCTCGGACCCTTGTCCTGCCCCAGCCTCCGCCCCAAGCCCAAGGCCCTCGTGGAGGTGCGCCAGGGAGCCGGGAGGCTGGAGCCCCGGGAGGAAAGCGAGGTCTGGGAGGGAAGGAAAGGCACGTCCCTGCGCAGCGGCCACACTCGGTGCTCCTTGAAGCAGAGGAGGCTGCAGACCTCCTCTGGGCCCTCCAACGCCAAGAGCTCCTCCTGTGAAGCTCCGCAGACCCTGCCACGCGCGCCCACTTCGGGGCCGCCCTGAGCAGTGCTGTAATTGGATGTAATGCTCCAAATCCCAGGTCTGCCCTTTAGCTGGCCAACATGAATAAAGCTCCTACTATGTGCGATCACCACTCGGACACTTCTGCACCTGCCACCGAGCAGCCTGCATACAAAACTGCCTGAAGGAGAGGACCCAGACCCCAGCTCTGCCTCCCAGTTCGTCAACCACGCTAAGGCACCTACTACGCACACAACGCTGCCCTGTGTACTCGGGCAAAGGAGTTAAACTTGTGTGACTCATTTCCCCGTCAAGAGGATGAATGTATAAATGCAGTCAACTGTCATGACGACTAATGAGAGCAAATAAGATTAAAAGATTTTAAGAAGAGAATGAATTTCCTTCCTGTTCTAGAAGAGTCATTAGCTCGGAGAGACTAGCCTAGGAGGCATACGGGGAAGAGTGTCACTAACGAAAGGCCTTGGTGGACAGCCTGCTGCTTGGGAGGACGGGAGCAGGCCAGCCAGGAGCCCCAGCGCCCAGGGTCAAAGAACATGGGCACTGTTCTTCACTGACATGAAGTCCACACGAGACTCCAACACCAGCCTCAGGAAGCCGAAGCCAAGCAGAGCCGCTGGCTCGTACACTGTGCCAGAGTCGGTCCTCGGCCCACGGCCTGGGCAGAGTTGGCCAAGGGCCTGCTGCAGCCTGTAAAGCGAGCAGGGGCCTCTGACACACCTGCCTCGTTACACATGTCCTGTGGCGCTCTGGTGAGCTGCCATGATCTGCCCCAGAATGAGACCCATCAGACACCTGAAACCAACTTAGGCCAAACTCTGCTGACCCCGGCCTAGACTGCTGAAGCCATTCTAAAGACCAGGGAGGGAGAAAACAGGTCACCTTCCTATTATCAGCCACTAAATTTTTAGAGTAATTTGTTACCCAGCATTACTGCAGTGATGGCTGACTGATACATACTGACGTCGTGGAAAGTAATGGCCTTGTTAGAGGCACACCAGACGGGCTCATGCGAAGGCCCTGGAGAGCAGGAGCAGCCTCTGGGAGGAGGTGATGCCTGCACTGAGCCTTGAAGGGCACGTGTGAGAAGAACGCCAGGCCAGGTTCCCACAGAGCCCAGGGAGACAACGAGCTTGCAGAGGAGCCGACTACAAAGAGCCCAGGATGCCGGGGTCCAGGGACCGGATAACCTGAAAACAGCCCAGCCAGAGCCCAGCAGAGCTGGGGACGGACACTGATTGTGACAACTGGATCCTGAGCAGGCAGCTGAGCCTCCTCTGTCCTGTCGTCCATCGTCCCTGGGCTCCGGCTGGGTGGGGAGGGGCCTCCGCGTGTCCATGCATCTCCACAGCCACCAAGGAGTGGGCCCTAGAGACAAGGTCCTCCTGGGCCACACACCCTGCTGCCTACCTGCTCCAGGGCAGGCTGGGCAGACCCACAGTGGGACGGCTGTGAGCTCAGACGGGTTCAGAGCTCCCTCGGCCACCCGACTCCCTCAGGAAGTCCTTCCCACCAAATCCATGCACAAAGTCCCGTCAACACCACACCCCAGCCTGGGCTCTGAGCCTGCATGTCCCAAAGTCCCAGAGTATCTGTGCTGCTATGCCTGCTATAGCAAAGTGCCCCAGACAGCAATTTGTAAAGGACAGAAATTGATGTCCTCCATATGCTCCTCCCAAACTGAACCAGGAGGACATACACAATTTAAACAGATCAATATCAAGCAATGAAATAGAAGAAGCCATTAAAAACCTACCATCCAAGAAAAGCCCAAGACCAGACGGATTCTCAGCCGAGTTCTACAAGACCTTCAAAGAAGAACTCATTCCAATACTTCTCAAAGTATTCCAGGAAATAGAAAAGGAGGGTACCCTACCAAACTCATTCTAAGAAGCTAATATCACCCTCATACCCAAACCAGGCAAAGACACATCAAGGAAAGAAAATTTTAGACCAATATGCTTGATGAATATAGATGCGAAGATCCTTAACAAAATATCGGCAAACCATATCCAAAAACATATTAAGAAAATTGTACACCACAATCAAGTGGGGTTCATCCCTGGAACGCAAGGCTGGTTCAACATTCGTAAATCAATAAATGTAATTCATCCTGTCAATAGACTTAAGGATAAGAATCATATGGTTATTTCAATTGATGCAGAAAAAGCGTTCGACAAAATACAACACCCCTTCATGCTCGAAATGCTAGAAAAAATAGGGATTGTAGGAACATACCTGAACATTGTAAAAGCTATTTATGCTAAGCCCATGGCCAACATCATTCTTGCATATGCTAGGTGAGTGCTCTCCAAGGGGAGCCATCTCTTCAGCTTCCAACATCATTCTTAATGGAGAAAAACTGAAACCATTTCCTTTAAAAACAGGAATAAGACAGGGATGTCCTCTTTCACCACTTCTATTCAACATTGTCCTCGAAACTCTAGCCAGAGCAATTAGGCAGACTAAAGAAATTAAAGGGATATGAATAGGAAAAGAGGAACTTAAGCTGTCACTATTTGCGGATGACATGATTCTATATTTAAAGGATCCAAAAACCTCCTCCAGAAAACTTCTAGACCTCATCAATAGACCTCATCAGCAAAATGGCAGGCTATAAAATCAACACGCATAAATCTAAAGCATTTTTATACGCAAGTGACGAAACAGCTGAAAGGGAAATGAGGAAAACAACCCCATTTGCAATAGCCTCAAAAATAAAATAAAATACTTGGGCATCAATCTAACCAAAGAGGTAAAAAATCTCTACAATGAAAACTACAAAACATTGAAGAAAGAAATTAAGGAAGACCTTAGAAGATGGAAAGATCTCCCATGTTCTTGGATATGCAGAATTAATATTGTCAAAATGGCCATACTACCAAAAGTGCTATACAGATTCAATGCAATTTCAATTAAAATCCCAATGACGTACCTTACAGAAATAGAGCAAGCAATCATGAAATTCATCTGGAAGAATAAGAAACCCAGAATAGCTAAAGCAATCCTTAGCAGAAGAATGAAACAGGGGGTATCGCAATACCAGAACTTCAACTATACTACAAAGCAATAGTAACAAAAGCAGCATGGTATTGGCACCAAAATAGACAGGTAGATCAATGGTACAGAATAGAAGACACGGACACAAACCCAAATAAATACAATTTTCTCACACTAGACAAAGGTGCCAAAAATATGCAATGGAGAAAACATAGCCTCTTCAACAAATGGTGCTGGGAAAACTGGAAATCCATATGCAACAGAATGAAACTAAACCCCTATCTCTCACCCTGCACAAAAATCAACTCACAATGGATCAAGGACCTTGAAATCAGACCAGAGACCCTGCATCTTAAAGAAGAAAAAGTAGGTCCAAATCTTCACCTTGTTGGCTTAGGATCAGACTTCCTTAACAGGACTCCCATAGCACAAGAAATAAAAGCAAGAATCAACAACTGGGATAGATTCAAACTAAAGAGCTTTCTCTCAGCAAAGGAAACTATCAGCAATGCGAAGAGAGAGCCGCACCCTCTGGAGGGAGGGACACTGTGCCTGCGTGGCGGAGGGGCAGAAGGGCCGCAGGCTGCATGAAGCCTCTGTATAAGGCCTTAGTCGGTTGTGGCCTCATGGCCTCTGGAGGCCCCACCCTCAGGACCCACACGCTGGCCATGTGGCCTCAGTAGCTCAATCTGGAGGGGACGTATTCAAGCCATCGTGGTCCCGGCCCAGCCCGGCCTGTGTCGAGGTGACTGACACCAGTTCCTGAACGCAAGCCCTCCCTCAGTCAGTTGGGCGGTTGTTGGGGGACAACCATAAATGTATGTCCCCCCATACATGTGGGGACAGCCAGGGCACCAGCCCCACCCCTCCGCCAGGGCATCGCCCCACCCCTCCCCCAGGGCATCGCCCCGCCCCTCCCCCAGGGCATCAGCCCGCCCCTGCCCCAGGGCATCGCCCCTCCCCTCCCCCAGGGCATCGCCACGCCCCTCCCCCAGGGCACCAGCCCCGCCCTTCCCCCAGGGCATCGCCCCTCCCCTCCCCCAGGGCATCGCCCCGACCCTGCCCCAGGGCATCGCCACGCCCCTGCCCCAGGGCATCGCCCCTCCCCCAGGGCATCGCCACGCCCCTCCCCCAGGGCATCGCCCCGCCCCTGCCCCAGGGCATCGCCACGCCCCCAGGGCAGGAAAGCACTGGTCTTTCTGCTCAGGAAGGCCCTAAGGGCAGGACGCTGGGGACTGGGACTGGACAGCTGCAGCAGGCAACTCACTCCCCGGCTCCTAGACGCTCCTCTCAGGTCACACACCTCTCTTGGGACGTCTCCAAAGCAGCCCCGGGGCCAGGACCTGCCAGTCAACATTCTGATTTCCCTCCACTCTCCGCACTCTGCGACCCATACAGCCCACGGTCATTGTCCCAAAGCATAGCAGGGGACACCCAGATCCATTTTTGACCAATGCGTGACGTGGGCCACCAGCTTTCCAACCTGGGGAGTCCCACTCCCCCCAGCCGTCTCTGTTTGGGGTTTGCTACGTTTTCTGTCCATCATCTGGAATCCACATCCTCGTCAGCCAGGGCTGCACTTCACGGTCTGAGCCCGAGACAGGACTGAGCAGGGCTGTCACCCCCCACAGCACCGTCCCTGGGGCTCCATCCCGGAGGAGAGAGGGCTCTGGGGGGGCGTCCCTGGGGCCCTACCACGGAAGGCAGAGGCCTCGACCCCCACTCCTCAGGGGCGGCCCCGGCTGCAGCTCCCTGCAGCCAAGGCCGCTCTTCCCTGGAAGCCACCGTCAAGGGCTGGCAGGCAGGGAAGAAGGGCTGGGCGGGGGGCCTTTGCATTCTAGAACTCTCTGTGGACTGGCCGAGGCTGGCCGGCCGCATCCCTCCCAGGGACCCTGCGCACTGACCCATGGGCGCTGGCTCCCAGAGCACCCAGCCAGAGACACCCAGACGTGACTCGGCAGCCCAAGGGGTGTGGCGGGAGCTCCCGGCTGAGCATGGGACGCTGGAAGAAGGGTGGGCGGTAGGGACAGACCCGACAGTCCTGGCTCGTGGAGAACCACACAGGTGACCACTGGCCGGTGGGCTGCTCTATCGGCCCCTCCAGCCCTAGAGAGAGAGGCAGGGGGCATGAGACGGAGGCCGGCCGCAAGGCGGTGGTCCCCGTCCTGCAGGACCACAGCCCTGGCTGGCGGGCGCCCCTGCTGCCGATGTCCCCTCTCCCTCTCCTGGGCAGCTGCCACGTGCCCGGGCCGGGCATCTGTGCCTGGAGATGAGAGCCCAGCACACCCCATAGAGACTCTGCCAGCCGGCGGGGGGGGGGGCAGAGGAGTCCGAGGGGCTTCAGGTCATCACGCGGGCAGCGAAGACCCTCAAGGCCACGGAGAGGCCGGAGGGTAAGTGGGGCTGGGAACAGGCTGAAGGCTCTGAGCTCAGCCGAGAGGCTGGGAGGGCAGCAGGCACCCACCCCTGGACTCTCACGCAGGCTGTTTCCTCCCTAGAAGGCTGCAGAGGCTCCCCCACTGCCCTTTCTCAGGCAAGAAGCAAACTAAGCAGCGGCAGTCCCGGGCTCCTTCAGAGGCTCCAGGGTGTGTCCAGGGACCCAGGCTTTTCCTACCATCTTGCTCTGGGATCCTCAGCATGTAGCTTTTCTCCTTATAGTCACAAGATGGCCGTCCAAACACCGTACATCACGTCGCCATTCCAGTCAGAAAGAAAGGAAAAACCAAACATAAAGAGGTTTCGAAAGACCCACCCAGAAACTTCCACTCATGTTTTGGGAGCTAGCACTAGGTCCCATGGCCCCCCAGGCAGGGAAGTCTGTTTTATTTGGGTACAACACTGCTCCACACGAAATCATCCCCCTTTTACCTGTGTGCACAGATGGGAAGCCTCAGAACAGAAACATGAGCTCAGGGAGGAGGAAGCTGGTCCCGATGAGAGGCCAAGGGCAGGGAGGAAGCCCCGCCCGTGCCTAGTCCTCAGGAGGAGAGAACTGGAGAATGCGCCCAGCAGCCATGTCCGCAGGGCAGCCCGTGCCCAGGCCTGTGGTCTCGAGAAGGCAGAGGGAGGGGGGTGGACCCCGTGCGCCCCATGGGCAACCTTCCCCAGGACCAGCGGCTGGCCGCACTCACGTGGCACCCAGAGTCTCTCTGCTCTCTTTGCCACCTGGGCCTCCCTGCCTCCCCGGATGCCCTCATCCTGGGAACCTCGAGGCCAGGTCCAGGGAGGGGCTGCAGCGGAGCAGGGGCCTCCCTCTCCTTGCGTGGGATTCCAAGTCAGTCCCCAAGGAGAGGACAGAGGCCGCGATCTCTGGTTTCCTGTGGGGTGTGGGTGCCACAGGCTTTGCCGACGCCCCTGCCTCAGACGCGGCTGTTTGGGGGGCCCTGGCGGCCTTGGTGTGACTGTCCTCCTGGACTGTCTGGTGCCACTTTCACCCTCGGGGCTCAGGCCCTGACTGAGACCCCCACGGCTGCAGCGAACCCGGGGTCCCCTGCGGGGCGTGAAGGTCAGCGGCAGGGTCGGGGGAGGCGCCGGGTCCTGGAGAGGGAGCGCTGGGCCCGGTGGCCTTCGGGTCCCCTGACGAGAACGGGCCCTCCTTCTCCAGGACCCCGCGCCTGCCCCACCCCGCACTGACCTTCACGCCCGCAGGGGCCCGTGCTCGCTAGGCGCTCGCCAGCCACGGTGACACACGCGTGTGCCCAGGCACACTCTTGCACACCCACACCCACAGACACCCCGTCCTGCCCAAAGTCACCAGCTCACATGTGCACGGACAGAGGCCTCGCCCGTCCACGTGATGCCGCATTGAGGCCACCAAGCCCAGAGGGGGCCCAGAGGGCTGGAGGACCTGAGGTATGACGCTCACAGGGAAGAGGCCCAGAAGAGGCCAGGGCAGCAGACGAGGCTCGCTCACTGGTGCCAGGCGAGGGAGGCGGGCTGACCATGGGAAGAGGGATCCAGGGCGAGGGCGGGTCCCCGCAGGGTGCCCCGAGGCTGCCCGGCTAGGGCGCAGCACCCCCGTCGCCCGTCTCCAGTCTCTCTCCTGACGAGTAGCCCAGAGCTGCTGGGGCGCAGGTGCCTGGACCCCGGCTCAGGCGGGGAGGGTCCCCGGGACCTGGGCGAGGGGCTGGGATGTCATGTCCTCCCAGCAAGCCGGCAGAGCAGGCCAGTCTCGCTGGGCACCTCCCTGAGGCCAGCGCACAGTCCGCGGGCAGGAACGGGGAGCGGGGATGGCCGGCTCCGTGTGCGGTTCACATCGTGCTCCCCGCGGGACCCTCCGCTGGCCTCCTCCTCTCCTGGGCAGAGCGCAGGGTGCCCGGGACGTCGGCTCTCAGGGCCAGGCTGCCCATGCGTGCCCGTGGGCTGTCCGGGCTGCTGCCTGCCGTGACTGGACCTGCGGCCTTTCGCTACATGGAGAGGTGGCGACGCACCCAGCAGGCTCCTGCTTGGGATCTTGAATCTGGTTTGCTTCCCGGGCTGGCAGGAGTGCCACCCTCTCGGGTGCCGGCGGCACTACCAAGCTGCAGCTCCCAGTCAGCCACCGTCCCTACTGTGCACTGTGTTGTCAGGCTGGGACGTTTGGTGGCTTGAGGGGCAAAATGCATCTCAGTGCATCCCAACCCCACGATGGTGCGGTTCGGATGGCCGTCTGCACAAGCCCCTCCGTACAGCGTGGTCCAGGGCTGCGGCCCATCCAGGGAGGTGCTGTGGGCCCGTATAGGCGGGGCCCTGTGGGGTCCTCAGCGCCCTGGGGGTGGGGCAGCTGCCCCTGCCTCTTGCTGTGACCACAGGCCAGCCAGTATGGTCACCCGACCTCAGACTTGACCCTCAAAGCAGGACAAAGCTCCTCCCTTCACAAGTAGCCTGCTGACTAGAGGCGGCTTGTGAGGACGCAGCCCCCACCGCGAGTCAAGGAGCACCTCCTGAGAGCCCTCCTGTGCAGCGGGCTCAGAGTCCCCAGGGGTAACCCGTTCCCTGCAAGGCCGCTGTGCTGGCGGCTGACCAGAGGGCCAGAGGGAACCCCCCACTGACCACGGCTGTGTCCCAGAAGAGATCTCGGGCCAGGGCCAGCGGAGAGGGAGACCGGCTTCTCGGTGCGCACCTTTTGTGATCTTGGATTCGGACCACGTACAAAATCAACTACCTAATTTTTAAATAATTATTTCAAAAATGTGACTGAAAACATTAGAAGAAGCTGATGTTCAGGTCTTCCAAAATTATCATAAAATTAAACTTAAAAGTAAATTCCGCAGTGAGCCCACAGCCCAAAGGCAGGTCCCTCTGAGGGCTTCGGGTCCTGGGTGCTGGCTTTCGCTGAGGGCCGACCCTCGATCCCCTCCGTCACCAGTGAGGAGACCACGCCCTCTTTCTTCTTTTCATTTCTTGCTCCTGGGGACGGGGCCCGGGGCCTCCCACGTGCCAGGCTCCACAGTGAGCTACGTCCTCACCACTTCCGTTTTAATTTGCGACAGGGTCCTGCTGGTTTGCCCAGGCTGACCTCCTGAGTGAGTGTGAAGACAGGTGTGGACACGGTGCCCGGCCCGCGGAACCACGAGCTCTGAAAGGGAATACTGACCTCAGCTGGCTCATTTCTCCTCCCCGCAGCACAAAGCCACGGATGAAGACTTACGCCTACACAAACACTTGTACACCCAGGTTCACAGCAGCACCTTCACAATGGCCAAAATGCAGAGACCACCAGTGTCCCCCATGGGAGAGCAGGTAGACACAGTGTGCTCCATCCACACAGTGGAATACTACACAGTCAGAAAAAGGAGTGGCAGTACTCCGCTCCAGGTGGAGGAAACCTTGGAGGACTCGTCACAGAGGACACGAGTCCCATGGTGCCACATGTCCAGCACAGACAGATCTCATGAAGCCAGAAAGGAGAAGTGGTTGTGGGTGCTGGGGGTCCAAAGCTTTGGGGTGGTGAAAACGTTCTAAATGGCTGCAAGATGGTGCATACGCTGCAGACCGCGGAGCACCCCGTAAGTGGGTCCGTCATGCGCCACAAGGAAACTCCTCAAAAAAACTGTTTAAAAGTTAAAAGCAGGGACAGGGCGCCCAGCTGGTGTCTCCCATCACCCAGCACAGGAGGAAGTCCTTCCAGCCCACGTGGTCCAGCCTCCGCCCTGGGCCTGCCCGGCCTGCAGCCCTGCTGGGAACCTCCTGCCTTGCCGTCCCTCCTGCGGGAACGTCGTCAGCTGAGGCGCCTCTTGCAGCCCTGGTTCTCAGGGCCCTTCGGTGTCCTGGCCCCAGCGTCGCCCTGCCCTGCCCCTCGCCCCCCACCTGCCCCTCACCACCCACCTCCATGGCGCCTGTTCTGCGCACGGCGGCTGCAACTTGGCTCGGGTGTCCTGGTCCCTGGCTGTCCTTCCCCCGCCGGGGGCTGGCGGTGCGCTGGCTGCCAGGGCTCCCGTCGGTTCGGTGTGCGACCTGTCCCTGGCACTCAGGGTGGCACTGACAGCCTGTCGGGGACACAGAGGAGCTGGCAGGAGCGTTGGCAGCAACAGAAGCCGGGTCCTGAGCCCCGAGGGCGGGCGATGACTCACCGTGCCCAGGGCATGACGAAGGCCCCTTGGCGCCCGCCGGCATCTGAACTTGGCTGGCAGCGTCGGGTGGAAGTCTGGTTCCTTCCCCGAGTCGGGTCCCCGATGGTGCGTTCTCAAAAGAATCGAAAGCAGGGTCTCGAAGACACACGGACGCGTTTGCAGGCCTCTGTTCACACAGCATGGGGGACGGTAGCTTGGGGGACTCGTGTGAAGGCGCGGGGCCTCTGACACAGGCCATCGCGGATGGGCCTCAAGGACGTGCTGCGCCCAGGGACGGCGTGCCCCAGGGCTGTGTGAGTCCACCCTGGGAGGCCCTGGAAGGGGCAGACCCACGGGACAGCACGCAGCTGGGCGGTGGGGGCTGGGCGCGGAGCTGGTGTCTACTGGGGTCAGAGTCTCAGTTTCACAAGCAGAAGGGGTTCTGGAGACGGACGGGGGGACGGTGGCACAGCAGCGTGAACTTCCTTACACCACCAGACACTTGGAGACCGTTGAGATGGAATTTTTAGATGGAGCATTTTACTGCATTTTTTAAAAGTCGCCTGGAAAGCTTGGCTTGAAATGCACCAACTGGCTCTCGCGAGCGACTTCAGCAAACCACCCAGGGAGCCAACTCGGGACTCATTTGCCAGGAAAACTGCTCTTGGAATCCCGGCAGGAGCCTTGGCCCTTGGAAAACACCAGCGGGGAATCCAGTCGGCTCAGCAAAACCCCCGCTGTGACACCAGAGCAGCCAGCAGAGGAGGCCTGGGCTGGGGTCCTGGTCTGGCCTGGGAGGGGGCGGCGGGCCTCCCACTGACGCCGTTCACCGGTGACGGTGACGAGTTCCGCTCCCTCTAATGTCGAAGTCTGAGCACTAGAGAACCTCGCGAGGCAAGCCTATGAGGCAGGTGTTATTTAAAGGTGATAATACAGACAGCTCCCGGGAGGGAGAAAGGGCCATGGCTGAGGTGCTAGAGTCCCAAGAAGTGAGCGCATCCTACATCTTTTATAGGCTGAGGTCTCTTTTGCTCTCCAGTTCTCTCCCCCTTTATCTCTCCTTCCTACCTATGTGACTAGGCCTGGTTTTGCATTAAGTGAGAAGCCATGGGCAGGGGAGGGCCAAGGTGATTCAGGCAGGTAAGGGCCCAGGGGGCATTAATTAGCAGCTCCTTCCCTGCAGTCCTTCATAAGGGCAGGTAAATTTGGTAATCAATGGGCTCCAGTGATCCTTGACATTCCATTCTTCCAGGGGCTGTCTCCAACTTCCAGAGGCAGGTGGCTTCATGGCTTCATTTCCTCCATTTGACCCGATCCCCCATTTCTACACTAACTGCCTGTCCTTAATCTGGCTTCACCACCCCACTCTAAACAGGAGGAGACCTGGACTCCCCAGGCTTCTGTGCCTCGCCAAGAACGCAGAGCCAGGGCCAGCTCCCCGGCCTGAGCTCCACACCTCCCAGAAGCGGCCAGCATGAGGCCCGGAGAGCCCCGAGTCTCTCAACGAGGGTGTGGTTCGACTTTTTCCGAAGCGTGAGTTTATTTAGTTCTGTAATCTTCTTCAGATGGATAAACAGGAGCATCTTACTACATGAGAAGGTCGGGCCCAATAAAGCAGAACTGCTCAGTGTCGATTGCCAGTCTTACGTGGGCGCCATTTTCATTTAGTGTTCAAATAACCCTTTTCATTTAGTGTTCAAATAACCCTGGGAGGGGCACGTGGGCTCATCCTAGAGATGGGAGGGGGCCGGCGAGCTTAGGTCATTGTCCAACCCCGAAGCAGGGAATTAAAAGGAACCAGGGCCTGGCTCCAGGTTCAGAGGCGCCGGCAGCTCCACCTCCTTGTCGAGACCCGGCCTCCCACCCCTGACGTCTCACCGCTTGGTGCTCCTCGCACCCTGACAGGCACCAGCAGGCCACCTCTGGAGCCCTGCTTCCCTGAGACCACAGCACAAGGACAAGTGTGGGTCATTCAGCCCTGGGCCACCTAACCCCAAGCCCAGGCCTTAACCAGTGCTGATGGGGGAAGGGAGGGGGGTTGGGCAGACAATTGTCACACGGTAGGGGCCGGAGTGAGCCTCCTGGACTGGGGACTCCCAGGAAGGGACTCTGCATGCAAATTCGTAATGGCCAGTTTGGGAGCATGACCTTCATGGGGGACGCTTTGTGGCCATCAGCAGGAGAGTGGACAGAGCGGCAGCCCCACCAGAGAGGCCTATCCTGGCAGCCCCTTCGGATCGCCCACCCAACCCCATGCGGAGCATGACCGTGACACTTATCGTGACTTCTGGTCCCCACACACGCTTTCTCTCCTGCAGACATCCTAGGTCACAGACTAGAATCTCAGTAGCTTCTGCCGAGGACTCACCAGAAGGTCCCTGTCAAGCGCTGGAGACTGGAGTCGTATCGAACAATGTAATAATGGGACGAGAGTGCCAATAGTTTGGAGAGACCCCAAAGCAAGGTCCCCAAGACTTCACCAAAAAGATTGGCATGACTGGTGCTCCGGAGCTGGTGGCAGCTGCATAGTCTTTAGCTAAGACCTGGGCTACGATTCCTGACTCACCGACGTAGAGCACTGCCCACTCATTTTGCTGTAGCCCACGTTCCAGGCTGGTGGAGTTTCTGGGTCCGCAGCGTGCGCGCGTGCACAGGAGGCCGTCGGGTCCTGCTGAGGTTTCTGTAAGCCCACAGCCGATCCCAGGCCCACCAGATCCCACTCTCTGGGAGCTTTCCCTGAGGTCTGTATCACACCTCCAGCTTCAGCACAAAGGACAGCAGGGCCAGGAACGGCCCAGAACAATGGCATGGTCCCACAGTTACCTGGTGGCCCAGCGTCTGGTTTTATCGGCTCTGGAGGGCGCACCACTGCTTGCCTTCTTCCCCCTCCTCTCTCCACGGCCCCACTGGCATTCCCTGGGCTCGTCTCCCATCTCCAACTTGCCTCCCTGCCCCGGCCTCTCTCCCCTAACCCACCTTCCATGCGGTAGCCAGAGGCCACTTTCTAAAAGGCAGGTCAGGCCTTGGCAATTGCCTGCTGGAACCTCCGATGGCCCCTTTGCTGTGGAAACAACCCAGCCTAGTGTGAGTTACAGGGCACTTCCGGGCCTGGCTGCTCTTTTCCTCTCTGAGCTCAGCTCTTTCCTGCCTTACTCCCGAAATGCCACATGAATTGGAGAGATTTTGACCCTGGACCAACTTTGGGCCCTTTCTGAAAACCCATCGACTTTGCTTGCACACAAAGCTTTGTCCCAGGGTCGGCTACCGGGGACCCCACCTCAAATGGACTTGAGTGAGACAAGAGGTGAGGCACTCAGCTGCCCCTGGAGCCTTTGCGTCAAGCCCTGGGTCAGAGGCGGGAGTCACCTGAATGGCAGCATCCTTTAGCTGAGCTGGGGATCACGATCCCAGGGGTAGGTGAGGACCTTAGGCTCAGGTGGATGGACACACGCCAGGAAATGGCAGGCTGGGTGGCCCTGGGAGCCTCCTCCCCGCTGAGCCCAGCTCTCAGCGCGTCCTCTGTACTGAGAGGGAGGGAGGAGGCCGGCTGTGCAGGCCCCTGCAGCCCAAGCCTCCGGGCCTCTCGCGGCAGGGCGTGGGAGCGGGGCCTTCGGCCAGGGCTCCATCTGCACTGTGAGCTGGCCAAGGGAGTGTGGCCCACCCGCGCTCTCTGGCATCCTCAGGTCTCGGCTCCCTGTCATGTCCTAGGGCTGTTGGCAGAAGAGCCTGGCCCTGATTGGACCTTGGGGTCCAGGACACGTGTTGGCGGAGGGTCTGGAAAAGATGGCGGATGTTCATTTTCTCTCCCCAAATGAGCAACCGTGGCTTTCTGGCCTACCTCGGGAAGAAGCTGGCCAGCCTCTGCACACAGCACCCCTGAGAAGGGCCCTGCAGCCCCTCTTCAGACACCTGGGTCCAGGCTCCGCGTAGGTGGGACATGGGGGGAGGCTGAGGGTGAGTCTTCGCTCAGACCCGCCGTGGTGGGCCAAGGATCGTCGACTGTTTTGCTCTTCAGTCTGCAATCTTCTTGGCGGATCACTACAGGCCCTGGAAATTCTCATGGTGTTTTTTTTGTTAAGAATCTTTTATAACTTGAGAGAGAAGTGGGGGTGGGAGAAGGAAAGAGATGGATCAATCTTCCAAGACACCCTGGGATCTGTTCACGGTCAAGGCCGCAGGGAGGCTCACAGGAGGGGTCGGTAGGCCCAGGTCTCCCACTAAAGACAGTGAGGCCACAGCAGGAGGATGGCTAAGTTCAAGGCCAACTGGCACGGTCAGAACCTGTCACAAAATAAAATAAAACCCTGTCAACAGGGTGGAAGATGTAGCTCAATGGCGGAGCACTAGCCTGGCGCCCACTAAGCCCTGGGTCAGGTCCCTACCACTGTGGGAGGAGAAGCCCAACAGCACACCCATGGGCTTGGCAGACTTACCCAGTGCCTTGGCCCTGCCCCAGGCACCCCAGAGCACCCTGCAGGGCAAGGGGCTGAGCTGAAGTACGCCCTACAACCACAGCAGGCCAGGGAGCCAACCACCTTGCCCCATGCAGAGGGAGGAGCAGGTCGGGAGCAGGGGTGGGCTCCAGGGGCACCCGGCCTGCTCGGAGCTGCTCTCCCCAGAGGTGGGCACTCCCCTGGGCTCTGTAAGAACCCAGAAACCACTCCGGACACAGGAACTCACATAAGAGGGTTTATTAAGTGTCTCCCTGCAGGGTAAGAGAGAAAATGAGAGGAGAAGAAAAATGATAATGGCCATCAATTACATCATGAGAGAGTGAGAACGAGAGGGGCAGAGAGGAGAGGTGAGACACCCTTTGCTTAATAAACCTCGGATGTGAGTTCCCGTGTCCAGAGTGGTTTCTGGGTTCTTACAGGCTCCTCGCCCACCATCCCACCAGGCTCACCTCTTTCTCCCCACAAGCCAAGAAGCACTGTCACCCCTTTACCCAGGTGGCCCAGGTCCCTGGGGAGGCCCGAGTGCTCCGCTGGCCCCGGCGCCCCGTTTCCCTGTGCTCCACGTTGTTTTCCTTTGAATATTTCCAGGTTATGACAGCGACCCATGTCTGACTTCAGACCACGCAATATGGAGAAGTGCGTGTGGAGCCAGCGGGTCTCCAGCCCACAGCCCACCTCCTGCACACCAAGTCCCCTCCCTGGTCACCAGTGTCACAGCTGGACCTCGTGGAAACGCCCTGGAGCGGAAGGAGCTGGGGGACGCTGCTCTGCAGGACACCATCACCAGCTCAGCCATCGGGCCGCCGGCCACAGCTCCGGGCCGGCCCCTTGCCACCAGGAACCCACGCAATCGTTTTTCTGCCTTTATTTTTTCTGATCTCATTAAGTTCCCCAAATGTCATGGTCACCCCTGGGAATCTTGGCACGTGCCTGGCCCTTCCTCCCCCCAGCTCCTCCTCTCGGGGACCTCGGTGCCTTTCTTTAAGCTCTGACACTAACGAACACTGTGCGCACACACACACAACCCACCCACTGGAGCATCACCTGGGCCAGGCAGGTGCCGGGGCTGGTCCTGGGGCACCTAGAGGAACGGCAGGTGCAGTTCTCTGCACCCTGGGGACAGAAGGGGGCACATCCCAGCTGTGCCCTCCTCTCGGGGGCATTTGCCATCTGCCTCTTTTCTCTCTGTTGAAAAGTTTGCTCCAGACCCAGAACCAGAGCCACCTCTAGGGAAGCCACCCAAACACCCCCATCAAAATCCTCCTCCTCCTCGGGGCTCCCCAGGCCGTGCCACACCCCAGCAGCTACTCCCTGCGACACAGGCTGCAGCTGGGCCAAGCACACCTCCCAGACGCCATGCAGACTGCCTCGGGAAGCCTCCTGCGCATGGAGCCTCCAGAAGCATGGCCCACAGCGTCCAACACAGCGTCCCCTCGCCAGGCTGCAGGCAGAGCTTAGTGGCTTCTTTCCGGGTGACATTCAGGTGTTTTGTCGTTTCTGCCACACCAGCTGCCACAGACTCCCAGCCTAGGGGAGCATCATGACCTCCACCTAAGCTTGGTGTCCTTAGGCCAGGCTGTTCTGAGACCCGTAGGGTCCAGTTCTTCCCTGAGACTCTCCTGCCCAGTGACCAGAGCTCCTGTTATGGGGCGCAACTTAAGAACAGCCCGATCACCACTGAGAATCCAAATTTGAGAGTCTTTATTAAGCTGGTCGCTGACTGTCTCACACAATGCCCCCAAAAATGGCTATTGGGAGAACAGCCCCGACCACAGGGTTGTAGGAATTTTTATACCAAAAATCACATCAATCATAAGTGTCTGTTGCTATGATTCAAAATTATAAAACATCATGAGATCATCGACAGAGGGGGAGGTGGGTCAGAATGACCCTTACCTAGGTACAAACTAAAGAATGGTTGCTGACATCCACACAATCACCGTTCACATGGTACATTGTCTAGGAGCAATAGGAATCAAAAGAGAGCAATTCTTTAATAGGAGTTGCCATTATATATTACTAAACATGTCACACCACGTAACTGATGATGGGCACAGAGGCGGGTGTTCCCATGGGAGAAGCTTATTTCCTACATAACATGGGATCTCAGAGCAAAATGGAGTCTGTTTAGCCATTTCCCTTAGAGTCTGGCCTAGAACATTCTCGAGGAGCAGATCTGTCAGCCCATCGCACTCCCAGCCACTCCCCATCCCAGGTTAAGGAAGGAGAGAAGGGATTCGGGGGCCTGCCAGCCCCAGGCAAGTGGCAGTAGGCGAGCGCAGCTCATTTGCATCTGCCAAGGCTCCAAGGACGGGCAGAAGGTCCCCTCTGGGGCACAGTGCAGATCTCGGCCCCCCCAGAGGGCTGCCCTGGGCCCCACCACACCCGCTCCAAGTTGCAGAGAGCAGCTTTTCAAATCCAGGAGGTCGCAACCCTGCCTGGGGCTCTGCTCCTCCAGGCACAGGTGGGTTCATAAAGCCTCAGTCCTGCCAGTCTGGAGGCTCCTGTCCATGTAGAGAAGCCACCAGCATCAGGGACAGAGCAGCATGCAGGGCAGAGCCGGGAGGGTGCAGGAAGCACACGGGAGGCCCGAGACATTCATTCACCACCAGCCCCACCGGGTGACTAGTACGCACACCTGCCAGGCCCTGGGGATCCCACTGTGGCCAAGTCACCCACCTCACTAGCTGACATTCCAGTGAGGGAGGGGATCAGGTCAATAGCTAAGCCAGATCTCAAGTGCAGCCCCTGCAGAGGCCGGGAAGCAAGCCCAGTCCCCGAAATGCAAGCGCTGGCCGGGCCTCTGCTCCGCCACGGGTGGAGTCTGGAGCAGGTGAAGCCAGTTCCATCTGCATGCAAATCTCCCCCAGGAAGGATGGGCACATGGGAGGGAGGCAGGGAGGCCGGCGGGAAGCTACTGCAGCCGCCAGGAGAGAGAGCAGCAGCGGGGAGAAAGTAGGGCTGGGTGGAAGCAGAAGCCAGGCTGGTGACACCTGGTGCTGCCAACACGCACCCTCCTCCAAGTCAGACACCCCGGACTGCCACTGCTGCCTCCCCTAAAGGACATCCCCAACGGCACCCTGTCTTCCTCCTAGCCCGCAAAGCACGGGTCAAAGGTCAAGGTTTAGAGCAGCAACACTCAAAGAAAGAGGTTCTAGAGAGAAAGTAAAACAAAGATTTTTAAAACACAGGAAAATCCTTTTCTTACCGTGGTGGCTCCGTCCAGCTGTGGATAAACAGGAGCTGTGGTGTCCATGACCCTGGGGTGTGGAAAGTGGAAATGGCAGCTCAGTCCACCAGAGCTGAGGTGCCTGGAGGGGCCGTGCTGGCTTAAAGGGAGGATGAGGGCCAGCCGTGGGGTGGCAGCCAGGAGGCGGCAGGGCGAGGAGGTGGAACCTGCTGCCAAAACAGCTGCTTGTCCCACGTCCCACAAGCAGGACCACGGCCTGGACCAGGTGATGAGCATGTGCCTGGCCTCACTCCCACAGGACAGGTGCTGCTCTTCCCACCTCCACCTGACCTCCCCTGACTGTCACCCACTCACAGGGAGGGAACAGGCTCAGCCGAGCTTCTAAGCTGGCCAGGTGGCCTCACTGGTGAGACGCAGACGGGACCAAGCGCAGCTGGCCCTCAGGTGGAGGCACAGCCCTGCGCACCAGGGCACCGTCACCCATGCAGGAGGACCCAGGAGGCGCAGCCCACACCTGGTTAGCAGGGCACGTGCAGAGCCATGTGCATGGCTCCCCGGAGACGCCCCACACAGCGGTGCACTCACGTGGCACGCGCGCGTGAAAACTCACATATCACCTAGCACACCCATGCACACTCACACGTGCACCCCAAACCAGAGAACAGCAGCTTGTCACAGGGAGTTTGGCTGGGAAAGGAACTGGGGAGGTAGATCCAGGAAGCCACTCTGGTCCTAGGACAGCGGCCCCCAGGGATCTCCGAGGTGCTATGCCCACCTCCCCTGGAGCCTGCGCCTGCCCCTGCCACTGGGGCTCCAGCGCAGCATGTCCCGCTGTCTCCAGGGTCCAGCAGAAGCCAGCCCCAACCCACTGCATCTCTGAGGGGGCCTCCAGTCCAAAGCACGGAGGGACAGGGTCCTAACTAAGGCTTCTTAGGAACCAGAGTGGGACTGAAGAGAAAGGAAGCCACTCTGAGCAAGGGGCAAGAGCAGGGCAGCCAGGCACCGAGCGGACTGGCACGGAGTGCGGCCTGAGGCTCAGGACCCAGCAGAGGCCAGGCTGCAGGAGCAGGGTGTGGACTCACTGTGGAGCAGGACACAGGGCTTGGGACTGGGGGCTCGGAGGTCATGCACGAGGGGAAGGGAGAGTGGGGCATATGGGAGTATCTGAGCCCCGTCTTCTCCAGAGTCCTGCCCAAGTCCCCCAGCACAGCCTTAGGCTGCTGGTGCAGCACCTGAGAAGGGGCGGAGGAAGGGGGTCCTCAGCACTGCCCAGTGCTGCACGGTCCAGCGGACACGGCGCCCCAGAGAGGGAGACCTGGTGCAGGGACCGTCTTCACTGCAGATGCTCCCGCGCCCAGGTACAGAGAGCGGTGAAATGGGGGCCTGGACGCATTGCTCCTCAGCACCCCGAGACATCCCCAGAGCCACCAGGGTCCTCCAGGGGTGCGCGTCTGCCACAGACGCCTTCCCAGCCAGGAATAAAAATAGAGGGACAAAAAAAGTCCTTCTCTTCCAGCATATTGAATGTGATTTCTTGCACTTCTCTTTCTTTCCTTCTGTGACGGGCTGACAGATCTGGTGCCGTGGGGATGTTCTAGGCCAGACTATAAGGGAAATGACTGGACAGACTCCATTTTGCTGAGACTCCATGTTATGTAGGAAATGAGCTTCTCCCATGGGAACTCCCCGCCTCTGTGCCCATCAGTTACTTAGTGTGACATGTTTAGCAATACAAAATGACAATTCTTATGTGATGAAAAATTGCTCTTTTGATTCCTATTGCTCCTAAACAAAGTACCATGTGAACAGTGATTGTGTGGATGTTAGCAACCGTTCTTTAGTTTGTACCCAGGTAAGGGTCATTCTGACCCACCTCCCCCTCTGTTGATGAGCTCATGATGTTAGTCTGTAATTTTGAATCATAGCAACAGACACTTAAGATTGATGTGATTTTTGGTATAAGAACCCTACAACCCTGTGGTCGGGGCTGTTCTCCCAATAGCCATTTTTGGGGCATTGTGTGAGACAGTCAGCGGCCAGCTTAATGAAGACTCTCAAATTTGGATTCTCAGTGGCGATCAGACTGTTCTTAAGTTGTGCCATAACACTTCTTTCTTTCTTTTCTTTTCTTTTTTTTTTTTTTAATGGTACCGGGGATTGAACTCAGGGGCACTCGACAACTGAGCCACATCCCCAGCCCTATTGCTTAGCGACTCACTGCTGCTGAGGCTGGCTTTGAACTCGCCAACCTCCTGCCTCAGCCTCCCAGTCACGGGGATTACAGGCGTGCTCCCCTGTGCCCAGTTCTTTGACACTTTTTGAGGAGGAGATGAAGGGAGGGGGCTTGTCACTGCTGGTGGACTCTAGGGCTGCCCTGGATAGGGGTCCGAAGTGCTGGGCCAGGGTGTGGGGGAGCAAGGGGGTCAAGGAGGCAGAGAGGCAGACCCTGTCTAAATCCCAACAACCCGGAGACACAAAGGGCTTCAAGGACCCCTGACAAGTGGGCCATGGCGACTCCCCTGGGGCTGCACAGGGTGAGAGGGGCCTCGCGGGGCCTCACGGTTGTGTAAGCTTCAGGGTGAGGCCTGGCCCGGGGCAGACTCTAGCTACCCAGCCCACCACTTCCAGCTGGAGGAAGGGCGGTGGGATGGACTAGGAAGGCCCCTGGCCGGGAAACTAAGATGAAGAGACGCGGTCCCTGCGGGGACCTGTGACAGGGGTGCCGCGGCCCAGAGCGCCCCTGGCTCCGGACCCAGCTCTTGCCCTCGGGCTCCAGCCTGTGGTCACTCCCTCAGGAGGCATTCCTGGACTGCCCAGGTGTTGACGGCCCCTCTGCGCCGTCCTGATCACGCAGATGTCTGCTTTCACCCCGGCTGAGGACGGAGGGCTCCCAGGAGGTCTGAGGCTGCCCTCTGCTCCCTGCCCTGCTGTTGAGCTCGCCTCCTCCTTGGCCCTCTGGGTTTCCCACAGACCAGGATAATTGCCCGACTGCCAAGAGGTCACGCAGTGCCCTGCCGCTCCTGCCACCCCTGCCGCAGCCTCCTCTGGGTTCCTCGCCAGCCTTGATTCGCGGGCACACGGGGCTGGGGTGCAGGAGCCTTGAGGCGAGCAGTTGCACCGTGGCGGTAAACGTGGGGCTGCAGGGCTGGGTCTGACTGCTCCCCCAACTCTGCAGAGTCCAGTCAAGATGGTTTCAGTGTGCTCCCCCAATTTGTCTTGTTCTGGAGATACCTCGTAGACATTATTTATGTTTGGAAAAATCACTGCAAGTCGGTTGTGGCGGCAAGGCGCTAAGCAACTCAGTGAGACCCTGTCTCTAAATAAAATACACAGTAGGGCTGGGGCTCAGTGGTCAGGCGCCCCTGTGTTCAATCCCTAGTACCAAAAAAAGGGGGAGTCAAAGAGCCCCTTGGAGAAGCTAGAACCACGAAACTCTTAGAAAACGGGCGGGGGTCCCTCTTCACAGCCTCACACTCGGCCTTGACAGCAAAAGCTCAAGAGACGAGAAAGAATGGAAACATCTGACTTCATCAAACTCAAAACACATGGAAGGAAAAAAAAAAGGTGGGAAGAGCCCCCAGGACGGGAGCGGGTTTCCAAGGCAGAGTCTGACCAGGAAGCTGCATCAGAAGAGGAGAACTCGGTAACTGACAAGAAGACAACCAGTTTAAAAACGAACGTCTAAACCGAGACTTCTCCAAGGACAATGTACACAGACAGCACAGGGAGAGAGCTAGGCAACGTCAGCCACCGGGGACTGCCAGCGGAGACCACCACGGGACACCACCTCCACCCACCGACAGGGCTGGAATGGAGCAGTCAGACCCAGCAAGCACCGGGGGCCACAGAGACGCCACCCCTGCCACCTCTGGAGGGGTCTGGCCGCCTCCAGAGGAATCTCCACCGGCGCCTCCGGGTGCCTGGCGCACCCCGAGCAGGCCAGCACATGGACACAAACGCGTCCACTCAGACATTCACTGCAGCGTGAGCCACATCTGGGCACAACCCACACGTGACGGGTAGCAAGGCGTGGTCCGTCCTCAGCTGCTCCACTCCCCAGTGAGGAACCGCCGGCCACCCGGACGCACAGCACAGGCCAGACGGCCTTCAGCACGCCACGCCTGCAAACGCAGCCACCACCAGGGCAGGCGTGACAAGATCCATTCGTGCAAAACACCAGAGCAGGGAGATCTACAGAGACAGGAGGTGGGCTCAGAGCCGGGCCGCCGCATGAATGGGAAGAGCTACGGAGCGTGGTTTCTTTTCTTTCCCATTTTCTTTTTCTTTTTTTCTCTTTCTTTTTTTGGCACCAGGGATCAAACTCAGGGATGCTCATCCACTGAGCAACACCCCAGCCCTTTTTATTTTTTATGTTGAGACAGGGTCTCACTAAGTTGCTTAGGGCCTCGCTAAGTTGTCCAGGCTGGCCTTGAACTTGCCATCCTTCTGCCTCAGCCTCCTGAGTCACTAAGGCCACCGGTGTGCGCCACCACGCCCACCTGAGTATGGTTTCTTTATAAGGTGAGGACAATGTTTTAAGATCCATCTTAGTGACAGCTGCACATATCAATGAAACACTAAAAACCACTAAACTGTACTTGAATTGTGAATTGTATCTCAGTAAAGTTGGTATTTTTTTAAGTTTAAAGAAATTTATAAAGGTAATCTGTTAACTTCAACCTTCACCTTAAGAAGCAGAAAAATAAAACCAAATGAAACCCAAAACAAGGAGAGGAGAAGAAATAAGAAAAATCAGAGTGGGAACCAATAAAATAGACACACAAAAAATCATAGTGAGAACTGATGAGCTCCCACCTGGTCCTCGAGGTCAACAGCACCTGCTCAGACAGATCAGGAAAAAGGAACCCAGGTTACCAGGGCTGGCACTGGTCAGAGGACGGGGGACACGGGAGTGGCTGGCCACGTCCTGTGGTCATGCTGTGTGCACGTGGAGTGCATAACAAGTCCCGCCGCCGTACAACCACAACGCACCCCTTAACACAAGGGAGACAGACCACCAGCATCGGAATGCGAGGAACAGGTCTGAATTCTACGGATGGTTTCTAAGCAACTGTGCCACAGATCTGAGTCTCAGGAGGAAGAAATCAGAGGTGACTAGAAATCATTCTACCTTTACAAAATTAAAAACCACTCTTGTGCATATTTCAGGTTGTTTCAGGGAAATAATTACAAAGTAGTGTACTGCTGAGTGTGGCGTCCCACCGCGGTGACGGGGATGAACAGGCTCGCCTTGGCTCAAGGTCTCTGAGGGTTCAGTCCACGGTCACTGGGCCTGGCTGCTTTGTGTCCGTGGCAAAACAACATCAGGGAAGAGCACGCGGCCAGGAGGCAGTCAAGGGAGGACGAGAGGACGGGAGGACGGGAGGACGGGAGGACGGGAGGACGGGAGGATGGGCAGGCCCACCCTCCTTAAGGACACACCCCCAGGGACCAAAGACCGCCCACTGCCCCCGCCTTGACTGCCGGTGTGGTGGTGCACCCCTCCTGCTGAGGCAGGAGGATCTCAAGTTAAAAGCCAGTCTCAGCAACTCAATGAGGCCCTAAGCAATATAGTGAGGCCCTGTCTCAAAATAAAAAATACAAAGAGCTGGGGACGCGGCTCAGTGGATGAGCGCCCCTGGGTTCAATCCCTGAAACACGCCCCCTCCATAGCACCCAGCTGAGGACCATGCCCTCAACACGCTGGGGGACACTAAGGTCAACCACAGCGTCTTACTCTGACGTCTCTCATTCCCGCCAGGCTCGGGTTCTGATGGATTCACCCCAGGGCCCCAGCACCAGCGGGCAGCATGTGCGGTGAGCCCTCAGTAGTGGCTGTGGGGCTGCAGCTCTAATCGGCAGCAGGGGCAGAGCGCCCTCTGGAGGCGACAGCCGTGATTGACTGGCGTGCCACCAGGCGTCCTGAGCACCTACCTGCCTCCCCCTGAGCGGCGGAGAGCAGAGAACTGGGAGTGTGTGTGGATGGTGCTTCGGTGCTGGAGTTCTCGGGACTTTAGGGCGATGGCGTTCTGCACATGGGAGGGAAGGAATGGGGTCCAGAGGGTGGATGTTAGGGGTTGACTGGTGCCCCCCAAAATGACAGGCCAAGGCCCCAGCCCTCTGCACCCATCCCTGTCAGTTTACTGGGAGTGAGGCCACCACAGATGGACTGTTCAGAGGCCGGCACCCTGGAGTACGGTGGCCCGCAGACCCACCTGGTATCCTTACAAGGAGACGTCAATCCGACCAGAGGGAGAAACGCGCCTCCGTTGTTTCAGCCACTGGGGTCCATTTGGTAGGACTGTCACAGCAGAGCACTGCAGACCCGGGGCTTCGACAAGACCCGGCAGCCGCCCTTCCGGAGGCCGCGCCTAACTTCAGGGTGTCGGCAGGGCTGGTTCCTCCCAGGCTGTGGGAACAACCTGCCCCAGGCCTCCCCAGTTCCCGGGGGTGCGGGTACCCTGGCGCCTCGGCTTGGGGAGCTGCAGCACACGCTGCTCTCGATGTCACACGGCCCCCCCAGGCGCACGCCTGCGCCCAGGCTTCTCTCCTTTAGAAGGACAGCAGCGTGTTGGATCAGGACCCAGCCCAGTGGCCACATTTTAACTTGATGGCCTCAGTAAAGCCCAGATCTCCAAATAAGGCCGCATCCTGGGGTGCTGGGGGTCAGGACACCGACACACGAATGGGGGCACCAGTCAACCCGTACCACTGCCTGACACCGGGGTCCTTCCACCTGGCTGAGTGGCGGGGGTCTGCCCTCAACCAGTGCCAGCCCCCACCAGAGGACGCCAGGCCGGTGTCCCGGACAAGAGAAGGGAGCGCCTTCTGCTGGTCACTCTCGGGGCCAGAGCCAACGGGCTTCAGGTGTCGTGTGCTCAGGCATTTATGTCCCTGTGCTGTTCAAGGGAACAGAGGGCACCTGGCTTGAGACGCAGGGCTGGCACTGGTTGAGGGTAGGACGCCAAGTTCTGGGGTGGCCATCAGGCCAGGAGTCGAGGCCGGGTGCTTTGCCCTTACCCTACGACCCCTGCCTCAGTGCCAGCTCAGGTTCCAAATCGAGTTTTCCATCCTAATGGTAGATTTACAACGTGGACAGCTGACAGTTGATCATGCTGTTTCCGTGAGAGGGATTCAATTTGTTGGTTCCAAGTAGTTTTTACTACTTGGAAGAAATGAAAATCATTCCTGCGAGTTCCCAAAGAGGCCTGATGGGCTTCCCTCCCAGGTGGTGGCCAGAACTGGCTCCCACCCACTTCCTGCTCTAGCAGAAAGTTGCCAAGCCCACTGCAGGGGTTTCTTTCACATCACTGTGCAGCGTGGCCACACAGCATGGGACCGGCATCTTCCACTTCCGGGCACACAGTCCAGCTGGGCACTTCCTCGCTGTCGTGCCAGCACACCATCCACCCCATCTCCATCTTCCCAGGAGCAGCTCTGTCCCAGCAGGCACTGAGCCCTCAGCCCTGGTGGCCGCCCTCTGTGGCTTTGCGGTCCCAGCACTTCACCTAAGTCAAAGCAGACAGCAGCTGCCCTCGCCAGTGTCCTCAAGGACGTGCTGCAGCCGGTGACCGTTTCTTCCCTCCCACGGCTGCGCCCAGCCATCGTGTGGTGCACACAGTATCCCCTCACCATCTGGAGGGCGCAGTGCCCCCTTCTTGGCGTGTGCAGCCGGCGCTGCTGAGCACGGGCGCAGGGTGGCTGCTGGAGCCTACTTGCAGCTCCTCGGGATCCACGCGGAGTAGGACTGCTCCTCAAAAGTCAGTAGCAGCGTGTCTAACTCCCAAAGCTCCGCAGCATTGGCCAAGGAAAGGGCAGCCCGTGGACCCCGTCTGACCCTGGAGGGCCTGCAGCCCCATCCCTGGGAGCACAGGATTCCCTGGGGACCCTGGGGAGGGCAGGGGATGTCCCTACAGCAGAGCTCACTGGAGGTCGGTGGCTTCAGTGCACAAGGTCAGAGTCCAGCCACTGGACTGAGAGCAGGCTGACTTCAGCTGGAACAGACTCAGCCACAGGGATGTCAAAGGAGAACGCGGGTGCAGAACAGGCAGGGAAGTCCCGCAGGAAATCAGACACGGATCATATTTGAAAAATAGAATCACACTAGGTGTGAGACCCCCAGCGAGGGTCACGCTCACAGACAGAGACACAGCAACATGCACAACGTCCACGCAGGGCTCCGTGACGTGAGGCCCCGGAGTGGAGGGGAGAGGCCACACCACACGGCTGTAGGAGAAAGCCCAGCTCCTCCTGCGGCCTGAGGAGGAGGCGTGAGCAGTGACAGCCATGAAGCAGATCTGGGGAGGCGGAGGCACACAGAGTAGGGCGTGGCTGCAGCCTCCAGTGGCAAAGGTGTGGCCTCGGGCCACCAGCCTTGGACCGCCGAGGCCGCAGCAGCCCAGTCCTGGCCACCTGCACACACAGCAGCACACGGTCACTTGCCACCGATCACTCGCCAAGAACTGCTGTGCACACCTCCCCGCCGGGCATCCAGGTGCGGAGGAGAGAAGTGAATACCTGCAGTCCAGCTCTGGGGACACTGGGAGAAGGCCTCTCCCACACCTGGACACCTGGGTGTGGCCAACAGTCCCCGCCCCCAGCAGTGAGGGCCATGGCTTGCTCTGGTCAGTGGTCTACCAGTGACAGCGACACGTGTCCCTTCTAAGGGAGCCTCCTCCCCCAGGGCCACCTGCCCTGACAGACCCTCTGTCCACTGGGCTCCTGGGTGACCGCATGGGGCAGAGCCCCAGCCCACCACTCAAGCAAGACACGCCCTCTGTGGTCGCGAGTGATGGAGCCCACAGGCCGGCCAGGGGTCACCAGGGTCCTCCTAGCACACTGGGTGCCTCACTCCAACTGCACAAGCATCATCCTTGTCTGAAAAGGGGAGTGTGACCCTCGCAAGGCTGTGGGATGGACCGTGCCGGGGGCTGGCAGGCAGCAGGCACGGGGCCCGGCACTCTCCTCTGCCCTCCGCCCTCTGCCCGGAGGTTCCAGAGCCCAAACGCCCCTGGAGGCCACAATCCCCCTGAGAACCCTTCGGCCGGGAGGAGCGACCCCTTTGGCAAGCCTGGGATAGAGGTCACTCTCCAAGTGTGCAGAGGCTGCTGCAGAGGACGCCCGGCCAGAGGGCCCGCTCAGGGCCAAGCTCCGCCCTGCGGCTGGGACCTGTGAGGACGTGGGTGGGCAAGGTGGGCGTCTTCAGGTGGGCTCCCGGATATGGCAGGGCTCCTTGAAGCAAGGGCAGCGCTGGGAGCCTGCCGGGCGCGTCTGTAGGTGCCGCTGAGCTGCACGGCTGTGCGAGTGTTCAGTTTGCTTCAAGGTCTCCGGGGCTGGGGTGGTGGCAGGGGATGAGCACTCACCCAGCACCATGAGGCACGGGTTCAATTCTCAGCACCGCGTATAAAGAAGTAAAATAAGGGTCCACTGACAACTAAAAAAACATTTGGGAAAAAAGGTCAGGTCGTTGCAACAGGGTAGACACACACTCTCGCTGCCAGCTCCAGCCCAGGCGGGGTGTGCGTCGCCAGACTCGGGCCCAGCAACACAGAGCTGTGAAAAAATCTAATTAAAGTAAAAGGCACGCCACCAACGTCGACCGGAGAACTCCAACAGGGCAGTTATTACCTGGCTGGCCCGCGAGACAACTCTTTCGGTTTCGCTGCATCTTAGTAGAGGAGACCAAGCCACCCCCCAGTCTGACCCCCATGTGCCCCATTCATCTTCTGAATCGCTCCTAAAACCCTTGCTGCCCCGCCTACCAGCTCCACGGGCCAGCGCCAGCACTGGGTCCGCTAGGTGTCCGGGCGGTCCTGGGCTGGAGTGGGGGCCTCCCATCACGGTTTTAATTTGCATTCTCCTTGGGACAAATGAAACTGAACGCTTTCCCAGGGTCTCGGCAATCTGGTTATCCTCCTCACACAGCACCCCACTCTTCCCATGGGGCTGTCCGTCTTTTCCTCAATGAGAACCTTTCCTCTAGTTCTCTACTTTCTGATGCAAATCCTTTCTGGAGAATTCTCCTGCTGAGTTTCTTTATACTTTTTTTAAATTTTTTTTTTTTAGTTGTAGATGTACACAATACTTTCGCTTTGTTTCTATATTTATTTATATTTAAATGCGGTGCTGAGGATCAAACCCAGTGCCTCACACAAGTCGGGCAAGTGCTCCACTACTGAGCTCCAGCCCCAGCCCCTCTGGACGCTCTCTTGATGGTTCAGTCCAACGTGTCCATTCTGGACCTAATGGCTAGCACTGTTCTGAAGAGTCACCACAAAAGCAGGAAAGCTTTACCTGCTCCAGGTCACAAAGATGTCAGCCCAGGCTTTCCCTGGGACACCACCTTTTCCACCTTGCACGTGGACCTGCGGTGTGCGGCGTGAGGCAGGGTAGGATGGGCTTTCCCAGCTGAGCACCCGCTCACCCAGTCGTTTATGAAGACCACCCCTGCACACCAGGGGCCTCCTTCTGGCTCCCACTCCACACGTTCTTGAGTGGGAATGTGTCGCCTCAGAATTCACCTGTGCACGTGTCCACACCAAGTGTGCAAAGGCAGAACTTTCGGACGTCCACTGTCGGGGTCAGAGTGAATACACCAGGGCTCCCTGGAGACAGCAGACCAGCACAGCCACAGAGGAAGACGAGGACGCGAGAGGATGAACGAGACACACACCACACAGGACCGCCATGCTACAGCACCCTGCGAGGTCCCGGGACACCAGGGGGTGGCGGGACGCGGCTCCCAGTGCAGCTGAACAGCCCTGGCGCTCCTCCTCCCAGGTGTGCGCACTGTGAATTAAAATACTTCCAATTAAAAGACAAACTGTCTTCAAAACATAGTGTATACCCATTGTATTTTTTAAAATTGAACAATATGTAGAGTTCAAAGAAGAAAATAAAACCCACCCCTGAGGCCCCTACCCACAGGTCACCACTAATGGCCTCAGGTGTCCCATGTCCCGGGCTCCTGATGCCACTGAAGCTCTGTGTGGGAACAATATCCATCCCACGACTTCCACAAAAGCACAGCGATGGCTTTCTGCACCAGCAGACACAGCCCCAGCCTGCTTCTCCACACTGGCAGCCTCCACTCTGTGCCGGGACCAAGACGCTCTAGAGAGCGGTGGGTAGGTTTCTGAGCGCCGCCCCACGCGCTGCAGGAGGGGGAAACGCACATCTTCAAGGCCCTGAAGGTCCTGCGTGCACGTAGACAGGCCTCGGAAAGGTCCCGCCAACCTGCGCTGTGGGCCAGGCAGCCCGGGCAGGAGCAGCTGCCACTGGGCAGCAGAGGTGGCAGAATCCCAGGCAGAGTGGCCACACAGGGCCCCATATGCCCACCCTTGTTGTCCAGGCACAAAGGTGGAAGGAGGTTGTTCTCACACCCGCAGAGCATGCCACCTCAGACCTCGCAGAAGCCGTCACACTGCAGCAAGACGGAACAGCCAGACCGCGAGAAGCCTAAGAAATCACTGCGAGTACACAGCTGTCCCGGCAGCAAGTTCCACTCACCCTCCCAAAGCAGCGGGTTCGGGCAACTGCTCCGTGCATGCAGACGCTCCGGCTCCCCCTGCTGCTCGGTCACAGAATTCCTTCCTTGGCCCAAACCCTCTTCAGTCCCCTTCCCTTCCCAGCAGGTCCTCCTCAGAAACAGCAAGCAGCCCCCTCATCCGGCTCATCCCAGCCTCCACCCTGCCTGGAGCCTTGCTGTGCTCTTTGGTAAAAGGAACTTGGGTTTTACACGTGGTGTGAGGCAAAGCCCTGGCAGGTTGTGAGCATGAGCCAGGTCTGACTGATGATCCTATGAGACAACTGGAGCTGGGGAGGAGGAAGCTGTCAGGTGCAGAAGAGCCAGAGGAGATGAGAGCTTGGTGCCTTCGTCCCTCCAAGAGAGGCCAGTGGAGTGGAGTAACGCAGCAGCCCTGGATGTGCAAGAAGTGAAGGGTCTTGGCCTTAAATACTGGGAGCCTGCAGTAAGATAGGAGAAAACTATGTGCAAGACAACAAAACCTTTCCTAAGAAGAACTTTTACAAAACAGTAGAACTTTCAAATTAAACCCAGTGAACTCAGGGACAAGGCAAAGATGACAGCCATCACTGCTAAAATTGGACATTAATTAGGGGAAGGGGAAGACTGACTGACGCATACTCAGTTACAGTGAAACAGCAAGAAATAAGTACTGGTGCTCTATTGCACAGCAGGGTGACCACAGGTAATAATTCAAAAAAGCTAAGAGGGTGTTGAATGTTTCCACCACAAAAACTGATAAATATTTGAGGAGACAGGTATGTGTCCCCTGATTTGAATGTTACACAATGCGTACACATATGGGAACTTCACAATTTTTATGTGTCAACCAAAATAAAGAAATAAAGATTTCTAATCTTTAAAAAATTAAACATTAAATCAGGGCAAATGCAATAAGACAAGAAAATGAAATGAGATGGAAGCAGCAGAAGGGAAGATACAGAGAGCAACAGTTGACTACATAGTTCCTTGAAAAGTAAGATGACCTGCCTGAAAATGGTTTAAAATAACAAGAGGATTCACAAAGTTCTATTGCATTTAGCGATCTATGGACTTACCAAGAAGAAAGGTGTGACCACAGGGTGGCAGTAGCACAGTGCTGTATGTGGGTGGTGACTGGGCTGGGAGGGACTCAAGCACCAAACCGAGAGGGGAGGGGGACATGGAACCTGGCTGCAAAGGAGAACAGTGAGGGGCTTCAGGTACAGGTGAGTCCCTGGGCTAGAGCACCCAAAGGGCAGCAGACACAGGGTCTCTGACAGGCCTGGGCTCTCTTACCTAGGGTAGCACCTGACTGTTGTTTTGGGGGCAAAGCAAGCAGGCTCTAATGGTTACAAATACACTTCTTTGGGCTTTACTTATTTATTCATTTATTTGGGGAGGGGGGTGTCAGGGATTGTTTAATCACTGAGCCACATCCCCAGACCTTTTTTATTTTGAGACAGGGTCTCCCTAAGTTGCTCAAGGCTTCACTAAGTTGCTAAGACTGGGTCTGAACTTGGGATTCTCCTGCCTCAGACTCTGGAGCCACTGGAATTACAGGCATGTGCCACTGCACCCAGCTGAGCTATATTTAAAGCAAAGGTGTGTAAAAGTTTGATTTTGCTGCTGGCAGACTTTGAGCTATAAAGATTATAATTAAGACTGCCGTGAAGTCAATAGCACAGGGCCAATATACAGGGCCACCTTTACCCCGTTTAAATAACTTGAGGTGACCGGGTGTAAGATAAACATGCAAGTACCAAAAGACTCCCTATACACCAGCAACAACAAACCCAAGGGGTAATGAAGCAGCCAATTCAAAAAGGCACAAGACCTAGGTCAGCCTAGGGCAAGTCCAATGAAAAGCATGTGCAAGAAGACAGCAGAACCTTCCCTAAACAGTTTTTTAAAAAATCTGAATAAAGGACAATGGTATCATTTTTCACAAAGAAACTACTTCATATTATAAAGATGCCAATACTCCCAGTCAATAAATTCATTTAATCCTGTAATAGTCAGAATTCCAACAAATTTTCGCAGGACTGAGAAACTGGCCCTAAAGTTTACCTGAAAGAGAAAAGAGAAGGTGTAAGCAGAAGTTTGGCTTTCATGCAAGGAAAAAAGGCAACAACCTAAACATGCTCATCAACAGAAAAATGGCTAAATCATTCAACAGGATTTACAGGCATGGAAACGAGGGTTTTTTCTTTTTTCTTTTTGTCTTTTGGAACTATGTATTTTTTAGAAACAAAATGTAGGACAATGGAATAAAATGACAAATCTACTTATCTACACGTGTGTGTGCACATACCCACGCGTGTACATGGAAGCCATGGACACTACACAAGGACTCCTACCCTTTAGGGAAATGTTCAGGGCCAAAGGGACAGTAAAAATACAGGTCCTCTCTTAGCAGCTGACATCCAACAATGTAAACAAAGGCTAAGAAAATACTCTGAGAACCCAGACAAGTTTGTCAATGGGTTTCAAACTCTAACAATGGCCTTTGGCTTATCCTGCAGGTGCGTTCAATTACTTTGAGAGTGAGCTGCACCCTTCTCAGAAGAGTGAATCACTGGAGCAGCATGCAGGCAAGCCGATGAAATCAGCTGCACCCCAGCTGGATGACCTGGTCTCAAGCTATCCCCGCCAATTACCCCAACTGAGGCGACGACACTCCAGCAGGCGTGACAAGGACAAGCCCTCTTGGTGGGAATGAAAAGACATTAACAAGTTTGTTAATTATGATAAATTAAGAAGTGTTAGCCCAGGAAAAGCAAGAAAGTCCGGCAGCCTTTTGTGATCAGCGAGAGGAAGTTTTCCCAAAAGTATAACAACAGAGACTCTTCTCTAGGGAAGTGGCTGTGTTATTAGATCAGCATTTCCTCAGTCAGCCACAGATATCAGGCAAAATGTCAAAAACTCCAGATGGGACCCCAGACTAATAGAAACCAATGATTAATTTCTGCCTTTGTGGTCTGCAACATCAGCAATCTGAAGGATGGTAAGAGGGACCAGGAAAGGCAGCAAGCCCACATTTGGCAGCCATGATTGGCAGTGACCTTGGAATCTACAGGACATCTCAGAAACTGGAGAGGCCATGCTGACGATATAGCTCATCTCGCTTGCCTAGCATGTGCAAGGGCTGGGGTTCGAATCCCCAGAGCCCCGGGATGGGGAGAAGAAAAAAAAAAAAGAAACTGGAAAGGCCTCAAGAAAGACCTCTTGCTTTGAGTGCAAAGATACCAGACGCTGGCCAAGGATTCCCTTGATGCATATGTGAAAACCCCTCAGACAACCCCCGGCACTGGAGGACTGACTGCCCTCAGTCTGGAAAGGGGACCAGTCAGCTAAGCAACTGAGGACACTGGGGTCATTGCCAACGTCCCCCTGAAGGATATCATCACCACCTCCAAGAAGCCCTTGGACATCCTGGGTAAGCCAATTCAATTCCTTCTAGACACGGGGGCCACTTACTTGGGTCTAACCACTTAGGCAGGTAAGCCTTCCTCCTGAACCATCGTGGTGGTAGGCATAGATGAAAAAAAAAAAAACTAATTTTTTTACTCTCCCTATATCATGTCAATTTGGGGGAAAAAACAAAACTTTTCATGCATGAGTTTCTAATAGTTCCAAACTGCCCAATCCCTCTCCTGGGCAGAGGCATCATGTGAAACAGAATCATCTTAAAACCTGGTTAGAGAACTCAAGCTACTCTCCTAGCTGGAGAGAGCACTTCTGTGCCAAGAGTCACTGACTTACACGTAAATCCACTGGCCTAGTATAACAGGAAGGGCAACCAACGCCCACCCAGGACATATAAGGGAGCCCAGTCTTAAAGGAAGAAACCAAAAAAGGATTGCAAACCATCGTAGATGAGCTAGCTAAATATGGACATCTTAGACCTTGCCAATCTCCCTGCAATACCCCCATTCTGCCTGTCTTAAAACCCAGCAGGGGTCAGGCACAGTGGCACACACCTGTAATCCCAATGGCTGGGGAGGCTGAGGCAGGAGGATCCCAACTTCAAAGCCAGCCTTGGCAAAAGTGAGGCACTAAGCAACTCAACTCTGTCTCTAAATAAAATGCAAAATAGGGCTGGGGATGTAGCTCAGTGGTGAAGAGTCCCTGAGTTTAATCCCCAGTACCCAAAATAAATAAATAAAGCCCCAGCAGGGAATACCAACTGGTGCAAGACCTGAGACCTGTCCAAGAGGCTGTGGTCCCTGGACACCCTTTGGCTGCTGACCCTTACAACTTACCTTCCCAGACAATAGGAGGCACACCTAGCTCACTGGGTGGAGCTCAAAGACACTTTTTTTTTGGTCCCAGGCACCCACTATCCCCACACCTCTTTGCTTTCCACTGGGAAGATCCTTTTAATGAGGAAAACCAGCCATATACATGGACATAAACTCTCCCTCAAGAGTTTAGGAATAGCCCTCATTTCTTTGCCTGAGCCCTGGTAAGGGACTTAAGGGATCACAGTACAAGCGGGGTAGGATCCTTTGGTATGTGATGACCTGCTGGTATACAGTCTAGCAGAAGTCTCCAACCATAATACTAGCAGGTATTTAATTTTCCAGCAGAAAGGGGATTCAAGGTATCTAAGGAAAAGGCCCACATCTCCCAAAAAAGGTGCCAAGCTTGTGGTATATACTAACCCCATGCAGCAGGCGCCCTTCCAGAAAGGACAAAGGCCATTTGTGAATCAGGGCCACCTTCCGCCAAACACAACTGCACTATTTTTTGGGTATGGTAGGTTTTTGCAGAATCTAGATTCCCAACTTTAACCTCACTGTAAAACCTCTCTATGAGGGGACCAAAGGACCAGATCTAAGCCTACAGAGCAGGACTCAGAAATCAATATGGGTCCTTTAAATCCCTAAAACAGGCTCGAAGCCAGGCTTCACCCCCAGGAATACCTATTTTGACAAAAAATTTTTATCCTCTATGTGGCAGAAAGAAAAGGAAGAGTTTACCAGGGTCCTAACTCAAAATCTGGGCGACCAATCTAGACCCTTAGCTTAATTATCAAAGAAACAAGATGGAATGGCCAGGGGGCTTACAGAGAGCAGAGACCACGGTTCTCTTAGTGGGGGAAGTCACTAAGATTTCCTTAGGACAGCCCCTTAAGGGTCCAACTCCCCATCAGGAAAAGTCATTCCAGAAACAGGGGGATTCTCATGGGTGACTGCAGAAAGGCTCACACAATACCAGGCAGTACTCCAAGATAATCTGGAGGTCACTGTCAGGACTTGTACACTCAACCTGCCTACCAACCTTCCAACCACCTGTATAAGTGGTTTTCTTTATTTTTTTTAATTTATTTTTATTGTAAACAAATGGGATGCATGTTATTTCTGTTTGTACATGGAGTAACAGCATACCATTTGCATATTCATACATTTACATAGGATAATGATGTTTGATTCATTCTGTTATTTTTTCCTTCCCCCTTACCCCCCCACCCCTCTTTTCCCTCTATACTGTCCCTCCTTCCTTCAGTCTTGCCACCCTCCCACCTCCCATTATGTGTCATCATCTGCTTATCAGCAAGATCATTCGTCCTTTGGTTTTTTGAGATTGGCTTATCTCACTTAGCATGATATTCTCCAATTTCATCTATTTACCTACAAATGCCATAATTTTATTATTCTTTATAGCTGAGTAATATTTCATTGTGTATATATATATATATACCACAGCTTCTTTATCCATTCATCAATTGAATGACATCTAGGTTGCTTCCACAATCTGGCTATTGTGAATTGAGCAGCTACGAACATTGATGTGGCTGTATTTCTGTAGTATGCTGATTTTAAGTCCTTTGGGTATAGGCCAAGGAGTGGGATAGCTGGGTCAAATGGGGGTCCATTCCAAGTTTTCTAAGGAATCTCCACACTGCTTTCCAGAGTGGTTGCACTAATTTGCAGCCCCACCAGCAATGTATGAGTGTACCTCTTTCCCCACATCTTCACCAACTTCTATTGTTGCTTGTGTTCTTGATAATTGCCATTCTAATTGGGGTGAGATGGAATCTTAGTGTAGTTTTGATTTGCATTTCTCTTATTACTAAAGATGGTGAACATTTTTTCATATGTTTGTTGATCGCTTGTAGATCTTCTGTGAAGTGTCTGTTCATATCGTTAGCCCATTTGTTGATTGGGTTATTTGTATTCTTGGTATAGAGTTTTTTGAGTTCTTTATATATTCTGGAAATTAGTGCTCTCTCTGAAGTATGAGTGGCAAAGATTTTCTCCCACTCTGTAGGTTCTCTGTTCACATTGCTGATAGTTTCCTTTGCTGAGTGAAAGCTATTTAGTTTGAATCTATCCCGGTTGTTGATTCTTGCTTTTATTTCTTGTGCTATGGGAGTCTGTAAGGAAGTCTGATCCTAAGCCAACAAGGTGAAGATTTGGACCTACTTTTTCCTCTATAAGATGCAGGGTCTCTGGTCTGATTTCAAGGTCCTTGATCCATTGTGAGTTGATTTTTGTGCAGGGTGAGAGATAGGGGTTTAGTTTCATTCTGTTGTATATGGATTTCCAGTTTTCCCAGCACCATTTGTTGAAGAGGCTATGTTTTCTTCATTGCATATTTTTGGCACCTTTGTCTAGTGTGAGAAAATTGTATTTATTTGGGTTTGTGTCCGTGTCCTCTATTCTGTCCTCTATTCTGATCTACCTGTCTATTTTGGTGCCAATACCATGCTGTTTTTGTTACTATTGCTTTGTACTATAGTTGAAGTTCTGGTATTGCGGTACTCCGTTTCATTCTTCCTGCTAAGGATTGTTTTAGCTGTTCTGGGTTTCTTATTCTTCCAGATAAATTTCATGATTGCTTGCTCTATTTCTGTAAGGTACATCATTGGGATTTTAATTGGAATTGCATTGAATCTGTATAGCACTTTTGGTAGTATGGCCATTTTGACAATATTAAATCTGCATATCCAAGAACATGGGAGATCTTTCCATCTTCTAAGGTCTTCCAAAATTTCTTTCTTCAATGTTTTGTAGTTTTCATTGTAGAGATTTTTTACCTCTTTGGTTAGATTGATGCCCAAGTATTTTATTTTTTTTGAGGCTATTGCAAATGGAGTTATTTTCCTCATTTCCCTTTCAGATGTTTCATCGCTTGCGTATAAAAATGCTTTAGATTTGTGTGTGTTGATTTTATAGCCTGCTATTTTGCTGAATTCACTGATAAGGTCTAGAAGTTTTCTGGAGGAGTTTTTTGGATCCTCTAAATATAGAATCATGTCATCAGCAAATACTGACAGCTTAAGTTCCTCTTTTCCTATTCGTTTCTCTTTAATTTCTTTTGTCTGTCTAATTGCTCTGGCTAGAGTTTCAAGGACAATGTTGAATAGAAGTGGTGAAAGAGGACATCCCTGTCTTTTTCCTGTTTTTAAAGGAAATGGTTTCAGTTTTTCTCCATTAAGAATGATGTTGGCCATGAGCTTAGCATAAATAGCCTGTACAATGTTCAAGTATGTTCCTACTATCCCTATTTTTTCTAGCGTTTCGAGCATGAAGGGGTGTTGTATTTTGTCGAACGCTTTTTCTGCATCAATTGAAATAACCATATGATTCTTATCCTTAAGTCTATTGACATGATGGATTACGTTTATTGATTTATGAATGTTAAATCATCCTTGCATTCCAGGGATGAACCCCACTTGATCGTGGTACACAATTTTCTTAATATGTTTTTGGATATGGTTTGCCATATTTTGTTAAGGATCTTCGCATCTATATTCATCAAGGATATTGGTCTAAAATTTTCTTTCCTTGATGTGTCTTTTCCTGGTTTGGGTATGAGGGTGATATTAGCTTCTTAGAATGAGTTTGGTAGGGTACCCTCCTTTTCTATTTCCTGGAATACTTTGAGAAGTACTGGAATGAGTTCTTCTTTGAAGGTCTTGTAGAACTCAGCTGAGAATCCGTCTGGTCCTGGGCTTTTCTTGGTTGGTAGGCTTTTGATGGCTTCTTCTATTTCGTTGCTTGATATTGATCTGTTTAAATTGTGTATGTTCTCCTGGTTCAGTTTGGGAAGAGCATGTATCTAGAAATTGTCAATGTCTTTGGTAGTTTCTATTTTGTTGGAATACAGATTTTCAAAGTAGCTTCTCATTATGTTATGTATCTCAGTGGTGTCCATCATGATATTTCCTTTTTCATCACGAATTTTAGTAATTTGAGTTTCTCTCTCCTTCTCTTTGTTAGTGTGGCTAAGGGTTTGTCTATTTTGTTTACTTTTTCAAAGAACCAACTTTTTGTTTGTCAATTTTTTGAATTGTTTCTTTTGTTTCAATTTCATTGATTTCAGCTCTGATTTTAATTATTTCCTGTCTTCTACTACTTTTGCTGTTATTCTGTTCTTCTTTTTCTAAGGCTTTGAGCTGTAACGTTAGGTCATTTAGTTGTTGACTTTTCATTCTTTTCTGGAATGCGCTCCATGCAATGAATTTTTCTCTTAGTACCGCTTTCATAGTGTCCCAGAGATTTTGATATGTTGTATGGTTGTTCTCATTGACCTCTAAGAAATTTTTTATCTCCTCCCTGATGTTTTCTGTTATCCATGTTTCATTCAATAGCATATTATTTAGTCTCCAGGTGTTGGAGTAATTTCTGTTTTTTATTTTGTCATTGATTTCTACTCTCAGTCCATTATGATCTGATAGAACACAAGGCAGTATCTCATATTTTTTTGCATTTACTAAGGACTGCTTTGTGGCATAATATATGGTCTATTTTTGAGAAGGTTCCATGTGCTGCTGAGAAGAGAGTGAATCCGCTTGTTGATGGATGGAATATTCTATATGTCTGTTAAGTCTCAGTTATCGGTTATGTTATTGAGTTCTATGGTTTTTTTGGTTTGTTTTTGTTTGGAAGATCTATCTAGTGGTGACAGCAGTGCATTAAAGTCACCCAGAATTACTGTGTTGTGGTCTATTTGATTCCTGGAATTGAGAAGGATTTGTTTGATGTACAGGGATGCACCATTGTTTGGGGCATAAATATTTAGGATCATTATTTCTTGCTGATTTATGGTTCCCTTAAGCAGTATGAGATGTCCTTCTTTATCCCTTCTGACTAACTTTGGCTTGAAGTCCACTTTATCTGAAATAAGGATGGAAACCCCCGCTTTTTTACTGAGTCCATGTGCGTGGTAGGTTTTTTCCCATCCTTTCACCTTTAGTCTGTGGATGTCTTTTTCTATGAGATGAGTCTCTTGAAGGCAGCATATTGTTGGGTCTTTCTTTTTAATTCATTCTGCCAGTCTATGTCTTTTGATGGATGAGTTTAGGCCATTAACGTTCAGGGTTATTATTGAGATATGATTTGTATTCCCAGTCATTTGGGCTTATTTTTGGTTTTTAACTTGACTTGGTTTCTCCTTTGAATGGATTTTCCTTTAAGGTAGTTCCTCCCTTTGCTGACCTCCATTGTTGTTTTGCATTTCCTCCTCATGGAATATTTTGTTGAGAACATTCTGTAGTGCAGGTTTTCTATTTGTAAATTCTTTTCACTCTTGTTTATCATGGAAGGATTTATTTCATCTTCCAATCTGAAGGTTAGTTTTGCTGGGTATAGGATTCTTGGTTGGCAACTATGTTCTTTCAGAGCTTGAAATATGTTGTCCCAGGCCCTTCTAGCTTTTAGAGTCTGGGTTGAGAAGTCTGCTGCTATCCATATTGGTTTCCCTCTATATGTAATCTGATGCTTTTCTCTTGCAGCCTTCAAAATCCTATCTTTATTTTGTATGTTAGGCATTTTCATTATAATGTGCCTTGGTGTGGATCTGTTGTGATTTTGTGCATTTGGTGTTCTGTAAGCCTCTTGTATTTGATTTTCCATTTCATTCTTCAGGTTTGGAAAATTTCCTGATATTATTTCATTGAATAGGTTGTTCATTCCTTTGGTTTGTATCTCTGTGCCTTCCTCAATCCTGATAATTCATAATTTGGACTTTTCATGATGTCCCATAGTTCTTGGAGATTGTGTTCATGGTTTCTTACCATTTTCTCTGTTTGGGCTACTTTATTTTCAAGATTAAATATTTTGTCTTCATTGTCTGAGGTTCTGTCTTCCAAGTGGTCTAGTCTTTTAGTGATGCTTTCCATTGAGTTTTTTTATTTGTTTTATTGTTTCCTTGATTTCAAGGATTTCCATTTGGTTTTTTTTTTTTTAGAATTTCTATCTCTTTGTTGAAATGATCTTTTGCTTCCTGCAGTTGCTCTTTCAACTGCTTATTGGTATTATCATTCATTGCCTGCATTTGCTTTCTTATCTCATCCTTTGCTTCGTGAATCATCTTAATCATGTATAATCTGAAGTCCTTTTCTGACATTTCTTCTAACATACTGTCATTGGATTCTACTAATATAGAATCTAGATTTGTTTGGATCATTTTCTTCCCTTGTTTTTTCATGTTGTTCATGTATCTTCCCCTCTATCAGTGCAGATCTGGGGTATTGCAGATTTCCCCCTATAGGTTTATAGTGGCCCTATAGGTTTCCAAAACCTTTTCTTTAAGGGGAAATCAATATTAGCAGTGCCCAATTCAGACACTATGCAATCCTAGACCAAATAGCCCCTATGAGGACAATAACAATATTGTTATAATAAACAGAGTAAGTTCAAATATTATCTTCAGTAAAACAAACAGATTTGCAATAAGGTCTGCAGTTTCTAATGGAGGATAAAGAGGATGCAGAGGGATGTAGAATATAGCTGTTAATGGGATAAGAAAAGAATATACAGAAATTCTAGATAATAGAAAGGGTGAGAGTGTAATCAAGAGAAATTGGATGTTAGCATGCAAAAAAGGGAGAAAGAGACTCTGAGGAAACAGGTAAACAAAAGGAAAAGAGAGCAAGAAAAGTAAAGAAATACAAACAAATTTTTTCAATAAGGAGAAAAAAGAAAATCTGCAGTATAACAGTCATATAGTAATGAAACCTCCCAGTGTTCAGTAGCCTGATGCATGAGAGGTACCTGACAATGAGCTTCAAGTCTCCAGCAGGTGTCTCAGGATGGGATTTGCCCCACCTAAAGATGGGTGCTACAGCTTCCAGGATTATCCAAGATGGCTGCTCTGGCTTCCAAATGTGTTGGCAAATGGGGAGTTGCAGCTCAGGGTGTGGACATGGTCAGCAGGAGGTCCTAGAGGTGGGATGCAGTTGGTCAGGCAGGGGTCTTGGAGGTCGGGTGTGTTTGGTGTGGTTGCGGGATCCCAGAGGCCAGGTGCAATCAGTTGGTCTGGGGTCCTGGTGATAGGGCACAGTCAGTTGGTCTGGGGGTCCTGGTGGCAGGGAGCAGTCAGTCGATATGAGGGTCCCGGAGGCAGGGAGTGATCAGTCGGGCTGAGGGTTCCTGGAGACAGGGCTCAGTCAATCCAGCCAGGGGTCCTATGGGGCCTGGCTGTTGTCTCAAAATGGCGGCAGCCACATGTAATCAAACCTGCAGGTACTGTAACAGTGAACTTCCAGGCAACAGCAGGCAGCTGGTGCTCTGCTGGCAGTCTGCGATCAGTTTGCTGACTGTTGTCAGATGATTGGGAGGTGAACCTCATGCATTGGGTGATGGATAGGTGCAAGGCAGGCAATGGACAGGAGAGAGGCAGGCAAATGCGGATGATACGTGCCTGACAGTGAGCTATCTGGACTCAAAAAAGGCGTCGATATGCTGGCAGACTGCAGGTGATCACAGCAGATAAATGGGGTAAACATCAGGGGATCAATAAGCAGCAAAAACTGCCTCACCAAGAAACAGATATCCTCTCCTTGAAACCAGAGTTACAGAGTGACAAGGAACGCAGCCTCCCTCTAGTCCGCCATCTTGGATCTCCAAGTCAGCTTTTTCACAGCTGTGACTAAAAGACCTGACAAGAACAATCAGAGGAGACAAAAGGGCTCATGGCTGCAAAGGTCTCAGTTCAAAGGCAGCTGGCCCCATTCCTCCAGGCTCAAGGAGGCAGGACAAGAGTGTGGTGGAGAAAAGTGGCTCAGGAAATGATCAGGCAGGAAGAAAGACTCCACTTACCAAATACAAAATATAGACCCCAAAGACACGCCCCCAAGAACCCACCTCCTCCAGCCACACCTTACTGCCTTCAGTTACCACTCATTTAATCCCACCAGGGGATTAATTTGCTGATGGGTGAAGGCTCTCACAACCCAGTCCTTTCACCTCCAAGGCTTCTTGCACCATATCACATGTGAGCTTTTGGGACACACCTCACATCCAAACCACAACACAGACTGTGCGTGCAAACAGGCTGTCTTTAAGACCATGCCATCTACTCCGACTTGCCGGACCAACTCCTCCCTAAACCAGAAAAGTTTACTGATGGTAGCAGTTTTGTCCAGAATGGCCTGAGAAGGGATGCATACCCCGTAGTCAGTTTAGATAAAGTCATTGAGGCTCGCCCTCCGCCTCAGCAACTTTAACTCGGAAGGTCAAACTGATGGCCTTCACGCGACCCCTCCCTTATAAAGGAACATGCCACACTCAATATGTGCACCAACTCTCAACACGCCTTCACAGCGCTTCATACCTGCTTCATGCCCGCAGCCGTGTGGAAGGAAGGGGCCCCTGACCCCCAATCAAACACAAAGAGCAGGTCCTACAGCCCCGGGAGGCAGTACGCTTCCCAAGGGAACAGCGGTCACCCACTGCCAGGGCACCAGGGAGATGCAACAGAAACACCCACGCCAACGGAAAAGCCGCTGGAGCAGCCGGGCTGGCAGCTTGGAGGAGGCAACAGTCTGGCACCACCTTGATCCCCTTTCATGGAGAAAGGCTCTGCCCAGTCCACACTCCTGAGGAAGAGGATGCCGGGGTGGTCAGAGCTCAGCGACATGGGGTGAGTGGAAGAAGGATGGCCTACTGGACCTATCTTGTCCCTGTGAGGGAAGGCCCTTGAGGGCCTACATGAGTCCTTCCAGAGAATCCACTCTTAATAGCCACTCAACAAAATAACAGATACACGAAGAAAAATCTGTAAAGCTTGTATCCTCTGTTCTTATCCTAACCCCGGCCAAAGCTTCCCCTCATTAAACCCATTCAGTGCAAGAAGCCTACCCAGGCAAGGACTGGCAGCTAGATTCCACCCATGCGCCCACCTGCTAAGGGTTCCGGGTTTTACTGGTCCTGGTGAAAACTTGTGCTGGGTGGGCTGAAGTTTTTCCAACAGGGGCTGAAAAGGCCATGGGGGTGGCCAAGGCCTTATTGAAGTAAATGCTTCCAAGGCTCAGGCCTCCCCAAAGCTGTACAGTGATAAATAGACACTCTATCATGTCTCAGATCCTTTTAGGGATTGTTAAAGCTCTTAAATGATTATTTACACTGTGCTTGGAGTCACCCGTCATCATGAAAAGAAGAAGGAGCAAACCAAACTCTAAATCATACCTTAGCAAAATTGCACCAGGAACCCTCTGAGACCTGGGTAACGATGCTACCCAGCACTTACCAGGATTCAGAAAGCACCCAGGATTAGACTAACTGAGTCGCTATGAGATGCTACAAGGGTGCCCTTTCCTATCCAGTGACTTATGGCAGGCCTCCCCTGGTCTGTAGGAATAGAATTTTCAATGGGTAGTGGACCACTAGGGACAGACTACATTTCTAAGCCTCCTCTGAGGCTGGGTATAGCCACATGACTGAGTTTTGGCTACAGGATATAGAGACTGCCTCCTGCACAGCTCCCAGGAAGGGGCATACATACCATGTCCATTCCGATGCTTGTTTCACGGGAACTGAGACTCACCTGGGGCAAGTGCCACAAAGCCCTTGCTCTTCACAATGATGCAAGTGTCACTGGCACAAACACAAAAGACTGGGATTCACAGAGGTCTACTTCACCTCTGCTCATCAGCATCACCCAATCCAGTTCCAGGTCTGTGACCAAACCAAGGGCAGAAGCAAAGAGAAAAAGAGCACCCAGGGGCAATGGGTGACAAATGTGACAAGTCCATTTTGGTGCCAAAGTCCAAAATAAGGATAAGATAAAATGGGGAGAATAAAATAAGGCCTGCCTCACAGGATTATGATGTGGTTAAAGTGAATGAAACCAGTTCCCACTCTGGGTCTCACAAGGTCAAAATCAAGGCGGTAGGTGGGCTGGGCTCTTGCATGTAGGCCCTGGGGAGAATCTGCTTCCAGGCTCTTTCCGGTGGGTGGTAAAGTCCAGCTCCTGTGGCTGCAGGAATGCAGGCCTAGTCCCCTGCCTTGCTGCCAGGTGAGGACTGCTCTCTGCTCCTAGGGACACCCACAGGCCTTCTCACATGACCACTTTGAATCTTACTTTGCCCTCTGCTGCCAGCTCAAAACTCTCCCTGCTTTTAAAGGCTCAAAAGGTCCAATCCACCAGCTCATCTCTGAATCCCAAGGTCAACCGACTTGGGACTTTAATTCCAAGTTCAAAGTCCCTGCACCAAAGCACCTATACTAGTGTTTGACTAAGTAACTGGAGGTGGGGCTGTAGGGCTTACAGTCCGGCTGTAGAATCTGTCTGCCACGCCCATTGAACCCATGTCTTTCTAAATTTACTTACTTCGAAGTCCAATGAAAGGACTAATACTGATGCCCTTCTGAGAGATCACAACACAGCTCCAGCCAGCAGCCAACACCTACAGGAGAAAGGCTGGGTCAATGAGAAGCCTCAGAAGCTCTGTCAATCCCTACTGGCATCACTGTGTGCCAATCACCTAACTGGGCTCAGCTGTCATGAGCATCACACCCACGAACAACATGTGGCCAGTCATCCACATGACCTTTGCCTAAGGACTGTTTTTCTTTTTAAACACCATCCCATCCTTCCTGGGGCACCCCAGGCTGTTTAGTTTGCTCTTCCTGTACACCACCTCCACCCACCCTGCCGGGCCACCCATGCCAGCTGAAGGACATGAGCCCAGAATGATGACCCAGGAGTCTTCTCACACAGGATGGACACTTCATCCCCAGCTATCGTGAGTAAAGATAACTCAAATTGTGAGGTTCCTGACCTCAGAAAACAGCTCCATTTGGAACAATTCCTAGTGTGGCCAAGAGGTGGCAGTAAAGGCAAATCTCAGAGTAGGGGAATCCCATTGCTTTGGGTAAGGATACAGGTCATGGCTGGGGAGCTAGCTGGCCTGGACTGAGGTGGTTCAGGGTACCCCAGTGTGACAGAACCACCAGGAAGACCCCTTCCTGTCTGTCTCAGGACACAGTGGCTATAACTCTGCTGATCCTTCTCTACACTCTAGGATACCCACCTGAGTCCCATCTCTTTTTTAAACCTCACAATAAATAAGATTCCAGTTTTACAGGGAAGCAGATTCAGGATGAGAGCAATTAGGTGACTTGATTATAGTCAATGAAAAACACACATTTTAAGTTTATCCCAGAAAATTTTGAACATATTCAAAAAAAAAAAAAAAAAAAAAAAGAGAGAGAGAGAGAGAGAGAGAAAAAGAGAGAAAAGTTACAACCCTCATAGTATCCAGCACCCAGTTCTAACCATTTTCCCATATTTTCCATTTGTGGTTTCTCTAACCTCATTTTTTTTTCTACTGGAGTATTTTTAAAGCGAATTCTTTGATGTCAAGGACATGTTTTCAGGTCATCAGGTCATTATGATTCCTTCACAAAAGTAGCAGTAAACACAATATTATCATCTAATATCCATCCATATTCAAATTCCCTCATCACTTCATAACGTCTTTTCTACAGATTTGTTCTATCATCATTCGAATAAGTTACATACATTGAATTCAATTATGCCTTTTAAGTTCATTTACTAACAGTTCCCCCACACACACCCAAATTAATTGACAAATAGAATATCCTGCATTCTGGATTAGGCTGTTTGCCTCCATCTACAGGTGGCACAGTGCCAGGCAAACAGTAGGTGCTCAAACAGCATCAGCTGAACGAATGTTTTCAATGAGAGCAAAGGAAATGAACAGCGGTGGTTCTCAGAAATGGAGCACGGCAGGCAGTACTCTGGGTGGGAGGCCGACCTCGCCTCCTTCCTGGGGTCCTAGGTCTTGGCACTGAGGATGCACTGAAGAACAGGTGGTGCGAAGCAGAAGTCAGGTAAGAGCCTCCGTTGGGCCACAAGCTTAACGCACAGCAAAAGGGATAGTCCTCGCCCAGCACCTGTTTCTGAGACTCTTCGGGGGGTGTGGCAGAGCAACACCGGTATTTGAATTTATGAGCCTAGTGGGTCCCAAAAGTTTTCCTGTATTTTTCCTATTTTATGTTTGTGCCTTACTGAGAAATCAGAAGGTGACGGGTTCAAAACTAACACCTGTAGTCCCGACACCCTCCCTTTCTCCCCCACCTCCTGGATAGGCGCGCCAGGAATGCGCCTCCCGGCTTTGCATGGCCTCACTTTACGAGCCTCCCTGCCTCCTTCAGCTAGCGGCGCTCTTGGTGCGTCAGCCACAAGCCCAGGCGGCATTCCGCGACCACAGACAACCAGTATGGGAGGACTGGGACACAGGCAGTGGCTCGGGCGGAAACGCTCCAGCGACCCAAGCGCGCTCCGCCCGGCCCTCCGCCCGGCCCCGTCCCCCTTTCCCATTGGTTCTTCCCCAGACTTGCCCCGCCCACGGAGAGGCTCCTCCTCTTGTTCTCTTCACCTTTCACCTCGCCTTCCGGGGCTCCAGCGGGAAGGGGTTCAGACCCCGCCCACCACGGGGGGAAGTTGCTGCGCTCCGCTGTGACTCGCAATTATTGGTGACTATTGTCTGTCAATCACAGCAAAAGCGGCCTAGGATTGGCTAAAGGGAAATAGGGGCGTGGAAGTCGGAACAGCCCCTCGGCGCATGCCCGGCGCGTGCGTGACGGAGACGGCATCGGCAGTCATGGCGGCTCGGTGTGTTAGGCTGGCGCGGCGCAATTTCCCGGCTTTGGCGTTTTCTCTCAGGTAAGGGGCGGCGGCCTTCCCGGGGCTGAGGGAGCGCGACTTCTCAGCGCCGCCTCTGCCGCTCCGATCCTGACCCTTCTGGCTTCATCCCCACCGCTGGGGTCCCCGGGCCTGTGTCTCTGGTGCGGGACGCGGACAGCCCCCGAGGCCTGCTCTGCGGCCGGGGTGTGCCGACACTTGGCTCGGACACCGGGAGCTCGGACACCCGGCCCCCAAGCGTGGGACTTTAGGGCTCCGGAGCTGCAGTACAGAGGGGTCCTGGCCGAGGGCGTCTGGAGTGGAAGGCTCGGCGGCCCTCCTGTTCGTGTGGCCCAGGGCCCGCAGCGACCTCGCTTAAGTCTGCTCCCACCGCTCACAGGCACCCAGGCAGCCTCAGCTTCTGCGGTTGAAGAAACAACCAGAGAAACCCGATACTTGCCCAAGGTCACGCAGCGAGGCACAACCCAGCCGTGTGCGACCAGTACTGGGACTGTGGCTCGCCCGTGCCCATAGCTGCAGTGTGCAACTCAAAACTGGCACTAGCTCAAGAAAGTTTCGTTGCCCGACTCACGGGCATTTCCGTTCTGCCTGAAATTTTCTAAGCAACCGAGAAGTCTGAGGTCAAAAGAGCAACAAAAGCCAGGCGCGGTGGCGCACGCCTGTAATCCCAGCGACTCGGAGGCTGAGGCAGGAGCATCACGAGTTCAAAGTGAGCCTCAGCAACAGCGGGGCTCTAAGCAACTCAGTGAGATCCAGTCTCTAAAATACAAAATAGGGCTGGGCTGGGGCTCAGTCGAGTTCCCCTGAGTTCAATCCCTGATACCAAAATAAATAAATAATAAATAAATAAAAGGAGCAAGAGCCTGCCCTGCAGTGGGCAGTTGGTATAGACAAACAGACCCCCTGCAGGTCAGAAGAGCCAGCACTTCCGCTGTTTTCCTTTTAGCCTGTGGCTTTTGGTTTTTGAAAGACCCACCTCAAAAGTGAGTCTAGCAAATATATAGATTTTTTTCTCATCCCTTGAAAAATTTTCCTAGAAGCAAATTATCGACTAAGTCAACAACTAAGTCCAAACCTTGGGTAGAAGCTGAGCAGTGTAAGGACTGGTCTTTTTGAACCAGGAGCTCCCTCACCTGGTGAGACCAGCCAGGTGAGCTGAAGATCACTGCAAGTGACAAGGACTGAATGCCATATTAATAGAGATAAAACACCATGGGAACAATGTGTCAGGCCTCCCAGAATACTTCAGTAAGAAGGCTTTTTAAAGCTCAGGACTTTGTGGTTTTGTGTCTGGAATTGCCAGAAAAGTCCCACCAAGTCAGCATCATTTCTGTCTCTGAAATTGTGACTTTGTGGAAAGGTGTTCAACTGGAGAGGCAAGAGAGCTGAATGGTGATCACAGCTCCCACAGTGACTCAGTTTTCTGAGACACAGGCCAGCTTCTACTCTGGGCCCTGTGTCTTTCCTTCTCACACATGGTGGTTGGACCCTCTGTTGGCATCAGGAAAGGATCTGCACACAGCAGAGTCAACCTGTAGAAAGGCATTGAGACTGTCACATTCAGGGGACAACTCAGAAGGCAAGCTTCACAATAGTACCCTTACTCTATAAATTCCTAATATTTTAAAATTGGAAAGCAAACATGTAATAAAGAGGCCATTGCAGGCTGGGGTTGTGGCTCAGTGGTAGAGCACTTGCCTAGTGTGTGTGAGGCTAGGTTTGATCTTCAGCATCACATATAAGTAAATAAAATAAAGATCCATTGGCAACTAAAAAAAAAATATATATATATATAAAGAAAAAAAGGTTATTGCTTTCCCCTGTGGTAACAGTCTACTATGGACCCTTCTACTCCTTTCTCTGAGCATAAGAAACATGAATACACGTACAGCATCTCTAGTTCCTCTTTAGAAATGTGTTTTGTGTTCATGCACTGCACAACTTCCAGTGAGTGACAGACCTCATACAGGACAGTGTTCTTTTCTCAGGATGTATCCTGTCTTTAAGTGATGCATGAAGTTGTATTTCTTATTTAATAGAAGGTACACAAAAGCATCCAAGGGACAGCTATTTAACTCATCTTTTAGTAGCTGCATGATGGTTCAGATTGTGGAAGCAGCAGTTCATTCAGTCACTTGCAGCTTGTCCCTGTACAGTGTTGCCATAAACATCCTTTTATGTATATCCCATGTACTAATAACTTTACTATTCATGGAGGTAGTTTTCTTGAATCAGGGAAGAGAGTTCAGTGTAGTTTATTCTGATCAGACTGTGGCATAATTAGAGCTTCTACTGATCCTGGTGAAGAAACCTGGGTTTTAAGACTGTCACTAATGGCTTTGTGACCTTAGGCTTGTCATTGAACCTTTTCGTGTGGAGATCAGATTGATAGTACCTTAAATGTCCTCCAGGATTTGTTTCAGTCCTTTCTTTTCCCTTGTACATGTCTCACGTTCCTACATCCACACCTTCATCCAGACAGTGCCTGCTTCTTGAAGTGCCTCTGTCAGTCCACCCGGCTCTTGTGTGTGACTTACTTATCCTATAGATAAAGGCTTTTCTTCTCCAGTCTTCTGAGTCCCTCAAAGCACTCAGATTTTTATCACTTTTAAGCCCCAAATTATAATTCTTTGTGTGCAGACATCTTACCTTTTTTGCACAATGGAGAGTGCTTTGAGGTAAAATCTCTGCCTGGTCCATCTTTGTTAGTGATGTCAGCAGTAGGTCTCACCTCTGACAGTGTTTGCTGTATTAAACAGGTGGGACCTTAGTGTCTGGATCTCAGAAGACACCTTAGAATGCAAGACAGGAGGTTAGGTACACATGTCAGTTTAAGGATGTATCACAGTTGGTCTTACATAGTCATGGGTCACTAAACAACAGGAATACATTCTAAGAACTACATCATTAGGTGATTTCCTTGTGTGAATGTTATACTCAAGCATATGATATAGCCTACTACACACATAGGCTATATGGTATAATCACTGCCACGTGTGCGGTCTATTGTCCAGAATGATGTTAGGTGGCATATACTTATATATGTGTATATCATTTGTAGTTTGCCTTTATTAGGTCTGAGATAGGTTTACTCCCAAAACAGCAAAGAGTTCAAAAGTATCCCAAATCTCTAATGCCCTGTGTCTGGAATCAACAAGCAAAACCTGTCATTTCTGATGTGTGGACTTTTCTGCAGGCCCTCTCCTCGGTTGTTGTGCACAGCTACAAACAAAAGAACAATGGCCAAAGCCTGGAAGAGGACATGGGTCACAATGAGCAGAAGACAGAGCCTCCTCTACAGACAAGAACCTCCTAGAAGAGAAGGTCAAGTTGGAAGAGCAGCTGAGAGACACCATGGTGAGGATGCGTGGCTCTTGTGGGACACGGGCGCTCCTGAATTGTTTCTTGTGTGGTCCACATAAAAGGTCCCGTATTTCACTGGTGACAGACCCAAGCCAGAGCATTCAGTCTCTTGTCCGCTGCCTGCAGTGGGCTGATGCAGCAGGTTACTACCACAGCGGAGAGTAGAACCACATCTTGTGTGGCTCCACTTCTGACGTGACAAGAGCCTTCACATGCTAGATTTATTACCTTTAGAAGGCCTTCACAGATGAGGAATGCTCGATGTGGTTGAGCAAGTTGGGGTGGGTGCTGCTATCACAGGGAGGTAGGAGTTGTGAGATAGCAGCAGGCGGGATTGTTACTGCTGAAAAGCACAAGTAGCAGTGTCAAGTTCGGTTTTTTTTTTTGTTTTGTTTTGTTTTTTAACATGCATATTTTTTCTTTAATTCACATATATATAATTGAAAAGTATAAATCAATGATATTGATATAGCTTAATAAATGTAGAAATAACATCTGTCATGATATGGCTTTATTTTCAGTTATGTATGTTACTGAATGTATGTATGTATCAGTTATGTATGTATGTATTTTTAGTTATGTATGTTCTTTATGGTGAAATCCATTCATATGCAAATCAAATTCTTTAGAAATTTAAGATTGAAACATCAAATATTTACACGCAGGCACTTTTACATGTTCTTAAGAGTAACTGTTTACAAGTGAGGAGACTAAGGCACAGATCAGCTCCAAGGGAACACCCTAAGCTCACTTGCCTGCAGCTCCAGAGCCAGGGCTAAACGGGGCAGGTTGCCCTGGACCCTGAGCTCTTACAGCCTCTGCTCTGAGACTGTCTGCAGCCTAGGCACAGCCTGCAGTGTGGAAACCTGCACAGAGTCCTTCAGTACATGTTAGCAGAAGGCACTCGGAGGTGGAGAGCTCATGGGAGGGGTGATAAGAAGTGAGGGACTTCCCCGAACTGCCCTGATTAATTATTAAACAGTGAGCATGTGAACGGAAGTCCTTTACGCAAACTGGAAGGCACAGAGGTGCATCCACACGGTCATGTCCCCGTGGGATCAAGGCCTCAGCTTCACACCCAGTCCATCCTTGCCTCTCCTGGAAGCCATGGGACTGGGCATAGGTACGCTCATCCCACCCACAATCAAGGCTTAATATTACCTGAGGTTAGACATTCTGCTGGGGAGACTAGTGTCCTCCTTGGGGGTGAAGACTTTCCTCCAGTCTTTTCACCTCTGTGCACTTAGCTCGTGAGGGAAACCCTTCCATCACTCCCTACTTGTTGAAATGCTGACCCAAGTATAAATTGATCTAACTAAGCTGTCCTGGTTTTGTCTAATATCTCTAAAAGTAATGACAGATTTTATTTGTATCTTGACTTGGAGTTTGTATATAGTCATAGTCAATTCAGGATGACTTTCCTACTATTTGTTCCATATCTGATTATGTAAACCTTTTTCCTTCTTTAGGAAAAATATAAACGAGCTTTGGCAGATACTGAGAACTTGATGCAGAGGAGCCAAAACTGGTGGAAGAGGCGAAATTATATGGTAATTTTAAACATTTCGTGGTATTGGTCCCAGGAGGAACAAAACAGTGGGAGAAGAGGGGTGTGCACCTGTATCAAGAACAAGACTGGGTGGCGGGGGGCATCTTGAAAAACCTCTCTGGTTTTCAAGATGAGTGAGTCAGTAAAGGTGTCTATGAAGAAGCAGAGATCATGCAGTTGTGCCAGTGTTTAGAACTGCGAGTGTGGTCCACACAGCAGGAGTCTTTAGCACCCTCCCTGTGCAGACCTTGGGGAATCTATAGCCAGCGGCAGACTGGCACACTTGCTGAGTGTGTCTCCTTCACCATTCCTGAGCAGCGGTGCCACTTCAGAACTCCTGATGTACAGCCTGCACTGTCACCATTGGTGTTTTTGTTACTGCCTTCCCACTTTGTAGTTGAGGTAATCGAGGCTTAATCACAGAGCTGTTAGTCATGGCACCAGCATCATGTCCAGCACTTCCAGCTCTGGACCTAAGGCTGCCATAGGAGTACTTGCTGTGAGTCACTTCAATAACTGGCAGGGTGGTGTCCTCATGTTATGGATGAGGAGCCAAAGGCTCAGCTTGGGAGTTCCTGTGGTTGCCCAAGGACAGGTGGAATGAGGGACCAGATGGAAGCAAGAGTGCTGCACTCAACACAGAAATGCAACCCTCCTGGGAATACTTTTTCTTGGGTCACCTTGGTTCCTGGTATTCTTCCTCCCTTTTGGGTTCCCCTTGGCAAACTTGCCTGGCCTGAGTACCAGGCCTCTTTCCCCTCTGGCCTGCACACTAGGGGACTTCCACACTTCCACAGGTTTAATGGCTTCCACGCCCAGGTCTCTGTTCCAGCTCAGTCTCTCTCCTGAGTTTTAGTCCCTTATATCCTGCTTACCATCTTTGCTCAGAAGTCTCAGAATATTTTAAATTTAGTCTTCCCTTCCACTTGGCTTCCTTCTTCCTCATTGTAGTAAGTGATACCAGCCTGTGCATGAAGCACACGTGAGTGGATAGGAGTGTGAACCACCTTCTTTAAATTTGTCAGGCATCCAAGGCTTTTGCAAGGACTTGCTGGAGGTTGCAGACATTCTGGAGAAGGCAACACAGAGTGTTCCGAAAGAAGAAATTCAGGATGACAATCCTCACCTGAAGAGCCTGTACGAGGGGCTGGTTCTGACCGAGGCTCAGATTCAGAAGGTGTTCACAAAGCACGGCTTGCTCAAGCTCGACCCCCTTGGAGCCAAGTTCGACCCTTATGAACATGAGGCGCTGTTCCACACACCAGTAGAGGGCAAGGAGCCGGGCCAGTGGCGCTGGTTAGCAAGGTTGGGTACAAGCTGCACGGGCGCACCCTCAGGCCTGCCCTGGTGGGGGTGGTGAAGGAAGCATAGCTGCCTCCCACAGGGCCTCTGGTTTTTAAGTCACTTGCTATAACTCCTGAAAGGCTGGTCTGTCTTTTCTCATCTGGGAGCCCAGCCTTGATGGAAAGCTTAAGTGGCGACACAGAATCAAGCTGGTTGCAGTTGCATTCAGGAGCTCTGGTTCGGGAGTCTGGTTTTTTAGTACCACGTGTTCAGTAGCTCCATATCTTCCAGAAGAGGGCAGACGGGACCTCTAGAGTATCGTGAATAACACTGTATCTGCTCAAACTTGTGGTTACAAAGTACTTTAAAACAAATAAAGGTCTTCAGGAACTGCCTGGCTGCCTGGCCGCCCATCTGTGCCATCCATCACCTGAGGCTCACCACAGCACTGAGTCCTGGCACCCTTGGCTGCTGCTGGGTTCACTCTGCGAAGAAAAGGCCAGAAGGGGAAACATGTTTCCTGCTAAAAAACAAATTTGATGCCTACCTTTGCGAACATACAAGTTCATTATAATTAGTATCTAGATGCCAGGAGGTCGACCTGGCTTTTCTGTGGAGATGGGAAGTGAGCATGTGAATTTGAACCTTCTCACCACCTTATTTTTCCAAGTGAATTTAACAAAAGTAATTCCTTTTCCCCTGTTTTGTTCGTCTCAGTTGTTTAAATCTATTCAACTAGTTACTAATGACCTCAAGGTATATTCCCTATTAAGATGGACCATCTCAGTGAGAACCGCATGCCTGATATACTTAAAATGTTGCTGTTTAATTTTTAAATTTTATTTAAGAGGATTAAGCTTAATATGTTTATTTTTCCTACTTTCTGGTAACAACGTGGTCCTTTGGTGGTGACCCTTGAGCCGAGGCAGGCGTGACTTAACTCTCCCCTTTCTCCACTCCATCCCTAGAGCTGGCTGCCTGGTGTGCAGGTGCTACCATCTGGGAAAGGAGCAGCCCTTCAGGCTCAGACCCTGTCACCAGAAGGCACACTACAGCAGGGGCTGCGACAAAGTACTCCAGAGCTGTAGTCACACACAGTGACTCTAGCAGAAGGGCCTCTGTTCCTCATTTATATTAATGTCCAGATCTTGGAGGAAGGTTGAATGACTGGGGCATCTCTTAAAAACAAAAGGAACTGACCTCTTACCTTTGTTAGCTGAAAGGGCAATATTGGTAAATCCATTTCCTGTGTTTAAAAAAAATGGGGCATAGTTTATATATTTTGCTAGTAATTTTGAAAGGCAAAAGCAATAATCCCATAATTAAAATCTCAATTTTTCCTACCTGCAAACAATGTTTTCCTCCTTTACCTGAAGTTGCTTTGTGTTACTGGTCAAATATATACCTGGGAATGAAGGCAGCCTAACACCGGAGAGAACCCAGGCCTGGATCCACCCGAGCCTGTTTTTATGCTATATAGCTGTGTGCTCACCATCCACGAACTCCTGCAGAGTGAAGCCTGACTGACAGACAATGTTCAGACTAGTCTCTGTGAGTATGTGCAGCTCCTCTCCCTTCTCAGCTACAGCCAGACCTACTAAGAAGCACTAAGCTCATGCCCTAAGACATGCAGTCAGCCCTGTGTCTGTGGGGGTCACACTCCTCAGGTCAACCAGCTGAAGAACAAAAGTACTGAAACAAATTCTTTCTGTGCTGAACACACTTCTCTTGTCCTCATTTCCTGCACAACAGTCTGTACGAGCATTTACATCATACTGGTATTATAAGTCACCTAGAGATGACATAAGTTGGTAGGAGGGTGTGCATCGGTTATATGTGAACATTACTTAAGGGACTTGAAGTCCTCAAAATTTAGAATACTGAACATGGTGAGTGTGGGGCATCCTGTAACCAACCCAAGGGATGACTGTAGCTCAGATACAGCCAGGTTGTCTTCAATAGTTGATTCAGTCATCCACAATCACACTAATGGGTGATTTAATGACGAACTTATTCACATTGGAAATGAGAAATTTGTTCAGCTCTATTCTAGTAGTGTTTGCAGCCTGGGCTGAGGTGTACAGTGCAGGCATCAGAATTGAGTTCACAGCAGACCCATTATCAGCCCAGCTCCCATTTGGGAGTGGAGGGCTGGCTTGGTACCAGAGTACACTATGGACATGCCAGGTGCACCATGCCCACAGGTGCATGCTCAGTGTTGGCTGCATTTAAGGCTCTGCAAGGATGCGGGCGCGGAGGTTCGAAAAACAGTAAGAAGCAAGCAAGGATACTGTTCTGTTCTCAACTTGTTTAATTGTGTAAAAGGGTAATAAAACGGTAGTCAGAGTTGTAGTTTTTAATACATTCTTGGAATGTTGGCCTCCCAGCGAGCATTATTTCAGATAGCTGAAAAATTACCTATCTTTTTGGACTTTGGTAAAGACAAGTTTGTGTAAATTTTGAAAGATCTACTTCATAGAATTATGATAGCTAATTTATTGTGAGAATTAAATATAAAACGTCAGGCTCCAAACTAATGCCGAGGTAAGAACTAATGTGACAGAGACAGCTGGAGCAGATGGGAGAAGAGTGCAACCATCCTAAAATTACTTTCCCATTGTAAACAACATATTAAGACTTTGACATAAATGAATTATACATTCATTATGGTGTTTTAAACAGTCAAGCCTAACTAATTCTTCATACCATCAAAAAGATATACATATATATATATACTATGTATATATACTACAAAACCTGCTTAAGCACAAGGTTTTCATTGGACAGCTCTTGGCCTGGGTCATCCACATTTACAGGATCCTCTGCTTCTAAGCTAATGTAGGTTCTATCATTTTATATAAACAAATAAGCCAACTTAACCTCACAAACTAGGATTCTGGTGGTGCAGAAATCAACAAATCAGACACCAGGACAGCTAAAGCCAGTGGCTGTTAAATAAGCTCCCATCCCAGTAACAGAGGGTCTGACAGATAGCTTGCTAGTATGCACCATGGAATTCCAATTCAGGAGGACCGTGCTGGGTCCAGAGTCTGCATTTATAACAGGTCCCAGACCCATGCTCTGAGAACGTCTGGTGGTGACGCTGTGAGGACTCAGCACCATCCCGTCAACTGTTCTGTGAGTGGCCTCTGGCACCGCGCGCAGCCAGCTTCTGGAGCATGCCATTGCTCAGCATCGGCTGAGAAGCCTGGTCTAGCTAGTGGGCGCTCCTCTGGCAGTCTGCAACGTACTTGCAACTAAAGCCATATACAGTGTATTTGAATGTTTTTACTTAATGCTGAAAACTCACCCTATGGGACAGAGGATGTAAAAAGAAAGGAAAAGGCACATAAGTCATCCTTGGAAATGAGTGTGTGTGTTTTGTTTTTTGGGTTTTTTTTTTTTTTTTTTTTTTTTCCTTTCAATAACTTCACTTTAATGTAACTTCAAGCCCAATATTCTGGGAGGTAACAGGCTCTTGTGCCTACAGGGACACAGGGCAGGATGAGCTCAGGGAGAGTGGGTCTGTGGTCATCCAGGGACTCTAAAGCAGGGTCTGGGCACGAGAACCCTGAGCAGCCGGAAGACAAGCGACTTCCTCAGTTTAAAAGGAAGGTACCGTGTACATCCTTGAAGAAGGCCCCAGAAACAAGCTTTTCGTTTGGGCTGGGAAGGAGCCATTTCTGAGTTGTATACAAGACAGCGAGCAGGAAGCAGTGCACAGTCCCAAGCAGAGCCAGGGTACCTCCACAGTTGCCAGAGCCTGTACGAGCTGGTCCTGTGGCTCTGCCAGGCCAATGAGTGTCGGCCTGGCCATGCCCTAAATAATCTGCCTAGCAGACTAGCATGGTCATCGTTTTCTAAGAAAAGGGGACCTCTAACTGGTGGGAATCCTGAGGAAGCCAATGCCAGAACTCAACACCGAGCACTTGACCTGGACTCTCTAACGTGGAGTCTTCCAAGGTAGTCAGAGCAGCAAAGGGCACCCCAGGAAGCCTGGCAGTGCCCACCAGTCCTATGACCCTCCCATTCCCGGCACTCCCATCCTCGGGATGGATGAGGATACACCCAGGGGGCATCCCCAAGTGGGTAGCAGGCTGGGTTCAGACTAGGAGGAGGCAGGGTGGCTTGGGATTTGGGAGTTGAAAATTCACACTTGGCTGCTGCTGACAGCTAAGTGGAAGCTCACGTGATCAACTGTGTAAACAAGGCTTCTTCCTCAAATGTGTAAGGAAATTGTCCTGGTGTTCTCTGGCCTCATGTTCTTCATCTGTTACACAGGGGCAGGTCTGTGTCCCATGGGCCTCTATAAAGTGTCGCATGCCCAGGGCCAGCAGTGGGCTCAGAAAAGGGGCGCCTACAGCAGCCCTGCCTGAGAAGAGCTTGTGTCACAAGGAAAAGCTGATGGGTGGCTGGCGGCCCAGCAGGAAAACGTCACTCCTGGCACCCACAGCTTTGCACCCAAAGGGAAGGCGGCTCAGGAAAGAAAAGGAAATCATCCCAATTTCCTAACAGTCTCCAAACGAACACGCAAAGGCCAATCGTCATCTTCAAGGATTACTTTTAGGACTAAGTAAAATAGACACATATTTGTATCCCCCATGATCCAGTATAAGATTGTTACTATTGCTTCTTTCAGAGGACCGTGAAAAGATTTTATACCTTAAAAAAGGAACTCACTTGTTTAAAAGAGCAACAGGGGAAAAGGCGCTTCCTCTCCCCTCCCCCCACGCCATTGGCTCACCAGCTACTTGAGCATCACTCTGGCCTTGGAAGCGTCTGGGGACGCTCAGGGTGCCCTTGTTCAGAAGCACCCTGGATATCCACCCGCTTCTGTGAGGAAGTTTAAATCCTTTTCTTTAGGACTTTGTCCAAGTAACTAGGAAGGCGACTTTTGGAGGGGATTCCCTGTCGCTTCTGGAGGTGGTCTTTGATTATAATAGTCTTCACAGTCACGTAGCGTGCTGGACTCAAGTTCAAAGAGCTACAGAGCACCTTCTCTCGGTCTGACAAGAGCTCAAACCAGGAAGGTTCTCGATGGCTGCAAACTCGCCGTCTCTGCCCTCCTCCTTGCCCCTTTTGGAACCGGCCATGTTCTTGTTCTCCTTCCTTCGCTCCCGCTGTGCCTGGCTGCCTCATCTCAGCTGACTCCTCCATCTTGGTGATTCCATTTCGCCGATACCGCTGCAGCTCTCTGATTTTGGCTCGCAGCATCTTCTCCTTGTGCATGTTTTCAAATAAGTCATCGAACTCCTTGCATGACATGAACTGGTACAGTGGCCGCAGATTCAGTCGCAGCTCTTCTCCTCCTGGTGATCTTGCGCTTCAGTGCCTTCTCCTTCTCCCTCTTGTCCTTCCCCAGGAAGGCGGGCACCAGGTTGTAGTCACGGGCGATGTTCTTCCGGCGCTGCCGCTCCTTGAGCTTCCGCACGTACATGTCCACGTGGGCGCGCTTGAGCTCGATCTCCACGTCGTCGTCGTCATAGTTCACGGACAGCCCGCTGATGAGCGTCTCGGCGTCCTGGTCGTACTCAATCTCGTAGTCATCACGCAGTGGCATGTAGCCCAGCTGCTGCTGCTCAGCCACAGAGATGTCCAGTGGGGGCAATGGGGTGGTGAGGCTGGGTGAGAGAGGGCCTCGCTGGGGCAGGTGTGGTCTGTTCACCCGGTTGGGGATGCTGTCAGGATGCAGGCCTTCCCCAGGTTCCCGTGGATGTACATGCTCACGTAGTGCTCCATCACTTCCTGGGGGGTCCGGGAAGCACCCACGTGAGCAGCCATGTCTTCCTACAACAGTGAAGGTCAGAGGTTACTCCAAAGCCAGCCTGTCACACGTGTTTCACCCAAGTCCATCAACATGCTCACAAAGGCTCACCTGGAATACTTCCTATCTCCCCACCCTCTCAAAGACAGGTCCACATTCTCTCCAGGTCCACACTGAAAAGAACCTGGACTGACTTTGTACCAAGAGGGTGAAGATCCAGAGAGGTGCAACCTGTCTAAGGTTATGGGAGTTTCTGGTGGCACAGCACAGCCCAGGGACTGACCCACTGTACAGGCCATTCCACTATCCTGCAAACCCTGGGAGACCAAGTATCCCAGGACACAGGTGGGTAGGAATGAATGGCTGGAGACTGGTAAACAGATGCACCCATGGGACAAGGCCAGGCCATGACTCAGGCCTGACTATAGGACACTATTCACCCATGTGCCTGGCCTTCTAGGAAAGAAAGGGCCCGGACACTGCCATTAGCACTTGCCCCAGCATAGAGCTCCAAAGAGCTAGCCTGTCCCTTTCCTGGGGGTGACAGCTGGTGACTGGTGCGGGCCTTTTGAGGGAGAGGGTGTTGGTTCACAACAACTTCCGTGCCAGAGAAGTCAGTGGGCGCTGCTGTAGGCCGGGAGCATGCACCCCCGCGAGCAGGGAGCCACTGTGCAAGGGTGATTAATGGGAGGAAACCGTAGAACTCCTTCAATCTTTTCCTTCTGCCAAGAGGCCTCTTCCTTAAAGTCAACCACTAAAGCCACTTCAGAAAGTAACTAACTGCCCAAAATATACACTCAAGTCACCCAGCCACTCCCTCACTGCCTACGCATGCCTGCACTCCATGGAAGCCCACAGCCACCCGAGAGTGGACAGCTTGCTCTGTACCCAGCTGGCCACCAGCTCCACCAGCAAGCCTGGCCTGTCTCCACCCCTGAAGGTTCTGCCAAAACCAAGAACCAGTCAGTACATTCAGGCTGGCGCTGATTATAAGCTGGGTGGCACAGGGTGGGAAGTCTTCCTGGGCCCTCTATCCCAGGCTTCTCTAGGACAAGTTCCCACGAGACCTGGAAGTGTCATGAGTGTGACTTAGCAGAGCAGGAATGAGGCAGGCAGTCCTGAGACCCAACTATGAGGTCCCTGGAGAAGCAGGAAGAAAACAGTAAAGTTACAGCAAGACAGATTGTGGTCTTATGAGGATGAATTACATGATTCCTTCTTTTTAAAAACATCACTAGTAGCATCAAATAGGTTCATTTTGTTTCAGGGAGCATTTAGGCAAGACAAACACCACGTCAGGACTACCCACTACTGCAGAACTTACCGCTCTGGGTGGCCTAGACTGCTGGAGGCCCTGCTGAGCCTTCAGTCCTTCCCAGTGAAGCCTGCACTAAAGTGTGGAGGCTGCCGACTTCCATGGTGGCACAGGTCCCCATGGACAATGCCGCCAAGATGAAGTTGCTGAGGCCTACACTGGCCTCTAGATGCAGAGCTCTAACTAACAGAGTCCCTGACCCTGCTCATGGAAGAAAAGACCATGCTGGATGGAGAGCCCTGGCAGGCCTCCGCACAGGACATCTGGAAGCAGAACCGCTAAGTCCCACCACCTGGTGGGCAATGGGCAGCAGAGCTAGCCTAGGCCTGGTGGCTTCTCTGGCAGTGAGCACTAATCCCATTTTGTCTGAGGCCAGGAGGAGGGACAGCCACATCCAGTGCTATCCAAAGAGGGGTTCCCAGACCAGTCAGGCTGGTGGATCCCAGTTTTCCCAGAGGCTCAAAGGTACCAGGTCTCTTAGGCACGATTTCATGGCAAGTAACTCTGAAGTGGCCTGCAGGCTGCTCCTTGCAGTAGACTTTTGGGGTTTTTAAAAAAATAAAACCCTTACTTGGCAGATTTTAAAGTTAGCAACTCTAGGTCAGCCTCCAAAAGTTCTGACTCTTGACAGTCCGTGAAACCTGGAAGACACAGACCCAAGGGGTCAACCAGACTCCCTGGGGTTCCTTTGAGCCTGTGGGACCTGTTCTTGGTCTAGCCTGTTCTCCTCACAACTTCCCAAAACCCAGCAGGAAGCACTGGCCCAGCCACTGGAGATGCACCTCCTCATGTGCACGGGCTCTGGGCCTGGTTCCACCCCAGCTCTGTGATTGGACAAATTATAGGACCGCTCTGTGTATTTCCGATAAACCCTGTTAATAATAACAGGCCCGTCTCAAGGGTGGTAGGAGAGCTGGAGGCTGCTATGCACAAGACCATGTAGCCTGTGCTCCGTCTGCCATTGCTGCCCCCTAGAAGCCATCAGCCTCACTCCTGCAACTTGTGTTTCATCCCCTCAAGACCCAGGTCCTCTCATCCCGGAAGCCTTCAGTGACCCTGGGGCTGGCATGCATCCTGGCCCATGGCTTCTGGCCTCTCCACCCCTGCTGTGGCCTGGTCTGTGACTCTCCTCATACAAGTCACATCAGATAAGAAGACGATGAAAACGAGAGAAACGCGACGACAGACACCATCCTGCCAAGTCCTCACACAGCCCTCAGACAGCAGTGCCACCACGGCTCATGTTTAAGTCACATCAGATAAGAAGACGATGAAAACGAGAGAAACGCGACGACAGACACCATCCTGCCAAGTCCTCACACAGCCCACAGACAGCAGTGCCACCACGGCCCATGTTTTATAGATCAGGACATCAGCCTTCTGGTGAGCTGCGGCCAGGGCACAAGGCCAGGAGCACCTGCGTCTCATAGCACAGGGCACACACCCTGCCTCAGACGATCTCTGATGCCATAACAATGGCCCCGGGCTGCTACACTTCCTCCCAGACCATGACCTAGGCAGAGCTGGCCTCCCGAGGGGCACACTGGACACAGGCCTGCATGCACCCAGCACCCTGGCTCAGGGTGAGTAACCTTCCGTCCACTGCTCTCCATAGGTCTCAAGGCCTGCTGTCCTCCTCCCCAGGCACCTGAACTGTGAGGCACAAGACAGAGGACAAGGCTGGGGTGGGTCATGGCATAGGGCATCCTTTCCAGGTGGCACGGGGCCAAGCTGTCACTAAGGGGAGGCCCAGCTCCTGCTCCTCTCTCTTCAAATGAAGAAGCATCGGAAGGGCCAGAGGCCACCCGAGACTCTGCCTTTCTGGAGAGTGGAGTCGGGGGGGCCCCACCAGGGGAGGGAGCCTGTGAGCAAGGCCACCCACAGGGCCAGGCAGAAGCAGAAGATAGGAAGTGGAAACCACTGCTGGATATTCTTTGCCCTTTGGTGCTGGCCCAGGCCCCTGCACATGGGAGGCGGGCGCTGCTGCACCGGCAGCCAGCCCAGCTGCTGATTCTCAGGATGGGAGGGGGTTGTGGCCAGAGGGAAGAACAGGGTACAAAGCACACTGGTGGCACCCTGGAGGTGCCCACATACAGTCCCACTCGGTCACTCCTCACCCCCACATCAGTGCTCTGGCACTCATGCTGGCTGTGCCTCCTGATGGTCACCACCTGGCCACTGCAGGATGCGCAGGAGACCCAGGAGGTACCCACAGCTGGCTGCGGCTCCGCTGAGCGGAGGCTCCCAACTCAGGAGCTCTGCTCACCACCTTCTTTGCCTGGTTGGCCCAAACGTGCACTCCGACACTGGTCCCCAGGCTGGACAAAGCTTCCTCATCCTCTCAGCCCTGCCATCACCTCCACAGCTAAGCTACTCCCTATGCCACAATCTCAGTTCTCCCTTCAACACTGGCCTACAAGGACACTCAGCTGGCAACCCCCAGGCCCTTCTCACAGGTGGCAGCAGGACAGTACAGCCAGATGAAGGCAGGTCGGGACGTCAACAGTCCCCCCAGCCTATCATGAAGAGGGACGGCCCCTGCACACAGCTCTGCCTTCATCCAGGTCCAGTGAGCTACCCGCCTTGCAGGGCACAGCTGGCCCTTGAGGCCACAGGCCTCAAACTGGCTTCAGAGCTCATCCCTCCAGGGTATCAGATGTCCCCAAAACCCCATCTTCCCTGGCCACCACTCCTGGGCTGTGAAGCCTCAGTTCTGGGTCCTCGTCCTCTCCACACTGGAGGACTCACCAACAGACAGGGCTGCCATTAGTGCCAGGTGATAAAAACCTGGGTCAGAGGCCACCTGTGACAGAGCTGGGGAGAGGGCGTGGCCCTGCAGAACAGAACATGTCAGCTCCAAGAAACCAAGCCTAGAATTGGACCCAGCGATTCTGCTCCAAGGTAATGACCTAGAGCACTGAAAACGGCCTGGAGGGAGCAATCCGTGCACAGCTGACCAGCCTGCAGACACCACGGGCAAAGTGAGGTGTGGCACACCGTGGACTGCCACTGGCCAGTGAAAGGAAGGGGGCTCTGGCACATGCTACAACAATGAAACCCGAGAACACTGTGCCCAGCCAGGCATGGTGGCAGCCACGCCTGTGATCCCAGCCATGGGAGGCCAAGGAGCACAAGGTCAAGGCCAGCCTGAGCAACCTCACAAGACCCTGTCTCAAGAAATAAAGAGGGCTGGGGGTGTGGCTCCAGGGTGGAGTGGCTGCTGAGCATGTGCAAGGGCCTGGGTTCCAGCCCCAGCAGCAGAGAACACACCGTGTTAAGTGGAGCAAGTCAGTCAACAAAGGACAACTATGATGATTCGAAAGGTCCTACAGTGGCTGGATTCAGAAACAGACAGCACGGTGACTGCCACAGGCTGTGGGAAGGATGAGGAGCGGAACTTCCACGGGGAAGAAGCTAGTCTTAGAGGTGGGTGTGGTGACAGCTGCATTGCAATGAAAATGCGCTCAGTGCTGCTGCACTGCACACCAAAGAGGCTCAGGCGGCTGGTGCAGGCGGACAGCTGTCATCCCAGCAACTCGGGAGGCTGAGGCAGGAGGACCTCAAATTAGAGGCCAATCTCAGCAACTTAGCTAGACCCTGTCTCAAAATAAAAAGTGCTCTGTGGCAAAGCACCCTGGGTTCAATCCCTGGTACTGCCAAAAGAATGGGAAAAGGTTAAGATGATACATTTTATATTATATATACTTTACCACAATAAAAATAAATATTTTCAAGCCAGGCACAGTGGCAAGGCACTAAGCAACTCAGTGAGACCCTGTCTCTAAATAAACACAAAGTAAGGCTGGGGATGTGGCTCCGTGGTCCTTGAGTGCCTGAGTTCTTCCCCATACCCAAAATAAATAAATAAATAAATAAATATTTTCAGTAAAAATAATTACCAGGTTATATTTTGGTACCAGGGATTGAACCCAGAGGCACTTAACCACTAAGCCACATCCCCAGTCCTTTTTATTTGAGATTGGGTCTCAATGAGTTGCTGAGGCTGGCTTTGAACTTGCAATCCTCCTGCCTCAGCCTCCTGAGTCACTGGATTCCAGGCCTGCACTGCCTGAACTACATGCCCAGCCTAATAGGTTTTTTAAAGAGATACATCTTCCAATTCCATCTTGATGGGGGTTTTGCTTTTTTTTTGTTTTCTGTACTGCAGATTGAAACCTAGGGACACTCTACCATTGAACTACATGCCCAGACCTTTTTTAATTTTTGTTTTGATACAAGAGCTTGCTAAGTGCTGAGGGTGGCGCCAAATTTGACAGCCTCCTGCCTCAGTCTCCTCAAATCACTGGGGTTACATGCATGTGCCACAATACCTGGCTCAGTGGCTCTTAGAGAAGGGTTGCTGGCCAGCCTGGGAAGTTGTTGGAAACACTGCTGAATCAGAAACAGTGTGTGGCATGAGGCATATTTAGCTGGACTCCTGCGTGATCTGATGCACAAGGAAGTCTGGACCACCATTCTTGGACCCTATTAATTCTACCCAGTTTCCCCATCCAGGCTGTTCTCTCTAGCGCTTCCTTAAAGTCCTACAAACCCACTGTCAGGACGCTGTGGGCTGGACACCTGATCCCAAAGCAGTCTCTCTGCCCCAGTAAGAAGTGGAGGGTCCCAGCTTTCAGCTCTCAAATTCAGCTTCCGGGCTTGCGACCTGCTGCCTCAGAGCTCCTGTGATCCTTTTGGTAACTACTGTAGATGTCCACCTGACCCCTGGAGATGCTAGGTCAGCATCCAGGCTGGGCTCTGGGCTTGGTGGGCCTCTGGCTGTGCTGTCAGGGAAACCACCGAGCAGGGAGAAGACCTGGACACAACTCCAGCTCTGCCCTGTCCTTCAACACTCACAATAGTTACCTTGCTTGTAAAGGGGAGAATCTGGCCTCAGGGTGGGGTCAAGGGGAGTGCACATCAGCACGTGGATTCAGGCCTGCACCTCAGGAGCAGGAAGCAGCTCCAAGATCCCAGCCATACCTTCAAACCCTAACTGCACACAAGCTACCTGCCTTCCTTGCCGGCCCCATGGGGGCAGTCTCCAACTCCAGGCCTCCCTTTCAGGCAAGCTGGTTTCTTCCTGGCCCCCAAATAAATCTGACTGCTAGAATGCAAAACAGCTCCTTCCACCCCACTACCTTTCCACCTGGCCAGCCTTCTCTTGTCCTTCTCAGCTCAGGACAAGGAGTGCACCTCACCCACACAGCCCCTGCAAGGTCGCAGCTGTCTGTCACTCCTAGCAGTGTTTCTGGAGAAGCTGACACAGTGGCACTGAGCATGAGTGTACAGCGGTGAGTGAGTGAGTGTACAATGCCAGACCCAGCACACCCGGGCAGCGCCCAGCAGGAAAGGCAAACACTGCTGACGCAGGACGTCGTGCCCGCCTCCAAGGACAAACCTGAGTGCACCACACAGGCCCTTCACAGCTGCTCATCTCACTGAACCCAAAATCTGCAGAGCCAGACTGAGCCCCCTTTCTCAAAGCCCCCTGACCACAGTCCACAGAGGAGGGGTGTCCTCCTCAGCAACAGCTCAGGGACTTCGGGACTACCTAACAAACCAAGTGAAGTCTCCTTACTATCTGAAATGTTACACTTCTGCATCTGTGTTCCAGGGGGGTCCCTGTCCTCCAACCTCTGAACCTGTGGAACCACCAGCTGCCTGGAGACCTTCAGTACCCTGTGGACCTGGGTCACTGGGTCCCATGGGTCACTGTCTGTTGCAGTTCTACCCCACTATTGCCAAGGTCCCATCCCTCATCCCCTCCCTCTCACTGCCCCACACATGGGTACACCCGTGCCAGACCCTGGCCATGCTGATCATCCCCAAGCCCTCCTGGGTCCAGCAGATACACCCTGCTCCCTTCAGGCCCCATGCCCCAGCACTGGCATAGAGTGACTGCACTGCTGCCAGACTTCAGCAACACCCAACCTGGCCTCCTTATTCAACCCCCAGGAAGTCCACACAAAGCACTGTCTGAGGCTGTCTCACCACTTGCCATCTGAAACCAGAACTGAACAGGTGTCCTCTTCACTCCATGCTCCTGATGCCCACACACCCCAGGCCCCAGCCCCTGGACCTGCTCCTACCCTCACCCAGGCACCTCCCCCACTCCATAATCTATCCCTGAAGCAGGCCCTGATCTGGCTCCAGAACAGCCCTTCCAGCCTGTCCACACCTCCAGCCACAACAGCTCAGTGCCTCCGACCCACACTCACTTAATGCTCTTACACCATGGCAAGGCCCTGGCTGCAGTCAGCAGGCCTGAGCTCAACCCTGGTCCTGTTGCACGCAAAGCTGAGGACTCCTGGGCAAGCAGCTTAGTCTCGCAGTTGCTGTCCTTCAACTGTAGATTAGGAGTGAGAACTGTCCCCACAGGGCTGCTGTTCAGACCACATGAGCTACATACAGAAGAGCCCTGTACAGAACTGGCACGGCCTACTCTGTCCTGAGTGCAGCATATGACTTGTGTGCATGGATCAGCATACATGCTCGAAAGAGAACCACACATGCAAGCTGTGGAACAGCCTCAGATGAAGAAAATGAAGCCGAGAGGGAAAACAGACTAAGAGGACGCAGCTGAAGAAATAACGGAGCCTAACTCCAGTGCTGGACCAGTGCCATGGGCAGCACCTGTGCCTGTAGCAAGGCAGCACTTCAGGCCTGTCCTGAGCCTCCCACTGGCCCAGCAGGTGGCAAGGCCAGGCCTACACTAAGAACAGCAAGGCCTTTCCTCCTGGGCTAATAAGAATGCAGACTGCTCCACTCAAAATCTTCATTCTAACAGGCTTCCCAGTGCATTAGTTTGAAAAGACTGTTAGAAAAGAAGCCTCCCCACTTCCAGCCCAGCTTCTCCCAGACACCATGAAGTTTTAGTTTCAAGGTGCTGTATCTTGTTTCCCACAGTACTGCAGGGAAGGCCCAGTTGCACCGTCCATCCCAAACCTCTGGCCTCAGGCTGTTGAGATTTCAAGAGAGACACACAAAGTGCTCAGCTCAGTGCATGCACTCTGCAGCGCTCAGTCCCCGCCAGCTGCAAAGTGGCAGTCAGTGCTGGAAGAACGCCGTGGAAGGGAGGGTTCTCTCTGAGGCACTCACATCAAGTGGACAAGCTCAGTCGTGAGCCACCACTGGAGGTAGCACACTCCATGCAGAAGAAAGGAAAATCGGTAACCAGCGGGACTCAGCATCCACGGACACTGGACGGTCTTGGGGACTGAGATAAATCCAAGTAGACCTGGAAGCCACCGGAGCCTATGAGAAGTGACTCCTGTTTAAGATATCACTCTGACTGTGGTGTGTGAGAAGGAATGAGAACGAAGCAGGAAGACAAGCAGGAGTGGTAAAGGCAAGAGGTAAAGGTCAGGTTGCACTAGGGTCACAAGCATGGGTAGGTTCTGCACATATTTTGAAAAGTGGGCTGCTGATGAACTAGACGTGGAAGATGGTATTCGGGATGGATGTCAGTTGCAACCCTGGGTAGTGAGCGTGGTGCTGAGTCCAAGTCACTGTGGAGGTCAGGCAGGGAACAGAAGGCAGGAGTTTAGGAAGAGCTCTGGGCCCAGGAGCAAATGAACGCAACACCATAAGCTCCCTGAAGGCAAGGGTGAGGGCTTCTCCCCTTCAGGATCCATCACCCAGTGTCTGCTCTGCACAAAGCAGATGCTCAGCGTGCAACACAAACAGCACGTAAGGATAAAGTGAGGCGGAGGTGTCCCAGAGGGTGGTGATCACGTAATAATTTGTAGAGTAGCTTCTTTCCTAAGGAGTTATGAGGAGAACAGATTCCAGGGCTGCAGAATGGTCCTGAGGAAAGCAAGAGATGAAAGGAGCAGGTTGGGAACAGGAGGGGCAGCACTGTGGGGGAAATGGCAGCAAGATGAAAACCCAGCTCAGAGAGGGAGGGGAACTACTAAGGGTCCAGTGTCGCTTCCCTACTTCTCAGAAAGCCTGAAAATGGCTGCATATGGTTGGTGGTTATGGGGACAATGCAGCCAGAGATTTTTATTCTTCTTTTCTGATAAGACAGACAGCCCCTTCAAAACCCCCCAAGGAACAACTCTGCTCTCCCCAGGAGAGACTGGCACATGACGGCCAGTGTAAATGAATCTAGCCCAGCTCTCGCTTTTCTCTCAGCATCTCTGCGGAAACCGACCGATCAGAGTAGACCTCGGGGCCCAAGCCTGCCAGTGCAGGCGCCTTTGTTCATCACTACTGGCCACCCATCGCACAGTGTTCCTGGGTGTCGAGGGGCCCACAGTAAGTCTGAGCACTGGCCGACGCGCAGGGCACCCGCAGGCACCACAGGGCGCACACGGGCCCAGGACCGGACAGGCACCGGAGACAGGCAGGCCCGCGCGGCGCCCAGGACGCCCGGGCCGCCTGGCCCTGGAGGCCAGTCCCGCGCACACCTGCCGGGAGCCCAGCGTCCCGCCCGCCCGCTGGCCTCCGCTCACCCAGTTGCCAAAGCCGAACTGCTCGATGGCGTCCAGCAGCAGCTGCTCCTCGCGGCTGGTCCAGCCGCCCTCGGCCTCGGGCCCCCAGAGCGTGAAGCGCCCGCCGTCCACCAGCTGGTAGCCGTGGTAGCGGCGGTGGTGGCCGATCTCGGCGCCCGCCGAGAAGCACTCGGGGCACAGCTCGATGTCCTGGCACTCGGTGCAGCGGAAGCGCAGCGGGCTCACCTCGGCCAGGCAGTACACGCAGTACTTCTTGCCCAGCTCCGCCATCTTCCCCCGCTCGCCCGCCCGGCCCGCCGCGCCCCCGGCCGTCAGCGCGCCGCCGCCCGCCGCGCCCGCCGCCGCGCCCGCGCCCGCCCGCCGCCGCCACGGCCGCCCCCGCCCAGGCGCCGCCCGAGCCGGCCAGCCGGGCCGCGTCCCGCCGCAGCACGCAGGCGCCCTCGGGCCCCGGCCGGCCGCCGCCCGCCGACGCCGCCGTCGCCCCGCCGCATCGCGCAGGCGCCCGCGCGCCCCCGCCGGCCCCCGGCCCGCCGCGCTGCGCCTGCGCGCCCTCGCGCCCGCCACCACACCCACGACGCCCCGCCCTCGGCCGGGCGCTGGGCGGGGCGAGGGCCGGAAGCGGTCAGGGCGCGCCACGCCCCCCGAGGCGCCGGCTCGCGCCCGCGTCCAATCAGCCCCTCTCGCGGACTCCCATTGGCCAGCGCTGGCCGAGAGGGTGGCTGGAGGGGCAGGGCGCCGACTAGCGTCTGGCCAATCGCGGGGTTCAGCACGTGCGCCCGGTTGCCCCGGGAAACCTAACAGCTTTCTGCCCGGGTCCCCCGCCTGGGCGCAGCGGTCGGAGATGGACGGGGGCTCCGAGCACGCTGGGGACTCTCTGGATCAAAGTGGAGATGGGGAAAGCCTCGCCTCCGCTCTCAAGAACACCTCGGACCTCCAGATGCCCGCCGAACCCTCAGAGACCGAGCCCGAGCCCGAGCCCGAGCCCGAGCCCGAGGCGGCGGCGGCGGCTGAGGAGGTAGAGACCGAGGAAGGAGGCGCCGCCGCGGACGAGCAGGCAGTCACCGAGGCTGAGGGCGAGGGACGAGCCCGGAGAGCCGGGGAGACAGCCAGAGCCGGAGCCCGAGCCGGAGCCGGAGCCCGAGCCCGAGCCCGAGCCGGAGCCCGAGCCCGAGCCCGAGCCGGAACCGAGGAGGCAGCCCAACCGCAATCCGAAACCAGGCCCGAGGAACAGGAGGAGGCCACAGAGGAGGAGGAGGAGGAGGAGGAGGAAGTGGAGAAGAAGGAGAAGGACAAGGACGAGGAGGCGGAGGACGAGGAGGAGGAGGAGGAGGAAGAGGAGGAGGAAGAGGAGGAGGAAGAGGAGAGAGCTGCAGCGAAGAAGAAGAAGAAGACTAAGAAGAAAACCCTGTCCGGGGCGCCTCTGCAGTTATCCACCACTGGCGAGGATGCCGCTCCAGCCCCGGAGGCCTGAAAGAGAGGGACCTAAGCAAGAGGAAGAGGAGGAGAAGAAGGAAGAGGAGGAGGAGGAGGAGGAGGAGGAGAGCAAGGTGGAGAGTGGTGAAAGACAAAAGGTGGAAAGCAAGGAAGGGCAGAAAACCTTCGCTACACGGCTCAGTGGATTACCGCGACAGTGAGTGGCCGGAGGAGGTGCAGAAACTGCACGAGCAGCAGCTTCGCAAAGAGCTCTTGGAACCAGTACCACCAACCTGGTGGTTAGAGCGGAACCGCTACCAGCGCTACAATGTGTACCTGCAGCAAAAGATCTCCGAGGCGCTGCGCAAGAAGAAGGGCCTGGAAGCCGTGGAGGGCCAGATTAAGGGCCCAGAGCCCGCGGCCCCCGATAAGAGCAGGCGTACTTGCACTATCTGGCCATGCTGGAGGACCTGAAGAAGCAAGAGGCTGATGACCTGGAGTGGTACCACCAGGAGCTGGCCCAGCTGGAGCAGCAGTGCAGGACAAGGTGGCCAGGGTAGAGAAGAGTGGCACGTTTCCAGGTACTCAAAAAGCAGGTGGTGATGCAGGCCATGGGCAGCTGCCGCATGCGGGGTGGGCGCCAGGCTGCCCTGCGGGAGGTGGAGCAGATTCAGGCCTTGGAGGATAAAAAGGAGAAGGAGATGAGCGCTGTGCGGCTGGAGAACGTGCAGCTGAAGCAGAGCCTGGTGCACTTTGAAACCAGAATGAAGGCCCAGGAGGACTTGACTGAGGGGCTGCTCTCATCGATTTTGAACAGCTTAAGATTGAGAACCAGACCTTCAACGAGAAAGTCGAGGAACGAAATGAGGAACTTTTAAAACTGCGCAACAAGGTGAACAACAATGTGCAGATAATAACCCATGTGAAGGAAAAGCTGCATTTCATGGACATGGAGAATGCATGCAAAAAGGCACAACTTTTGGAAATTGAGGCTCAGGTGGCTCTAGGAAGGGACATCCTAACCAAGACGAAGCAAGCCCGAGACAGCCTGAGGGGTGACAACATAAGCTGAACCAGAAGTGCGGGCTTCTGGGCAAGGAACCACTCCTTCGGGACCTGGAAGAAAGATGGACAAGACTGAACAGCTGAACCAGCGCCTAGAATCCCTCAAGCGCCATCATGCTGGGCTCACTTTGTCCTGCAAAGGCATGAAGCAGAAGATCAGGGAAGCCAAGCCTTCCTCCCGCCCTGATACGGTGGACAGAGTTGGCAGAACATTGTCAGTGTGGTCCACTTTTACTGTCCTGTTGCCATCCTTAAGAGGCCTAAGGCATCTGGTTAGGAAACCATGTTTTTATAATTTTTTCAGCTTCAAAACTAGTGCTGACCACAAAATTGGGTTAGCAGTTTTATATGGGATGAAGCAAAAATAGACCCAGAGAAACAAAAATGGAGTGATTTAATGTAACATGACTTCTCAGGAAAATCTAAAAACTTAAGAGCTGAGCAATCCCATAATTCAGTAACTTAGTACCAAAGAGTGCCATTCCTCTTCTATGTGTAAGTAGGCAAAGTTCAACAAGTGAGCAGATTACTGAAAAATTCTGTGCTTAAGCAAATTATTAAATTCTCTTTGGGTTTATTAAGTTGTAGTCCTGAATTACTGTCTCACAAAGTCCCCTTAATCTGTTTTGTCTCTAGCCAGTACTAGCTTCAAGAGTGTAAATATATATCTCCAGGAAACAGGAGAGAGGACCAACAGCAGAAAGGAAGCTGGTGCTTGGTCATCTTTCTTTTCTCAGTGGAAGAAAACTCAGTCCTTGCCACCATTAATGTTTCTGTCTTAATGACAGTTTTCCATTAGAATCAAACTTTTTGGATCCTCTGAAAAAATGTCACTGATATGTTAAGAATAAAAAGTATTTTTTTTTCCCAGTGGAAACAAAACAGCAACTATGTGGTTTTGCAGGTGTGAGCCTATGGAGTGGTGACTGCTGCCATCACAGATGACAGCCTTCTGCATCCAGCTAAGCATTTCTCCGACAGGAACAAGGTGCTCTCTCGTTCCTCAACTTAGTGGGTCATAGGAAGACCATCTATCTTTGGTGCTGGGTGCCTCTGAAGAATGGTAGAACCCCCCTTGGTGCAGGTGGCTCATGGCTGAGAATGTCATGACTACTGTCTTTTGATGACATGATTTTGTTTTATAAAGTGTATTCCCTTTGAGGTTGAGGCAGTTAAAACTCCTAACTTACATGGCTCGACCACAATTTTCTATGACATCACACAAATGTACTAAGCAGGGAGTAAAAAAAACCCTACAGCTGTTCTTCCCTTACATGATCTATCTTCCTTCTACCCTGTCCATCAAGGCCAAGTGAAGCATTTAAATCTCTGCCAACAGAACCTTGTTCTCCATGGCTCCAGCTAAAAGCTGTGCAGGCCCACTGGACTCTTCTGCAGCTAGGGAAGTCTCCAGGTGAAGGGTCAGTAGTGCTCCAGTCTTGACAAGTAGTGGCTTCCATGATAATGGTGTCCTTTATCTCTCTGGTTCACTGCAGAGAGAACAGGTATCCTCAGCTGATTCTGAACCAACAGTGATTCCCAGCTAACCCTGTGGCAAGTGGATCTCAGCTCAGTTGCCCAGAGTCTGAGGAAGCTGGCACTGCTTTAGGCTGCAAATGACCAAGTAATGACTGCAGAGTAAGTCCCCAGTGTTCTCTTAAGTGGCAGTCCCTTGTGCTGGAGAGGTTATGATTCACCAGAAGACAGCCGCCTGTGGAGCACCTCCCGCTGTGGTTCTAAGAAGATTAGCGGGCAGTGCTTGACCACGAAACACCCAGGCTGCTTCCCCAGGGTAACTAGGAAGAAATCCAGAGACCCAGGCACGCTCGACCCCCAGCACGACATGGCAGTGCTATCTGTGGCCCATCCAGCCGTGGAGTCCCTGCTCAGCAAGCGCCTAGTTTTCTTTACCCCACTGAAATTTAAGTCCTGGAAACAAAGACTTATTCCATCATCGTGCCTAGCGGCCAGCAGTGTAGCACTTAAACGTGTTGGGTGAATACATTAGCATAATGCCAATCTCCTTCACTTTCTAAAAACAAGCGGTAGTTGAATGTTATGTCTCAGAAACAGCTAAGTCCCATGTTAGATTCAGAAATAATTATTATAGAAAGAAAAGAGGATCTCTAGAAAGTAGAACCAAGAGGGGAGTATGGCAGGGGCAGGTTTGTAAGTCAAAGCAGGAAACTGCAGACAGTCCCCGTGCAGATGCTCCACAGGACAGGACCGCCACTGTGGTTATTTCTATGAGTGTTAAAGGCCTGGGCTGGGGCTGGGACTCAGTGGGGAAGCACTCACCTGGCAAAGGTGAGGCCCTGGGCTCCATCCTCAGCACCACATGCAAAGGCCTTTCTTCTTGTCAGAGTGCAAGGCCTGAGAATTGAATACATTTGAGCAAGATACTGTATGAAACTAGATGTTGATAGACTTTATTTTATTCATTTTTATGTGGTGCTGAGGACGGAAACCCATTACCTCACACTTGGTAGGCAAGTGTTCTACCACTGGGCCACAACCCCACCCCTAGACCTTTATAATAGGTATAAATTGCAAGTACCCCCTTCAGTGTTACAGGATAGTTTTGTGAATCAGGTGCCCACCCAGGCAGAGGCCAAGGCATCTGAGAAGGAAGCACTTGCCTTTGGTAAGTGGAAGTCATTTTTGGTGACTTACTGCATAATTTTTACATTAGGTAAGTGTAAGAGATTGTTTGCAGCCATAGTTCTGTGTTTGCCCTGGTGTGGGATAACTGCCCATAAGAAAACAGCAGTTCTGGTACCTTAACTGGGTGCTTTTCATGTTCTAAGCTTCGGGCTAGCACATTGTGGTAAGTCACACAAATGCAAGAATGGAAAGGACCACGTGCTCATGGGAGCTGCGCAGCACTTTGGCTACTTCTTTTCAAAGGATCCTCTAGTTTCTACTTACATAGCAATGACTTCATCTGAGCACATTTTAACACATAAGATTATACTCCCTCAAGGTTGCTAGGGATGAACACAGGTCTATGTAGAGAGACCCAGCCTGGAGCTAAGACTGAAATCAGGCCAGCCTGGGACACTATTCTCATCTGTAAAACAAGGGGAAAAAAGCAGACTAGGAAAACTGTCCCTTCTCTGGAGGAAAAAATTAGAGAAATTTTAATTTTCTTTGTGCTTTCCTGTATTCCCAAATTTTATACAATTAACATGGATTTAAATTGGGAGATAATTTCAATTTTTAAAAATTCATAAGTTTAAGAGTGTAATATACTAAAAGTTAACGTTAAGGGCATGAGTCTAGCAACCCACGGTGATGCTTCTGGGGTTTTTATGATAGAATTAGTTCAGCCTCTTGTTTTTATTCATCTGCACAAGCCAATGGATAGGAGCTGGGTGCTCTTCAAACCTTCAGTGTGGAAAAAGAAAATGAGGATTAGGTCACAGAGCTCCTAAATGACAATGGCTGGGTACGAGATTTAACCCCAGGGTCCTATTCTTAACATCTAGCCAAGCCGCACCTCAAGGTCAGCTTTAGTTCTGGTTGGAGCATTTTCTCCATGGCTGGAGCCATAGAGCAGGGAAGAAGAGGAACAAAGCGTAAAACACAAACTGAGGGTCCAGAGTCAGGCTTCCAAGTCCAAGGGTGGTCCATTTTGTTGTAACGTCTGCGGAGAGGATGGTTCCCCTCGCTGCACAGAATGCCCCACAAGGCATAGGCACTCTGGGAAAGGGGATTCGGCTGGTCCAGGGAGGCGGCCTTGGCGTGAACCTGCCCAGGGGATCAGCCATCCATTCCAGAGCAGGCTGGCTACAGGGAGTGGTGCTCAGAGGAGCCTCGGAGCAGGAGAGGCGCTAGATGGCGCCTTGAACCTCTAGAGATGTCTGGACATTTCCTCAGCCACATTCCAGGCAAGGGCCTGAATAGCATCTGCAAATGTTTAAGCATGCATTTGGCACCATCCAATGCAGATCTAACGATTTCCCTGAAAGGGACAATGATCTTCCACAAAGCTGCTGTGGAGATTAAATGAAATAACTGACCAGTGGTGCTTGGCCAGTGCCTGCTGTGGCCAGAGCAGCCAGATAGCTCTCAGCAAAAGTGACTGTTGCCCATTACCTTGCAGTCAGTCAGCCTGCCACAAAGCCTACGGGAACAGAGGCCCAGAGTGAAGTCCCTGGCTCAGTGAAGGTGGACCAGACATCAGGGTGACTGGATATGCCTCCTCCCCCAGCCTTCTGCCTGGGTGTGCCCTCACTCCGTCTGGGCCCCAGTGCCTCCTGGGCCTTTCAGCCCTTATCGCCACTTTGAGAGCAGCATTATTGACCTGTGCCCTCTACTGCGCTGCAGCACCTGGCTCACAGGCTTCTGAGAAGGCTCCTGAAGGATGGCAAGGAGCACTTGGCCCAAGGGCTGGCACATAGTGAGCGCCTACTGCATGCTGCGTGAGTGGTGATGTGCGGAGTAGGGGTGAAGTCACAGGCATGATGGCTGAGGAGAGGGGCAGCACACATCCTCCAAGGTGGCACGGATGAACTCTCCACTGTACCATCTTCTTGTTTTATGAGCCTAGACGTGGATTTCAAAGCAGCATGATGCTCAAAGTCAAATTTCTGCCATGCTTCAAGTGAGAACCTCAACTTTAAACCAAACTACAGAGCATCTAAGTAACAATTTTACATGACTTTTATTTAATAAAACCACATATTTACAATTCAAAAAGTCCTGGTTGATACACTTTACTAAATAAAGTCAGAGAGTAACTGTACGGAGCCATTAAAACATGATCTGCAGCAATGTCATCAGGATTTCCTATCGGCAGCTCTTTAAAAAAACTCAGAAGCTGAGCAGTTAACAAAGTACCTTTGAAGTGAACATTGTTCCCAAATGAGATCTTGCTGACTCAGGAGGTGGCTCTTGGCTCTAAAGTACAAGCGCCGCTGACCCTAAGCCTGAGGGGCAGAAAGTCCCTGACCCTTGAGATGGACAATGTAGACTTCCAAGGGGGCAGCACATCAGTGTTCCACAGAGAAGCAGGACACTGCGCTCACTAACAGCCCTCGACCCAGAGGGGCCATGTGACCCTGGACAGGACTTGGAACTCTGTAACCTCTTAAGAGGAATTCAACCTCTTAAGCTTGGAACTCAGTGATCCCTTGACTGGTGGCCCCCAAAACCCCATATGGACCGAAGATGTGGCCAATGCTCCAGACTGGCAGGGAGCCCGGTCTGAAACCTTCATGCACACTGCAGATTGATGTCGGACTGTTCGACAAGTGATGGCGAGGGCGGGGCTGGAGCCTGCTGCTCACCTTTTCCACGACCTCAGGAGCATCTTTATGTACAGTAAGAAAATATATACATCTTCAAGAACAGAGGGGCCCTCATCACGCACGCCACTGTGCATGTCTTTGAGGAAGGACAGTGCACAGGGCCGGGCAGCGGCTCCCACAGGCCGCTGGGCCCACGCTACATTCAATACCTCCGTGTCAGGAATGGCTGGGTCTGGAGGCCGCCCAGACCACCAGTGAAGACGGCGCCTCCTCTGCGAGGTCAGGCGAGGCGGCCTTCCAAGGCTGAGGTGTTGTGGTATCCCTCGTGCTCTAGAACCCTCCTGGAGACTCTGATGGGAGGAGGAGGTTCCAGAAGAGGAACGCACAGAGTGGGACAGGGGGCGTGTGCATGACCCTGGCCTGCTAACCTGCTGCGGCACCTGAAATATGGCAAGCAGGCAGGGCAAATGCAGAAAGTTCATCTAGACAGGCACCACCAGGCTGTCTTCCACCCCCAGCCCAAGTCTCCCTGCTGCATGTGGTCCAGCACCAGGGCCTCCCTCAACAAGGGGCTGTCCCCTGGGGTGGGAGGAATGCCTGAGAAAGGCATGAGTGCAGACCACACCAGCCCTTCCAAACCCCTGGCTATGTCTTTGAACCTGGCCTATCTGCACCCCAAACAGCCAACATGCTAAGGGGTTACCATGTGGGAACTTGTTTCCACCTCTCCTTGGACTATTCCATGCAAAGACTGTTCATTTCTGTGAATTTAGAAAATCAAATTTCTTATACAAAGGTCTCAAAGTAGTCAAGGAAAAGCAAGAACAAAAAAATTTGCCAATGAACTTGGGAAAATCAGTTAAAATGGGAAAGGGGTCATGGTCCAGACAATGAGAATTCTGACAAGACTGGGTTTTAAGTACTTTTTGCTCACTCCTCTATCTTTATGGTGGTTTGTAAAACGCCTTTGAAAGCCAGGTGTGTAGGGGGATCCCTGGTACTTAGGAAAGTCCACTATTCAGGTGACAAAAGTGAAGAGAGACATTCTGTCAGAGAACAGGAGCGAGCCCCCCTCACACAACCTGGCTTCCAGTACTGCACAGCCATGCTTGGTCTTCCTGGAAACAAGCAGGTGCAAGGGTCATCTCCACAGTTTCTTCCCACCCTTTTCCTTAAAGGAGGCTGTTCACAAGCTCCCCGGGCCGTCTCCATTGCCACAGGCTGCCTGTGCACAGTGTCCCCTGCTCCGGCTCCCCACCATGGCTCAACAGACACAGGGAGCAGTCTCTGGCAGAGCAGGTTCCCACGGGACTCTAGTGTGCATTGTCAGACTTCCTTCTATAGTTTGTCAAGGCAACATGGTCGAATGTTAATGTGAAGGTCAGGTGGATTCCCAGGGAGCCAAGAGCAACAATCCCCACGGGCCCATCTCCTGTAATGCTCTTTGGTAGGCAGGTTTCAAATACATGGCCTCCAGCTCTGGAAAGATCATCTCAATAACTAAATCAGCAATTCCTCTCATTTAAAATATGAGCCAGTAACATCTCTGAGATCTCCCAAAATAATATTTCTCATGCATCATGGCTAAAAAAATTGTGATGTACTTTCCAGCAGCTGGCATAATAGCATTACAATTTAATTGACTTTTGCTGAAATAAAGGAGGAGGAGGGGGGTCAACCACTGCCCTGTCTTTGACCTGTGCAGAAAACGCAGTGGCTGGCTGCAGCCCCCAGGGCACCAGCCCATGAGCTGCTTAAGGCTAAGCCTGGGTTTTGCTGTGTTTGTTTAGGCCAACTCCAGTGCCAGGAATCAACGTGAAAAGTGTGCCTGCTCCTCTGCTGCCACTGCCAGGTATGGGTCTAAAAGCACACAGGTGCCGCCTGAGATCCGCCTCGGTGCTACGGAGCCACGTCTGCAGCCTCAGTGTCTGAGGGATGGGCTTCCTTTCTCCATTTCCCGGCTGTCTTTCTGCAGCGCAGCCAGCACCTGGAGCACAGAGAAGACCACTGCGGTTAATCCATGAGAGGGGCTGAACCCAAGATACCAATGAGAGCAGAGAGACAGCAGCCCCCTCTGGGCAGTCCCTCTGACTCACTCCGCACTCTCCCACCCTCCGGGTCCTCTTCCTGTGAGCCGATCAGCCATGGAACCAATGTCACAGGAGGACCATGGGTGGGGCTTGTCTCTTTCCTCAGCTCCATAGGACAATGCTGCTCCTGCCGGCTTGTCCCCTTCATCACCAGGAAACCAGCCCTTTCAGGGCCTCCCCTCAGATGCCTCCAGGTTTGGCCCAGATGCCCTGCTCCCTCCACTGCTCTCAATGCACTGCACCGTGACTACCCAACAATGGCAGCGACAGCACACATGGAAGGGTTAAACCTCTTATTTTAGGGCTAGGCAGAATCTATTGGTTGAAACTACGTTGGGGGTATTCAAATAGTGGGGCATGTGTGCTCACTGGCGGAGCAGGTGAGACCCTCTTTCACAGAAAGCACAGGGAAGGAAGTTGCAGGAAAGACCTGCAGGCCATGACTGCATGAGTTGGGAAATCAGGTAGGGACAGCCTGCCTGTGGGACAAAGGTCATTAAGAAAGGCCCTGGCTGGGAGAGTGGCACATGCCCCAGAATCCAAATGACTCAGGAGGCTGAGGCATGAGAACTGCAAGTTCAGAGCCAGCCTTGGCAACTCAATGGGGCCCTAAGCAACTTATCAAGCTCTGTCTCAAAAAATAAAAAAGAAAAAGAAATGCAGGTGTAGCTTAGTGGTTAAGCACTCCCAGATTCAATCCCCAGCACCAAAAAACAAGGTCCTGACTTTTCTGTTGAGACTTTAGAAAATCATGGAAGCACCAAGTCACAGAAGGTTCCAAAGAACCTCCTCACACACTCAGCCTCAGCCTCATGGGTGTGCGGCCTGTGTCGTTGCTCGCTCAGTGCTCAGGCAGACCCTGTCTGGTCTACGCTCTACAATCAGGTCCTGAGATTCCTGGAAATGTTCTAGTCACGGCCCTTTTTGCACTCACACTGTCCATCTGCTTATCAACCAGAGAAAAGTGGTTTCCTGACCTGATGCCTGATGCACTACAGCCAGTCCTGCTCGTCACCAGCTGGGCAGGCCCTCAAACAGCTTTACTGAAATGCAATACACTAACTACTGCTCACCATTTAAAGTGTGCAATTCAATGGTTTTGAGGATCTTCACAGAAATGTGCAGATATCACCAGAGTTAATATTAGAACACTTTTGTCACCCTCAAGAAGAACTTCTGGGGCTGAGGATATAGCTAAGTTGGTAGAGTATTTGCCTCACAAGCACAAGGCCCTGGGTTCAATCCCTAGCACCGAGAGAAAAAAAGGAAACCTCTATACCCCTTAGTCATCACTGTTTTAGAATGACCAAGTCCAGACTCTGGAAGTGCTGTAGGACGAAGGGCATTTGTCCTCCTTACAAATGAAGGGTGGGGAGGACAGAAGAGAAGGTGGAGCTGCATAAATGTGGTAAAACAAAGATCTTTGGGTCAATCAGGGCAAGGTCCTTATCTGGATCTTCATTCAAACAGACTGTGGAGCCACTTATGCCAGCTGAAACAATTAGAACCTTGATTCTAAGCACTATATCCTAATGTAGGAAGTCAGGAAGGGATCAGGGGCTTTCTGAGTGACAGCAGAGCTGTAACCATTTATGTTCCAAGAGCCAGCATGGTTGGGAGACAGGACACGACTGGACATGTTGCCTGGGAACCCTGCAGAACTCTGGGGGGCACAGGTGGGGTATCCCCTTCACAGGTACAAGGTTAATGCCTGGCACATGGGGTTCACTATTCCAGTTTTGTGACTATTTAAGTCATCTACTTACTAATAAGAAAGTTAGATCCAGAACAGGCATTGCTGGCACATATGGAGAAGTATAAGGCCCACAAATACCCACCACTGACCTGGTGCTCAGATAACCTCGAGAATCACAGGCAGTTGTTGTTTTTCGTTTTTTTCCCTTCATTTTTTCCTGTTTAATATGCTAAAACTTGGAGCCTGACAACACCCATCAACTCCACCAAGGGAAGCCCTACATGGGAGCCTGGAGGAATGCAGAAGCAGGCCCAGAGCAGAGCAGCTGCCAGCAGGTTAAAGCAGCACATCCAGAGGAAGACTGGGAGGGACCAGGCCTTCTCAGGCAACTGTGACTTCTCAGGTTTCAGGATCTATAAGGTGCAACAAGCTGCACAGGGCAAGCCCAGGTGGCCCAGTCAGTCAGTCCCTTTTGCTTTCTGTTTAGGGCCTTATTTACAAAATGCTTTGGGAGCGTGGAGAGCACTGTGTGGCCCCCAGAAGCTCTGAGCTGGGGCAGGAACCCACAGAGCATCCCTGAGGCAGAGCCAGGCGGCCAACCAGCTCTCCTCACCAGCAGCCTGAGAACCATTTCTCAGCACTGTGGGCAGCATACTCCCTAGGTCCCACTGTAGTGCCAGCCACACAAAGGGAAGGAGAGGGAGGAGACTGCTTACCTGTGCCCACTTCTTGTTCCGACTCTGCATCTGGACTGCAGAAATGGCCGCAAACACCTCGTCTGCTGGCAGGTCCTCGGGCAGCCTGGTCAGGAACTGGGCACTATGGATGAAGTCCATCCTAGTCAGGATGTCCTCGAATAGTTTCAGGATGCCCAGGGCCGTTCGGAAGATGAACTCCTCCCCATCCCGACAGAACACGTCCCAAATGCGGCAGGCCAAGTCCAGGGGCAGAGACTTACTGTATAGGTGAAGATCCTGGGGAAAGTGGGAGAGTTTCAAGTTTGAGATGGTACAAAGAAAGAACTCTGAATTCCAGCCTGAACTGTGACGAATGCCCTGAGTTAGTCCCTATCATATAGAACGGGGACAGAGCCCAGCCTGAGTTCACTGTGCAGGCTGACCTCACCTTCCCAAGAGCACAGCACGACCCGTTGCACACACTCTGAAAAGCCACACAACTGCACCACAAATGCCAAGTGTGCCTGCTGTGGGGACTGGACAGGGCGGTGAGGCACCCAGGACAGCCTGCTCAATCAGAAGGGACCAGACCTGACTGCGGGAGGCTTCCTCCCAGCAGGGGCCGGCAAGAGCAAAGTGTTTCCCAATCAACTTGACTGAATTACGAAATACTGATCTTACACTTGTACAAAGAAAACCCTCAGATGAAGAAGTGAAATAAAGGTATGTATTCCCTTAAAAATTATGATCATTAGTCAGGCGTGGGGTACAAGCCTGTAATCACAGAGACTCAGGAGACTGAGGCTGAAAGATCAGCACTTGGAGGTCAGTCTCAGAAACTTAGCAAGACCCTGTTTCAAAAAAAAAAAAAAAGGATAATCATAGTACAAATTATGTAACCAGACAGTCCTTGGTACCAACTCTATAACAACCTTTCTAACCTGGAAGGGGCCTATGTCAGCAGGGGACTCCAGATGGCCACTCTGAAGCTCAGGTGCAGCATGTTCTGCCCTCCCACCAGCCCTCAGCACCTAGTGCCGTCTCTAGCAGTTTCTGCTGAGTGTGAGTGGGTGGACCAAGCCTGCCTGCTTCAGGATTCTCCAAGTGTTGGTGGCACTCCATACCTTGCCACCAGCAATAGCACCTCTGTGGGGTGATTCCCAGGTGGGTGGGGAGACCTCCGACCCCGCTCCCACTACAAGTTGCTTTCCTGCAAGTCCCAGAATGGACCCAGACCCCTTGATGTGCCTGGACTGTAGGTGCTGAATGCAGCCTGAGGCCTTACTCCGGCAGAAGGAGTGCCATTAAACCTCTGCAGTGCAACTGAATGTTGTGATAACAGTCCACCAGAAGATTCCTCCACACTGCAAATCTGCTCAAATCTCAGGACCAGATCCTCTGCTGCAAACTACAGGATGCAGCTGGCTTTGACCCCATGCCCACCCCGACCCCTGCAGGGCTCTGCCCAGGATGCAGAGGAGCACCCAGTCAAGGGCAAGCATCCAGCACAGCCATGACTGGGAAACTCACCAGGAATGTTCCAGCCTATCCATCAAGTCCCTGAACACTCTCGGAGACTCCGGGAAGACAGACACAACAACTTAGATTTCTTTCCACTCCGATGATGTGCAGGAGGCAGAGGGCACAGGAAACCCCATATCCTGAAGACAGCAGAGCTGAGGGCCCTCTTCATGTCTGTGGAGTAAGAGCCTGTCCAGGGCACGTGGGATGTCCCCTGCCCACAGCCTCATCTGTCTCACTGGCAGCACAGACCTCCAACAAGTAGCCCTGACCCAAAGCCCCACTGCTGTCTGCTGCACCATGCACTGCAGGGCTCCTGCTGCTGCCACAGTGTGAAAGTGACAATCAGTCCTGTCCTGAGCTTCTTACCATCACAAAAACAGAAAACGGCTTCATCACTGGGTCTAGAAAGCACAGCTCAAGAAAGAGCAGCAAGACCTTGTGTTTCCTCAGTTTGCAAACTGCTCTCAACTCCATTCAGAAGAGACTTGTTAACATTGTATTTTAAAAAGTGAGAACGGTAGGGCAAGGTGGCACATGCCTGTAATCCCAGTGACTTGGGAGGCTGTGCCAGGAGGATCACAAGTTTGAGGCCAGTCTCAGCAACTTTGTGATGCCTGATCTTAAAAAAAAAAAAAAAAAAAAGGGCTGGGAACATGGCTCAGTAGTGAATCACACATAGTTCAATCCTCAATAATGACCCCCAACCAAAGGCCCTATGCTAACCTTTTTTCATTAATCCATTCGTCTTCAACAGTTCAAGCAAGTGAAAAGCTATGCTGAGGACACTAGAGCTCAGAGTAGTTACCTGTTTGCCCAAGGACACAGACAGCTGAACTGATTCAACCCAAGCCTGGCAGATCACAAAGCCTGTGCCTCTAACCAGGATCTTCAGATGCTCAGCTGTATTTTAAATCACATTTAACTCAAAGCCAGGAGCGCATGGAACTGAAGCACTCAGAAAGCAGCTACGACAGCAGCCATCGTCTGGCAGTCTCAGGTAGGGGGCCACTGGGCTGGGGGCCACAGCCTGGGAATGAGATACCAGGTTCAGTTCAGGTTCCACAGAAGCCCTGCCAGGGGAGCTGACCCAATGAACTAGAGGGCTGATGTCCACACACAGGCCCAAGTTCCTCTTCCCCCATCACCTGGCCTCAGGCCCTGCCTAGCTCTGAAGGACTGTGTGGGAACAGGGATGAGCTGGGAAGCCCTGGAAGTCTGCCGGGTCCTCTTGCTGCTGTCCCACAGCAGGAAGAGAGAATCCAAGGATTTCTGTCTACCAAGAAAGTCTGTTCCCCCACCCCACCCTGGAGCACAGCATATTACTGTGCTGTATATCAAAAACAGTACGCTCAGATCCAAGTAATGTAAAACAATGGATTTTGTGTTCCTAGGTCAACAGAGTGGCTATGGGCTTATTAAAAAGGCAGCACCACCAAGCCCATGTGCACCCGCCTCCCCACATGTGTGGAGGAAGGGTAGACTCTCCTGTGGAACCCTCACAGCGTCAGACATTCTCATCCAGCCACACCTCTTCTAGCTGCTTATCTGATTTGTAGGAGGAAAAGGGAGCCCCAGGAAGTGGGGGAAGGAGTGCAGGCCCACTGCCAAGCGGCTGTGGGGCGAAGGCTCAGGAGCCAGCGGTAAGGACGGCACACAGTGTCCTGCAACAGAGGCACCCTGGCCTACCGCAAGCTGCCTGGCTGCACAGGGCAAGAGCCTGCCTGCTGTTCTGCTGGGTACTGCCCCACATCTCCTCCCCACAATCCTTTGAGGAGGCACAGTTCTCACCTCTACTTAGAAGATGAGGAAACTGCCAAGAAAGGAAGGTGGTAGAAAGGCAGGTTTCAGCTTAAAATAAAAGGTAAGCAGCCTCAGTTATCATGAAGCCACACCGAGATGGGGACCTTCAGGCCCTGATGCCCCGGTATTCAACTGTACCCTGGTTTCATTCTTGGAGCCCTTGCCCCCACTGCACCCGAGGTTCTCTGTGTTCCTAAGAAACCCAGGGAGCAGGAACAGGTATGCTAGGGAAGAAGGGGGACCACTCAGCCTCAGCAGACCAAGATTTACACAACAGCCCTCCCGGCATAGACTCAGCACTAAGCAACACCCAACCTGAGATGCCCCATCTGGTCCTGAAGGCAGTGCAGTCCGCATTACCCCAAGCCCACGAACTCTCCTCTCTGCCCTAGCACCCAGCAGAACATGAGGCCTAGCCAATGGGCTGTGTGCCGTCCCCAGGCAGTGTCCTACTCCTTCCCCTTGGCCCATGACCAGCCTGGGCCCTACCACCTCCTGCATACTGGAGGTTCCATTCCTCTGAAGAAGGCTGACCGCAAAGCCGTGCCTGCTCTTGAGGAGTCCCAGGCAGGCCTATGGCTCAGAAGTCATTCAGGAACCCCGTGAAGGACACAACAGAAATCTCCTGGCAGTCACTTCCCCTGCACCTCCTCTGTTAGGTGGGAATCCATGTAACATCAGGCTTTCTAAGTAAACGTCATGCCCAAACCACAAAACACAACATGGAATGAATTCCTCAATACTTTGATTAAATCAAACTACCCAAAATCCACTATGTCTCCAAATAATCCTGCCACTGGGCAGCAGTGGGAGTATTTTGCAAGTTAAATGACCTTGTGCTAGTCCTCCTAGAGTGTGGATCCTTGACAGCTGGCCACTCAAAGCCCTGTAGGAGGATAAAGACAGGTGACAGGCCTGGCTCTAACCTCCACATCCACATCATAAAGAGCAGCAAGGTGCACCTGGGTAAGAGCCTTCACTAGCAAGGCCACTTCCCTGCGAGCTTCAAGGAGGAGTGCAGGCAGCTGAGTGGGGCTTCACCAGGCTCCACACCTAGGAAGAACAGGTGTGCCTGTGCCCCGGGACACAGAGGCAACCCACAAGGTTGACAGCTCAGTGTCTGGTACTGGGAGGGAAGGGAGTGAAGCAGGCTCTATGGACAAACATAGGGGAAGGGCACTGCCACCACTCAAACTGCAGCATTCTCACCTGAGCATTGCAGAGCACACCTGGGATACTTGAGGTCACACTACCCGGGCCCCTCAGGCCCTGCCATGGAGAGAAGAAAAGGGATCTTTTGCCCCAAGCAGTCGGTTGCTCTAACCCCCGGGTGGTCACACCACACACACAGTGCCGACCACAAGGCACAACAACCAAGACAGGCCCAGGGCTTCCAGGTGCAGACATGGCTTCAGGAAGGAGGCATGATGGAGGGGGACGCAAGGCTGAGTCAGACAAACCTGGGCCACATGTACGGGGAGACACAGGGGGACTGGGCCTCAGGGACCTCTCTGGGCTCCATCAGGATGCAATGTGCACTTCCCACAAGGCCAGGCCTGAGCAAGGTCTGCCTTTACCTTTGCATCCTCCTCACTGCCCACCTGCTTTGATGGAGCTTTCTTTCACCTAATCACCAGCACCCAACAGACAGCCTTGATCACTGTGGACCATGGATACATGTTGACTAAAGAAGTCATGAGCCGGGCCTGTGGCACATGCCTGTATTTCCACCAGCAGCTCCAGGACTGAGGCATGGGGATTATAAGTTTGAGGTCAGTCTCAGAACTTAGCAACACTCTGTCTCAACTAAAAAATAAAAAGGGTTAGGGATGTGGCTCAAAGGTAAAGCACCCCTGCGTTCAATCCCCTGTACCAAAAACAAAAAAAACAGAAGACGACACCATGAATGTATGTGTCCTGTGCCAAGTTCAACCTGAACACAGTTTTTACTAAGGACTTCCTGTGTGCCCAGCACTGGCACTGCAAACAGATGGCGCAGATTTTGTCAAGAATAAGCTGGGCCCTGTAAGGGCCTCATGCAGGAGCAGCAACCACATCCCAGAACAAAAGCCTCAGCTCTGAAAACCCTTGGAGCTTCCTTTTCATGTGGACACCTGGAATTACCACCACCAATGGGCTGGGACAGGAAAAGACAGAGCTGTCCTCTGGGCTGTGCTTTTCCCAGCATCAGGTATGACCCAGCCAGTCACAGTGAACTGCAAAGTCAGCGAGGGCCAACTATCAATAAAAGAACAGAAGGCTTTGGAACGCTCCCCACGTGGTCAGGGCTAGGTCACTTCATGGAACTCTTGTTCTTGGCACGTACACATTAAGTTTCTGCACACAAGGTTGCACATTAGGTCACCATGCAGAAGTACTTCCTAGCAGGGTGTGGTGTGCACACCTCTATTTCCAGCTACCTGGAAAACTGAGGAAGGAGAACTGTAGGAAACTTAGTCAGACCCTGTCTCAAAATAAAAATAAAAAGGAATGGGTAGGTAGCTTAGTGGTTAAATGCCCCTGAGTTCAATACTCAGTGACCAAAAAATAAAATAAAATGAAATGGAATATTTCCTTTTGCAATCAGGGTGAAAAAAAGTTTGCTAGACATTTTTTTCTTTCAGTATATATCTCTTTAGTTGTCGATGGATCTTTATTTATTCATTTTTACATGGTGCTGGAATCAAACCCAGTGCCTCGCACATGCCAGGCAAGTGCTCTACCACTGAGCCACAACCCTAGTCCCCTACTAGACATTATTGACCCCCAGTCTAGAACCCCAAAACAAAGTTGAAGCCTTCAACTTGACTGGGTAGATGCTGAAGGATCTGGGCCTGTCTGGACCCTCTCCCCTTCCAATACTCTCTTCCTGTCCCAGTCCTGACCCAGGAAATCAGGGTGTGGAGGGGTGGAAAGGTAGGGGTTTACTTACATGGTCAAGTGAACAGTATGGGGATGGCAAGGGGCCTCCTCCCAAACATTCAACATTCAAGGGTGTGGAGAAATCACCATTTGTTGAATGAAGGTGCCCCAAACACTTCCACCCAGCATTAGCCAGACAGGTCAACTGAGCATCCTGGTCTGTGGTCAATCCACATCCTACTGCTATTCTGCAGCAACACTGGCCCCTCTAGCTTCAGCTGTAAGTTCCAACCTCCAAAGCCTCATGCACACAAAAAGTGAGCAGAGCCAGAACAGTCCTCAGTGTTAAAGACAGAAGCAACACACACCAAGAATTCCACAGGCTCATCCTCACGGTGTAGACACGTCTGCTCCATCAAAGGGGTTTGGCTCATTATGGATGATATTTGGATTGCATTTTCTAGAAGGCCTCTTGCCTCCTGAAGAAGTGAGGGGGAGGTGTTAGCTTTTCATGGCTGTGACTAGTACACCTGGCAAGGACAACTTAAGAGGAGGAAAGGTTTATTTTGGCTCATGGTTTTAGGGCTTCAGTTCATGGTGGCCAAGTTCACTGCCCTGGGCCCAAGCTGATGCAGAACATCATGGCAGAAGAGTATGGTGGAGAAGCACTGCCCTGCTCATGACAGCCAGAAAGCATGGAGAGGAGAGAGGCTGCAGGGAGGATGAACCCTTTCAGCACACGCCCCTGGTGACCCACTTCCTACAGTCACACCCCACCGGCCCACATCACCTAACTGGATGGGCTCATGAGGCTGCAGCTCTCACTAGCCAATCATTCCACTTCAGAGCATCCCTGCATTAACAGAAGCTTTGGGGGGGACACCTCCAGTCAAATCACAATGTCAGGGGAGATCAAGCCAGACACACTCTGTCCACTGTGGCATCTTTTCTCCTCTGCAGAGTTCTTTCTCCGAGTTGGGGGTGTCGCCTTGAAATGCCCTTAAAAGTCAATCACCATGGGTTCCGCATGGGCCAAGAGGGGCATGGAGGTGTTTCATAGCCATCGCCTATGCCACAGGCAATATGGAAAACCCTGGGGGCTTGGCAGGGGCTGCTGGATCCTGATGTATGCTCCCTCCCTTCACTCAGGTCTTCTTACCTGGCCTGCTCTCTGGGGCAACAGACACGCCCTTTCCTCAGCAACTACATTCCCCTCTGTACACAACTTGGCCTCATGTATAGCTCCAGCAGAGAACTCTCTGAACCTCTCACTGTGGGTCTCAGGAGGCTTCTATTAGAAGTCCCACTGATGCCTCACAATTCCTGAATCCAACCCAGATCTACCCATCTACGTTTCTAATCTCAGCTCTGACACTTAGGTTGGGACCATGAGGGCTGCAAACCCTCTGACAAAGGATTTGGAAACCCACCTGGAACCACCCATCTCCCTGCTCCTCTCCACTTCCACTGCCCTCTCTGGTCTCTGGGCCCCAGAAGCTCCTGCTTCCCAAGTCACTCAAAACTCATTGTGCTCCAACACAGGTTTCAAGTGCTCCCAGGACCCCCAAATCCTGCCCAATCGCTTAGCATGGCCTCTGAGACCCACTAACGACCTGGCTCCCAAACTCCCCCTGCCATCCCTGGCCCTCTTCGGTAGGTCCAACCCCACCAACTCACCTGCTGCTGCTCTGGGACCCCACATTGCTCCTCCCTCATGCTTGCTCCAGCTCCCACCTTTCCTCAGTGGACTCTGACCCCTAGGCCAGGTCCAGCACCTCCTCCTTCCCTCCCCAGACAGCACCCACCGCTGCTGGATAGTGCTAGCTGTGACCTAGGCCTTTCCGGCAGGCAGTAACTCCTTGTAAGTGGGCAATGCATCCTGCTCACCACCACCTCAGGCACTTGGCAGAGGGCCCGACACAGCCCTGCTGCCCACAGACATCTCATTTGTTTATGGAAACTTGGAAAACAAACAGGTCCAAGAAACTGTCTCTCCCTGGAAGAATTTGGAAGGGTCAGACAGAGTCCCATATGGTAGTAAAGGAAGCCCACAGTGCCGAGAGATGACTGGCAGTGCAGGGCCCTGGAGGACAGCAGGTACCTCCCAAGCAGGGCGGAGGGGAAGCAGGGAAGCAGGACATGGGGATTCAGAAGAGCACCAGAAGAAGCTGACTGTGAGGACAGTGGAAAACAGGTGAGCGGGAGCGGGGAGAGAAAAGACTGAAAACCACAGAAAACAGTCTTACCAATCTATTAGGTAGATGTCTGGAGTTAAGTTGTTTTTCTTGAAATGAGCAAATAATTTCGGCAAATTTTCTTCAAAGAATACCTCAAATGCAGCAAAAATAAGTCAACATCTAGGAAGACAATGTGAAATACACTAATAAACTAATTATCAATACAAGTTTTCAACCTACGAAAGAGTCAATATGTTTACACCTTTAGAATCTAACCATTATCTTATGAAATTGCTACACATTTTAAATGGAACTATAGATGCTATCCAGGCAAACTATGAATAAGTACCACCTCTAATCTCACAATAGCATCACTAGCTACATCTTATTTTTCTTCAGTTTATAAAAAAGAGAACTGAATCCAAGAGCAGTCACATCACTCGCCTATGGCATGGAGCATCATTAGTGTACGGCAGAGCTGGGACCCAGACCCATGCTGTCCCCGTGCACAGGCTGAGCCTCACAGTCTCACTCCTGTCTCAGACCACCTGAGAAAGGTCGGCAGCACTACCTGTGAGAACCCTGCCATAAAGGACGGTCCCACTCAACATTGTGATTCTAGAATTTTTCCTTAAAAATACAAGATAAAATTACTAACTACAGTTTTATTACATGTTTACAAAGAAAAAGCTGGAATCCTCAAAGTTAGCAGAAATTTGAAAGGGATCATTTATTATAAGGATAAAATTAAATTTATATCAAAAGAATTCTTCCTCAGAATTAATTTCAGGAACAACATCAAGGCAATATGTGTTAGCACTGATGAGTTGTCTCAGGTAAGAATCTGTTCTAAAGATTTTTTGAATTTCTGACCATTATTTTTCTTGGAAAGGTAAGTTCTTACCTGAATGATTATGAAAGCAATACCTGTAAATGCTCAGTGGAGAAAACTCAAGACAATACATGCATTCTACTGACCTCTGGCTCCCATCACAAACACTACTAGCTGTGCTCATGTCATTGTTGATCAAATACAGTCACAATTATAGCATATGTTCTATTTTACAGACTCTTGAAATATTAGTGTCTTACTTTCAGCACTCCCTCACATGACAGAGTATCACTGCTGCACTGGGTGTAGCCCAGATGTGAACTCACCACTCACATTCCCTAAGCCCCACTTTAAACTGTTTCCACATTCACAATTATGAATCTATGTGATGACCATCTCTACGCACAATGCTCTGTCCATATTTATGACTTTCCCAGAACTGGCTCTTACCAGCGAACTGCACACTAAGGCTATGAAACTGATACCCATTCCAAGAGGACTCTGCTAGTTTTCACTCCCTGGCAGCCTCAATGTTGCAGCATTTTCTGAGTGAGGAGTACCCATAAATCCTCATGCTACTAAGGAAGAAGCACTCCCCAGCTGATCTCAACTATTGGATCACTGGGTCCTGGAACACTAGCGACACCTCTGCACATTGATATGAGGCTAAATGCTGAGGGATTCACGAACTGGTGAGTCTTCTTCTAGGCTACATAAAGAACAAATGCTCAGGAACCAGAAAGGATTCAAGTCTCAGCTCTTTCACATAACAGATGCGTCTTGAACAAGTCGCTGCTCTCTTGAACCTCTTCCCTCATCTGTACCAAGCAGAGGATTCAGCTGCGAAGTATGTCAGGGCCACCAGGCCACCTCTGTCAACTCTTTCCCTTTGTTCAGCATGGTGAAGACCATCCGCAGCAGCATACTGAACTAACTGCTGCCTTGTTTTATAATAAAGAGGCATGCTCTTAAACATGCCTCCTTTTTCCCATGAAGGAGCACATTTCAGAGACCCCACGTGACTAAGATGGTAGCACTCCCCCCCTCGTTTAAAGACAGAATGCACTAATACACTCATACGCATGGCCCCTGAGCACCTGTTTCCATGCTTATCTCAAACATGGCCAGATAATCTTCCATTCCATAGTGTTCCTTGTTCTCAATATCTCTACATGGAGGAAAAGTGCATTCTTTTTTCCCCTGAAGATTCACAGTGATTGGACAACTCCATAAAGACACAGCACCCAGAGCACATACACAGAGCATACTCACAAGGCCATGGTCCACTCGAAAAACGCCATCTGACAGGGTTTATTCAAGAGATTAGAAAAAGCAATAAAGGCATCTGCAGTGTCGAGGTTCAAGATCAACACTGCCGCTATGAAGGACATGCCCTGAACCTGGGAGGGAGAGAAAGTGTGTCAACTCATGGCAGCTTGTCCTCACACCACAAGGATCCATATGGCCACCCACCCACCACCACCACCACATGAAGCTTAACTGCTGACCCCGCCCACTCTGACCTGTCCTCTCAGAGCCACCACTCTGCCCAAAGGCCACCTGTTCTGCTCTTCATTAGCACCCCACTCCTCCAAATGGAAAACCATAGCCAACTTCCCTTAGGCCTTCGCATCTGAAATGCTGCTCTCTAGTAAGTCCCCCATCCTGGGGCTACAAACATGCACATCTGACTTAGCATGTTTAACACAGGACCATGCACACACACATGTGCTAAGTTGCAAAAATGCCAGCAGCATACTTTTCAAAAATGGTCACTGCTAAAGGCTTTATTGAATTAATGTTAGGGAAAAAAAATCACATGCAAAAAATGGACATCAAACCCAGTTCAAGCATGACTAACGCCAGAGAAGCCATGTCAGTTCGACTTCTTTATGAGGAGGTCGAGTCAACTCATTCGCCAGGAGGCCTTTCATCTTCTTCAACAAAAGACAAAGGCATGCAACCTGGCCCCAGCCGCTGAGGTGTTCTGGATAAAATCTCAGCTTTCTTTATAGATTATAACATTATAAAATACTGAATAATTTCACTTACATAGCCCACATCCGGTCGGTAACAAGTATAAGCGCCCAAAATACTGTGCAACATGTCATGATACGGGCCACCCTAGAAGGAGTCAATAACCAAAAACAACACGTGTGTAAGTACTGTTAGTGCGCAAAGAGTGCTGGATGCTACTGGTGCCACCACCAGTCACTCACTACTTAGAGGAGGAACTTGCCAAGCACCAGGCGACAGCTCTACATGCAGTATGCCGTTAATAAACGAACTACCACTTGCAGTTAACAGGGAAAGTGCAACTCAACCCTGAAGCTGCTCTGAAAAGACTGGTGGTCAGGAGTGAGCACCTAGCACGCGCCCTTCATTGGGCTCCTGCTGAATAGCCACATTCCCTTCAAAGTCAACATGTGAGGAGGCAGGAGTCTCCTCAGGCAGTCCTCCTCCTGGTCATGCAGGCCTGCCTCTGCTGCAGCCTAACCCTAGATAGCCCCCATCCTGAGGGTCCTTCCTGCCTCCTGCCTGCGCCCGACATTGTCCTTGCTTCTTCTGCATCTTTCTGAAGGACAGGTCTGGGGAAAGCCTAGGTGCTCGCAGCTGCCACTTTATTGCAGTTATTCTCCCAGTTCCCCTTTCAGTTCAAGATTTCTGTTTGCTCCTTTAACTGCTTCCAAATATATCAATGCTAGCATTTTTTCCTGATGGAGCAGAGCAGAAAGTCCAGAGCTGCCTCACACTGTTGCTGGTATGCAGGAAGACACATGAAGGGACTAGCTGGGCCCAAAGCAACACCTCCCATCCATGTCTGCCGTGTGCCCATGGCTGACACAGGAGTAGCAACACTCTGGCATGTGACAGAAGTCACTCCACAGGTAACCTTGGGCACCTCACATCACATGCTGATCCATCAAGAGGCTAAGTAAAAGAGGAGACACCTGGAAATCACAGAGGGACAAGAGAAGGAAAAATAAGCACCACAGGGCCAAAAGGTGGCATCCAGGCAGGTACAGAATCAAGGCCAGCACAAGACCTAGTCACAGGAGTGACCAGAGGGAGGCTTTACCTGTCCTGGTTGAAGGAGAAAGCTATTCTGCACTCTTGTGAAAGCTGCATGTTCTTAGGGAAGCACCATCCACCCTTGTGATCCCACCCTTCTCCCTCTAGTGGCAGGAGGTGGCAGCTCCTTCTTCTAAAGGCGCTTGACTAGCTCTTGGACATCTGTCCCCACTCCCCACTGCTTTGTATTAAACATTAGCTCTTCATGAGATGGAGTACCTTGATACCAAAGGCTGAGGGGGACTTGCTTGCACAAAGCAAACCCAGAGAAGAGGCAACCTCTCCACCACCTGCCCCCACCTGCCAAAAGGGACCCCACAGCTCCCACTGCCCCCTTCCTGGTCCACCCTCCACCCCCAGAGAGCCACCCAGGGATTTTCCAGCTCAGCATTTCTGAAGCCAAGTCCCTGGTGGTATGCCCAGGGAGATGCTCTGGGGCCCTAGGGCCAGGGAATGGAGAAGCTGGGTCTGGGCTGCTGTGGGGCCTTTGCCGGCTCTGAGGGCTCATGGCACCATGGTGCAGACATGTGGATCCCAGAACTCTGAGTGTGCCAACAGCAAGGAAGGCTTCAGGAACGGTTTTAGGGAAACCTGCCCCAACTGTCATCTGAGATCTTGCTCCCCTCTCCTCAGTACAGTCCTTCCAGAAGTTTCCCTTCCTTTTATCTCTGCTAATCAGAAAGGTTACTAAGCTCCCTCTGTCGGGGCTAAGGATCCTCCTTCACTGTAGGGAAAGATTAGGAAGGCAAGGGCCTCTGGCCTCAGTCGGCCTACCACACCCCTTCCAGGCTACCTGGGAGGAAAGGGTTTCTTCAGTTGATGGCAGGAGTCAAAGATACTAATAATAACCAGCAATGAGGGATACCTGTTATGTACTCCAAGTACTTTCACTAGCCCCGTTAGGTGGCTGTGAGCATCCCCAGATTATAGATGAACAAGTGGAGGCTCAGAGGTGAAGGGGTTTGCCCAAGGTCACAAGCTAGCCAGAAGAGGCAACCTCTCCATGGAATGCAAACCCAAATCTGGTCTGAAGCCCTTTCCACAAAGCAGCACTTCTTGGCTATCAGGCAAGGAGGGATGAGGTGTGAGAACCCTGGAGTGGAGTGGGAAGCCCTCAGGATTAAGGATTCTGAGAAAGACCTCCTAGAGTAAGAGAGCCAGGGCCAACTCTTGAGACCTAAGGAGGGGCTGCAAAGCCTGGTGTGCCCAGAGGCCTCAGAACCGTCAGCTGGAGGGAAGAGCAAGGAGGAGGACTATCAGCGGAGAGGGGAGAGAATGGAGACAAGGCCCAGTTAACGCCTGCCACCAAGCCAAGGCCATGTTCACAGAGTTCACCAGCCTGACACCAAGACCAGGCCCCTGGGTAGCTCTGCAGATTCTCTCTCTCTTCTCTCCCTCTCCAGGAAGGAAAGACCCTCTGCAAAGATTTCTTTTTTTTTTTTTTTTGGGTGCTGGGGATTGAACCCAGGGCCTTGTGCTTACAAGGCAAGCACTCTACCGACTGAGCTATCTCCCCAGCCCCTCTGCAAAGATTTCTGAAGATCCACATGGGATTGTTCCTGGCTGGATTAGAACTGGGAGGAAGCAGGAGAGTAAGAGCACCCCTTGAGGCACCAGGATGCGACAGGTGGGAGAAAGAAGACTCTGGACAACTGTGTCCACGTCGAAGACCCTCTGCACTCAGGCTCTTATGACCCCTGAAGTCACTCTGACAATGGCAACTGCGTCCTGTCCCTGGAGGCCAACACCTCTCAGCCCTCCCTCCCAACCTACTCAAGCACCAACAGTCCTCAGTGTTGCACCCACACTGGCTGCTCCCAGTGCCTAGTCACCTGGGGACCTCTGCCTGCTGTCCTCAGCCACAGACCAGTGTCCCAGAGCTCTGCCTTGGCATGTTATGCTCAAGTTTGGAATCAGTCCTCCTCAGTTCCAGCCCAACACCCACACCTGTTCCCAGCTCAGAACAAAGTAACCACTGCTGGGAGGCTGGAAACAACTGACCCGTGTCCTCTGTCATTCAGGGAACTGGGCATTCCTTGAATGACTGGCTGTCCCAAGATCCCATCCTACACCTGCTTCTGCCTGGAATGCTTTCCTGCCTTTTGTGACTCCTTCAGCAGAAGTGCCTCCTCTGAGCCGTCAGAGGACCTAGATCCAGCAACATTCCTGGCAGGCCCTCATTCTGCAGCCATTTCACTAATCTGTTCTATCTCATTCTACCATCATTTACTGGTAAGCTGTGTACAAGGCACCATGCCAGGAACCTGAGCACAAGGGAGTCAGACTGGAGCATCCAAGGCTGCTCTGGAGGCAACCAGGTGGATGGAAGGTGGGGGAAGAGAAGAGAGATGAGTGGGGCTCACATGACACACAAGAACTTGAAATGACAAAGGCAGTCAGCATGTGGAAGGGACAGATGCAAAGAGACTGTGGAATAAAAACTGACAACACGGCTACCTTGGTGAGGGAGAGGTCCCAGGGACCTAGGGATGGATGTCTGCTGACACACAGATTAGAAGGTCTCCAAAGAGCTCTGCTCAGAGGACTCCAAAATCCACACCCACAAGGAGGCCCCACTCTGCTCCCACTGCCACCCAGAGAGAACAGCTGTCTCATCCTGTCTCCAACAGCTGGCTTCTGTTCCAGAGGGGTCCCATCCTCCTGGTCCACCTGCTCATAAGCCCCACACCTCTGCTCAACACCCTGCCAGGCTACACCAAAGCTGCCAGGTCTCCCTTTGTCCTCCTGTCCCTGACTGGCTGCACTGGACTCTGAAGTCACAGGGCCACAGCCTGCTGAGCACAGGCTGGTGTGTGCACTCCTAAAAACAGAAGAGCCTCTGGGAAAGCTCTGACAAAAGAACGGCCTGTGGGCCCTTCTGCGCCACCCAGAGGCTCAGAAGCATGCATGTCACAAGGAAGGACTCACCATTAAAGCAGAAGTACCCATATAGTCATATTTGTTGAAAACAATCAGTTACACTTTTTAAAAAATGTCCAAATGTATTAACAGAAGTACCCACCCTACCCCCAAAAAAACCCCTAACTTTCAAACTTGATTACAAATACATGCAGCTTGGCATTCATGAATTTTAGACAAAATACACTTGCAACAAATCACTATGACTTACTTGCTGGAAAATGCAGAGATTAGGAAATGTTCTAGAAATGTCCAGTTTAATAAGCTCCAGACTGGCCTCTTTGTCAGCAGCTGAAAACCCAGCATCTGTCAAAAAATCCAGAGTCATTGCACTCCTTGGAGCAGGAGGTTGGGATGATGTTGAGGCTCTGGAGTCCTGCAAGCAGGCTACAGGAAGCTCTGGGGAAGCCCACCTCAGAATGCATGGCAGGTGTGGAGTTTCTCACTTTAGGGAACAAAACACCTGTGGTACCAGCCAAGGCCACAGCATCATCAGATTATTTTCTAGAACCTGAAATCAACATCTAATTTGACTAATCTACAACTACTGGGGAGTGGGGGAGACAAGTAGGGGAATCCAACACAAACACACTCCAGGTACAGAAACCACAGCAAAATGTCATTAGTTGATCTCAAACATCATTGGTACAGATTGAGTATATGTGGCCTCAGACAATGAAACTACACAGGATCCATCATTCCCACTACCAAAGAAGACAAGATCAGTCAAAGACCACCTGCACTAGGTGTTCACTGCAGCACTGCTCACAATAGCCAAGGAGTGAAATCTGCCTAGTGTCCACTGGTGGACAAGGAGATAAAGAAAATGTGCTGCCGGGTGCAGTGGTGCACACTATAATCCCAGGGGCTTAGGAGGCTGAAGCAGGAAGATCGTGAGTTCTAAGCCAGAGACTCAGGAACTTAGCAAGGCCCTAAAGCAACTCAGTGAGACCCTGTCTCTAAATAAAATATAAAACAGGGCTGGGGATGTGGCTCACTGGTTAAATGCCCCTGGGTTCAATCCCTGGTTAAAAAAAAGTGGCAAACATATACAATGGAATACTATTCAGCCATTAAAGGAGGGGAAATCGTGTCATTTTCAACAACATGGGTGAACCTGGGGGACATTATGCTAAGTGAAATAAAGTAAAAGTCACCATTCTGTCCTCTACTTCTATGAGTTAGTGAAACATCAAAGAAGCAGGGGACAGAATGGTTGGTGACTGCCAGAGGCCGGGGGATAGGGGGTGTTTAGTCAAAGGATACAAACATTTAGTTAGATGGGAGGAATAAGTTCCAGAGAGCTATTGTACAACAAAGTGACATCATTTATTTCACACTGTCTTATTGTTTTGCTTTTTGCCGTGCTGGGGATTGAACCCAGGGCCTCATGCATGTTGGCAAGTGCTCTACCACTGAGATATTTAACCCCAACCCTTGATACTGTCTTGAGAACTTGACTATGATATAAACTACTCCTACTACCAGGAACACTAAGATCACGAAAGACAGTGCATGGTAACCAGCTAGGCTGAGTCAATCCATGTGTTCATCAACTTCAAAACACTACACAGCAAAGACATTTAAAAAATAAGTTAAAATAAAAAATTTAAATGCAGAGAACAGAGGGAGCCACTGCAGCATACATTCACATGTAAGACACTTGTATAATATTCCAACAACTTTTCATGAATAACTTGTTTTATATTTTCTGAATTCCAATGCCACACAGGCAATATTTTTAAAGGCCATTTAAAAACATGCTTCTTAGTCAGCAAAATGGTCACCCTTGTGTGCTGTGGACAGTTATAAAGGCACAGTTCAGCCTAAGTGTTCTCTGGAAGCAGTCCCAAGCTCCTCGCTAAGCTAACGCTCAGCTGATCCCAGCACAGCCTGAGTTCCACGAGCAGCCTCCAGGGAAATGATGCACTGTGAGCAGCCCTCCTGTGGTGGGTGCAAACACCTCTCAGGAACTGGGACACTATTTCTTACAGGAGTTATTTACCTTCCATTTTTGCTTCAAAAGCCCCCTTTCCCCTAGAGCTGAACATGCACCCATGTGAAGCAGTACCACAGTCAAGTCAGCTCTGTTTTGTAACAGGAGAGGGTGTCCATGACTGACCGTGGCCGCACTCAGACTTCAGAATGGTCTGTACCTTCACTCTCCACGTCTGAGCCTCCTGAGCTGAGGGACCGCCACCGCTCCTTGGCCCGGGCAAGACAGATGTCAAAGAGCTCTGGAAGAAAAGCCTCTGGGTGAGTCTCACGTGCACATCTTCCTCAAAACACCTGAGAGTGGGCTGGGGAGATAGCTCAGTAGGTAGAGTGCTTGCCTTGCAAGCATAAGGCCCTGGGTTCGATCCCCAGCACCGCAAAAAAAAAAAAAAAAAAAAAAAAAAAAAAAAAAACCACCCGAGAACACACAACTATCTCCTTCACAGACAACCCCCATCTTGGCTTGGAAGCATTCTCCTGCTTAAAGACACAGCGACATGAAATGTAGGGACACAGCAGTGCCATGCTGGTATCTCCTCCTGTCACAGCCACCCATAACTATTTGCTCTGATCCACTGCAACTGGTCTAACGCCCCCACGAGACTGTGGCAGCCTCTCACTCATCTCTGTATCCAGACCAAGCAGAAAGCCTGTCTGGCTTCAAAGGGGTTTGGGCCATAATACCAAAAGGAAAAACAACCCCAAATGCCATAATCCTGAAACTCAAACCCCCAAAGATGAAAATCCCTAACATCTAAGCTCCTGAAAATAGAATTCTAGAAAAAATAAATTTAAAAATTCCTTAAAAGACACCTATTTACATTTTTAAAAGGGGACTTACTTCAGAAACATAAAAACATAACAAAACACTTCATAGGTCTTTTTAGACAATAGAATAGAAAATAACATTTTTGAGAGCAAAACACTCAGGAATACTGAAGACAGCTGGGTGAGTAAAAATGAGTTGAGTCAAAGATCTACATCCATAAAGGCTGGAGAGTACAAAGGTACTTCACTGTGGCTGCTACGTGCCTGTATCCAGTTTTATAACTGCACTCATCTGGAATACTGTCCAACCACTTAACTCTTGACAAGACTAAGATTCACTGTGTATGTAGTCACCCATAAGCCAAGACCCCGAGAAACGTCATCCTTCACAGATCACTACCAAGTTTCAACACACACACTCACCAGGCTTCTGCCCTACATGCTGTCGCAATGCACTTTCAAGGAGCAAAATTTGCAAAAAAGACATAAAACAAACTTTAACTCTCCAAAAGTCTTTACACAATTCATATCTTCAGTTTTGGAAATAATGTGAAGATAAAGTACATAGCATAGCCAATTGTGTAAAAAAAAAAAAAAAAAAAAAGCTGAAAATCTTAAAAAGTGGAAAAAAATTCTAAGAGAGAGTAAAAAAGACAGTTTGACACATGACAAAGCATAACCAGAGATGGACCATGGGCAGGGCAGTGCAGAGGTGACTTCCGCCACCCTACACTGTTCTGAATCCTGCATGGTGGTCAACAGCAGCTTGCTTTTTTCAGGTGTGGCCCTCCGGGCAGAGCAAGTCCACATGCATGTCCACATGCATTTCCACATGGTTTCTGACTTGGCACATGCTGATATGAACACCCCTATTCTATTTTCCCATTTTCTGAGCCACCCTTCTATGCTGCTTTATACATTCAGATGCGCATTCCACTCAAACTCAAACTCAAAACACACATTTATGGAAACAGTACAGGTGATCAAACAGCAAGACTGTGTCTTCTTGTCCCACCAGGAACATGATTATTTCAAACCAATCAGTAACCTTCTTGGCTTCTGCAAAAAATGTAGCTTTAATTCATTAAAAGCTCTTGGAATTTCTTTCAAGGGAAGGAGTGCCAATGACAACTTTTCAACTGCAGCTTTAGTTCTTGCCAAAATGCATGGTCAATCCCTTCATCAGAATTCAGGTTTCTACCCCTCTTGTATAGCCTTTCTCTCTCTCTCTCTCTCTCTCTCTCTCTCTCCCTCCCTCCCTCCCTCCCTCCCTCCCTCTCTCTCCCATGGGAATTGTAATTTTTGGAATATCAGTTTTTAGGATTTCAACCTGTCAGGACTGTGATTTTGGGAATGAGGATGGACACTGTTTTCACATAAGCACATGGTAGAATTGCCACCCACATGGCCCAGCTTGTATTCTGCTGCAGGAAGTAGAGTCGGGGGTGGGAGCAGGGGTCCAGGAACAGGCAGAGCTTTCAAAGAACAAGAACTCTTGCTGTCAGACAAGTGTAGTCTCCAAGCCTCTTCCATATTTAGAACCCACCTTTCAACAGCTCTTCTCTTGGGAAGTTCGGTGATACTTAGGTAACAACTCATGCTCACAGATCTCACTGGTATGCACAGATGGCCTGGGTATATCTGTACCCCAGGTGTCTTCAGAGGACTGTGCTTCTCAGAGCCAGCTCCACACCCATCCCCACCAGGCACGTCTTGTGCCTCTGGCTTTCCCAGCTCCCAAATGTTCTAGGTCACTAGTCTGTCACTGGGACTAGTGAAGCTACCCACAGAATTTTTATCCCTTTATTTTTTTTCTCATCAATACTTTGGAAGGCAATTGCCTTCTGGGCAGTATGTGTTATTTTCTTAAAATGAAATGTGAATTCTAGGAACACTTATAATCCACCAAGTAAAATCCTGATTAATGATCCTATTTTGGCCTTGTGAAAGCTCTAACAAAATCTATGCTGTCTGTCATGGTGGGAGGGCACGGTCATGAAATAAAATTTCCCACCACCATTATCCAGAAGGGCAAGTGTTCCCAGGACAAACATGGGGGTATCCTGAGGTGGTGGGCACCTCTGTCTGCTCTAAACTCCCACGTGGTTGGCTACACTGCTGTCATTTGGCAGTAGAGGGGTGAAAACAGCTTTGTGACCACCTGGAAATCACTTCCCACGTGAGGAGTTTGAGAGTTGAGGCACAGAGGCTGTGGCCTCAAGGCACAAGGGGTCACAGTGTTAGTGTTACAAAGTCTCCTCCATGGCTTTCCCAACATATACTGGAGAGCAGGGGTTAGAGCTCTACACCTCCTACCTAGACTGCCCAGTCCCAATTTTAAAGTCAAATTCCCTAAGAGTGAAGTCTTAATAGTACTATTTGGTCAACTTTCAGTAAGTTTCCAACTGCACAGCCACAAAAAGAGCAAAACTGGGGCTTCCCAAGGCAGAACATGGCCTTGGTATCAGCCAGGGCTAGAATGAGAATCCAGGCTCACACACACAGGCCACGGGACCTGGAGCACAGTGCCTAGCCTTTTCAGGATGCTGAACTTTCTTAAGAGGATGGTGAGGTCACTAACACCTGCCCAACAGGATCACTGTCAATGCTGAAGTCTCCTAAGCAAAGAGCCCGAGATGGTGCCTGGCATTCGAGAGTCCAGGATCACTGTGTTCTTATGCTGGTTTGGATATGCAGCAGGGTGATGTCAAATAGGACCCCATAAACTGCACCTATGTACCTAATAGACATTTCAGGGCCTGCCAAGGGCAGAGGACTGGGCTGGGCACAGTGACAGAGCAGGGAGTTGGCAGTGGGGCCCCAAATTACTGAGCCCATTCCAGCACCCTGAAACAGCTGATCACGAGAGTCACAGCTGACACAATGTGAGCCAACATCAAGGCCAGAGGAACGGCTACACCTAAGTGATGGTGGAGTGGCTGCTGAGGCCATCCACCATGATTCAGTCCACAGAAAGTTTCATTTAAATAAAATCCACACAGGCATCAGCGAGAACCAAATACCACAGTAAGACCCAAGTAATGCGTGCTACATCCAATTTGCACAGACAGGGATGTTGACAGAAGTTAGAAATTTTCAAGAACATCTTGAACTGAACATTTCAAACTGAAATAAACATCTGGCAACTTCTCCAAACCTCACCTTCTGAGGACACGTCTTAAAACCACTTCCGCAAGTTAAATGCTATAAATCTTCTCAGGCAAATATGTTAGAACAAATTTTTGGCAGGTATGGATTAAGCCAGGAAAGGAGCTTTGGGGAGTTCCCTGCCTTGATGACACCTCTTTAGGAAGGGAGTCACCATCAAATGGCCTGATGCACAGCTCATGGTGGACACAGTGCTTGGGGCAAGGCTGAGATTGCGTCAAAGGCCAAGCTGACAAGACAAGGTAAACGGCCTCACTAGAGAGGGAAGGCCTTGCACACCAATCTGCCTGAAACTCCACAACCTTTGCCAGAGTAAGCGTGCTGCCCTTAACTGCATAGGCAGCTAAGGGCCTCACAGAGGCGAGCAGGAGGGCCTGCTTTCCTTCCACAGCTCAGACTGCAAATGTCAGGGAGAGGAGTGAGGAGCAACCCCCCATGAAGACCACGCATTCAGTCCAGCAGCTCTTGACACCTGCTTCCTTTGGACAGACAGAGCCTGCAGAGCATTCGACACACTGACTGAGAAGTGAGCCTGGCCCAGTGGGCAGACTCACGTGCAGCCTGAACAGGTGACACAGCGTGACACATAGCATAAGGACACCGAGTGACGGCCTCACTGTCTCCACACTGACCATTTACACCCTCAGGACCCAGTCCTAGCACAAAATTCTGTCCCCCTAAGGCTGCCTGAAAAAAAATGAAAAAGAAAATCCCACAGAACACCAACAGGTACCCCCAGTGCAATCAACACATCACCATGTTCACGTCTGGTGGAGACCTGCCTTCCACAGGACCCTAACAAGGGACCCTACTGCACCTAACCCTCTGAGGCCCTTGTGCTCTAACCCGTCCATTCAGGGCATCTGCCCCAAACGCAGGAACCTGAAGCCCAGCCTGGCAACAGTCCCTCTCCTGGAGGAGAATCATCCTGCCTCTCAAAGATGCTGCTCCTTGGTAGGGGCTGCATCCTTCCTATCAGAGCAAAGGGATGGAAGAGGCCCTAGCAACAGCCCAGCTCAGCCCAGGGCCCCAGGTTAGACTCCCGGGCCTAGGACCATGCAAGAACTCACCGTGGGTAATGTTCAACTCGTTGCCGATGGCTAAACTCCAGACTTTGCCTCTCACGCTCGGAGGGATTCCTTGCCACCACAGGTCTCGAACCTTCCTAGAGCACCACCTGCACAGGACAGAACAGGAGTTCCTGAGCATGTGCTCCAAGGAGAAAGCCTAGTGTGTCTGCATGTGCCCTAACACACACCACCAGCAGTGAGGGTGGCACCCCCGACCTTGGAGAGCCTCATGTCACCTTCCAGGGGCACTCGCTGAGACAGGTACTGAAGGGCATAGCGGGAAGCACCACAGAGGACCACACACCTTCCAAACCAATTTCTGAATGACCAGATTATGCTCATGAAGGATAGGAAGGACTTTCTGAGCAGAAAACAGATACAAGGAATAACCTGGCCTCTTGCAGGACCACATACAGCTGAGCCTGGGCACAAAGAACAGCAGCCCTGCTGCAGAGCTGGAGGTGGGAGGCAGGTCCAGGGCCTCTCAGGGAGAGCACTAAACCCTGATGGCAGAGTAACTCTGCTAACCCAGAACATTCTGCACAGTGCAGTTGTACAGGTCTACTGGTCATGATGAACACATATTGCCGAAGACCAGATAGTGTAAAGGCATGCAACTCCACGGTGCTTCTGAATGCAGCACAGCCAGAACAGCACCAGCTCAGAAACTACAGAAACAAGGCTGCATCCTAATTCAACCGTGCCTTGTGGATCCAGAGATACTTAGTTCTCCTCTCTAAAATCCAGAGGACATACATTCCTAAACATTATAAAGGCAATCTACGCTAAGCCCATGGCTAATATCATTCTAAATGGTGAAAAACTGAAAGCGTTCCCCCTAAAAACTGGAACAAGGCAGGGATGCCCTCTTTCACCACTTCTATTCAACATCGTCCTTGAGACTCTAGCCAGAGCAATCAGACAAACCAAAGAAATTAAAGGGATACGAATAGGAAAAGAAGAACTCAAACTATCCCTGTTCGCTGATGACATGATTATATATTTAGAGGAACCTGGAAATTCCACCAGAAAACTTTAGAACTCATAAGTGAATTCAGTAAAGTAGCAGGTTACAAGATCAATGCTCATAAATCCAATGCATTTTTATACATAAGTGATGAATCTTCAGAAAGAGAAATTAGGAAAACTACCCCATTCACAATAGCATCGAAAAAAATAAAATACTTGGGAATCAATCTCACAAAAGAGGTGAAAGACCTCTACAATGAGAACTACAGAACACTAAAGAAAGAAATTCAAGAAAACCTTAGAAGATGGAAAGATCTCCCATGTTCCTGGATAGGCAGAATTAATATCGTCAAAATGGCTATACTACCTAAAGTGCTATACAGATTCAATGCAATTCCAATTAAAATCCCAATGATGTACCTTGCAGAAATAGAGCAAGCAATTATGAAATTCATCTGGAAGAATAAAAAACCTAGAATAGCTAAAGCAATCCTCAGTAGCAAGAGCGAAGCAGGGGGTATTGCAATACCAGATCTTCAACTCTACTACAAAGCAATAGTAACAAAAACGGCATGGTATTGGTACCAAAATAGACAGGTAGATCAATGGTACAGAATAGAGGACATGGACACAAACCCAAATAAATACAATTTTCTCATACTAGACAAAGGTTCCAAAAATATGCAATGGAGAAAAGATAGCCTCTTCAACAAATGGTGCTGGGAAAACTGGAAAACCATATGCAATAGAATGAAATTAAACCCCTATCTCTCACCCTACACAAAACTCAACTCAAAATGGATCAAGGACCTTGGAATCAGACCAGAGACCCTGCATCTTATAGAAGAAAAAGTAGGTACAAATCTTCAACTTGTTGGCTTAGGATCAGACTTCCTTAACAGGACTCCCATAGCACAAGAAATAAAAGCAAGAATCAACAACTGGGATAGATTCAAACTAAAAAGCTTTCTCTCAGCAAAGGAAACTATCAGAAATGTGAAGAGAGAGCCTACAGAGTGGGAGAATATTTTTGCCAACCATACCTCAGATAGAGCGCTAATTTCCAGAATCTATAAAGAACTCAAAAAACTCTACACGAAGAATACAAATAACCCAATCAACAAATGGGCTAAGGAAATGAACAGACACTTCACAGAAGAAGATGTACAAGTAATCAACCGATATATGAAAAATGTTCAACATCCCTAGTAATAAGGGAAATGCAAATCAAAACTACCCTAAGATTTCATCTCACCCCAATTAGAATGGCGATTATCAAGAACACAAGCAACAATAGGTGTTGGCGAGGATGTGGTGAAAAAGGAACACTCATACATTGCTGGTGGGGTTGCAAATTAGTGCAGCCACTCTGGAAAGCAGTGTGGAGATTCCTCAGAAAGCTTGGAATGGAAACACCATTTGACCCAGCTATCCCACTCCTTGGTCTATACCCAAAGGACTTAAAATCAGCATACTACAGAGATACAGCCACATCAATGTTCATTGCTGCTCAATTCACCATAGCCAGATTGTGGAACCAACCTAGATGCCCTTCAGTTGATGAATGGATAAAGAAACTGTGGCATATTTATACAATGGAATATTACTCCGCAATGAAGAATGATAAAATTATGGCATTTGTAGGCAAATGGTCGAAATTGGAGAATATCATGCTAGTGAGATAAGCCAATCTCAAAAAACTAAAGGACGAATGATCTCGCTGATAAGCGGATGAGGACATATAATGGGGGTGGGAGGGGTTAGCATTAGGTTTAGGGTTAGGTTTAGAGTTAGGCTAAGGAGAGCGGTAAGAATGAAGGAAAGAAGGACTGTATAAAGGGAAAAGGGTGGGAGGGGTGGGGGGAAGGGGAAAAAAAAGAAACATCATTACCCTATGTAAACGTAAAAAAATTAAAAAAAATAAAAAAAATAAAAAATAAAAAAAAAATAAAATCCAGAGGACAAACCTCCCCACAAGGACTGCAGTGAAGGGTAAATGGATAAAATACAAAGTGCCCAGCACAGGGCCTAACATAGTCAGTGAGCATCTGGACCACCTTCAACACAGGGCAAGGGCACAGTGGGCTCGGCCACCATGAAGGCAGACATCAAGGGTCTGAGAGAGAACCTCAGCCCTTGGCACTGGGTTCCATTTAAGAAAGAGCCTTTAGTGTTGCTGGCAGCATCGAGTCTTTGAGGGCCAACACCTAAAAAAGCAGGTTCTCAGCACAGCATCTTCTCCTAGTAGAGCCCCTCAACCCAGCCTCTGGCCCCTATAATGAGAATTACACCAGGTCAGAGTCAGAATGAGCCTCTAGCATCACAATATGCAAGAAACGAGCAGAGGCAAGCTGGCCTCCAAGCTCCCCAACAGCCTCTACATGGCCCCGCCCTAACACGACTGTCCCCATGTGTCCCAACCCAGCTGACTACACAGGAAGAAAACAAGACGTACAGCTGACCCTCAGAAAGGATGCTGCAGCTGCTGTCTCTGCTGGAAGTGCACTCTGCACTATCTGTAGGTCAACATGAAAGACAACCTGGTCTCTACCCTCAGGGAAGAAGACAGAAGCTTGAGCAGACAGCACAGGGCACCCCAGGGAATCTTCCACAGATACCTAGAGCTGGAATAAGGACAGGAGAGTCTTTCCTGGGAAGACTGAGCTTTAGAGAACAAACAGCAATCAGTAAGACAGGAGGTCCAGGACACGACACACCAATGAACCATCGAAGGCCCTGAGGCCAAAAAGCATCAACTCTGGGTGGGGGCCCCATAGGGACAGGGCCAGCCCCAACTGAAGCAAAGAAGAGGGTGAGACGCAGAGGCGGGGGGTCCTGTCAGCTAAGCTATAGAGTTCAAATTTAACATTGTGCATCAGAGGAAGCTACTAAAATGTTAAGAAGGGAGGACACAGGTGTGCTGAGTACCAGGTAAACTAGAAGGGGCTGTCATAGCATCCAGGCAAGAAACCACAGGGCTGGACCAAGGCAACTGATGCTCATCCACCCAAGGCTTTGCTACAAGCTCAGTGACCACAGTTGTGACCTGCAAGCTGGAGGAATGGCCTACAGCACAGCATCACCCACAGAATCAAACCTTACATGGTTTCCCAGTTGGGCAAGATCTCATTATTCCAGGTGAGGACGGCGTTTCCAATGCTTTCTTCTACTTTGCATCTTTCCTCCAGTTGCTTTTTCCTCCGCTGGGCTTCCTTAAGCTCTAGAAATCACAATTAAAAGGAGGAAAAAAACATCTATTAATTAACACACACCATGTTCAAGCTGGGTGATTTTTCTCAAAGAGTCAGAATGCAAGAAAATCAGGAGGTCACTGCATTAGAGTGAGTGAGCGCTCCCAGGGCTCATTTCACACCCCAGGACCTGGTCTGCACAGCACCATCCTGCTTTAGTAAGAGTATATAGCACAAATCCAACTCAACCAAAATCACTGACACATCATCCATCAGAGCAAACTCAACCTGCTATGCTCCCTCCCCACCTCTTCCAAATGTGACCTCTAGGCTCACTTCTAAAAGTCCAAGCATCACTCAGTTACTTAATGTGTAAGTAGCAACTCTGAAAAAGACCCTTTACTTAGTTTATCTATACTCCATAGCAATCTACACAACCATGAGGTCTGCATCCATGGATTCACCCCACCAGAGAAAGAAAACACTGGGGAAAAATATCGCATCGATACCACATATGTACAGACATTTTTCCTTGTTATCATTCCCTAACAATAGAATGTAACAACTAGTTACAGGGAATTTACATTTTATTAGGTAACCCACACATGATTTACAGAATACAGGAGGATGTGCATAGGTTACATACAGATTTTACATGTGAGACTTGAGCATCTGCAGATTCTGGTGTATCTGCAGGGTATCCTGGAACCGATTCCTCAGAGATACCCTGAACAACTGTATTGTATGTATGGCAAAATACACATAACATAAAATCTATTTTAGCCATTTTGACATACAGCTCAGTGGTATTAAGCATGCACACTGCTGAGCAGCCATCACCACCACTCACTCCGTGTCTTCATCTTTCCCAAGCCCCTTCCCAGCCCCAGCAACCACTGTCCTCCTCTGTCTCTATGAATCTAACAACTCTAGGGACCCCAGAAGTAGAACCATGAACAATCTGTCCTTTTGTGACTGGCTCATTTCACTTAGGATAACATCCTCAAGGTTGCTCCAGGTTGTGCCTATGTCACAATTCTTCCTTTTAGGGTCACATAATGTTCCACTGTATGCATACACCACAATTTATTATGGGTACTTTTTTTTGGTAGAGCTGGGGATCAAACCCGGAGCTTTGCACATGCTAGGCAAGTGATCTACCACTAAGCCACATCCCTAGCCCTAATATATATACCTTTAAAATATCCTGGAATCACAGATTTTCAGGAATTGCAAGAGATTTTGTCAAATCCAAATCCAATTTTATTTACAAAGAAAATTGTAAATAAAGAAAACAGATGTCTGCACATCGCCACTGGCTGAGCTTTCTACTGTGGAACTCTTACCTATGCAGTCTCTTCTTAAGTGTTACCATCTTAAATAAAGTTATCAGGAATGACTAGGAGAAGCATACACCATGTAGTTTTATGGAAAACTACAATTTCAGGATATCAAAGCACTCAGCAAAGTTCAGGTTCTTGAGATCCAAAAGGCAAAAAGAAAATAACAAGGGAGACACAGAATCTGGTGCCCATGACCACACAGTACCTCGCTTCTTGGCCTGTACCACCATTTCTTCATACTGCTGCCTGTGCTTCTGGGCTTCTTCAGCTGGTTTTGCTGGGAGGTTTCTTGACAGGAAAAAAAAATGGATTTTTACCATTATAAATACCAAATAAAACTCTTGGCAGGAAAAAACACTCCCCTTACCACTCCCCAAAAATTAAAGCCCAAAGATCTAAAGCTAAATTTTTAAAAATTATGGTTCTTTCATAAAATAAATGTTTCTTTACAAAAGCAAAATGCTCACTGTAAAACAACTAAATTATAAATAGTCCACAAAAGAAAATGTCAAGGGGCTGGGGTTGTGGCTCAGTGGTAGAGCGCTTGCCTCATACATGGGGCACCAGGTTCAAACCTCAGCACCATGTAAAAAAATTAAAAGCATTGTGTCCATCTACAACTAAAAATTTTTGAAAATTTAAAAGAGAAAAAGAAAATGACAATTACCCATAGTTGCTTTTTCACCCCACTCTCCAAGAGAGACACTTTGACATAACCACAAAGCTAACTGCTGCAGTCAACCCTGCAGGGCAGGCCTGCACAGCACAGAGAATGCGCGCACACACGCGCGTGCACACACACACACACACAGGTGGGTTGTTAAGTGTGTGAGTTTCCTATCAGCTCTGCAGCTCCTTCAGCATCTTTCATACACAATGTATGCCACAGCCGTGCACCTCTTATTTAAGATAGTACAATATATGCTCATTCAGAAACGTGTGTGGATGGAGCCTGTCAGGATCGTGGGGCAACAGCATCTGGCCTGTGTGCTCCTAAAATGTGACCCACATTCCCTGGAGAGCCTGCATCACTGCCACTGGCTGCAGAACGTGGTCAGTCCCTGCCCACACCTCACAGCACTGAAAGGACTGGCCTTCACAGCACAGCAGCTTTGGCCAGTGGCCAGTGGCCTATACTTGATTTTCCTGCCCTCTACTTCAGGGTCTTCCTACACCTAGTTTCCAAGAACTAAGAATTAATAATACAAGACACATTCTTTAGACTTGTTTTAAATTTCAGGGATGGGCAGGAGCCTTAGGAATTAACTAGACTAGTATTTTACAACCCCTTTTCTTCCTTCTTTTTTTTAGCAGGGGACCTTCTACTCCAACACAATGTTCTATAGAAAACTCAGTACTTAATGACCTATCAGTTGTGATCTGACCTGATGGAGCAATGCCTAGTACCCCAGGAGGGTCTCCAAACAGGTTCTCCTCATAATGCAGCAGGAAATCCGAGGCCCAAAGAGAGGGGTCCTGCCTCAGATCACCCACAAAAAATGCTCAATGCAATACCAAGGAACCCCATACGCCAGCCCAGGAATTATCCTGCAATACATAGGCACCTCCAAAACACCACTGGACAGCACTTCTCAGGGCATCTCGTATTTACAGACCAGCTCAACATTTATAATATCTAGTTAACTATTAAATACTAAATTAAAAAGGGTAATCACCTGAATGGAAAATCCTGGTCAAGATATCTATGCTAAAGGGTACTTTTCCAAGTCAGCCATACGACACCATAACAGAACATATGTGGACATGGACCATAAGCGCTTATGGCCTACTCTGCTCCTGTCTTGTGTCCCTCATTCTTCTTTACTGAAAAGGAGACCAGCACACTGCCTTATCTACTAAAACAGACACCACAGAGGCCCTTCCCAAGACTCACGCTGGTCTATCTTCAAGGATGAGTGCAGTGGTGGAAAGTGGCTCAAAATCAAGATTCTTCCTCACATTCTGCCTTGGAGAGGGTGGCCTGCTAGGTCTTCCAGCTTTGTCTTCATATTCCTAGGACAAAGAAATGAGCAATGACTCTGGGTCCAGCTATTTCTGATATTATGAGTCCTTCCAAAAGCAACAAAGTTGTTTTGTAGTGAAAGTGCTTTAAGTTGATTCTGAGGATGTGGCACTGGCCTTCCTGCACTGAGAAGGAAGCACTATGTTGAAGGGATCCCATAGTTCTGCAGTCAGGTCAGTGCTTCATGATGCAGGAAGTTGTGAAGGGTCCTAGTATCAAAGAAGCCCCTTACAAGGACCCACCAACTCTGATTCGGGTCTACACTCCTCCTGATGATAGGCTTGTCTGCTGTCTTCTGAGATCTATAATATGTAACTGATTATTGAATGGCCACTGGGAAGTCATGGCAGCACACTGTTATTTAAGTAATTTTGCCAATGCCCTGAAAAACCTAAGTGCAGCCTCCATGCCCACTGAGTCACCAATTTGTTCCATGGACTGCAAACACAAAGGCTTAGTCACACCTGGTGACCCACATTCAGACACTCAGTCAAAGGATTTAGGACCAGTAAGTTGATGCTTCTGATACGGGGGTAGAAGGCACCCTTGGCTCCCTGCAACATTAGAAAATGGTATAATCCCATTGCCATTACAGACAAGGCTCTCAAGACCGTCCCTTAACAGAAGACAGTCTAGCTGGGAAGACAGGCAAACAAATGTGGAACTAACCTAGACTTCAGCACGCATTCCAGATGGCAAGAGCAGCACTGACATGAGGTAGCAGTGCACTACTAAACGAATCTTACTGACACCAGCTGTAAAGGGATGTGACTGGTAATATTATTTTGCAAGCAATTATTCTCTCAGCCAGCAGGGCCTATTGAGGCTTGTAGAAAAGTAGAAAAGAAAAATTGTTTTCTCAAAATATGGAGGTTATGGGAAACAGGTGAGCAGTCAGTTTCTGTACACCCTTCCTGCTCAAGGTCAGATGTAGGCCCCTGCTTGCCTTGCCTTACCATGGTTCCACTGAAGTACTGAGAGAACAAACTTACTAGCTCGTGGGTCAATTTCTGAGTAGACATCCTGGGCAGGCACAGTAGTGACAGTGTAGCACTAAGCAGCAGAAAGCTTCAAGCTCCATGTCTGCAGATAAATCTTCCATTTCATAGGAAATCTACCAAAAGCTGCATGCTATGAAAGATCCTGAGACATATTACGTTCTGACAAGAATCAGTAACAATACCCATAATTTGCTATTTACTGGCTATCTACTGAGCCTGGTCTAGTGAACTGGATGCCAATGCCAAAGATGCTGGACCCAACAGTCAGATGTTCTAGAATGTGGCTATCTGTCCCATGTGCTCTGCGTGTCTCACTGTGTCTCCATAACTTTCTGTGTGGCAAGTGTCACCCACTCTTCACAGAGGGCAACTGAGGCTTGATGTACAAGCTGGCGTGCAGAGCCATTTACTCTGCCACTCTGAGCAGGCCCAACCTCCTTTAAGAATATACTCAGGGGCTGGGGAGATAGCTCAGTTGGTAGAGGGCTTGCCTTGCAAGTACAAGGTCCTGAGTTCAATCGCCAGCACAGCAAAAAAAAAAAAAAAAAAAAAAAAAAAAAATACACTCAAACACGTGTGGAGTTGCAGAGGGAAAAGGGATAGTTCTCCTTGGGTCAGTTGTGGCCTCTAGAGCTAGATAGGCTTGGGAGCAAACTCAGGTCCACCAAGCACCAGCTATGACTCAGACAGAGTACTGCCAAGGAATCCCAGAGCCTTGCTTCCACATCTACAAAGTGGGTACAGGCACTACCAGAGCAGGCTGCTAGAGTACCAGGACAAGCTTGCCTGCACAGAGTGCCTGCAGTGCACAGGGCCTGGGCAGCAGGTGCCACTGCCTGTCTCCTCCCTCAGACCTGAAACGACCCTAGGAGGCAGGGAAAATACTCCAATGCCAAACAACAACGCAAAGTCTGCAACAGCAGATATGAAAAGTAGGAGTGAAAGGGGATACATGCCTAGATTCATGACCAGAAACATCAGATCTCCTCAGTTGCCACTGCTTACTATTATCACGAACAATAAGCAGTGGCAGCTGACAAGGCTGAAGGGTCAAGCACTTTCCAAGGGCCTTACACACACAGTTAACTCAATTTAGCCTTCCCAACAGTTCTCTGTAGAGAGAGGAGATGCCACCATCCCCACCTCCAAGATGGCACTGTGGAAGCCAGAGACATTAACAACCCAACCAGCGGATAAGTGGGGAAGCTAGGTCAAATGCCAAGCATTTGGTTCTGTGGCCACGTTTTTCACCACAGAATTCCTCTAAGCCACTCAGAGACAGGAGTTGAAGTCATTTCATCATGTTCAGCCCGAGTAAAGCTTCCAACCATGACAGAACCTATGACACTGAATTAAGTGCACAGTCAGCGAAGACAGAGGGTCAGACACAACCGTTTAATCACACAGAATGACGCATGATTAAAATAATGGAGGAGGCCTGGCCTGCCCATACTTGAAATCTCAGAGCCTTTGCAAAGCCCCAAGCAGCATTTCCAAGTACAAATGGCTTTTGGAATAGTCACAGGTCCTGCTCCAAACCTGGGTGTCCTCCATGGTCACAGTAAGCTTACTGTCCTAGCCAGACAGACCAACTCCAGAACAATAAGAAGACTATACCCACTGAGGACCCTGGGAGGGGTGAAAAACAACTTGACTGAGGAGTGTCAGCATCAGGTCAGCACATGATATGGCAGGTACTGAAGTCTTGGAAGCAAAAATAACTAGTTCTAAATTTGGGCTTTGACCTTAGGCAAGTCATCTGGACTATCTCAGCCCCCTCACTACAAATGGTAGCAACTGTGAAGCCCACTGTGATAGTCAACCTGGTCCGGCAGCCTGCTAGAATAATGAACCCTTTCTGTGTGCCAGGCAAAATCAATTGAGTCCCTGCTTCAATCCAACTTACCACTCCAAAGATTCTTCTGCAAGGGACCAAGTCAGAAGTCTCTTGGTTTAAACCAAGTAACAATGCTCTGCATTGCTGGACTCATCAAAAGTCCTGCAGGTTAATCAGGAAAACAAATTACCCATCCAGGTCAACTGCTGCCTGGTCCACCATAGACAATGGCACAGAGAATTCAGAACAGAATTCTTCATAGTCCTAGGGCAACTCTGTTCAATTGGTCACAAAAGCATTAAAAATAAATAAATAAATAAAAATAAAAATAAAAAAGAGTGCATAGGCTGGTGTGCTAGCACATGCCTATAACCCCAGTAACGCAGCAGGCTGAGGCAGGAGGACCACAAGTTCGAGGCCAGACTCAGCAACTCAGCAAGACTCTGTCTCAAAATAAAAGGGCTGGGGATGTAGCTCAGTGTTAAAGTATCCCTGGACTCAAACCCAAGGACAAATTTAAAAAAACAAAATAGAGTACATTTAGTGAGGGCAGTTTGATTCAGTTCTATACCTAGTTATATCTGGGCACCGAGTCTTGCCTTGAATTGTCTAATGGGGTCATTTCAAAAAAAGTTTGCAAGTCACTCATTTAAAAGTTCCTGCCCTGAGTTGTCTAATGACTCCTGTAGGGGAAGACAAGACCTTGACAGCCCAATAGAAGCAGCACACAGAACATGTGACCCTTAACCAGGGATGAGGTTGCAGGTGTAGTCAGATAATCAAGCCCACAGGGAAAGGCAAGCAGGGGGGCAAGGGTACCTGAGTGGGGCCTCAGCTCCTGGCAGATTTAGCAGGCTGGAGAAGAGAAGGGGAAACACATAGAAAAGAGAAGCTTGTTTGTGAAGAGGCCACATGGGGCCCAGCTCTTTAGAGCCCTCAGTCCCCAGCTTTGTATAGCTCTCTGCAGGAACAGTAAGGTGCGGGTGGAAGATAAGGCACAGGGGAGAGAAGAATGCAGGAGGACAGAACAACAGGTGGTGGGAGGACAGAAGGAACCAGGGCAACAGCCCATAATGGGTGCCATTTTAGCAGAGACAGGAAAGGTCCAGGCCAGATGCCAGAGGCAGAAGGGGCACCCAGGAGCAGACTGATTTGTGGGTCAGCACGGGCATCCTAAATGGGCAACAGTGATGAGATAAAGTTGTTCTATCCAGAACAGATGGACCGGACAACAGCTTCCTAAAGCTCATAGATAAAAGCCCCCATAGCAGGAGACCAGGCTTACAGTGGGGCCCGAGGGCAGGGTGCGAGTGTGATGCTTACAGTGATGCACCGCCAACAGCTGGACCTTGTCTGCAGAGGCTGCCCTGGGTCAAGGGCCAAGAGAAGGGCAAAGCCTGCCTCAATAGACATTCGTGTTAAGGAGAAAAGACCAGGATTCTCAAACAATGAAAAGGAACTATTCCAAGCAGAAAGAAAAGATGGGTTGTCAATGCTACTTACAGAACTGGAAAAGTGCTATAAATACAGTCAATCATGCCAACACCCTGACTAGTAGAATGCCCCAGCTTCTTGGAATCTATTTTAGCCAGGAGAAAGGTCATCGATCAGAAGTTCATGTCTCTGACTTGGCTGTGACAGAGTCAAGACCAGTCTATTAACATAACCTCAAGGGGTTTTGGGAAGGATTTTGACATAAAAGCCACCCTCAGGTGGACCATCCCAGTGGTGTCTTGACCTGCCAGTGACAGCACAATCACCACACCTGCTGCGCCTGGTGTCCCAGGCCGAAGACCTGGCAGCCTGCAGGGCAGCGCTGGGGCTAGACAAAGCTGCTGGGAGCACTTTCTCTGCCCTCCATGCCTGCATCCTCCTCTGCTAAATGTGAAGATGAAATGAGGATGAGTAAGCCTCGACATGCAGCCTCCATGGTGCCCAGAAAAACGATGGGAGGAAGGCTACCACTCTATTACTGTAAAATTACCTTTCAAAGGGGTACTTAAAATAGAGTTGTGGTAAAGATCAAATGAGATTGAAGTGCTGTCACAGGGCAGCTGGTTTCACACACTGCCATAGTAACAAGGGGTGGGCAAAGGAGCCCTGCTCTACAATCTGGGGGCTGTTGTGTCATTTGGGGGATGGGAAGAGTGGCCTGTACAGGTTTTGCAGGTGCTCAGTCCTCCAGAGGTCAATGCTGGTGACCACAGCAGAGGCAGGGCCCACCAGGAACACCTGTGCTGCAGCTCCTCTGCAGGTTCTCTGGTATAACTCCCACACAGCACTCTCACAGAGGCATTGTCTAAGTTACCCGGAATGCTGGCATGTGGAGAAGCAGCTCTCAGGAGACCTTTCCTAATCATCAAATTTCTTACAAAGCATCAACAATGTGTGTCCTGGTGAGTGGAATATACTAACAGCAGCATTCTGGGAAGCCCAGTCCCTCCTGGGGTCTGCCCACCTAGCTGGGCCTGGGGCAGGTGCAGGCTGATCTCCCCAGACTCCCTCCAAAGGCAAGACCACCCTGGGGCCTGAACTGACCTGCTCCGGAATCAGGATGCAACAGAACTTGGGGTGGCAAGAATGAGGGCAGGAAGGATGTGTCTGCGTTAAAACCGGACCTGGGAGAGGTGTGGAGCAGACACAAAGGATGGCAGGAAGAACGGGCACCGCAGCCCCATGCAAGCCTGGCCGGTGGACGAGGCACATGCTACGCTGTGCGCACGCCTGCACCGGGCCGGTGGGCGCGCTCACACTCACACTCACACGCGCGCGCGCACCGCAGCCCCAGGGCCAGCAGGGCAGGCGGGGGCGCCCGGGCGGACTCACCATGAACGCCGGGCCTCACAGGCGCGCGGCCGGCCGCCCCATGCCCGGTGGCGGCTCCCTCCTCCTGCGGCTGCTCGGCGGACCGGGCGGTGCCGCTTCAGACCGCGGCGCGGGGCGCAGGCCGCTCAATCGCGCGCAGATGGGCGCTGATCGCGCTCGGGGCCTCGGCGCTCGGGCTGGGCGGCCTAGCGGCGGGAGCCGTGGCGGCGGCGGGCCCTGCAGTCGCACCGGTGGAGTCTCCGGCTGGCGGCCTGCTGCACCGGGCCTGGTCAAGTCGCAGAGGGGCGCGCCTGGGGCCGAGCTCCGCCCTGCGAGGCCATACGGAGAGCAGCGCTGCGTCACCAGAGGAACTCCACAAAAACGTCAACGCTGCAACTTCTTGGTGGTGGGTGACTATGGGCTTTTTTCCCCCTTTCTGGTGCTGGGAATGGAACGGAGGCCTCCCTCATGCCAGACAAGCGGTCTAGCACGAGCCACACCACCAGCCCGTTTAATAAGGTATTTATTTTTGAGGGAGGGCCTTGCTCAGTTGCCCAGGCTGGCCTGGAACTTGGACTCCTCATGTCTCCGCTTCCTGAGTCGCTGGGATTACAGGAGTGCACATTTTATTTCTTATGCTGTACTGTGGTTCATACGTTTTCTACAGTAAGATTATTTAAAATCTCAGGGTATGCACAAAAAAATGCACACTTGACAAAGCATCATGTTTGCTTCTGGAGGCACTGCCTGGGAAGGGGCATAAACTTTTAGGGGTGACAGATTTGTTATTTTGATACACATTCGTGGAAACTAAAGAGTAGATTTCTGATCAAAGCCTGCATAGGGTCAAAACTGTTTCTGGTCAGCAGTGGGCAACATTAGGCTCTCTGCCTTGATGGACTCTCATATAAATCCCTTCATCATGAGTTCAAATTGCACACCCGCCTGGGACCCAGTAAAGTTGCCTGAACTACCAAAATGCCAGCAGAAATTTCTTCACTCAGAAGCCTATGACATACCCACCAGGAAAATCAAAAGAAGAATGACAAGTGATGGCACCCATGTGGACAAGCTGGAATTCTCACAAATCCTTGGGAAGAATGTAAAATGGTACAACCATTCTGGAAAAGAGTTGAACGTTTCTTATATAATTCAACATGCACCTACCACTCCTAGGAACCTACCCAAAAGAAATACATGCACAAAAGACCTGCATTCAAAAATTCATGGAGTTGTTCATAACCAAAAACTTAAATAATCCAACGTCCACCAACTGGGGAAGGAATAAACAGCAATGAAAAGAAACAAACTACTGTCACACACTGCTAAGGGATGAATCTCAACACCATTACAGCAAGTGGAAGATGCCAGACGAAGGCAATTTACATGGTTTCACTGACGTGAAAATTTCTTAAAGGGCTGTGCCTGGGCCACCAGAGCCAGGCCCACCACCAGACTGTGTGGGCCTATGCCCAGACACAGCACCAAGGCCAGCTGAGGGCCCAGTGCCTGGAGAACAAATGCAAATCAGTCTGGAAGTGGGAGTAGGGACTGATTGCAAACAGCATGAAATTGTTCTAAAACTCTGGATGATGAAAATCTTCTAAAACTGGATTGCAATGATAGTTGGGTATATTCTTAATAAACTGTTCAAATTTATTAATGCGTATAATGAGTGAGTTTCATGGTATATTAATTGTACTTCAAAAAAGTCATTTTTAAAAAGTAATAGATTAAAAACACTGGTTGATCCTGGCTAGTAGGATTAGGGAAGGTCTTGTTAAGAAAAAGTACCCAAATCTGGAAAGAAAGCAAAAGCACAGTCGGGGATCCCTCAACTTGCACAGAGCATCTCTGACACCCTGCTTAAAGGTCACCTAGCCCTATAGGGCAGGTCTTGTGCTACTTATTACTCCATTAAAGCCCAACCACTGTGGAGTTACACTTTAATATATAGATTTATGTTCAGTTGGAAAGATATTGCTATATTATGTTATGTTGTCTCTGCCACCTAGTTTGTTGAAACCTAATCTAGCAATCTGGTGCTGATTTTTTCTTGGCTTTTATGCCCATCTATATAAGTCTTTACATGCTCTTGCAATCAGTTTTATCATCTTATTCATCTCAAGGCACAAAACAGATCTTTGGCCCATGGTCATTAAAAAAAAAAAAAGGTGACTATGATGAAAAAAAAGGTAGAACTTTCAGACAAAGAGAATTAAGGGAGGGGCTCAGTGCTATAGAACTTGCCTAGAATGCAAAAGGCCCTGGGTTCCAGACCCAGCACCAAAAAAAGGGAACAAAGGACATACAGCTAATTAAGGTCAATACATAAACCCACTGGATACTGGTTCAAAACACACACTTTAGTACAACTGAGGAAACTGGAACAAGGCCAAGTGAAGCACATGGCAGAGGAGACACTCAAGCACCTGTGGAAACAGTGTGCTATCACATATACTATGTGCTATTACATATGGAACATGATCTATGCTCTTATGGCATTACTGGCAATCCTCTCAGATACAATTTCATGATTCTATACAAGAAATGTCTTGATTCTTAAAAGCTGGATGCAGAAGTGTTTAGGAGCAAGAAGATTTCATGACATCTTCAACTTACCTTCAAATGGTTCAGTGTTTCAAAAATACAAGCACAATAAGGTACATGTGGCAACATGTCAGCAACTGTTGATCCAAGTGTGTATATTCAAATTATTCTTTGAAATTTTTCTTGAAACTAGTAAGAAGGCTGGAGGACAGTCCTTCAGGTCTCATCTTCAATACCCATCTTTGCAGAAATGCTCCCTGCCCACCTCATCCATAGCACCCTCTCTGTTAGCACCAGGCTCTGGTTTGAGGGGCACTCATTTGTAATTGCACTATTATTTGACTCACATTACCTCACTAGACTGTAAAGCCTTTGAACTGGCTGAAGGCCAAGTGAAGCACATGGCAGAGGAGACACTCAAGCACCTGTGGAAACAGTGTGCTATCACATGAAGATAGCTGTCCTTCCATCCATCCAGCAAGCACTTGAGTGCTTTCCCCCTAGCAATTAGAGAAATGCAAATTAAAACTATGCTGAGATTCACTTCACTCCAGTCAAAATGGCAAACTATCAAGAATGTAAGTAACAATAATTGTTGGCCAGGATGTGAGAAAAGGGCACACTCATACATTGCTGGTAGGACTGCAAATTGGTGCAACCACCCTAGAAAGCAATATGGAGATTCCTCAAAACACTTGGAATGGAACCACCATTTGACCCACTCCTTGGCATATACCCAAAGTATATGCATACAGCATCCTACAGTGATGCAGCCATATCAATGTTTATAGCAGCTCAATTCACAATAGCTAAGCTAAGGAACCAGCCTAGGTGCCCTTCAACAGATGAATGGATAAAGAAAATGTGGTATATATGCACAATAGAACATTACTCAGCCTTAAAAAAGAATGAAATTATGGCATTTGCAAGTAAATGGATGGAGCTGGAGAGTATCATGCTAAGTGAAATAAGCCAGTCCCAAATAATCAAAGGTCCAATGTTCTCTCTGATATGCTAACACTATCACACAACAAGGGTGGGGGACAGAACTGAAGTTCAGAGGATTAGACAAAGGGGAAAGAAGGGAAGGGAGCAGGTAACAGGAATAAGAAAGACAGTGAAATGAATCTGACATAACTTTCCTATGTACATATGTGAATACAGCACAGTGAATCTCACCATCATGTACAAGTCTGGGATCCTAATTAGAATAAGATATACTCCATGTTTGTATAAGTATGTCAGAATTGACTGTCATGTATAACAAAAAAGAACAAATTAAAAAATAATTTAAAAAAAAAAATAGTGCTTGGCCCTAGAAATAAAGAGGAACAAGTTCCCTGTCCCAAGTTGCTCATGGACCTGTGAACAGACAGATCTGCTCAAGGGAAAGCTGAGAGGGGAGGGGAGCCCCAGGAGGCGCTGATCTAGCCTGGGAAGTCAAGGGTGACTTACTGGAAATCATGCCTGCAGCTGGAAGAGGGCTAAGCACTATGGAGTTCTGCTACAGTCATCACCCAGGGCTCCACACACTTGAGAAGTATGCTCATGCTGAGAAGCCACAGATTCAGTAAAGTTAATGGGGAGAGGGGAGATGCCCTGAGAATGTGTTGAGTATGCATTAATGTATGCTTCCCCGTGGATAGGATGGCACATGCCTATAATCTCCATTACTCAGGAGGCTGAGGCAGGAAGATGGCAAGTTCAAGGCCAGGTTGGGCAATTTAGCAAGACCCTATCTCCAAAAAATAAAAAGGGCTGAGGTGTAGCTCAGTGATGCAGCACTGAGCAATTCCTAGTACTGAGAAAAAGATGTGCTTCCCCAAACACCCTGTACATGTTGCTGTCCACCCAGCAATAATTTCTATCTCATATTTTACTTATTATTTTTTGTGGTGCAGGGGGATAAAACCCAGGGCCTCACACATGCTAGGCAAACACTCTACCACTGAGCTAGACCTACACCCCCGCCCACTATCTCATACTTTAAAACTGAGCAGCATCCCCAAGTTTGTTTCTACAGTAGTGGGAATTGAACCCAGGTCCACACACATGCTAGGCAAGTTTTCTATCACTGAGTTATATCCTCAGCCTTTTTTATTTTAAACCTAAGTTGCCCAGGCTGGCCTAACACTTGGATCCTTCCGCCTCAGCTTCCCAAGTAGCTGGGATTATGGTGTACACCACTGTGCCCAGCAGCAATGTTTAAACTATACATCATACCATGTGATGACAGGCTGACTCTACTAAATTTGAAATTTAAAGCAACAACCTAAAGTTAAGATCTTTTGTCTATCTCAAGCTAGCACTGAATTTCACATCTATTTTAGTCATGTAAAGGGAGTTTCTCCCTAAAGTTTTCTGAGTTAACCAGAGCTAATTCCCAGACTTCTTGCATCTCCACCTGCAGACTGGGTCTGTCTGCTGTGTCTATAACATTACCATCTCCACCCTTGAGGTCAGGAAGGCAAGATTGATTCATTTGTTCACTGCGGCCCCCCAGCAAACTACAAACCCAATCTTACTGCATGCCACCAGAAGTCTCAGGGATCAAATACTTATTGAAGGAACAACTTAATTTAGAGGACTGGTTAGTAAACCATGAGATAGCAACCCCAAAGATCATTATTTAGTAAGTAGAAATGAAATCATGGGAGAATATGTAAGCCTATAGGGAAATGTATATGGTGCTACAGAAAGAAGAATAAAACAATATCAATAAAATGGTATGTGGTAGATTCCAAATTAGCCATTCTCTACAGCCAGGTATTGACAAGAGACAGGTCTGGACCTAACTCTCCTGACTACGTGCTGCTGGGCTTGAGAGACAAGCAGTGAAGCAGCAAGTACATGCAGGATTTCAGTGAAGAAAAGTGCTGTGTAGAAAAGACCCAGAAGCCTGAAAAAGACTGAGCATGTGGGCATGGATCCCTTTAGACTGGGTGCTTAGGGGAACCTGAGAAGATACCAACTGAGCTGAGACCCATGACAAGGAGTTGGCCCTGGGAAGACCACGCAGAAGGTAGGACAGGGCAAGGGCAAAGGTCTGGGGCAAACAGCAAGCTAATGAGGCCAAAATGAAGTGGGGGCAGAGGAGAACTGAGGGGACTGACCACCTGTGTAGATCTTGTACCAGCATAAACTTTCATTTCTCTGTGATACAATTTGAAGGTACAGTCAGATCTTCATATCTGCAAGTTCCAAATCAACCAGTTCAAACAAATGCCAACCAAAAATATTTTTGGAAAAAACAATGCATCTGCACAGTATTTGTCATAATTCCTGAAACAACATGGCCAAAAATTATTTACACAGCATTTACATCGTATGAGGTATGTTAAGTAATGTAGAGATGGTTTAAAGTCTACAGGAAGAGGTCAGGTTATGTATTTAAGGGACTTGAGTGTCTGAGGATTTGGGGATCTGCAGAGGGCCCTGGAACCAATTTCCCAGAGATACCAAACAACGCATATACTTCACTCTCTAAGAAACATCTGGCTGGGCACAGTGGCACGTGCCTGTAATCCCAGCAAGTAGGGAGGCTGAGGCAGGAGGATTACAAATTCAAGGCCAGTCTTGGCAATTTATTAGCAAGGCCAAGTCTCAAAATAAAAAGGGTTGGAGATTAAGCTCAGTGGTATAGTGACCCTGTGTTCCATCCCCTTTAGATTTTCCAAACTGTTCTTCCAGAGTGGCTACACCACCGTGCACTCTCACCAGTGACACATGAGCTTCCAGTCAGACTACAGTGAGAGCTATTTTTGCAGATGTCCACTATCCAGTTTAGGAGGCTCTTTTCTATTCTCCTTGCTGAGAGGGTTTATTGGAAATGAACACTGAATTGTATCAAATGCTTTGTTTCCCTCAACTGATAGGCTCATGTGGTTTTCTTTAGCTTAGAACTATGGCAAATCATACTGACTAATGTCAAATGCTGAGCTGGCCTTGCATTCCCAGGATAAACCTGTTAGTCATGTGTATTGCTTTTTTAATGTTTTCTTGGATTCACTTTGTTAATACTGTATTCAGGATCTTGTGTGTGTGTCTTAAGAGATGCTGGTCTGCAGTTTGTCTTTTTAATACTGTATTTATCTGGTTTGAGTAATAACAGTCTATCATAAAATGAGTCAGGAAGTGTTCCCTCTTCTAAAATTGTTATTTTTTTTTTTTCTTCAAATGTTCAATAGAATTCACCAGTGAAACCATGTGGGCCTAGATATCTTTTTTGGAAGGTTTTTTAACTACTACTTGCTTTTTAGTAATTGAAATATCATTCTGGTTAATCTATTTCATCTTAGATGATTTATAATTTTCAAAGAAATGGACCATTTCATGTAAGCTGTCAAATTTATATACAAAGAGCTATCCAAACATTCTCTTATCTTTTTAATTTATGTGTGGTCCACAGTGGTGTCCTTTTTCATTTCTTCTGATAACTTGGTTCTTTTGTCCATTACTAGAGTTTGATCAATTTTACTGGTCAATTCAAAGAACTGGCTCTTGGCTCCACTATCATTTTCTTGCCTTAAACTCGTTATTTCTGTTCCTATGTTTATTATTTGCTTGCGTTGGGTTTGCTCTTTTATGGCTTCTTAAGATAGAAACTTAGATTACTGGTGTGAGACCTTTCTTCTTGTGAGTGTGTGTGTGTGTGTGTGTGTGTGTGTATATATATATATATATATATGCATTTTAATGCTATCAATTTCCTTTCCAAACACTGCATCCTAGAAGATGTGATTTCAAACTACTTTTCCTTTTCACTCCCTCATTAACCCATAATTTATTTAGAAGTTTGTTACTTGTTAATCTCCACATTTTTGGAGGTGTTCTTGCTATCTTTCTGTCACTCTCTCTAGTCTAATACCACTGTGGTCAGAAAACTCAGATTGAAGCATCTCATTTCAAAATATTCCCGTTTCTCTGGCCTATCCTAGTGCATGTCCATGTGTGCTTGAAACATGTGCTCTACTGCTGCTAAAGGCTGGAATGACCCTGGGCCAGTAAGACCCAGCTGGCTGTTGGTGGCGTTCAGCTCTTTCCGTGTCTGGAGAGGAGCACTGATGGTTATCTTACACTTGAAACCCCACACCACACTATGACCTTTGCTTCCAACCAGGCATATTTTGTAAAGAACTCATTAAAGAATAGTCCAGGGCTGTGTTTGTGGCTCAGTGGTAGAATACTTTTCTGGCATGTGTGATGCACTGGGTTCGATTCTCAGCACCACATAAAAACAAATAAAATAAAGGTATTGTGTCCATGTACAACTTTTTAAAAAAAAAAAAAAAAGAATAGTCCACATTTATCCAGAACAATGTACATTTTTCTTCCTGATATTCCAAGTTCCCTTCTAGTACAGGTCCTTCAGTCTGAAATATTCCTTTAGCAATTTCTTCATAGCAGGGCTGCTGGCAACCAGTCCTCTTGTAGTCTTTCACCTGAGGATCCCTTCATTTCACCTTCATTCCTGAAGGGTATTTGTGCTGGATACAAAATTCTGAGTTGACTGTTCTTTTCCTTCAGTAGTCTAAAAATGTTTTTTCATTTCCTTCTGGTCTCTGTGGTTTCTGATGAGAAATTCAGTCATTCCAATTTTTATTTCCCAATAAGTAATGCATGTTTTTCTCTGGCTGCTTGTTAAGATTTTTTTCTGAATTTTCAGCAGTTTGGTTATGACATATCTGGACATGGGCTTTTTAGGTTTATCCTGTTTGAGTGTCACTTTGAGAGTCTCTTGAACCTGCAGGTTTTATGTCTTTTGCCAAATTTGTGACATATTTAGCCACTGTTTATTCCAATATTTTTCCTGTATCACAGTCTCTCATTTTCTTCTGAAACTCCAATGACACAAAGTTAGACTTTTTAACTCTTCCATATGTTCTCTAGGCTCAGGGTTTTTGTTTTTGTTTTTTCTCTGTATTGCTCAGACTGGATAATTTCTATTAATGATCTCAAAATCCACTCCATCTTTTCTCCAGCACGTATATCCTACCAGTGAGCTTGTCTGGTTGGTCATTTCGGTTATGTTTCTCAGTTATAAAACTTCTACTCAAGAGTGTGTGAGAGGGTACTGGGGATTTAACTCACAGGCACTTTCTCACTGAACTATGTCCCCAGCCCTTTATTTATTTATTTATTTATTTATTTATTTATTTATTTTTGAGACAGGGTCTGGCTAAGTTGCTGAGGATCTCACTAAACTGCCCAAGCTGGCCTCAAACTTACAATCCTTCTGCCTCAGCCTCCCAAAGTCACTGGGATTACAGGCTTGTACCACAGTGACCATCTACACTTAGTTCTCAAATTTTCTATTTCTTCACTGTTATTTTCTATCTTCCCATCTCAAGAGTAATTGCTTTTCCTTGCTGAAACATTTTTATAATGGCTGCTTTAGCATCTTTGCTGATAATACCAACATCTGTGTAATCTTGACTTTTGTGTATATAGATTGTCAAAAGATAATTGTAGTTCATAAGCCAGGTAATTCTGAACTGCCTTCCAGATGTATTGAATATTGTATTATGAGACTCTGGGTCTTGTCTAAATGTTCACATTTTTTATTTTGGTAAGTGAGCAATCTAACTGGATTCCAGACCCAAGTTCCAGCTAGCTTCTCAGGGTTATGGTCACAAACTCAGCCACATTCTTAGTTCTTTTTGAATCTATCCCACATGTGCGCCACCCAATGACCCAGTTATCTGCGAAGTTCAGTCTTCAGTCTATGAATTCTACTTCAGGTGGGAAACACATTCCCACAACCTGGAATTCCAGGAGTTCTAACAACTTTAAAGGGTCACTTTCCTGTGCCTCTCCTCTCTACAATCCCCTAGCAGTTCCCTAGGTCTCCTCTGTCTGGTATCTAGCCACACACTTATCACAACTGTGTCTTCATCAGGGCCAGGTGGAGGTAAGACAGGATAATGTGCCAGAGCTTCACCCACTTTCTGGGGAAGAAAGCTCTTCTCATTAATTCCCTGTCCTAAGAGATCCAGTTCCCATGCTGCTTCCTTAAGACAGACTGGGTGCTGGGGTACAAGAGCACAGGGAAAGGACAATGACAAGCAGGGCCTCTGCCTGAGCGTTAGGTGCCTCTTCAGATCACACACAAGAGCTCCTTCTGGTACTCTGCCTACCTTAGTACCCCTTTCTGGGTTTGGGGCTGCCCAAGTTCAGGCTGGGGAATATCAGAGGGGAAAAAAATCAGTGAACTCAGTATCACTTCCACAGTGCTGGGAATTCTGGTCTTCCGTAGTCCACCAGCTTCCGTGTAATTCCTAGCACCCTTAACTGCTCTGTTCAGTTTCCAAGCTGCCTTCATTAGGGAGGCAGATTGAATACCCTCACTCCACAGTACCTGGAACTGAGACCTGCTCTGTCTCTGTAAACTCACTGAAATCCATTTTCCAAAGGCGTGAGGGCTGATGAAAGTGGAATTAGTTTTGTTGTTTTAGAGTTCACCTGTAGGTCCATAGCTAGCTACCCACACTGACCACTCTGATCAATGCTATCTGCAATTTGTGATGTTCTGTGACTTTCTGAGTCACCCAGACTTCTCAGAACCCAGGTGAGAATGAATGTCACTTCAAGCTCCCTTGGATTTGCTGCCTTCTGAGGTTCTCTCTTTAAGATCTAAGAGCTGACCTGAAATTCCAGAAGGCCATCCAAGACATTCCCAGTCATATGAGCCCAAACCAATAGGCCATGTACTCACCTCTGCTCCAATAAGAGTCAGATGCAGGTTATCAGAATCTATCAGCCTGTCTTTTTCTGCCGCCGTCACTGCCCCATCAGTAACTATCTCTGAGCCCTGGTCAGCCTCATCTCCTAACAATAATGCCCTTTCCTTAAACCTGTGTACAGAGTTTTGTCTAAAAGATTCATAAATTCTGTTGACTCACGTTCTTAACCTCGAGCCTCTGACATCTGTTCAAATTACAAAGCTTCACATTTACTTTTCAATGGTCTTCTTATAGTCTTTTAGGCAGCTGGATGCCTGGCTTTGGAGTTCAGGGGTAGAATCCTGACTGAAGACAAGAACAGGGCTCCTGTGTAGGTCTGCAATGAAGACCCAAGTCTAGTCGAGATGCCCTAGGGAGTGACTACGGACTAGAAGTACCTGAGAGGCGGTGCTCCAACACTTACAAGATTGGGAAGAGGAAGGACATAGCAAAGGAAATTGCAAAAGAGGAAGGATGGGACATCTGAAGGGGCAAAGGAGCGGTTAAGCTGAGGCAGTGCTGTTCATGAGTCCAGGAAACAAGGACTGAGAACTGACCACTGCACAGGGTCATTGGCAATTACTTGAAAAACTTGATTTTTGAGAAATATGCTTGATGGTACAAAAACTTCTCTGTGATCACTGCACTCTGGATTTCTTCACGTTTATCACAACTGCAATTAATTATCTGTTAAAATGTCTTTTGTTTGATCCAATGAAAGCAAGGGCAAGTAAGTCCTGTACTTCATTTTAATCCCAGGATGGATCTCCTCAGTGGCTCTGAACTGTACAGCAAATCAAAATACCAAGGAATCCAAGAAAGAAGGCCCCCTTCTGTTCACAAAGAAAAGGACAACACTTCAAGGCAGTGCCACCACCCCTGACAATCTGGCCAGAGCCCAGTGCATACAAACCCCAAGGTTGGAAACCTGAAGGCAGCTCTCTTCAAATGCATGCTCCCTACCTTTATTCTCAAGAACTCCAGTTCACCAGCAGTTAGCAAAATCTGTATGCTAGTGTGCTCTGGGCCCTTTAGCCCAGAGCTAAGTAAAGGTGAAAACGACTTATTTTCTTCCCAAATTCAACATTCCCTTCTTGCACAGGAATGGTTCTTAGATTTCAGTATGCATTAGGATTACCTGTGGGTCCCAACCCAAGAGTGTGTGTGTGTTTCAGGGCAGGTAGGAAGTGGCTGAAACCTGAGAATCTGCATTTCTCACAAAAACCAGCTAATGATGGCACGCCTTGTCTGGAGCCACACTTCAAGAACTATGGCTTTCAGGCTAGGGTTGTAGCTCAGTGGTAGAGCACTTACTTAGCACATGTGAGGCATTAGGTTCAATTCTCAGCACCACATAAAAAAATAAATTAATAAAGTTATTAAAAAAAAAACTATGGCTTTAGTGTGATTCTCTTACCACTGCAGAGTTTTGTTTTCCCTACTAAGGAAATCTCTCTGAAATCTTAATGAAAATTGATAGAAAACACAAGTTTGAAAAATTTTTATGAAATTTGAAAAGGTAATTGAAAATAACACATTAACATTTCCCCAAAAAACTGAAGTCTGTAAGGCCCAAGTCAGGAGACCATAGCCCAGTTAGAATGAGATCAGGTGTGCCGAGGGACAAACCACATACAGCATCTATATCACAAATTGAGTCTATTTATAAACTAAAAGTTGTGAGAGCTACTTCTTGAGTAATTCTGGGCAAAAGTTAACTCTGTGCTAGACTCTGGGCAGAAATGTATCACATACACTCTCTTAAATCCTAGCAATCTAATAAGTAGGTGTGGTAAAGCCCATCTGGCAGATGAGGAACCAAGAAGAAACAACTTGTCAGGTCATACAGACAAAAACAGGTGAACCTAGAAATCAAGTCCAAAGCTCCTGGCTGGTGCACACCCTTCCCTCAGCTCAGCCTCAGGCTCTGGAAGCACATCAACACAACTGCTTCCGTGTTCCCAGCACTCCAGGCAAGAAAGAGATGGCCCTAAGAGGCCCGGTGTTTACAGAAACGGTAAATAAAGGGCTCAGGCTCCTTCTCACACTGCGTTCCACTTTCTCTTGTTTGTGGCTATCTTGTCATGAGAAAGAAACACTGCTCATGACGAATACTTTTCGTTCATGATGTTCTGAGTACACGATGTATATTTACTAATCTAATCTCACCACCGTTGAGGTAGGTTATTATTTTTCTCCCAGTTCTAGAGATGAGGAAAATTAAGGCTTGAAAAGGTTAAGTAATTTGGCCAAAGTCACAGTTCAACTGTGGCAGTGCTGGGATGCAAACTGAACAGTCTTACCCTAAAGTTCATGTTCTTAAATCACCATGTGATGCTACTTTTCTCAAGTTAAAAAAAAAAAAAAAAATCCAAAGAAGGAAAAGGAATTAAGAGTTTCCTGAACACCTTATGTTTATTTTATGCTTTAGATCTAAGGTATTACTGTCTCCATCCCGGACCACAAGTGTCGACGCTCAAGGCCCACCCTGCCTCTCCACAGTGGAGCTGAGTGAGTTGACACCTGTAACAGCAGCCACTCAGGCCCAGTGCCCAGAAGCCTCCTCACAGCAGCAGGCCCTTCACCCGCACCCCTCCCAGACTTTGCCAACCTGGAGCAGGGCATGAAAGATGAGAGACCAAAGACACAAAGCACAAGCAAGCAGGTCCCGGGCAGGGCTGGATGACTCATGCAGGTACAATGACATTCTTTATTATTGATGACTGAAGCCAGATGGTCTTCTCTGAAGTACGTGTGTTACCACATCAGCTGGCCTGATCATTTCAGTTCACAAAAAACAAAACAAAACAAAACAAACACTTTGAGGTCAAGAACATGTTCTTTAAAAACAAAACAAACAAAACAAAAAAATCAATAATCCACGTACTAAAATAAGAAAGTCAAACATGAGGCAACAGATATTAAAAGTGACAGGAGATTTGTATAACTTACATTTTGTTAAAGTGCAGATTTCTTCAAAAACCTTACAATAGTGTTGCTACTTAGTGTCCTAAGAAATTTGCATCTGAGTTTCGCATAAAATCTCATATTTTAATTTTATGCTTGCTTGATAAGCCTACAAAATGATTCAAACTGAAACACAACAATCACAAAAGTGAATTCCAGCACCAACTTACTGAGTCTCCCTGGTCTAGACAATTAACACGTGGAACGGCCGATAACATTCAGGACAGTTTGCTGAAGTGTGACTACAGGATCCCAGTGCTGGGCTGCACCACCGCCTCTCCCTGCATCCAGCAGATTCTCTATCCACTTGCCCAGTACTCACAGAGGCTATCCTCTACACCCCACCATGACCTCACACTCGGCCAGACCCTGCCTTCTCTCACCTGGACTTGCCAGGGTAAGTTCATCGTTCCTTGCCCTCAGAGAACCCCCAGGTAGGAGGCAGGCAACAGGCACACCAGCACTAGGCACAACCTCCTCCTGATGCTCCCCCAGTTCATGCGGCTCACTGCCTGCCCAGCCCTGCCTGCACTGAGGCCCTGTGCCTGAATTCCGGGGGTCACATTTCAGCTCTGCCACTTCCTAGCTACACGGTCCTGCATAAGTCACCTGGCCCCCATGTCTCAGTGTTTCTTTGGTAAACTAAAGATAACAATCCTTCTTCACAGGGTCAATCCCAGTTTTAAATGAACTAGAAACACAAGTGTGGAACCATTTAAAACTAGCACATCACAATCATTCAGTACTCAGTCCCCAAAACAATTCTGTCACACCTCTGACTCTGTGCCTGTGTGGTTCCCTGGAAGGCCCTGCCTCCCTCCTACACATCTGAGTTCCTCAAAAACCTGCCCTGGGATCATTTCCAGAGGACTGCTCCTGTGCACAGGTGCCTGTCCCTTCTCTAACCCCAGTGCCAATCATGAGCCCAGCACTTAGTCATCCTCAACAGTTCTGCCTCCACAAATGTCAGGCTGGAAGAAGAAAGTGGCTGGGGACAATGTCAAGGCACTGGGCCAATGGTAGACTGTCAGGATGCCAGAATGGCCGTGTTTGGGGCCTGGAAGAGGTTGCAGGGCTACCGGTCAAGGTTACCCAGACCACAAGCATGCCATGTCTGTGCAGGAGCCCCTCCCTGCAAAGATGAACACATGGCTGCAGCTGCTGGCATGACTCCTACAGTGAGGACCAAGGCAGCAGGGTGGGGATAATGCTGCAGGCTTAGCCTGATCCTAACACAGAAGTGGGTAACTTCAGAGTGAGCAAGGGAGGGGTCCTATCAGAGCCCAGGAAGATGACAGCCTAGACTTCCATCCCAGAGCAACACTGGAAAGATTTAAGCCCCAAGAAACCCAGGGAAAAAATGTTTTAATATCAAGCCAAAAAATCTGATGATAAATAAGTTTGCAGCTGTTAGTGAAAAACGTGATTCAATTTAATCAAGTTATAAATATCTAAAGCCCAACTCTGTCCAGTCAACTTCCCTATGTGCATGTGACAAGCTATAAGAATTTAAAAGGGTGAAATTCATCCACACTCTAATATAGACTTAGCTTTTTTAGGACCTTGGCATGCAAACAATACGAAGATTTTTCTGATTTCCGAGCCTCAGCAATAGTCGTTTCTGCGGGGTTTGTGAACATTTGCTGTACACACAACAGCCTGTTTCTGGGTTGAGTCTGGTGTACCTTTTGCATTCTCTTTGGCTCTCTCTGAGCATTCTCTCGGAGTGGCACTTTTCCAAATAACTTCCATCCCGAGTCATTTTGTTTGTCAAGTCGTGCATTTTGTTTTCTAGCAAGCAAATTCCTATAGGAAGAAATAAAAGGGTTAGGAACTTCTGGGTATTTAAAAAGACATTAGGACAGCCAAATCACTCTGATTAAAAAAAAAAAAAAGTCAAGTTTTCTTGGAGAGGGATATGTGGTAAGTCACATTAACTCTTCAGACGAACAATGAAGCAAGAGAAAGACCTGAAACCAGCAATGAACTTTTTGTTATTTAACTGTTAGGTGTGTATAGTCTACAATTAGAGTGGGAAACGTGTTATATGAATTGAATTAAAACCCTGGCTCAACCATTCATTAACTGTGTGACTCTGGACCCATATATTAACCTCTCTTAACCTGTTTCTTATGTTTAACAAAGGGACACCAGCCCATGATCAACAAGGCTGTTGAATGAACTGGAATTTGAGGTGCAGAATGTATCTAAGAATAGCAATTGCTTTAGTACTTAGCCTCTAGCGCAGTTCAGTTCTCTACAAGGTTAATCTGTATTATCTACATACAAAGTTGTCAAGAATCATAAAAGGAAAGGCACTCATGTAATGGTCATGTTTTCTCTCCCAAGAACAGCAAACAAAACTCCAAGAAACACAACCACCAACTGGTAGTCCACAAAAACCATGTTTTGGAATGCACTGTGTTGGTGCAGTCATTAAAACGAACCTTCAAGGCCTCTCTAGAAAGCGGTGTAAGAAACATGGGCTCTAAAAGAAACAGCAACCAATTTAAAGGGGCCCCTACTGGCCAATTCTGGAACAGTTTAATCATCAAAATAATGAGAATATGGATTAGAACCCATTAAAACAGAAATTCATGGCCCAGAGATATACAAGTAAATAAACACAAATAACAAGGGGTCTCTTAGAAGGCCCTTAATCATGAGCTAGTGGGGTCAGGAAGTGAACAATGGATGCGAAACTACTGGTGAAATTTGGATGAGGAATGGGATCTTTACATAGATTGAAACATCTACAAATTATGAATTACAAAAGCAAAAACAGTTCATATTATACTGGAAAACCTAGGGACACCACCTTAGCCAAGTGCTCAAAGCTGACATCACCAATGTGAGGACTGAGACCCTGGCACCTGATGTGGTGCTCTGAGACCACCTGATATGCCAACACACAGCAACCAAGGGTGTGCCCCAAGCCCACCAATCCACACTAAAGGCTTCTAGGGAACAATGGATCTACATTCCAACAACACATGTCATGAGTGACAGAGGCTAGGAAAGTGTTCCAGATCAGAGGAGAACCAGAGAGATGCAACGAATGCAAGCTGTGATCCTGGGATACATGCTGGGCCATGAAAGAAGAAAGGGCTGATTGTGTTTGAAAACTGCCTTGGATTAATGCCTACTTTCCTGATTTGATACCTGTAGTATGGTTACGTAAGAGACTGCCCTTGTTCTTAGGCAAGAGGCTGATATATTTAGGAGTGAAAGGACATGATATCTTCAATTTACTCTTCTAAGGGTTCAGGAAAATATGCATATAGGAGAGAAATTGATTGCACAAGAATGGGGCAAAATGTAAACAGCTGGTAAATCTGGATGAAGGTTATCTTGTATTTTTTTTTCCTAGCAACTTCTTGTTAAGTTTGAAATTGCATCAAAATAAAACTACAAAAACTTATGCAAAAGAAAACAAGTGTTTTATTGTTTTCTTCCTTGCATTTATGCTGTGGTTATAATGGAACTCATTTCAGAAATGCTTTCATGGTCTAAGGCAATTTATATCTACATTTATAAGAAATCAACTTTGAGCTGTCAGGAGAACCAATCCCTTTAACGCCTGATTTTGCCATCAGTGGGGGACTTAAGCAATCAAACCAGGTAACAACCCCAGGTACCCAGAAGATGCTAAGAATGTGGTAACAGGAATTTGAGTTGACAAGGTTTGCTGAAGAAGAGCTGCATGTCTCTGGGGAAGCCAGCTGGCTGGCACAGGGAGGAAGGGTGGGAAACAATGCTCTCAGGAGGGAAAGCCCAGAAGTGAAAAGGCACAGAGCTGCAGAGGGTCTAGGGAATGGATCGGATACCTACACAGAAGCAATTGGGTATGAGAATGTGAAAAGGGAAGTTTGGGTGACTGGCTCCCAGATTTGTGATTTGAGAGGCTAAGCACAAAAGGTGCTCCTCACTGAGACAACAGGGACCAGCAGGATAGGGGCAGGCACCGAGCATCCTCAGTGCTGCCTGAGTCTGCATGAAAGTGGTGCAGACAAACACATCGAAGTCCAAAGCTTACCCTCACATGACAGGCTGTGACTTTTGACAGATTCAAAAAAAAAAAGTATCTTGGATACATTATCTTTTGTAGATAAGAAGTTAAAATCCCCCAAACAAGTCACTACAAATAAAAAAGGAGCTGCAGTTAGGGGCTCTGAACCCAAAGAAGCCTTTCCTTCAGGATAGCAGGTATGGGAAGACTGAGCCTGGCCCAGCTGGCAGCTGGATCCAGCAAGGTCTGCTTGTCACAGGAGCAAAGCTCATTCCCAAACAGGCACAGTGAGAGCTGTGCACAAAGGGGCATAAAGCTGGATGGTGTGGAACCCATTCATTCCGACCCTCTGGCCCTTTAACCTGATGGGGAATCTGGAAGCTCCCCTGGCACACGTGCTTTAGGACCCCCCACACATGTGGCATTGTTCCTTCCTGAGTCGTATAACCTGATGAGTCAGCTCAACCCTCAGCCTTGAACACTGGAGCATGCAGCAGCTGCAGTCACAGCCACCTACAACCACCCTCTGACTGTCAACTGTCATGGGACCAGGACTACTGGAATCATGCTTCCTCTTCTCATGAAGACACCAAAAGTCCTCAAGCTTGTTCAGGCCCAGCTCCCAGTGCTATCTCCAGAGCATTCACTGCTTTATTCTCTGTCTTCAGGGTAAGCTCTGTCCCCTTACCTTTCCTCTCCTCACCAGGAGTGCAGGGGCAGGCAGTAACTCCACACTCCCAAAGCCTTATCCAGTATGCAGTAGGCACTCAATGCACATTTTCTGGGCAAGTGGAGCAGCCACCATGTGTGTCTGCAGGAAGGCAAACGCTGGGGGACGAGGAGGCACATGTGACACAAAGCCATCGGCACAGATGCAAAAGGCAGGAGAGGACAACCCAGAGTGTGCTCAGGGGAGGTAGCCTCTGGCCAGGGTGGGATTCCTAGGAAAGAGGGGCAATGGAAAGTGGGGGCTCAGAGCTTGGGGGACGAGGGGCATCCCACCAAGTCCTTGAGGAGGGCAGGGAGCTGGGGACAGCCTGCAGGGGTGGGTGAGTGCCTACATGGAGGAAGCGCCTGAGGATGCTTCCCAACCAGCCTCACAGAAGAACGAACTCCCTTGTTTTGCATCTCCAGTACAGGGCCCTTCAGCCGGAGAATAAGCCCCTTTGTCAGAAGGAGGAAAAGCACTCTACTGGCAGCAATAGGGACAGGCAGCTGTTAGCCTCCGGGCAGTGTCTGACCCAAGAGAGACCCAGCACACTGAGCAAAGGACAGTCCACCTGCAGCTGCCTGAGTCAGCCCCCCAATGCGAGCCAACAGTGCTGTGCCTACGTCCCCTGCCTCCAACCTCAAGCAGTCTCACCACCCACTTCCCTTGTGCAGGAACTCAGGACAACCTCAGGTTCTGGATTTCTGCACACCCAATCACATATGCCAACCTGGTGCACATCAGCCCACCACCCCATCTGCACAGGCGGCCCAGTGCCAACCCATCACACCTCACCACTCGCTTCTGCCCATGTGCCCACTCCAGTCTTCCTTCAGCTGCAGCAGGCAGGTGTGTGATGCTGCCGGCAATTTCCACAGACCACGGACAGCAATGCCTCCTTCTGCAAGGCAGGAAGCTCTCTGCAGGCCCCTAGGAGGGGAGGTGCCCTCATAGTCACCCAACAGGCCTCATTCCTATGGTATTTCCCAGGGCCCTTAACCATACCCACTGACACAAAAAGCATCCTCAGGTCCCAGGACCATCTATGAGAGTCACCTTTTGAAGGCACAACTGGATCACCTAGGCTATAACCCCAAATCCCTCCACAGACTTACAACTGGTTGTGTGGCATGCAGTCTGGCCCCATACCCTTGAGCTCCTGCCACCTGCCCAAAAGGCCCATCAGAGGCTATCCCTCAGTCATGAAGCACTCTCCCAAAAGGGAGACGTGAGGATTAAATGAGGTGATTGAGTCCAGGGTTCAGCCCAGTCACACACTTGGCCTTCGAAGCAGAGCTGCTCCTCCACCAGGCACCTCTCTACTGGAAGGGAGACTACACCCTGAAGAATAGGAACTGCCCTCGCACCAACCCCTTCATCTAAACCAGCGCTCTGTCCCTCCTCCCAATGGCACAGAGAGATCTGAGGAGAGGGACCTGGTTTGCAAGAATGGGAGCTCCCAGGAAAGGTGACATAGGTGTAGCCTCACCAGGATGTGCACAAAATGTTACTCAGTGGCATTTAAAATCTTGTTGAAACAGCCTCAGCCTTCAAAAGAAAGCTGGGGGTTGTCCCCGATAAAGCCATGCCAATACAAAGGAAGAGTAACTCTAGAGGCACGGGTCCTGTCAGGGAAGGGAAAAGGAGTCAAAGTTTCACTGTGGCATTTATCTCTAGCTTAGAAAGTGATCATCTCACCTCAGTAGGTTCTGACTCAGGAGACATGAGACATCAACAACAAAAGAGTATTAAAAACAGTGGTGTGGGCTGGGGACTTAGATTAGTGGCAAAACACTCACCTAGCACACACAGGCCCTGGGTCAATCCCTGACCCTGGGGGGGAAAGGACGTGTCAGTGTCTGCCATCCAACTCTTCTGTGAAGCCAGAAAGAAGCTCACAGGTTCAAGGTGGAGTGCCAGACCTCAAGCACAGGGTGTTCGTTAGGAGCAAGGTGAGTCACTGACACGTGGGACCTGCAGGGTACCAGCAAGAACGGCCAGGTATGTGAGTGCACCAACACTGACCTCCTCAGCTTCCTCCACTCCCCCAATTACCAGGCTCTTTACAGTCCCAGTTATGTCAGGTACCCTGGTAGGCAGGAAGTAGACAAGAGCTCACCATCTGCAACGAGGCAAGGAGGACTGGGGGACAAGGGCAAGGGGGGACAGAACACCAAACCTACAGAGAATCAACATCCCTGTGGACAAAGGGATTGCAACTTTACTGTGCAACAGGAGAGTCACTGACTACTGTGCTCACCAGGTTCCTAAAATGCAAAAGCCATCCTGTTGAAATATGTTGGCTACATGCAATATAACATTTTTTTTTTTTTTCTTTTTTGGGTGCTGGGGTTCGAACCCAGGGTCTTGTGCTTACAAGGCAAGCACCCTACTGACTGAGCTATCTCCCCAGCCCCGCATTTTTTAAGTGCCATAAAAAGAAAACCCAAGAGTTCATGTCACAGGATTATGCAGCTTTAAGAAAGACGAGAGACATTTTCTTAGAGACAGTGTCCTACCTGTTGTCATAGGTCAAAAGCAAGTCAGGCATGGTGGCACACATCTATAATACCAGCAGCTCGGGAGGCTGAGGCAAGAGAACTGCAAGTTCAAAGCCAGAACTCAGCAACTTAGTGAGGCCCTGAGCAACTTAAGGAGAGCCTGTCTCATATTTAGAAAAAAGAGGTTGGGAAGGTGACTCAGGGGTAAAGCGCCCCAGGTTCAATCCCTGGTACCAAAAAAAAGAAGGAGGAGGAGGAGGAGGAGGAAGAAGAAGAAGAAGAGGAGGAGGAGGAGGAGGAGGAGGAAGAAGAAGAACAGGAAGAACAGGAAGAACAGGAAGAGGAAGAGGAAGAGGAAGAAGGAAGAAGAAAGAAGAAAGAAGAAAGAAGAAGAAGAGACAAAAGCAAGGTATGAGACAGTAGGGAATAGGCCACTTGGTACAGGTGGCTGCCTTTGTATGTCCAGTCCCCCATTCTCCAGAAGAATGTGAAGACTGGTGACACTCACTCCTCCAGGATAGGTCACAGGGTGGTGAAACACAAGTTTCCACCATAAATTCTGTTGTACTTTTTGAATTTTGAAAATATTACCTCTTTTTAGCTGGGCACAGTAGCACACATCTGTAATCCCAGTGACTTGGGAGGCTGAGGCAGAAGAATCACAAGTTTGAGGCCAGCCTCAGCAACTCAGTGAGATCCTAGGAAAGTTAGTGAGACCCTTTCTCAAAATAAAAAATAGAAAGGGATGCAGATGTGACTCAGTGGTTAAGTGCCCCTGGGTTCAATCCCCAGTTCCAAAAAGAAGAAAAAAGAAAAAGAGAAAAGGTATAAACTCTTTTTTAAAGATCATAAAAAATTTTAAGAAGCCATTGCAAAACTAGGTATTTCTGCCACTAAAAAATGAAACACTTTTGTATCACTCCCACTCTCACCCTTCAGATCAGAAAGACCTCATCAAACCCAATGAAGTACCTAATGCTTCTGCTCACATAGCAAGGCAGCTTGCAGAGTGCAGGCAGCTGCTGCAGGCTTGGTGCAAAGTGCTGTGACAGGCAAAAAGCTAGAGGGATGAGGCGGCTACGCAGTGATGCTCCTGACACCAAAAACAAAAGAAAAGTGAAAATGAATCTATTCACCTGGACTAGTGTAATCACTTTGAGTCCAGTAACTGTGCTCAAGCATAAGCAATTAATGCAATCTACAGGAGACTACAGGGAAGGGGACTTCGTGGACAGCTGCATCCACTTTCTTGCTCGTGGTCTGCACTCACTCCACTCACTCTTTGCTGAGCACCGCCTGCTCTGTGCTTCCCAGAGACCAAGTCCCCACTTAAGCTGAAAGCAGTGGCAGTGGCAATAGGACCACAGTTTTCACATTGATCCTAGAGGATCGCTAGGCAAGGACCAGAGGCGAAGCATTCAGCACAGCAGAACCCAGCAGGCACACAAGCTTCTGATGGCAGGCAGGGGTGCATCTGCATCCTGGCTCCACCACTGGTAGCCATTTCTTCTGAACCTCACTTCCCTCTCCCAGGATTGAGCGTGGCCAAGGAGGTTATGAAAGCACCCAGTGCTTACTGCAAGGCTTTCAACTCAGTTCCACACACGTTTGGTGAGTGTCTATGGTGTCCAAGGCCCAGACCATAAAACAGGTGAGTTAGGAAAGTCATCAGCCTTCAAGAAGCCCACCAACAAACTGTCTACTGATGTCAGGGTGGGGAGACCTTGAGAACCAAGAGGAGGGGTGTCCAGTCTTGGTGAAGTGAGAAAAGAAAGGACTGAAGGTTGAAGGCATCCCAGGAAAGAGCATTGAAAGACTGTTCAGCAGTGTGTGTGTGTGTGTGTGTGTGTGTGTGTGTGTGTGTGTACTGGTGGGGACCACCTGTTAGCACCTTACTCCATCACCAACTTCCTGAAGCCACTGAAGTCAGGATGCTCAAAGGCATCCTACCCAGACTCGTCACTGATATGAAGTAGCAAGCCTACTGGAAAGACAGCTGCAGAGCAGCTGCAGGCTCACTCTCACTGCAAGCCCCTCAGCGGGCAGCAGTGTGTCTCAACCAGACCTGCACCATGCCTTGTGTTCATTTGCTGGTGGGACACAGGGTGCGGTAAGCAGCTTCTGCCCCAGGGAGCTCAGAACCTGGGAGCAGAGTTACATGGTCCAAGGTGAGTCACACTTAGGCAGCTTTGCGGGCTTGACATCCACTGAGAGTTGGAGCACCCCAACAGGAGGACAATAAAACCATCCTATAAAAGTCAGCCCCCAGGGCTACGGTTGTAGTTCAGTGGGAGAGCACTTGCCTAGCACATGAGAGGCACTGGGTTTGATCCTTGGCACCACATAAAAATAAATAAATTAAATTAAATATTATGTCTGTCTGCCACTAAAAAGGTAATAAATAAAAAATTTTAAAAAGTCAGTACCCTTTTAAGACCAAACCCATATGAGTTCCCCTCCCTGGAACGGAACACAGACTGCCTCAGTACCAGCCCGAAGTCCTCCCCCACGCAACGGCCAAAGAGACCAGACGGTGAAAGATGGTGAGCCAATGCACAAAGAGGAGGAGTTAGGGCACAGCCTTAGGAGCAGGGAGACAAAGGACCTCTGCATAGCAAGGAGGTGCCACATTATGCCAGCAAGTGCCACCCTCAATTGTTCAGACATCTGTTGACCTAGAGTTGTTATTTGTTCAACTACACTAATTCTTTCAAACATTGTTCTAGGAATGGAGCTCCTGCCTTAAGGAATTTACTGTAAACATTATCCACAGCTTCAGTGTGAGGCTGGTGACAGTATTCCAAGGAAGATGGCCAAACAGGTAAGTTCCCAAGGCCATCCACCTGGGACACGAACACAAGACTGTCAAGTGCCAATGGGCAAACAGAATCTGCTCCACTGAACTTAGCCCACAAACTTCTCAGTTTCCTACCATTGTGAATAAAGTGGTTGGCCACCAACCACCCTCAGGGAACACGCAGGCAGCATGGATTATAGTGCAGACAAACACACTCACTCCTGTTCCACTCCCCAACTTCTCCTAAGGAAGAGCAGAGCTCTGGTAGTGGAAAGGGGACATGAGAATGGTTAACTGCAACAAGGACAAAGTGGCCATAGGCAACCCACTTGCTGTCCACAGCCTTCCCGTGGCTGTCCTCACTCCTGCATCACCTGCTTCCAACAAATCCAGGAGTGAGGCAGAACTGGCCTTCCTGGTGCAAAGGCCCCCAAACCTGAACTGGGCCACATCCACCAGTGTCCTCCACCAGTGTCCTCAACTCAGGCAGCTCAGTCTGCATCAGAAAAGCCACAAGCAGAGAAGTAAAGATGGGGGGGTTACACAGAAACCAGCTCCCATGCTGGTCTGCCCTTTCACAGAGCAGCATCCCTGAGCAAGTAACTACCATCTCCAGGACCCCTGTGTTCCTCAGCTGTGAGTGGAGCTAACACTAACTTCTTCCGAGGCCCTGAGAGACCCATGTGGGATAATGTTTAAGTCACCCAACACTTAAAGAGTTCAGTGCAGTTGTGGCAGGTGCCCAGGGTCATCAGAAGAGGGGACAAACTGGGAACCTGGGTTCTGTCTACCCGGTGTTCTTCAATGTGAATTATTTATAGAACATTTTTTAAATCCATAAGTTACAAAAAAAACCTGAGTTTCCGGCTGCTTGGGCCACAATGGGTCTAGACTCCTGCAGGACAGCAAGCCTAAGCTAAGCAGTAGCCTGTGGCTCAGTTCTGTAGTCCCCAACCCCTGTGCTTCCATACATCTGCGACCTCAGTATTTCTATCATCTGTTTGCAGCAGCTGATTCAAGTTTTGGAGGTCCCTGAAGCTTATACAATTTCCTCTTTAGGAAAAAAATTTAATTATGATCACAAAATTAGGAACAAATTAGGGGTCCTGAAGGCTAAGTGTCACTAACACGTCTTAGACCCTGTCCTGATCTGGCGTGTGAAACCTAGGCGTCGGAAGCTGATGCTGCATGCTCACAGGTGACAATGTTCCAGCAGAACTGAGAGCCAAGTCCCACCTCTGTCCTTAGACCAGGGACTGTGCAGCCAATGTAGCAGATCCCCTTACTTCTTAGGCATTGTCCCCCACTAACTTAACCTTGTGGATGTTACTGACGTCAAAAGAAGGCGACTTTCAGGAGTCATTTGCAAAACTCACTGACAACAAAACACTATGCTGGGCTACATATGAGTCCCTGCTGACGGGTTTCTAAGCACTTGCCCTGGAGAGGGACACTCACTGACAGCAGTGGCAGTTCCACCGTGTCTGATTTGTCCACTCCACCAGATCAAACAGCGCCTGGGGCGGAACACTGTCTCTTCACTCACTGCTGTGTCTCTCATACCTAGAACAGGTCCTGGCATAGAGCACTCAAGCACATGCTCATCAGAGTTACATGAGAACTGCCGTGGTGCATTTTAAGTAGAGGGAGGTAGATCCAAAGAGGGTGAAGAGACCCTCCCAAAGACACCCAGCTAAGCCACATGGAACTAAGAGTCAGAATCAAGCACCAGAGGCCACCACTTACTACAGCAGGTAGAGGACAGCTGAGCTGGAAGGACACCATCCTCCAGGCCCAGTAGAGCAGGTTCCACTGACCACGAACTTCAGAGGATTCTCAAGCTCCTCAGAGTCTACGCAATAAATCTCAAAGTCCTCCTTCAAGACACTCCACCTCTGAGCTCCATCCGTAATTCAGTAATTTCTTGGGGATTCCTGCTCGTTCCCTGCTTCATTTCACTACAGAAACTGTGAGCAACTTCCAGTTCAATGCAATCAGAAACAAGCTGGACAGCGCAGCCATGGGTTGCCACCATTTTGAGTTATATCTACCTATTACAGGTCACCCATCAGATGCCACAACCTAAATCCAACACTTCTCCCAAAACCCTACGTGCAGTCACCACTGAATACACAGGAAGAGGTTAAGAAATGTCCTGTTGACAGCACAGAGACCTTGGACTCATCAGGGTTGAGAAGGCAAAGGTACCAAGACTGCCCTAATGCCTGATCACTAGGTACATCCCACCCTCAGACTGACTCGCTGACTCACACTAGAGCCATGCCTCCCGTGTGGTAAAATCCCACCTGCTCCACAGCAGAAGGGACCACACTGAGGCTCCATTACTGTGTCACAAGCACCAGCTACACGTGTGCAAGCTCAGAGCACACAGCAAACCCTCATAGGACAGGACCTGTTTTAAACTGAAGGCCACCTGCGGAACACCTCTGACTGATCAAGAACAGTGGGCTGAACCATATCAAAGCCTCCACTCTCTGGAGAGACCCTGCTGCAGCTGTCTCCAGTTACAAAAGCAAGAAAGGCAAGGCAGTGGCCACCAACCTGTCCATGAACAGAAGCACAGGGGAGATGGCCATGTTGTCTACTATGACCACACAGCAGCTCTGGGGGCCAACCACAGAAGCACTGACCCTCCTGTTACCACACTCCTACCAAGCTGCAGTCACAGTCCCAGGGACACACCGCAGGGCCCTTCCTGCTTCCTCCTCTCAGTCTGGAAGGTGAATGCACAGGATGGAGCAGACTAGCTGGAAAGGCAGGGGAGGGAAGGGAGGAGTGGGAAGGCAGGTTCGTCCTGAGTCACAAGCAGGGTGGGGCAGAGGGTAGGGGCAACAAAGTCTGCATGCCTGGGTTCCTGGGTTGGGCCACAGCTCGGGCACTCTGCCATGGAACTCTGACAGGACAGGCTAACTGGCCACAAAAGACACTGGCACTTCAGACCTGGAAGCAAGCAGCATGCCATGAAGCCCCAACCATGCAACACTCCCTGAGCACCTGCCACGTGCAAGACACTGTGCTTTGTGAACAAGCAATCAGACACATAGGTGGGTCACAGATGCAGCTAAGGAGTCACTGTCCAAGTGCCTGTGAGAGCCTTCCATACAGGGACCCAAAAATTCTCCCTCATTTGTAGCTTCAAATGATATTTTAAAAGGTAAAACAAGCCGGGCAAGGTGGCACACACCTGTGACCCAGCAGCTCGGGAGGCTGAGGCAGGCGGATCGTGAATTCAAAGTCAGCCTCAGCAAAAGCGAGGTGCTAAGCAACTCAGTGCGGGTCCGTCTCTAAATAAAATACAAAATAGGGCTGGGGACGTGGCTCAGAGCTTGAGTACCCCTGAGTTCAATCCGCGGTACCAAAAAAGCAAAACCAAATCACTCAGGCCTGAGTCAACAATCAGTCCTGGAAAATAACCCTCCCCCACATCCCCACATCCTTTCTTACTTTCTTTTTTTTTCCCCCCTTATTTTATTTTACTTATTTATTTATTTATTTATTTTTGTTTCCAGAAATTTAGTCCAGAGGCACTTAACCACTAAGCCACATCCCTAGCCCTTCTCATTTTTTTTTTTTTATTTTGCCACAGGGGCTTGCTAAGTTGCTAAAGGCCTTGTTAAATTGGTGAGGTTAGCTTTGAACTTGTAATCCTCCTACCTCGGCCTCTTGGACCTCTTCTGGGATTACAGGCATGGGCCACCGCATACGGATCAGCCAGGGCCTCTAACAATCACCTCCATCCCCAGTCCTTTAACAAAGAATGCCCCATCTGTGTGCTGTGTGTTTGCAACTGCACCGAAAACACCTGCTGGAGACAGTCTGCCAGTGGCCACATCTGGGAAAAGGAAGTAGTAAGGAGCAAAAAGGAATGCCACTTTCACTTGACACACTTGTGAACTGTATTAAAACAAACAAGCATATACTACTTTTATAATTAAAAACTAAAAAGACAAGGATGGGAAACAGTTGGCATAAAACTGGTGATCTGCACAGTCCATACCAGGCCCTTAGGATCAGTGGACAAGATCCCTGACAAGATCCCTAGCCAGGGAGTCAACACTGGGAGGGGTGGGATGGGGAGCTCTGACCCATGGTTCTCAGAATGGGGTGCCCTGGACCCACAGCAGCATCACTAGTGAGCCTGGTAGAAATAGAGGAGCACACAGAGGACCCATGGAATCAATGTTCTGGGCCAGGTGCAGGTATTGGGTTCAACAGGCCCTTCAGCTACTCTGATAATCAGCGTTCAGAGCCACTGCCCCATTCTATTCATACACTGCACATGGCCATTCCCACCATCTACTTCCATCTCCCATTCGTTCCCAAGACCCCAGGCAGCCGAACCCACCCACATTTCTTGGTCTAGGTCTCTGCAGCTCAGGGAAGGCCAGAGTAATCAACTCCATAAAGGAGCAGGAACAATGAAGACGAGGATGAGGACACACTGGCCAAAGACCCCCGCCCCCTTCTTATGCTTCATCTCCAGTGTCCTTCCCAAGACCCCTTGAGAAGTTCCTCTGAGATACAGAGTCTACAGCTTCACAATCCCACAACTCTCCAAATTCTTCCTCAACCTTTTAGATATTATACCTCTACAGCAACAAAAAATTTAAGCCCATAATTTAAAAACTCACAAAGAAAATTCCAGGTCCAGATGGCCTCAATGGTAGAAGTCTTCCAAACACTGAAGGAAGAAATACACAAATGCTTTCAGAGAAAGAATCTTTTTAGCCCTCCCCTTCCCGTATCCATCCCAGGAAATATATTAGATAACTGGATAAAACAATTTACTGATATTTACTAAGATAATTTAGCCAGAACTTTTTGAAGTTCCTCAGAGGGTTTCTCTGACATGGACATGGGAGGGGGGTGAGTATGGCGGTGTGTGAACACATTTTTAAAATTCTCCTGTTCTACAGGCTTTTGCAATTATTATTGTTTATTCAGATACAATAAAACCTGACTTATTTGGCATATCATTCTATGAATTTTATGACATTATTAGGTTCTCCTAACTATCACGGAAAAATTTAGTAGAACTTCTTTGAAAAAACGAAAGAGGAACTCCCCCAAGTCACTGTATGAGGCCCAGAATCAAAAGGAAAATTAAAGCCCACACTCTAGGAACACAGACAGAAAAGTCCTAAACAAAGATCGCAAATCAAATCAGCGATGAGTGTAAGTACACCATATCATAAACAAGTTGGGATTATTCTGAGAGCGAAAAGTCAGTTTAACATTGGGAAAATATATTCTTCACACTAAACAATTAAAGAAGAAAACATAACCATCAAAAGATATAGAAAAAAGCATCTGGTAAAGTGAAAACAGTCTTCACTTTTAAAGACTTAAAATTAGAAATGGGAGCGACCAAGTGAGGTATCTGAGATCACCCACAGCAAGCACCACACTAATGGGAATCCAGCAGCCTGCTCTACCCAGCACAACCCACAGGTCCTGCAGGGGCGGCTGCCACTTGAGGCAGCACACAAGCAAAAAGAGCGGGGAAAAGGACAGGAGTCAAGCTCACCCACAGAATCATTTTCTACAGAAAATGCCAAAAATTCTATCAACCAACTATCAAAATTAGAAGCAAAATTTAGCAGGATTCAAGTTCCACACTAGAAATTAACTGCACTCTCAATGAATGCTAACCAAGGAGTCAAAATCAATGTTTTCTGACAATGGTTAAAATAATCAAAAATAATATCTTAGAATCTTAGAATAAATTTAATGAAAGAAATATAAGAACTTTGCATTAAAAAAGATGAAGATACTAAGAAATAGAAAAAAACTAAATCAATAGAGGGATATATCACATTTTACTTCATGTAGTAAAAATGTATCTGTAAGTTCAATAAAATCCCAAACAAACAAGAGCCAATTTTTTTGTAGAAAGTGTCAAACTGAATCTAAAATTCATATGGAAATGACAAGGACCAAGAATAGCCACAATATTCTCACAGAACAAAGTAGGAGAGTGTACTCTACCAGATATCAAAACCTATCATATAGCTATAGTAACTAAAGGATTATTAGTGAAATTAGTGGATTCGAAAAAGAAGAAACAGAACAACAGAATACAAGGGTCAACTGATTTGCTTCAGAGGTGCAGTGGGAAGGATGACCTTTACAGTAAATAAGCCCGAACTGTTTCCTCACACCATCCATAAAATTCCAGATGGATCATAGATCCTGTTGATAATGGCAAAACCAAGTTTCCAGAAGATACCAGTATTTTCTAAACAGGATATAAAAAGGCAATAACCACAAAGGAAAAGATATATGAACAAGAATTCATTTGAATTTAGAAATCATGATGCACAAGGCCCTGGGTTCAAGAAGAAAAGAAAAACTGCAGTCATTAAAGCCAGAGAACAGGGGCTGGGGAGATAGCTCAGTCAGTAGAGTGCTTGCCTTGCAAGCACAAGGCCCTGGGTTCGATCCCCAGCACCGCAAAAAAAAAAAAAAAAAAAAAAAAAAAGAACGCCAAGTGCCAGGACACAGGGTGTGGGGCAGGAGGCTCGCATGTTCCAAGGCCAGCGTGGACGACTTAGCAAGACCATTTCTCAAAATCAACAGAGAAATAATTACAAGGGCTGGGGATGCAGATCAGTGGTAGAGTGCCCCTGGGTTCAGCCCCTAGTACCACAGGGGGGAAAAAAGATATGAAAAGATGCATCACATAATTAGTCATCAGGGAAATGCACATTGAAGACAAAATACCCCTACCCTGTCAGCAGGATGGCAAAAAGAAAAATAAGCAGAAAATACCAGCATTCAGACAGGATGTCAACGAAGCAGAATCTCATTCCTGCTAGTGGGGGTGTGAACTGTACAGCCAGGTCCTGGAAAGCGCTCTGCAGCAACCATGTGGAGCAGACACAGTCATCTCACCCAGGTACCTGTGCACCAAAACACGCCTGAGTATATGATGATCTGTGTTACCCCTCGGTGTCAAACCTGATCAAACACCCATCCACAGGAGCACGGAGTGATGAGAAGACAGCCCGACCCAAGTACGCTGCTCAACTCCATCAATCCAAAAGCCCAAACAGGCCAAACCAATCTATGGTGACAGATGTCAGAACAGCAGTCACCTCAGTAAACAAGGTTCTGCAAGGGAAGGGACCCAAAAGAGGCCTCTGGGGGGTTGGGAATACACGTTCTTTATGTTGACTGTGTGGCACTCAAGTGTGTTCGCTTTAAACACTTGATCTGGACACTCTACTGTGCCCTCAACACCAACAAATGAAACGGCTCCACCACCCTCCCCTGCACCTCTCCAGCTGGCAGCCTCCCCACAGCCCCCTGGGTTTCACAGTCAACCTTGACAGACCTGGAAGTACAGTGTTTGTTACCACTTTCCAGGGGAGGTGCACTTCCCACTCAGCCTGCATCCCCAAGGCCAGGCAAAAAACCTGTCAGATATCACAGGTAACTCATTAACTAACCCTGAAATGACCCCACCATGCAAGATGCCCCCAGCCAGTACACAACCAGACCATGTGCTGTGCTGCACAAGCTCTTCGACTCTCCTCCCAAATTCTTCAACATACAGTGAAGAAGGGATCTCCATACTACAACATCAGTTCAGGTTTTCCCAGAAGAGAGGAAATGCAGAGCAGAAAATGCCTATGTAACTTAACACAGACTGTTACTCTACTAAGGAAAAATACTATTTATTCTTAAACTTCAATAGAATACTAAGAGGAAAAACAGTTGCTAGTTAACAGTTTGTTTACATCAGTGATCATGAGCAGTCTGGGGTCTCACCCTTTCAGAGAATAACAAAGGTACCCTTCCACACTAGAAACCTTGAGGAGTAAGATCTGATGGCAGATGGAAAGGGCATACCTGGGATTAAAACTGGCAGAGGCGGGCTGGGGATATAGCTCAGTTGGTAGAGTGCTTGCCTTGCAAGCACGAGACCCTGGGTTCAATCCCCAGCACCGGGGGGAAAAAAAAAAAAAAAAAACTGGCAGAGGCGCCAAGTCCCAGCACTCCAGCCAGCTGCCTGGCCATGGGCAGCAGAGGTCTCCCTAGCCTCAGCACTCCCACCCATAGAATTGGGGGCACCACAGAGTCCCCACAGCATGTGTCTCTGGATGGCCTTATTAGTTACGGAAGCAAGCAGCTCACCTTAGTCCTCACCATATTCATACAAGCTTTTTTTTTCAGCAAATACATGCTCAGAATCAACTACATTCTAAACACCATACCAGCAATGAACATAATCACTGATAACCACCCTAAGGAGGTTAGGCACAATTTACCTTAAAAATGTATGATTCTCCCCAAAGATGAGGACATTCAGAGATAGACCCTTGTCCAAGGCCACACAGCAAACAGAAAAGCCAGGCCTGGACTTAGTCCACACTTCCACAGGTAGTCTCCCTTTTGGTTTCATACCAGAATTATTCAGAGGGGTTCTAAAACTTCCAGTGCTCAGGACTCATCCAAACCAATAAAGATCTGCCTCTGCAGGCAGGTATGACCTGAACATTAATTTCTTTTTTAAGGGTCTCAAACAATCCCACTGTGAAGCTGGGGTTGAGAACTTTGCTCCTTAACTAATAAATGTTTCCTTTCTCAAGCTTCTCATTTCTTTAACATTTATGAATTTAGGACCATGCCTCTCCAGCAGTTTCCATGAACTGCAAGTTATTATCTTTTAAACTTTGATTTAAACAACTCCAACACTTGTACTCACTAAGCACAGTCAAAACTGCAAATGGCCTGCCTTATAATGTAGGCCTCCTAGCACCTTCAAGTTCCCTACTGACCTAACCCCAGTGGCTCCCAGAGCCCAGAAGATATGCCACTGCCCTCCACTCCAGCAAACCTGGGTCACTTCCCCACAACTTGGCAAACCTGTCTTCTCTCACATGAAAATGCCTGCCACACAGTGCCCCTGCCAAGGAGGATTAAAGAAACCCCTTACATCAGCTCCAGGAACATGAGTGCACAGCATACCTGGAGAGAACCAAGGCATCAATTTTCTGCTGATGTGTTGGGATCAATGAAGAACACCAGTTGTAGTAATTGGGGATCAGGCCAACCAAGCCCCAGGCCGTCCTTGAGGAGGTCATAGGAAGAAAAGGCCCAAACACTCCGGGTGCAGGAGACAGAGCACAGTACCCTAGTGGGGCTTCAGAGAAGGGCATCAGATGTGCTGGGCCTTAAGGTCCTTGTCATCAACAGAGGGGACATGATGCAGAGGGAAGGGAGCACTTCAGGCAGAGGCAGGGAGATGTGAGCTCATACTATGCCCAGTTAGCCCCAAAGAGCAGAGAAGGCCAAAGTCATGCCAGCAGGGAAGACATGTCCTTCCCAATCTCAATCCAAAGCAACCTAAGCCTGAGCCACAGTGAACTCTAACAACCTGCTGGCCACTGCTGGGGGCAGCCTCATTCACAAAACAGAAGCTCACTCCAAGGCAGATGGTGCTGGCGGTGCAACATCACAACCTCCAGAGGACAGGTTAGAACTGGCCAGGGAGCAGGGACAGGGGTCATAAAGCAAAAGTACTTCAGGGACTCTGTCCTGAGGACATTGTCTGAAACGCAGACAAAGCACCAAAAGAGCACATACTGATCTCAGAACGGAAACAAGACGTTTCCTTATTGTTGAGCAGTGAATGATTCACAGGATGGACTACCACAAAGACATTAATGAAAGTATGAACAATCCTTAACTCTCTGGGAAAATGTTTCTAAGTGAAAAAGCAGGACACCGAACTGTAGAAACAGCACATATTTTACATGTCTAGAATTCACAGAAAGTCTGTAAGGAAATAAAATAAGAAGGGAAACTCATAGTAGGTGTAAAAGTAGAAAGAACAAGAGTAGAATGCTACCAGACCTTTTCCCCCTACTGTCAAACAAAGAGACGCTTCAAGAAAGCATCTATAGTCAAAAAGGTCTACCAGGAAGAAACAAAAAAAAAAGCAAGCAAGACCCCTCTACAGATCTCAGCAGTTTCACAGACCTGTGCGAGGAACACACACAGTATGGCTGTGTGGGCTGACATCAGGAGGGCATCTTCACCACCAGAACAATAATATAACGGAAAAGGGAAATATTTAGATTTAAAAGTTGACTGTACCAGGTCTCTTTATTACCTTTCTAGATTGATGTCTACCCTTACTCACTCAAGGTTACGTACTGCATACCTGAACTGGCAAGAACACTTGAATCAACTAGACATGGTCTGGGCCAGCTCACAGGGAGCAGGGGAGTGACCATTGCTGTCTCAGGACTTAAAAGGACTGACCCACATGAGGGTCTAGAAAAGATTCAGGTAATCAATGAGTTTCCAGAGGTGGTGTCACTGAGGCTGAATCATAAAGGACAGACAGAAATTTCCCAGGAGAGGCAGGAGGCTCAGCACGCTGGCTCGCGGACGACCAGCAGTGAGTGTAAGGTCTGTGGCCATGGCACAGAATGAAGAATGAATCTGGGGCAGGGGATGTGAGCAGAGGTGGTACCAGAGCACACTTGTGCCACAAAAGGTAGTCTGAACTCCAAGCAGGCCGGAGTTAATTCAGGAGTTACGGACTCCAAGAGTGGTGTGGCTGTTTCACATGCGCCTGGCCCAAGAAGAACCCACACAAAACCACTGCACAATCTCACTGCAAGAGCCTGGTGGAACTCCAGCAGGAAGCACACATCCTCCACACACAACTCAGTCTGCGACAGTAGCGGGCATCCACCTGACAAAAGATACTCATAGTATCTGCCCCATGAATTATGACCACCACTCCACTGCTTCTGCTTTAAAAATAACCTCTACAGGGCAGAAACCTGGTCACAGGCCAGGCACGCCTGCTATCCCCAGCCCTCGCCTGCTCTCCTTCCCCACACCCAGCTCCTTCCACCTGCAACCAACCTCTTAACACTCCCTCTCACTAGGTCCCCTATCTCCCTGGGAGGAAATGTGTTTCACACCCAGATCTGAAAACTAAATGGAGATTAGAATTTAGATCCAAAACCTTTCAATACACCTGGAAATGTTTATTACTCTCTGAAACATTCTATGCACATAGCCTGGATTTTGAAAGCCTCTTTCTGGAAGCTGAAATTAACAGGAAAACTGGACTACTGTGGGGCCAAGTTCGCCATTCCACAAATCTGGATGCTTCTCTCTCTCCCACTATAGCACCCTCATAGGAGATAAAGCCCAGCTCTTCACGAAGGACAGCAAAGCTGGAACTGAAACCACTTGGTTTCACTCAACATAAATAGGAACTGATTAGATGTGGATGTGGCAATCTAGTCAAACACAGCATCCACACACACACACACAAAAAAAATACAGGAGGCATAAGAGAATTCAGTGTGAGCTATACAAAAACCTCATGTTCTAAAAACAGAATAAATGTGTACAGTTTTTAAAAGCACCATTTCAAGGTGAAAAATGAGATAAGGCAGTTTTAACTGGTGGGTTATGCACTAACATTTGCAAAGTAGAACAGATTCTCTACCCATCTGGGCAAAGGGAAGTCAATTTCTCAGCAGAAAGTAGCTGGTAGCTGCAGAACTGCTTTACAGGAAGGGGCTTGCCTGTGGTTTCCCATAGTTCACAAAGTTCCCTGCACTCTGTCCTGAACCACCACCTCCCAGGCTGACTGTAACCTCACTACCGGTGGAAGGAACAAAGGTAGGCAGCATATTCCATCACCAAAGAGTGCCCGCACTTGTGAGGTGTGCCATAAACCCAGGAAGTAAATGTATCCTGCAAGGAACAAATTCATTTTCCTTTTCCCTACTCCCCAAACTACCTTGCTAGCGGGAAATTTCTAAGGACATCAATACCACTTTCCAGAAACCAAGGCCTAAATACTCATGAGATGTCAAGAGTGACTTGTGAGTGCTTTGAGGAACACAGCCAGCTACTGAATTTATGAATGAGTGCAAGCTGAAGTTCTGTTCAGTACAGTCCCTGCCATTCCTGAATGTTACTGACTTCCATGCTGCACAGTGGAAGTGCCGGCCCACCCTACCTGGGGAGACAGGAATGGCGATGTTGGCATCAACATGAAGCAGCTGGAACTCAAATTTGCTTTCCTCAGATACAGAAAAGTCTCCCAGTCCACCACGGTAAGGAAAAAGATCGTCAACCCCTGAGGACACAGAACACACACCCAGATCAAAGAAAAACCAGTCAGTGGTCTGTGCTGAATCAGGTCCACCCTTCGGGACCTACTGTATCCTTTGTCCCTCTCAAGTTCCCTTCTTTCTGCTCATCTCTGGGCCAGTCAGCACTTAACTGTCATTCAATTATTCATTCATGCAATAAGCTGGGATGGGACCCCAGTGCCTCCTAATAAGAGCACGGCCCTGAATGCTATGCCAGGCACCTGATGTGCACTGCCTGGTGTGGACATTTCAGAGACAAGGAATCAAGGTTCAGGAAAAGAAGGCTACTCGTTCAGGCACTCAGCTAGAAAGACAGAGTACACATTTCCATCTTTGGCTCTAGAAGCACACTCTTTGAATCCCACCAGGTTTTCCATCCCCACACTAGAGGCACATCTCTGAGAGCTCTAGACCCCTCCATGTCCTCCCGACCTTGGTTATTTAAACATGCACCAGAATTCAAGGAAGCATCATATGTGACCTGGGAATCCCATCTTTTCAGACCCAAATCCCTGTATAGAAGAAGACAGTCAACAGAGGGACTCAGGGCAATGCCCCTCTGCTGTGGCCTCCCTAGCATGCTCTGGCCCTGGCCCAGGAGGTGGTCCTTTTGCAGGATTCTCTGGGCATCATATACATTATGATTCATTTATTAAATCACCACCATGGGTTTTCCTCTAGAACAGCAATGGAAACAACTTCCCACGGGAATGAAAATGTACAAATCCAAGCTGCCCGAGGGAAGCCACTAGCCACATGTGGCTACTGAGCATCTGAATGTGGCTAAAGTGGCTAGTTATGGAATTTTCCATTTCATGAATTTTATTTAAATTTACACGACTATGTGTGGCCAGGCTAGCACATTGGACAGCAGCACAGTGCTAAACTCTAACATGAGCACCAACCATGCCCTGATAGAAGACTCCAGACAACCCATAAGATGCTGGGGGCAGGGGACAAGGAGCAGCCAGTGCACCTCTCAGGAGCTCCACACAGTCCTGAGCAGCCAAGACACAGACTTGTGAGGGACCAGGCCCGCCCCACCAGCCAGGGAACCTTCTTCCCTGCTGTGTCCTTGGGAGGCATCTTCTGCCTCACGCCATTCACACCTTTACTCAAATGTCACCTTCTCGGTAAGGCACTCCCTGATGCTGCTTACAGGGACCCTCTCCAGCTCTGCCACCCCCCCATCTCTCTGACACAGAACATCTTTCACTATTCATGGCAGCATGTCTTGGGTGAACCACACACACCAAGCAATGCTCCATGTGGGGAGGTGGGAGGTGACCCACACCCGGGATGTGACTCCAGGAAGGCCCCTCCTGCTGCATGACACAGCCAGGGCTGACTCTCCATCTACACACAAGGAAACCATGCCTATAAAGCACTTGCCCTGATGCCAAGAGAGTGGGTGGCAGGGTCAAGGTGACCCCCACTGCTGCTGAGGCAGCAGCCTTCACTGTTTCTGTAGCCTTCCCAGGCATCACTCCAGGGGAACGCACAGCAGCCTGGGATGGTAACTGCTGCTCACTGCCACAGGACCAGAGCTTCTCTCCTGCAGGCCCACGCTATCCTTCATGGGTTCCACCCAGGACAAACACTGTGGGATGCTGCTGCAGAGGAAGTACCCAGAGACCTGAAGCACAGGATACTGGGCCCACCAGGAGGGCAGCCAAAGCCACAGGACTCAAGTGGCTGCAAAACCAGCATGTTCCCCAAGCTCACTTGTGGGAAGGTGGATCCTGAGTAACACAGAAAGCCTGCCAGGATGGTCCTCACACTGAGGCTACACAGGGCATGCTGGCCATGGCTAAGCGTTTGCAGAAACAAGTCAGGAATGCAGATCCTCAGATAAGCATAGAGAAGGTGTCCCTGAGTGAGCAAGTGCCCTCTCTGCAGGGCTGTCCTAAGGAGGGGAATGCCAAAGAATATCAAGTGACAGCAGTCAGTTGGGAGCGAGGGTGGGGCCCCTGTAAGGGACCAAGAAATGAAGAAGAGGAAGTGGCAACTTAGGCCCACATGACGTATGTGTTCCGTGTTCTCCTCAGACATTTCTTCTTGGTACTTACTTCCTCACTTGCTATCCTAGCCTGGCTCTCTCCAGAGGATCATGTCCAGCACCAGGGTCCCCAGTGAGACCCTGAAAAGGGGAATCCCACGGCCTACTATTCAACAGTTCTCCCCAAGTCCTGGCACAGGAAACCTGGACCGCACACCCTCCTCTCCTTGAGGTCTACCCACCAAATCAGCACAAACTAGAACTAGGCCCCTGGGATAGTACTGCCTCACTCTGCCAAGCAAGGAAGGCACAACAGCTCCTTCCCAAACTTCCCTGCACACAGCCTCCAGACACAGCCATATGTTGGTTGAGCAGAGTGGCTGACCCCCAAGTCCCCACCCACTGGTTCCACATGGGAAGGCATTCCACCAAGCCCAAGCTTCCGCCAGGGACTCCTGTCCTCCCTCCTTCACTGCCCTCACCTGTCAGGCCACCTTGCCAAATACAAAGGCAGTACCACCACCGTGACCACACTCCTGCATACAGCCTCCACCCTTCTCTCCCTCTCTTCACCATTCTCAGAACTAGGCCCACAGCACGTCTCTCAGGGCACATGGCCGGGAAATAAGCAAGTGTGCCACTGGCCGCCCCTCATCCAGCAGGACCCAGCAGTGCTGCCCTCTCCATCCTTTCTCCCACTCACCTGGATCATCTCCCACCTCGTCACTCCTCCAACCCAACTTTCCATCCACATGGCTATGGTCTGAATGTTTGTGTCCCCACCCCCACAAAAAAAAAAAAAAAAAAAAAATACTTGTATCAAAATCCTGATCCCCAAGTTGAAAGTATCTGGATGGAGGACCTCTGAAAAGCGATTAGGTCATGAGGACGGAGTCTCCATGAATTAGACTGGTACCCAAATAAAGAGGCCCCAAAGGCTGTCCTGTCCCTCTACCATGTGAGAACACAGTGGAATGATGGCTGTCCTGACTAAACCATCATCAATAGCTCACCAGACACCAAATGTGCTACCACCTTGATCTTGAACCTCTGGCCTCCAGAACTTGAGAAGTAAATTTTTGTTGTTTAACAGGCCACCCAGTATATGGTATTTTGTTTCAGCAGCCCAAACAAATGAAGACACTCACCCATCTGAGGACCCTGCTTCCTTCTGCACCAAGAAAAACAGAGTGTAAGAACAAGAACACCTGATAACAGCAAGGTGAGGATGTGGAGCAAGGGACCTCTTATCCACTGCTAGCCACAGGCTGGTACAGTCACTTTGGAAGACAGTTTGGTGGTTTCTTCAAAACTAAACACATTCTTATCATACCTTCCAGCAACCATTGTACTTCATATTTATTTCCACCTCATTAAAAAAAAAAAAAAACCCTGGCTTCTTTCTCTTAGTGTGCATGTAAGTTCTTCCACATCTTCTCATGGCTCAGCAGCCTAGCAGAAAAGGCTGCATACTATACAATTCCAACTACATGACATCCTGGAAAACCAAGCTATGATGGCAGTAAAAAGATCAGCGGTTCCTGGGACTAAGGAAAGGAGGGATAAAAAAGTGGAGCAAACAGGATTTTCAGGTAAGTGACACTCCACTGTCACTGCAATGATAGGCACGTCATTATACATCTGTCTAATCCCACAGATTGCACTACACCAAGAGTATATCTTATGCAAACTATGGACTCCTGTGGTAATGACCTCAATGTAGCGTCATTGATCATAACCATGTACGACTTTGTGGGGATGGTGGCAAGGGATAGGACAGAGCGGGTAAAGAAATTCTGTATATCTGCTTAATTTTTCTATGAATCTACACCTACCCCCCCCAAAATAAAGTTGTTGTATGTTGTTGTTGATTGAACTCAGGCCACTTTACCACTGAGCTACACTCCCAACCCACTAAATTTTTTATTTAGAGACAGGGTCTCACTAAGTTGCTAAGGCTGGCCTCAAACTTGCGATCCCCCTGTCTCAGCCTCCTGAGTCACTAGGATTACAGGCAGGCACCATCACACACAGTTAAAGTCTATTTTTTAAAAAGGTAAGTATGTTGTAATTAAATGACAGAGGTTATTATAGTTTGCTTAAGAGAGATTTGAAAAAGGTAAGTATGTTGTAATTAAATGACGGAGGTTATTATAGTTTGCTTAAGAGAGATTTGGGGGCAAAAACTCAGAATGGTGTTTACAGTGCTACAAATTATACTAATGGAGCTTTGGAAGTAATTTTGTGTCTGCTGGTATACAGACCAGTTTTGGGACTGGCAATTCAACAGGGACTTACCAGAATGGTTATGATAGCACTCAGGAATACGGAAGTAATGTTCCAAATATGCACAATGGTATGAACCAACAACAGGCATCTGCATATCCTGCTACTGCACCTGCACCTATGATTGGCTATCCAATGCTAACAGGATATTCTCAATAAGGCTTTAGAAGTATATGTAAATGTCTGTTTTTCAAAATTGCTCTTTATATTGTGTGTTACTTAGATGATGGTTATTTCAGAAACATGGGAAATGCAGAAATGACTGCAGTGCAACAGTAATTATGGTGCACTTTTTCACTATTTAAGTTGGATATTTCTCTACATTCCTAAAACAATTTTTAGGTTTTTTTGTACTAGAAAATGCAGGCAGTGTTTTCACAAAAGTAATTGCACAGTAATTTGAAATAAAATAAATGAAAGCAATGCATGGCCTTCCAATAAAAGATATTTGAAGACTGAAAAAAAAACCTATATTTATACACACACACACACACACACACACACACACAAAGAAATGAAGCAACTTTAAAACAATAAGGTGACTGGCGTGCACTGAGAATGAGCGGGAGCATGACACCAAGAGACAGAGGCTTCCACAGAACCCACAGCCACACCTGTTTGACCTGTGCCACACCCTTCACCCAGGTACCTGCTACCTGGTGGTTTCCCCAGCTGGACCGAAGCTCTTCTTGACTCTGGCTCCAACACTACAGATAGAACTCAGGGACAAGGTTCTGGTGATCCTCTTCCTCCCTGCTATGTTCAAATTTTTTTTATATATATATACTACATCATCTCAACAGTAAACAAATAACTGTCATTTCTCTCATCTTGAAAAAGAAGCAATCTCACCTCACTTTCTCCTCCACCTGGCACACCATTTGATGTGCAGTAAACACATCAAAAGCCTGTTTCTGGGCTAAGGATATAGCTCAGTTGGCAAGTACAAGGCCCTGGGTTCAATCCCTAGTATAGCAAAAAAAAAAAAAAGCCTGTTTCTGCTCATCATTTCCAACCCCTGCACCTTTCCCAGTCCCTCCTAAGTTTACCCCAGTTGTGCTTTTGCCTGCACTGCTCCACTAAGCTTCAGTCAGTGCTGCCAATGGCCTCCTCACTTATAACCAGTCAATTCTCAGCCACCGCTGCCAAGCCGACCTTTGCCTGGCTTCCACAAAGCCATACTCTGCTGCCCTTTGACCACATGGCCACTCCTTGTCATTGTGGTTTCCTCCCAGATCTCAGATCACTCCATGGTCCTCTGCTCTGGCCATACTCACCTCTACGCTGACTTCACCCAATACCAAGCCACCTACCATGCCAACTCCCAGCTTCTGCCTCCTGCCCAGTCCTAACTCCTGAGGCCAGGCTTCCTGCTACTGCACCTACGAGAGCAAATCATCTGCTCCTTTAACTTCTGATAAAGGTCTAAGATGTCTCAAACCAAATCTGACAACTGTCTTCCACTGACTGAGGCCAAAAATCTTAAGAGTCATCTCTGACTCTTTTTTCTTCCCCACACCCCACTGCAGTTTCTCTTAAAATCACAGTTACTTCTCATCCCCGCTGAGGCTACGATCACCTTCTGTCTGGACTACTGCAACAGCCTCCGCAGGGCCCCTGCTTTGCTCACCACTGCCCAAAAGCCACTCTCAGTAGAGCAACTAAAGTTTTCTGTTTCAATGAAATTGCTACTCCTGAAATTGCAGAATTCCAGATGGCCCCTGTAAAACCCCTTCCCTTGAACGGGGGCATAAACTGAACATGATGAGACAATTGCTCCTGACCCGGAGTCAAATGGCACAGACGGTATTAAAAGGGGAGAGTCTTCCCAGTGGGTCTTACCAGACTGGCAAGTCCTTGAGAGCAACCAGGGCTTGTCCTGGCAGCAGAGAATCAAAGGCAAAAGGATTCCATGCCAAAGAGCATCACTGCTATGGCTGTGAAGGTGGAGGACCATATGACGAGGAGAATGGGCAGCCCCAGGAGCGGGAATAGTTACGGTTGTCAGCCGTCAAGGAAATGCGGAGCTCAAGTCTATGGGCACAAGGAGTTGCACACTGCCTGCAATCTGAATCAGCCGGGAGCAGACAACACCTCAGAGGGGGCACAGCCACCAACACCTTGGTTTTGTGCTTGTAAGACCATGCGAGCAAACCAGCCACACCATGACAATACTAATCCTGTTGTTTGGAGACATCAAATCTGCACAAAATTCTGCAGACGCTCCCCGTTGACTCATTTAACCATGAGTCAAAGCAACATCTTGCAATGGCCCTCTGTGCATATAGGATCCGATCCCACAGACCTCGCTCCCCCTCCATAATCACCTCTCCAGGTATCTGCCTAGTGAACTCCCCTACCCCTTCAGTTTTTGCTGAAACCTCTCCTCACTTGGGCTGACCCTGACCAGCCTAGTAACTGTGTAACCTGCCTTCCCCAGCTATTCCAGCACCTCCTGCCACTGTACTGTTTCCCCCACTGCACTTATTGCTGCCAATGCATCCACTTTGTTTACTTACGGTGTTTACTACTGTCCTCCTTCACTAGACCATAAGCTCTTGAAAGGTAGGGGCCTTGAGTTCCCAAATGAATTCCAAGCACTTAGAATAGTTGTTATGGCTTGGATGTGAGGTGTCCCCCAAGAGCTCACACTTGAGACAATGTTTCCAAGAAAGTTCAGAGGAGAAAGAATTGGGTTGTAAGACTCTTAACCTGGGCTGGGGAGATAGCTCAGCTGGTAGAGTGCTTGCCTCAGAAGCACAAGGCCCTGAGTTCGATCCCCAGCAAAAAAAAAAAAGACTCTTAATCGGTGAATTAATCCCTGATAGGAATAAGTGAGAGGTAACTGGAGGCAGGTGGGGTGTAGCTGGAGGGAGTGGTTCATTAAAGGCATGGCTATGGGGTCTATATTTTGTATCTGGAAAATGGAGTCTATCTCTCTCTTGCTTCCTAATCTCATGTAAGCTACTTCCCTCTGCCACATTGTTCCGCCATGATGTTCAGCCTCACCTTGAGTCCTGAGGAATGGAGCCAGCCTTATATGGACTAAGACCTCTGAAACCATGAGCCCTCGAACTTTCTCTCCGCTACAGCTGTGCTGGTCAGAACCTTTAGTCACAGCAGCAAAGTAGCTGACTAAGACAGTAGTGCCTTGGCAGATGCTTGGTAAACTTTTTTTTTTTTTTTTTTGCGGTGCTGGGGATTTGAACCCAGGGCCTTATGTTTGCAAGGCAAGCACTCTACCAACTGAGCTATATCCTGAGCCCCAATATTTTTTTAATGTGTGATAAGAAACACATTTAAGGACCTAGCATGATACTTGTTTGGTACACAGCAGCCACCTGGTAAATGAAATATTACAGCTGTGATTTGCTGCCAAAAGAAAACAAAGCCCAGCAGGGTCCACGGAGGCAGCAGACCTGGGCAAGTTCTGGTGTCCCACCAATACTCTCCATGTGGTCTGCAGCAGCAGCCAAACAGCCTGTGTGTCCAGCAGAGATAGCCAGCCTCCTGCAGATTCTGTCACCTATGCCTACACAGTGACACTATGGGCCACATCTGTGGTAAATGCCAAGGAGAACTTCAAAATGGAGTTCACCAGGATTTAGAGAAACATCTCCAGTATAGGTCACCAAAGGCCTCCCAGGCACTGCACCAATGGCTGGTAAGAGCTGAGCTGTGTACACCTGTGGTTGGAAAAGTGCAGACATTCTGCAATCCTGAGGATGGAGCTGTTGAAGATCTACCTAGTGCAAGAATTCACAACTGGGGAAATTAAACCCTTGGAGCAGGGTCCAAAAAAGGGTCAGAAGACCTAGGGAAAGTGTGTGTCCATGAAAACACTTAGTTGAAAGGAAGGACAGTCTTCTGACTGCCGGAAACTCCTCACAAGTCTTTGAGAACACTGGGAACCACCACTCCTTCCTTGTGTGCTAAAATCATTCCTGTTCTCTTGCTCCCAGCCTCTAGGAGGCACCAATATTGATGGCACTCTGCAGCCCTTCCCACCTCCGGAGCTGGCCGGCCAAGAAGGCCATCAACCAACCCAGTGACAGGCCAGAGAAGCAAAGCTGAACGTGGACTCATGCCCATACCTTCAGAGCCTGTGGAAAAGGCCTTCTCTACCTGCTCGCCCTCAGGGGCTGGAGAGGGGACTTTACCCTCCTTGAAGGAGAAGCCTCAGTGCCCTGATAAAGACATGCAGGGTCAACCCTCTGACCTGGGCCAGAGCTCCCCAAACTTCTTTCTACCCCGCCACCAGTACTGTCCTACAACACCCACACTGCACCTGCCTCTCGTTTTCTCTCTGCTCTCCAGCCAAGCTCCCCTTCTTTCTGATCAGGGTGCACATTACTAGAGGCAGGGTAGTGTCTTTGATGGACTTCAGAATTAGCAAGTGAATATTCAGACCACAGCTACTTAGGGTGCACAGTGAGTCTCTCCAACCTGCCTTCGGTGGGCTGTGAAATGCCTGAGAAAGAATGTAAAGTGGTGAGCAAGGTAAAGCTGGACAGCCTCTGCCCCCAGCTCCACAAGGGGAGTTGCTATCTTGGAGGATCCCTCCAGCTAACCAGTTTAACCCCTCTTATATCAAGGCAGCTCCTCCGCCCCTGCAGGGGCCTTTATCTCACCTTATCTGGTCCTGTTATGCTTTGAGCTGCGGGTCTCCTCATGACCTCCAGGCCCTACCCTCAGCGTCTCCCTGCTTTGTGCACTTCTCTCTCCGCATCCTCATCCTGCTGCAGAAGGACCTACACAGGGGCTGTGGCAAAAGCCTATTCGTGTTGGAATCTTTCTGCTCCCCTTCTGCCAGCACTTGGAGCTCAGCATCTTGATCAGACTGCTCCCTTCATCTTCACAACCCTGTAAGGTGAGAACCTCAGCTCATTCTGCAGACAAGGACACAGTCCCTGAGATGCTGAGTGATGGTCCCACCCAGCCCATGGGTCAGCATGCAGCTAGGTAAACAGAACACCACCTGGGACTCCTCCCCAGGCATGAGAGCAATGCACAAGCTCAGGCACACAGCAAGTGTTTTCTATCCATCCTAATTCCAAGTCAAAGTCACCAGAAACATTAATAGATCTTGCAGGAAAGCTATAGTTAAAATGTTACAGCTCAATTCACTGGTTCTAATTCTAAAATGGTCAAAGCAGTAGAAAACAAGTCGGGCAACATAAAAAATTTAACTAGACATGACAATGCCTGCCACATGCCTGATATTTCATGTTCAGATACGGTCCCTCCCCAACTAACCTCAACAATCCTCTGAAGTATGAACTTGTTCCTACTGTGCAGATGATAAACCTAAAGGTCAGAGACCCAAGTCCTTGGCAAGCTATTTAACCACCCCTGACTCAAGTTCCTTAATGTAACAAGAATTAAGAGTAGGTTCCTGAATCAATCAGCTTCCAGTGCAAGACACAAACACCATGCTAAGTATTTTAAGCAGAAAGAAACTTAACTCAGGAATCAGATGATTTGAAAATTGTAGGAAGGAGTCAGCTCTGAACCAGGCTCCAGGAATGGCTCCCTGAACAACACAGAAGGGATGTGCCAGGGGAACTGCCACATCGAGGGCACCAGAACTGCTGAATCTGAGGAGTGCCACTGGCACCAGAAGGAGGGCTGCAGTCTCGCTCCCTCTGCAGTGGCTTTCAAAATCTAGGAACTGAAAACAGACATAGGGACTACACTGCAGGAAAGTCTCTCCGCTCTACCACACCCCTAGGCAGCAGAAAACAGTCAAAAGAAGAAAGATGGTCTCCTATTCACTTCTGTCCCAAATCTTTCACAAGTGGGAGAATTTTAATTTTTTTAGTTGTTGATGAACCTTTATTTTATTCATTTATTTTTATGTGGTGCTGAGAATTAAACCCAGGGCCTCACACACACCAGGCAAGTGCTCCACCACCAAGTCACAATCCTAGCCCCAAGTGGGAGAATTTGATGGTGCTAATTCACATGCAGAACCCTAGCTGCAAGAGACTCTAGTAAGACATTTGCTGCCCAGCTGCGGCATCCAAGAAGACACACTGGAAGGAAGGTGGCCTGGAAGATAAGCCAGCAACAGAATCCCACCCCACGCCACCTCCTATGGCTGCAAAGCTTAAAAAAGGCAGTTGTGTAAAAGCAGAGACACTAAATGCTGCCTGTGCCAAGGGCACAGGTCCTGCCTTACCTTGAAAGCACACCCCCTTTTGTTAAGCTAACTCACCCCTCAACAAGAAAGAAAGAGGCACGGCTCCTCCTCACACTGCTCTCACCCTCCAAAGGATCAGATCCTGAATCCTAGATTCATAGGGAAACTAAGACTGGTTCGGCACTTTCATATCAAGTCAAAGTTCCCACCTGAAGAATCTTCTTAAGCCAGTGGTTGCAAATTTTCATATAGCAGAATTTTTTTTAATAAAAAAAAGCCAGGTGCAGTAGCACATGCCTGTAATCCCAGCAGTTTAGGAGGATGAGGCAGGAGGATCCCAAGTTCAAAGACAGCATGAGCAACTTAGCAAGGCAACTTAGAGAGACACTGTCTCCACATCAAAAAATTTTTAAGAAGGGCTGGGGATGTGTCTCCATGGTTAAGTGCCCCTGGGTTCAATTCCTGGTACCACAAGGGGAAAAAAAAAAAAAAAGCCAGGAGCAGTGGCACACACCTGTAATCCCAGACATTCTGGAAGCTAAAGCAGGAGGATCACAAGTTTAAAGCCAGCCTGGGCAAATCAGCAAGACTGCCTCAAAATAAAAAAATAAAAGGGTAGAGCATCCCTGGGTTCAATCTCCAGCACAAGGGGAAAGGGTATAAGTGTAAGTGCATGAAATCTCACATGAAAAACTGAGAACAGCATGAAATACAGTCTGCACAAAGGTATGTGGTCTGCCTGGAGATTTACATGTATTTTCCAATTTAACCCTCACATTAGCTCTTCACAAGAGGTACAAATGGCCCAGTGTCACCCAAGTACATACTGAAGGCCAGAAAGGTTAAGTGACTTTCTGAAGGTCACACAGTATGAAATGGCAGATCTGAGGATCAGACTTAGGTCTGAGCAGTCCCAGTTCTCAACCAACACACTCCCCCAGCTCTGTCTTTAAATTACAATTCAAAAGGGCTCTCAGAGACACCAGGAAGCAGGTGCCTTGTGCCGCTAGGCTGTCCAGAGGCTGTCCTTCTGTCTTCACAAGAAACTTCTTTTGGCAAGTTCCCCAGATCCTCCAAACACAGGTCAAACCTTTTCCCCCAGCAAAGAGGCCTCCATCACCAGCTCGAGAACTCAATAAAGAACTATGTGAACAGTGTCGTGTGTAGCCAAAGCTAATGACTGCCTCCCAGGTCAGTGCCGATCCACGGAAGCCACGGAAGTCAACCCAGCTCCTGAGGAAAGGAAGCATACAACTACTGAGGTTGCTCTCCTCACTTGCTCGCTCACTGTGGGTTTCTAGAGGAATACCACCCTGGGCTCACGGGAATCCCTCAGCACAGCCCCTCCCCTCCTAACAAGAGGAGGATCCTGCTTAAATTACATTATAAAATTTCCATCAGGGAAGCAATTAAACACCAAGAGTCACAACCTGCTAGCTCTGCCTTCTCAAAAGCTGAATGAGTCTGTGGGCTACCCACCTCCTGTCCTGCCCTGCCCGGGACATCCAGCAATGCCTGGAAACATGGCTGGGCATCTTGTTTGGGTAGAGCCCCTGGAAAGGTCAGGGACAGAGGGTCAGGGACACTGTGACACATCCTCTGGTGCACAGGCTAGTCGCCCGCAATAGAAAGCATCTGTCCCAAAATACCAGACGTGCCAGGGAAGAGGTACTGCACTAACTTACTTGGCAATGGGTTGACTTGAAGTAAGCAAGGTCTGGGGTTAGGAACTAGAGAAAACTTTAGGAAACAAAACCATACGACATTAGCATCACAGACAACTATTGCTCAATGTTTTGTCGACTTGATCTCTAACCCTACACAGCAGTGTTCCCCCATTTGAGGTTCAGAGAGTTAACCTGCCCAAGGTCACACAGCAATTAAGGGGGGAGAGCTCAAGTGAGCCCAGTTGGTGTGACCCCTGAACCAGCACTCCTAACTGCAGTGACACCCACAATCTCACCCCCAGATGCTGGTCTATCTCCCTAACCAGACTGCAAGCTGTGTAAGGACCAGAACTCCCTCTACAGCTCAGGGTAGAGTCTGGCTCAGAGGTGTGTGTTAGTGCTGGGGAAGAAAGAACAAATGGCAGCTGGGCCTGTGGCTTCTATGGGGCAGTGGCCAGGCCAGCCAGTCCTCCTATCACTCCTCTGCTCCTGTCTCACCCAGGTCACCTCATCGAGCTCTGCTCCTTCCAGTCACAAGCTCCCTGACCATCTCCACCCCTTCCTCTGAGCCATGATCTTCTAGACCAGCCTCCCACAATACCACCCATGTGGCTTTCTACAGCCTAGAGAACAAGGAGAGGCACAAGGCAGGGGAAGGGGCAGGAGGAGAGGCAGATGTCAGAGGCCTGGGATCCACAGAAGGCCAGCTCTAGCCCTGGTCCTGCTCTCCACAAAAGTTGACAGTCCACACTTGCTGGAGCACCTGCTACAGGCCAGGCCTTGGGCAGGCTCTGGAGCACTCTCTGTAACTCCACTTACCCACCTGCAAATGTTCAGTAGGCTCCACACACATCAGGCCCAGAACTCCCTCATTCCAAGTCACTCTATGCTGAAGCTCCTCAAACACTCTGAGACTCCAAGACAAATACCCTAGACTCGGTACACATTATCACACATTTTGACTCACTGTTGCCATATTCCACCTGCTTCCAAAAAGTACTTTAGCCTGGTTGCCAGTAACAATGTCACAGTCATCAAAACAAGGGTGAGGAGACAGCAACCAAGGAATAAAACAAAGGGGACACCTGTTTTCTGTGGTCCACAGCTGAGGAAAGTCTTCAAGAAACAGCAGCTTTGGAAAGGATCTAGAAATTGAATAATCGACAGGGTTTCCCTCAAAAAGGAAGAGGTTCCAACAGACAATTCAAGCCCTGCAGGACAGCAGAGCAGGGCAAGCCATGATCATCCCAAGTGACAAATATGTAAAGCTTTCCATGTGTCAGGACCCACACCAAACTTTGCACATTAACCCACTTAATCCCACCAGCCAGGTGAAGAAGCCCAGTCCTGGACACAGTGATGCAGGAGACAACAAGGGTGAGGGCAGAGCAGATCAACAACATAACAGGCACTCTGTGCTAGGCTCTTCATAACACTGTTAGGGATAAGACAACTGACTCAGACAGGTGAAGTAACTTGTTCCAGGTCACACAGCTATGTTGTGGATTCAGCCTGCTGAATTCTGAAGTCCAGCTCTTTCCACATGCTCTTCTCCTAGCCGCCCCACTTCAAGCAATTGTTCCTAGATAGACTAAGGACCCCGGAACTTGGAGGCCTGTCTTCCAGGCCCTTCCCCAAGACCCACACTTAACAGACACCTATGGTATTCATAAATGGGGAAGGCAGAAAACAGCCCACCAATGAGAATCACACCACAGCATGGCACCTGCCTCAGAAGGGATGCTGAGTTCCCCCAGAGTTCAAGGACCCCCACCCACTGAGTAACCAAGTTCTGAGACCAGAGACTCTACCGGTGCGGCAGGATACCTGTCAGCACGTCAGAGAAAAAAAGATGGCTAAAATCACAGGCCAAATGGAGATTGTTTCACTAGGGCTGGTCTCAGACTCATGCGATGACCAGCATGGAGCTTAATGAAACAACTGAGGCAGCGATAAGGACTGTGTATGCCCGGTGAGACGCCTCCAGCTAACTCCAGTCAGCAAAGCTCCAACATGGGCTTTGCCAGGGGCATGTGCACAGCCAAGGTGGCCACAAGTGCTCCCATCTGTAAAGCCCTGGGCCCAGAGGTCCCGTAGGGCACCTGTGAAGCTGATGGCAGTCCTGCACATTCTCCAAGGCTCCATGCCCTTCCGCACAGCACTGCAGTCTGGGAGTTCAGACTAGCTGATGTGATTGACTGATGTGTCCACTCTCCCACCCCCAGGCTGCAAGCTCACCCTCCATCATAACCTGAGGTCATTTCTATCACCACATTACCCGACACGACCCACCTAGAACAGGGCCTCGAACACAGACACTTACTGAACAAAAGCATGAGAGCACAAGCAAGAGGCAGCAGCTGAAGCAGCTGACTCACAGAGCTTTGGGGACAATGGGCACACCAGCAGGCCTGTATGGTAACTGGGGACAGGGTGCCATGAGGAGGGTGTACAGGCCAGATCCAATGGGGAAAGGAATACACATGGCTGCAGTGCAGTGACAGCAGGACCAAGCATGGGCACAAGCACCAGTGGCAGGACCACAAGTGGGACCCCCAGACAGGCCAGCCTGGTCTCTCCAGGGCAAGTGTTAGGAATGTGAGTTATAACCACTGAAGCCACCATCATCTGCACCCACCAGGTGACCCAAGAAACAACTCATTAAGGGCCCCATCAGAGCATAAAGCTGTCAAACCATGGCTGCTGATTTGGTGACAATGACCACCTATGAGCTACCCAGAGCCACAAAAGGCCAGAGGCCAAAAAGTGACAGCAACCGCGAGTAAAGCCAAGGACACAGGAGGAACAAAAGGTAGAGTCGCCCGTAGACCTGACCCACACGACTCCACAGGACCCCAGCTGTTGGGCAAGGCATGGCTGTCTGTAGGACACGGCGCCTGCTCAAGTAGGACACACGGCACAGGTTACACCAGCACAAGGCGACTGGTCTGCAGTCCAGCTCCTCTACAGCAACACAGACAGCATTACCTTGTAAAGAAGCTACTAAGTGGTGCCAGTATCCTCAGTTTACTCCCCTCCTCAGTTCCATCAGCCCAGCCCTGCTGGTGTAGATCGCTGCTTTCCTTGATGGAGCTCAGGGTGACATCAGTAAACTGTGGGTCATCGTCATTCTCCAGGGTCACAATGGCACTGGAGCTGCTCGTGACCATGAGGTCCAAGATGTCCTCATTGCTGACAGACAGCGTGGTGGACAGCTCTGTGCCAAGACTAGACACACTGCAGACGGAGACATCATCACTACGATTCAGGGTTTTGGAGGTGGGGCTGTAAAGCTTCACTGAGTCATAGCCTGTCCTGGGAAACGTGGAGGACTTCCGCACGGTCTGCTCCCGCTCCGTACTGGTGGGAGTCAGAGGCGTGCAGGATGGCAGTGGGCATGCACTCTGGAAGGCCCGCTCAGGGACAAGCTCTGACTCCGACTGCTTCCTCTTCACATGGGTCACACTGCAGGGGACAGGTTCTGGGTTGCCAACCTCTAAGGTAGGAATGCCAGAGTCCACAGACTGAAGGCTGTGCCGGTCTTCCGAAGCAACAAGTTTCAGCTTGGGCCCATGCTCAGGTGCTGAGAGGGATCTGGACCCTTTGGCATTCACTTGTTGCAGGTTCTGAAGGGGCTTTCCTTGATGACCATCCAGAACGTCCATCAAGGCTATGCTATTTGTGGAAGTAGAAAGGTTTCCATCAGTCATCTTGGTCCAAAGATAAACTAGAAAAACAAAGACATGGAAATGAAGGTGAATATAAGACCCAAAGATGCCATTCCTCAGACACAGTTCAATGCTATGACATCCCTTCTAGAGGAGGATGCCATGCAAAGTCCCACATACCAGAGTTTTGATTCAGAACCAGAGCAAGAATTTTAACATGCACAATCATGACATAAAATAGCAGGAAAATAACCTAAACAAAGAGCAAAAATCACCATCTTCATCATTCTCACCCCGCCCCTCAGACACACCTCTGACACTCAAGACAGCACTGGGGGGAACCTGAGGACTGTGCTAGGCAGAGAGGAAGTTTTCTTATTGGGGGGGCATACTATAATTTGGATTTGAATGTCCCCAAAGGTCCACGTGTTGAAAGTTTGGTCCCTAACCTATGGCACTTTTGGGAAGTGGTGGAACCTTTCAGAGGTAGGGCTATGAGAAATAGAAAGTCCAGTGGTCCATTTTCAGAACATAGTATTTATCCTGAATTGAGATGTAAGATCTAATCGTAGCCATTTTAACTATAGTCCTTCCCTCTGCCTGCCCCAATTTTAAAATTAGCCAATTCTGTAGACTGTAGCCCTGAGCTCCTCCTATCAGAGCAAGGGGCAGCACTGCATTAGGGATAGATACAGCACGATTGCTAGCCAGGTCTGGTAGCACACCCTTCTGGCAGAGGTAAAGTTTGCCTTGCCAACCCACTTCTCAGAACATGTTTGATTCCCTTTGGTAGCCTGGTTATTTCTAACAAGGCTCAGTGGGAGGAATCTGGATCACTGGGAATGTGCCTTGAAGGTGATATCAGGACCCTTCCTGTTGCTCTTCTTACTTCCTAGCAGCCATGAGGGGAAGAAGTCTCCTCCACCATGTGCTCCTACTACAATGCACCATGTGGCCCCAGGCCCAAAGCATTAGGGCCAAGTGAACATGAACTAAAACATGAAACCATCAGCCAAAATAAACCTTTCTTCCTCATAAGTTGTTGATCTCAGGTATTTTGTCACAGTGACACAAAGCTAACACAGGGGGGACAAATGATAAATAGGATACTGCTGTCAAACATATATGAAACTAGAACAAATAAAAAAATGTTTAAAAAGCCAGGCTGGAATCCCAGTGGCTTGGGAGGTTAAGGCAGGAGGATCGTGAGTTCAAAGCCAGCCTCAGCAATTTAGCAAGGTGCTAAGCAACTCAGCAAGACCTGTCTCTAAATAAAATATTTTAAAAAAAGGTCTGGGGATGTGTCTCAGTGGTTAAGCGTCCCAGGGTTCAATTCCTGGTACCAAAAAACCAAAAATAAATAAGTAAATAAACATATATGAATTTACAACCCACACATAAGGCAGGGTTCTACTCATTCCAAGGCAGCATAAAAATTAAGATATCTTCATTAGGACAGAAAAAGAGCAAAAAGAATTACACAGACCATCTGCAATGGGACTGCACAACCACATCTGAGCTGGCCATTCTTCTCCATAAGTACAGCCACACTTACTCACCTCATAGGCAGGGCATGCCATCCCTTTTCCACAGTGGAAACCAGGCATCAAGAGCTAAGAAATGGGCAACGGATCCTACTGCTACCTAGAGGTAGAGCTGCAATCTGTGGGTCCCAAAGTGGGTCTTGCCTAGTTTAGAACAGCTAGTGTAAGGTTATAAAACCCAAGTCAGAAGGCTAGCTTAGCTAAACCAAAACTAGAACAAGAGTCAAAAGCACTGGTGCCACACAATGCTCTGGCCTAAAGTGAGGGGCGGTCAAAACATGAAACAGACCAGCCTGGAGAACACAGCCCACAGCAGACTGCCAACCCTAGCCTGTGTCAGGTTACCTTTTGTTTGCCTAGAAAATGCAAAACTAAGAATTCAGTCAGTGCAGGGGGTGGAGGGAGGCATATGCCTGTAATTCCAGTGGCTTGGGAGGCTGGGAAAGGAAGATCACAAGTTCAAGACCAGCCTCAACAACTTAGTGAGACTGAAGCAACTTAGTGAGACCCTGTCTCAAAAATAAAAAACAAAAAGGGCTGTGGATGTGGCTCGGTGGTTAAGCATTCCTGGGTTAAATCTCCAGTACAAAAAAAAAAAAAAAAAAAAAAACAACTAAGAATTCAGATGGTACACTGAATCCACACCCCAGAGTAGAACAGAATAAAGAATGGAACTTTGCACTCAAGACATTCCTGGATTCTGGTCCCAGCTCCATCAGAGGCCTTGGAAGAAAGGACTGAGCGGGCACATGGCCCAGAAGCACTTTGCTATCATCCGGGTGAGGCTGAAGGCTCTGCAATGGAGAAGGAACAGTGGCAGCCAGCCCCAGGGTTGTTATCTTGGCTCCTGAAAGTTCAGGAAGTCAGTACCAAGACAGAAGCAAATTCATTACAGGCAGAAAAGGGGGAGGGGAGTATCCGCCCTCCCTTCTCCCTCCCAGAAACTGAAGGAGCTGCTCAGACAGCACAGCACAGGAGCAAAAATAGAAAAGTGAAGGAATGAATCAAAAGGCAGAATTCAGAAATAGACTGAACCACATAAAAACTTGAAATGTGACCTAGTGAGTAGGAAGGATTATTTAATCCCAGTGTTGTACTAATTAATTACCAATTTTTCTTAGAAGGTAACACCATATTATACTACACCAGAATAAACATACAGACAACATTAGAGATGGACACAAAAGTGAAATTAATAAGCTCTGCAAAAAATAAAATATTCCTTAAACCCTCCAAAAGGATCTGGGAATCATTTCACCAGGCGTGAAACAGTGCAAGTCTGTGCAATGCTGACAGCACTCTGAACTTCTACCCTAAGTCTGTAGCCCTGTGTTCCCCTAAGGCAACGCCACAGCGCATTATCTCTGTGTTCCCTGATCTGGGAAATGCCCTCAAGTTGTCATGGTATGAACAACAGGATTCACAAAAAGAAGATACAGGTAGATTCAAACATACATACATTTGAAAGTTGTACTTTTTTTTTTTTTGGTACAGGGACACTTAACCACTGAATTACATCTATTATCTTCTATTTTAAGACAGAATCTAAAGTTGCTTTGGGCCTCATTAAGGGTCTGAGACTGGCCTGGAACTTGCGATCCTAATGCCTCAGCCTCCCAAGTCGCTGGATTTACAGACTTACACCACCACACCTGGCTACATTTTCCTAACTAAAAGAAAAATACAGGAAAAAAAAAAATCACACAGTTAAGAGCTAATCTTTGACAAGGTCAAAGGTAATTAAAATTATCAAAATACCATCAACACTCCAACAAATCAAATTGGCAGAGAGCCATAAACAGAAGAAGAAATCCTGACACTGCACAGGGCTGAGCACCTCCAACAGGCCCCGCTGCAGTTCTGGCTCTGCAACTTAGGAAGTGGGGCTCACGGGTACTGCCCCTTTCTGCATCTTGCCTTCCCTCCTCCCCCGCAGAACAATGGGCAGCAGCACACTGTTCACAGGCTGGTCTAAGTTGAAAGAAATAAGGTCTAGTGAGAGCCCAGTCAGCCAGCAGCAACACACAGTAGGTGCCCAGAAATGTGCCATTCCCTTGACCATCGAGCCACAGAAAGAGCTGTAGCACCTGCAAAAGATGGATCTAAACTGTTACAGAAGAGATGTGAGTTTTGCCCTGATGCTAGAGAGGATAGGAACGTGTAGCAACTCTCTTTCCCAGGAAAATCACTGCCTGGGCAAACAAGGCAGCCAGAACTGGAAACTGGTTAAGTAAAACAACAGCATTTAATTCACTGCACTTCAAGGACCCCTTCTCAGAACCTCACCAAGAGGAAAGTACAGGGAAGAAGGAAGAGGGGCTGAGAGCCCAGAGTCAACTGGTGTGACCTCTACCCTATTCCCTTCTCCTCTACCATGGGGGCTGGGGACAGCAGCCCCAGCGTCTTACTTCTAGGGAGAAGTCTGCACGCAGCCCTTTGAGGCCTCTACTGGTCCCAAGTCTGGGTTAAGTTCTTTAAACCTCCGGACCAGGGTGTCAGTCTTCAGGGAAATCAACCTAAAAGGAAAAAGGTATCTCCTCTTACAACACACTGCAAGACAAAGGCCACCTGGTCTCAATCCTTTTTGCCTGGTGCCATAAAACCAGAAGCTGTACTCCAGGACACCTGCCTATTGCTGGTGCCACACAAGGGGGAGGTTGTACAAACAAGGTGCATGCCTGAGACAAGGCTGCAGGGTGGACTTTGGAAAGTGGCCAGAGGCAGGCGGCCTGCCTCCAAGTCACATGCTTTCTAAACACTCAGCCTGAGTTCCCTGAGTTGAGCAAGCAACAAGCCTTCCCACTAGCTCTGCCTGCCTCCCTCCTGTGCACCAGCATCCTCGTCCCCAACATCCAACCCTGGGGGCCACTCCCAAGTGCACTCTCCCTACCCAGGCCACCCGGGTTCTCGGGCTCCAGCAACGTGTGGCACAAAGAGCCACTCTCAATGCCTGTAAAGGACACCTCCTCTGCAAAGCCCTCCCCAACTCTCCCAGGAGCTAAAGGATCTCCATACTCCTGGCTCCTTTTGGCTGCACCCTACCTAAAACAACTAGATTTTATGCCATTTTCATGTCTTTCCACTGAATTCCAAGCTTCAGGCAGGCACAGTCCTTCTCATTTCTGGATACCACTGCATGGTAAAAACTTAGCATAGATTAAGGATTCAAAAAATGACTTGATGAATTAAATATTACTAACAACTAAATTCTTCAGTGGGCATGTTTCAGGGACAGTCCCAATCAAGCAAACTCTTAGAAAGTTGGGTTATGTTCCAAGAACAAGGTGAGCACAAGAAGCAGCAACAGGAAAAAGAAAATCCTTGCCAGGGGGTTCTTGGCAACGTGCACAGACAACAGACACATGCAGCTGAGCCATGGCCATCCATCTGTATGTCATGTTGGGTACCAGACCTGACAGTGAGGCACCACTGTCCATAGTGGATGGTCAGGAGGGTGAAACAAAGTTCCTCCTATCACATTTGTCTTCCCAAGTCCAAATCCCTAATTTCCCAGCAGCACATACAGTGGCCTAAGCAGCCTCATGAGCTCAGTCAGCTCAGGGGGTAAGGAGTAGCCGCTTCCAGGGAGGCATTTAACACAGGACTAACAATGATTAGTCACTTTCCGGACAAGAGAAACACATGCAAGATGTGAAGCACGGATAAGAGGAAGCCTGTGTTATTCCACTCAGCAAGGCCATCTGAATTTGATCTGCCTGCCCCAACACTGAGCTCTGCAAGAGGCAAAAAGGAAAAAACTGCCTAAGGGACTAGAACAACCCTCACCGAGGAGGTGTCTTCAGTTTAAAACAAGTCAGGAAGGGGACAGTGACTCTGCTGGTGACTCTGGACAGGGCTGTGGGAAGCAATACCATCTAGAAGCAATGGTCTGATTTTCTCCTCCTTAAAAAGCAGTGAGACTAGGTATAGATCAAAGTCTTCATAAATAAAAAAAACATTTATGAAGCCCAAACCCAATGATTCAGTATGTCCCCAAAGAGGAAAACATGTACTCATGGGCAGCTTCAGGGAGAAGTCTGTTGCCACATGTGCTGACATATTCCAGCACCTTGCCCAGGACACATGTCCTGAGCAGCCCTTCCTGTTCTGGGCTCCTCTCTGGATGCTCCTGAGAGGAGCATCCTGCTTGTGCCCCAGCAGCTAGGGGTTGCACTGCTCTTTTTTACCCTCAAATGACGGTGGACTCACCCTGGCTGCCAAGACTCCCCCAACCCAGCCATGTTGGATTTCCAGATCCTCATTCTTAAGGGTCAAGCATGCATAGACCATCTCTACTCAGTCATGGCCAAAGGGCACACAATTCACAGAGCCAAGGCTGCAGGAAAGCAGGACCAGGACGGTACATCAGACACTACACTCAAATATCACCATGAAATTACAATTTGATGAGTCCTGGGCACCATCCTCAACTCTGACTATACCATCCTGGCTCAACCCTATGAGTTAAGTAATATTCCCCACTGCACAGAGAAGGAAACTGAGGCATGTGGCTTGCCAAAGTCCACGCTGGACTCAGTTCTGTAACTCCCTGGCTCCCTGGAAGCTCTGCTGCTTACAAAGGCCATGTGTAGACAGCAGGAACTTCCTCCAGAGCTTACTACAGCCACATGGGAGACAGTAGACTTCATTTCACACAGAGAACACCACCCAGCTGAGCCAGATGCGTGACCTACCCTAGGTCTCATGGGCAGGCCCCTCCGGGTCTTCTGTCCCCAACATGTGCCTCTGGGGGTCCTCTGTGTTTCCTGGGGAAGGATCTGGTGGCACTATCAGCTTCCTCCCAGAGTGGCTGCTGTACCAGACCTACAGCTCAAGCCCAGGCACAGGACCAATCCGAAGAAATGGTCAACTCAGTCAGCCTCTGACATGAGGAGAACCACAGTCTGTGTGGTACCTCCATGTGAATCTACGTGTGTACAGAGCTCACATGCACCAACCAGCAGTGAGTCTCTCTTCTTGAATCAAAGTGCTGGCTGAGGCAGAAAGGGCCAAGCTGGTCCTAGAACTCAGTAATTCTACATTAGCAATTAACACTACCTCTGTCTTCCAGGAACACATGACGCCTGGGGCCCTGTGCTCAAGGTTCACACCCATGATCTAGGTGACCTCCATCACCACCCAAAGAGCTTTGGGTGTTGCTAGCACATCACAGCCTTTAGACTGCGGAGAACATGCTGGGCTAGCCCAAGCTGACCGAGTGTGCACTCTCTCCACTGCCACACACGATGCCTAAGGGAACGAATGGTTCAGTGTGCCTTTTGCACAAAGGAAAGGCAAACACAAACACTGGGTTTGTTTGTTTGTTTTTTTAAATGGGTTATTCTTTAAGATAAAAATAATCCTAAAGTTTTTTAGCTAGCAGCTCATATATTCCTTTGGAGGGTGAATGGCAACTTCCAGGCACCCCCCAGGATGCTGTTTAAACAGGTTTTCATCCCTGAACATTCAACAGACCAGGCCAAAAAGGGGTTAAACTGTTGAGAGTCTCCAAAGGTCCCTTCACAGCCCTACAAAACAGACACACTGGTCTCAGGTGGTTATGTTTAAAAGTCAAAAATGGGACACTTTAAATTAAGGACACTGAACATATGGACTGCTCTCTCCTCTCTAAATGTCTCAGCTACATTTAGTAAGTGACCAAACCCAACTGTCATAAGTATAAGTACCTGTGAAGTGACTTGAAGGCAACTAACAGGCTAAGAAGATATTGAGACCACCTATTAAAAGCAATATAACTTATTATTTTAATTCTTAACAAATCATCAACTGAGCATTACCATGCACTATACATGCTAGGAGCTATCACATGTTCTAAACATAAGCCTGCAAAGAACAACTAAAGAACCAGACTCAGAGAGGCTAGGTATCTCATTCAGGGTCATAACAGCAAAGAAAACTGGATTCACACCAAGTCTAACACCAAAGCCCATACGTCCGTGACCTGTGGAGTACTTAAGAATACAGGCTCTAAACTTTGTGACAATCGAACTGAAAACAAGTTTTATACTTTTCTGTATATTAGATTTAAACAGAAAAGTTTTAAAAATAAACAGGGGAAAAATAATGCAGGCTCTAGAAGTAGACTGCCTGGGGTCAAATTCCCAGCTCCTCCACTTACCAGTTGTGTGACCCTGGGTTAGTTTCTTAACCTCCCTGTGTCTCAGTTTCCTTGTAGTAAAGTGGGAACAATATCAGACCTACCTCATTAGGCAGTGGGCAACATTAGGGGAAGAAACCCACATAAAGCCTTGAGAACTATGTCTGGCATGAGCTAAGCCTAGAAGCTATTGGCTGGTGTTATTCTTCACTGGGCACCAGACAGGGCCAGCCAACTCAGCCCCACTATTTTAGCAACACATTTGCATAAGCAGCCCAGAAACAGCCACTCTGTGCATACAAGCCTCACAGTACAGCTTCTTCCAGCTTCTTCCTGTCGCTAACATTTCTTCTTGCACCTGCTGCACGGCTCTGAGCTCTGCACCTCAACTTCCCCACTTGTACAATGCAGTGACAAGTCAAGCAAATTAACTCTTAACCTTAGTTCCCTAATTTTTCCCAAAGGGTGTGTCCACCAATAACCCTGAGTACACAGGTACATGCCAGGTTCCCTAGAGCTGGGTCTCAGTCAGAGTGTAGAGTTCACAATCTCAAGGGTCTAGAATACATAAAAACTAAGAAGGCAATTAAGAGAGGTAGAGGGAGATGCCATATCCAAACTTGAGACTTGGGTTGGTTCTGTCCTGATAAGCTGGTCAGCAGGAAGTGTTCCAATTATGCTGTAAGGACCAGTCCAGTTCCTGCAAAGCACCTTCCTGTGCCCAGCAGGCAACCCATCCGTAATAAAACGGCCAAGACAACTATGTACTAACATTCTACAGATCGGGGTGGGGGACCAGGACAGGGCAGGAAGGACAATGCTCAGTCCCCAAGACACTATTGTGACTCCCTGGGGTCTCTAGCAGCGGCAAAGTGCATGGGTGCATACAGAACCTTCCAAAGCAACTTCCAAGTTCACGTGGGAGAAAACGGTGCCCTATGCAACTTTAAGACAGAAACGCTTTCACGCAGCCTAGTCACCAGGTCTCTGAAATGGTCACTGAAATGCCCACAGCCTGGGCTCATTCTGAGGTCCCCAAGGGCCAATCCTCCAGCTCCTGGCCAGCGTCCCCATCGTGGCCGCGCCCCCGCAGCTATGACCGCCCTCCCTACAGGAGACGGCCCCATCTCCGCGACCGGGTAGCGGGGCGCGGGTGCTCGCGACTGGCCTCCAGGTCCCGGCCCGCGCAGCGCGGAGGATCTCTGCCCCGGGCTCCGCGGCTGGAGAGGAGGCGCCCCGCCGAAGGGGGCTCTCGAGGGGTCCTGCGCGCCGAGTCGGCTCCTCTCGGCCGGGAGCCCCGCGCGCCCGGCGCGCAGGAGCGCAGTGTCTGAGGGGAAAACTTTCCGCCAAGTTCCGGAGGAGCCGCGAGCCACAGCGCAGTCTCACCGAGGGCCGCAGCGCCGCCCCCACCCGGGGCCCGCCGCCGCGCCCGGGCAGCCCTCGAGCGGAGGGCGGGCGCGGCGGTGTCCGGGCGCACCGCGCCTCGGGCTGCCTCGCTCCGGCCGGCGGCCGCAGCAGGTGGCGGCGGCCCCCGCCCGCCCGCTCTCACGGCCCGGCCCCCGCGGAGGCCCTCAGTACCCGAGTCAGCGCAGCTGCGACGCCATCCCGGGCCGGTGGGCCCGCAGCCCAAGCCCGGCAGGACCCGCAACTCGCTGAGCCAAGACCGCCGACGCACCACAAGCAGCGGGTCGGAGGCAGGTGCGCGCGAACTGCCCGCGGCCAACAGCCGCGCGCCCTCGCCACGCCCCCACGCGCTCTCGCCACGCCCCGCACTCCGTCACCACGCCCCCTACCGGACTGCGTCAGCTCCGCTGCTGGCGCCGTCGCCGTCGCCCCCTACCGTGCATCAGCCGGGCTGTGAGCTACACGCCCGCGGGCCCAGCCGCCACGCATCTCCGGAGCGTAGTCGCGGACGCTTTTCTATTGCAAGGACCTAACGAAGCTGCGAGAGGAGCTCTGAGAGGGCCTTTGTGTCTGCAGAGTCGCCGCAGACGCCCGACAGGGGCCCCTTACCTGATCGGCTCCACCCGCGGCCATCTTGGAAGTGGGAAGCAGCCGGGAGGGGGAAGGGGCACAAGCGGGCAGGGACCAGGCGTGGGGAGCCGAGCGGCGGAGCGCATCGATGGGAGCCCCTGCCCTGCAGGTGTGGGAGTGATGGCCCGGGCCCTGACAAAGGAGGAGAGGAGGTCTTTGTGGAAGACCCGGGCTCACGTCCGGGATCTTGACTCCGGAATGGCGCCTTGGCACCCTCCCCGCCCGGCCTTAGCCTCTTAATCTGTAAACGGACTTTTCTGATTGCTCGCTCACTACGCTTTCACTCAAGTATCTGACTTAATACCCAAACCTGTCTGCCCTTTAAACCTGAGTCTTGAAATTCCAGAGCCAGGCAGTGCTGCAGGCCAATTAAATCACAGCCTCCGGAGACTAGCAGCAGGCTTTGCAAGTGCGTTTTGAAAGCTGTGTTAGGTGCAGACAAATTGGGAATACTGGCCTAGCGTTTATATGCATTATCAGCGTTGTAAAATCTCCAGAGGCGTAATCTATGCTCAAGGCCATTTTACAGAGCGGGAAATGGCTCAGAGAAGTCCTCTGGATGGGTCAACAGCTGAGAGGAACTATGCGAGACCCTAAATGAGGTAATGTGTAGGAAACCTCACAGTAATTAATCTTCATCCCCCCCTATAGAATATAGGCTCTGAACCAAACTGAGCTCATCTTATTTGCTGCTGTCTTCCCTGTGCCTGGCAAATACTTGATACTTGAGTATTTGTTAGATTGTCATTACATTCAGAGGACATCATAGCCAAAGCAAAGACTTCAGTGGCTGGAGCTGGAAGGAGTGGGTTTACATTAGGAGTCCTGAGGGTTGTCATACCCTGCATCATTACCAGAAGGGAAACTCCAGAGAGTACAGCTGAATCAGTGGGAGGATGAAAGACCAGCCTCAAGAAGTCTGAAAGCATGCAGTGGGCCATTATCCTTAGGGATGGGCCGAGGAACCCCTAACTTGTGTCTTTTCCCCCAGTCAGAGTTCTAACAATTCAGAACCTATTCCCCTAGCAGGAGAATGGAGATTTGAAAAACAGTCTCAGTAGAATGCAAGAGAGGTCTCATGGACATTCCTCAGTGTTTGGTGTATAATGATTAAATTTCTGATGGTTTTAAGCAAAAACAATACCAGGTCTCTCAAGCCTCTGCCCTGGTTTTGAGCACTAACAGGCACACAGACTCGCCTCAGCCCTGCTCGGTCCTTACAACCTGAACTTAGGATGAGCCAGGTCTGCTTTGATGGTGTTCCTTGAGCCCCGGCTCCCTTCCAACCTTAATTCTGAGTCTCGGGGGTTTTAAAACCCTACAGTGACAACCGGCAATCGTCCTGAATCCAGAACCAGAGTTTGTGGTGCACAGGCTCATGTTCAGCGCCCTGTCTGCCTTGCCCCACCCTCACAGCCTCCTGCCAGGGTCCAGCCTCTGGGAGCCCATGGCCACGTACATTGGCCGTGTGGTTTGTCCAGCCTTGTGTTATCAGAGTCAGATGGGTGCCAGGTAGTCTCCTTATGACTTGAATCCAGCAAAATCAGAAACAGCAAACAGCACTCCGCCTCTCAGCAGCTTAGTTCCTCCCCACCTGCCCAGTGCCTCAGAGAAGACACCTCAGGGTGAGCCCAGCAGTACCACCCACCCCCAGTAGCATAAAGTATGTTGGCCAGCTCACCACCATGAGGGGAGACCCTCCAGCCTGACCTCATCCCCCCGACTCAGAGGAGGTGAGAATGCCTTTGCTGGTGACCAGTATCCATGGGAATCATCCCTGAGCACTTGCCAACAGCCTCAACAGCTGCCCTCACAGTGCTCCCAGGACAGACAGATGTACACTTTGCGAATGCAGCCTTGTCCTCTTCTAAGGAAAATGGTTAGCCAGCGGACCTCAGGAGGCATACCGGGGCACCAGAGCTGGCAGGACCCTCACACATCCTGCCAGCAGTCTGAATATGGAGAGAGAAGGACAGAGGGCTCGGAGTTGAGTGAGGCAGGAGGTCAGCAGCGGGCCAGAGGCCTCCTGCTCTGACAGGCCCAGCATGTCTCCAGGGAATCTCCTTTCCCTAGCACATGCTTGTGCCCCCCTTCCCTCCCTCTAGATGTGGCCTTCATCCATAGGTGTTGACTGTGGGATCATGTTCATGCTTCATCTGCACCCAGAGTCAGCCCAAGTGCCCCGGCTCTTCTGGCCACACAGTCTCCATAACCTGCCAAGCTGAGGCAGTGACTCATATCTGCAAGGCAAGGCCATTCCACCCAGGTCTTGCAGCTCTACCCACTCACCATCCTCCCTCCCACCTGACTCCTGTCGTGAGCCACCAGGGTCCATAGCATGGATAAAATTAATAGCAGCATCACAGTCCATGCTAGGACTCAACTTGGTTCTGGGCCCATGCCCAGGACAGAGGCCAATGGAACATTTATTTTCTCAGAAAAGCTTCCCCTTGGTCTAATGGCTATCAGAACTGCACCAGAAAACTCATTTTAAGGACCCAATCCCTAGAATTTGCTTGTCTCTGATCAGTTCTGGAAATTGGGTAGTATTAGGAATTCCTGGATAGCTAGAGGTTAGCGTTTCAGCAACCTGAGGCACACACAAGACAAACTTGATGGATCCACCACGAAGCCCAGTCCTCTGCTTCAAGGAGTTGCCCTAGGCCCCTCACAGCAGGGCCGTCAACTAGAGTTTTACTCAGTTTTATCAGGGGCACCTGTTTTCTATCCTGCAGGAGATTCAAGCAGTGAAGGTATGGAAGGAGGACCCATGAAAGGGAGAAGCAGAGGAGCATGAAAAGGAAAAATTCCAGCAGAATCCATTTGGTCCCATGGTACATTTATGGGCGTGAGCCTTATAAAATTACCCCCAAATTCAGGCAGGCAGTTCTAACAAGATGTTCACCACAGTGTTGTCTACAACAGTAGAATGAACATAATATAGATGTCCAGCGATAGGGAAGGCTAACTAAATGGAATAACAAATGCAGCCATCACAAAACCTTTAGGGGTGTAGTTGGTTAGGAATAATTCAGTGTTCTGTAGCACATAATAAGGCAGCTTTCATTGAGAAAATTGTGTATTTCAAAGTAGCTAGTAGAGAGGATTTTTTAATGTTCCCAACACAAAGGAATGACAAATATTGAGGTGATGGATATGCCAATTACCCTGATCTGTACTGAAAATCACTATACTCCATAAATATGTACAATAGAATATTGTATATATTGCAATATTATATATACAACATATACTATATACACAATATAAATTTACACATATATTTGTGGGGCACAATGTCAAAAAAATTCAATATATTTTAAAATCTTAAAGTAATCATAACCTAGAGGAAGAGTTTAAGTACCAAGACATGCTGAGTATAATCAAAATATTTAAAACACACCAGCCACAGGAATAAGACGAAGAAACAGCAAATGGAGCATGTGAGCTTCCTGCCCATCTCCTGCCTGTGTATGTCTGATAACTGAATCTTCCCCACAGTGACCACATGCTGCTTTCATAAGGACGATGTGCTAATAATAAGCTGGCTGGGATGACCGCAGACTCGGAGAAGCACAGCCACCTGGAGCCAGAGAATGAGGGCTCTCAGCCCTTCTCATCAGAGTCCTGAGTTAAGCAAGATGAGCCCTAGCCAGGAAGACTCCAGCTCCCAGAGGCTGTGGTCTCTGTAAGGCCTAACACTTGCTGCTGTTGGGGGTGGGGATAGTAGAGGCCTATGACTATGGGTCTGGATGACTTTCTATCTCTGCTGCATTTCTTTTTTTTTTTTTTTTTTTTAATATTTTTTAGTTGTAGATGGACACAATATATTTTATTTCTTTATTTTTATGTGGTGCTGAGAATCGAACTCAGGGTCTCACACATGCTAGGCAAGTGCTCTACCACTGAGCCACGACTCCAGTCCCTCTGCTGCATTTCTAACTGTCCTAGGTACCCCATGGTCATCCCTGGTTACTGAGAGCCTTGATCCAGGTTAGGCTGGCTCACCTGTTCCCAGAGCATCCCAAGTGTTTTGACTAGAAGAAAAAGTCACAATGAAATAAATGGGTCTTCCAAAGCCTGGGGCCATGGCCTGGAGTGGGGTGGGAGAGGACTTGGATCTCCTGTGACCATGGTTCATTGATCTTTAAAAGGTACCAGATTGGGGGGGGGGGGCAGGAAAGTGGTGGAAATATAGAATGAATGATAAATTACACTACATGCAGGTAATTTACTGGATGCCACCTTTATGTATAAAGCACCAATTAAATTATATAAATGAGTGCAAGGTAGACCAGTAGAGCAGAAGAGGAATAGGAGAAAGGAGGAGGGAAGGCAAGGGAGGACCTGGGACTGAAATGGAGTATATTAAATTCCATGCATGTATGATTACATCAGAACGAACCCCACTTCTATGCAGAACTGTCATGCATCCATAAAATCAAAAGAAAAAGAAAAAGAGGTACCAGATGCTGGAGGTGTCCAGGCTCAAGTACTAAGAACACAGAGCTCCTGGTGGGCTTGGAGTCACAGTGAGCCCAAAGTGGAATTTTCAGAGAGGCCTCCCCTAAAGGCATTGCTTGGTTGTCTGCTGCCACCACGGGCAACATGCAGCCTGATGCAGAGGCCTGCAGACTCAGGTCTCACGTGGACCCTCATGGGGGCAAGTGGGCAGAGATGGGCAAGGGATGCAGGCCCAGCTCCTGGCCCACCTGCCGTCGCTGTGGGGGACCCTACCTGTGTAAGGCCTCTGCCACTGACCAGGCTGAGGTCCCCCAGGATCACAGAGGGGTCCTGGGAAGCACCTGGAACTCCCTCACAGGTGATATACTAGGGTAGGGACCTCATGCTTGTCTGGGGGCTGGGGGAGGGTGACATGCCAGACGGAAGGGACAGATACCTCCAAAAGGCTACCACTCCATTCCCACTCACCTGAAAGCCACCAGGACACTTCATCCAGCCATCAGCCTTAAATGTTACCCCCTTCCAAGCTTGGCTCCAGCCTGACCCTATAAGACTATCCCCTCTCCTGCTTGGGAGATTCCAAGTGCATCAGTCCCTGGAGTGTGGACCACAGCCTGAACAGTCTGTTCCCTCCCCCTGGGGCTCCTTCTTGCCCTCTCTGGGACCCTGCCTCCTACCTCCCACCCCAACTGCCAGCACCTGGCAGAGCTAACTATTCCCCGATAAGGGACCACAAATCCCCTTGCACATTCCTTGTGCCCCTCCATGGCTGGTGGTGACACCAGAGTTAAAGGGCTCCCTGCCCCAGGGGGGCCTGGTTAGGACTCAACAGAAAATATCTGCAGAGTGTGGGATTCGTGCTCTTCCCAGAATGTGAGGGGATGCCTTTAAAGTCCCAAAAGGGCTAGGTTTGCCCAGAGTCACAGGCTGAGGGTGCAGACTAAGGGGCCGGTGGCGCCTTGCTCTCTGGCCTCTGCTTTTCTCCCGGGACCTCTCTCTTCTGCCTCTTCCCCATTAGTCTCCACAGGTCTTGTCATTGCCCTCTGGAACTGTCTCTTCTTCTGCCTCCTCACAGAAGGTACTCAGGACAGTTTGAGGATGGCTGGTCTCACTTCCATACCACAATCCCAGAAAGCCCAGTCTTCCTGGGAGATTTGAGCCTCACCCAACAAGCATGAACCACCCCTGCCCGAGATGAGAGCCCAGAAGAGACACACCTGGGGTGCTGGACAAAGCTGGGTCTTTGCTTACAAAAGGAAAGAAAGAATTGCTCACCTGACCTCCATCGGGGCCTGCCAGGCCCTGGGCCTCTCCCGCAAGGCTTGGGGAGGGCAGGTGGCTTGCCGAGGACATATCTGTAATTTTGTTTGTTTGTTTGTTCTTCCAGGGATTGAACCCAGGGATACTTAACCACTGAGCCACATCCCCAGCCCTTTTTGTATTTTATTTAGAGACAGGGTCTTGCCGAGTTGCTTAGTGTCTCGCCAAGTTGCTGAGGCTGGCTTTGAACTCAAATCCTCCTGCCTCAGCCTCCCAAACTGCTGGGATTACAGGTGTGTGCCACACATCCATATTCTATGTGGAAGCTCTCTGTTATTTAGGGTGACACAGACATTCAGATGGTGGCAAGGTGGGAGCAACAGTAGGGCTGTGTGAATGGAGCCAAGATGAGCTCAGATTTGCACTTTGTCAAGACCTGCAGTCCACCATGCAGATACTGGTAGGTGCCTCGAGAGTACTTTCCCACCGTCCCACGCTCCATGTGCTGGCTGTAACGATGGGTTCATCCCACAGTAGGGCGACCCACTATATAAAGCTTGCAATCGCTTAGCTTCATAATGAGACATCTTCACGGATGAAGTGCTTGCCTCATGGGATGTTCTGGAATACCATGGCAAAGAAAAACCTTTAAGGGAAACCTCATGATTTCTTTCTGTTAGGTCGGAATTTGGGCGACTGTAGGAGGGAGAGCAGAGCAACTGAGACGAAGGGCAGCGTGCCACAGGGTGATCAATCAAGGGGACGAGAAAACTCCACTGACCCTTACCTCCACCTGTTGACCATTAACTCCACCTGCTGACCCTTAACTCCCTTAACTCCACCTGTCACTCAGCAGGATCCCCGCCCATTCCGGCCTATAAAGACCCTGGGCAGCCAGGGCTGCAGGAGATTTTCTCCAGCTCCCTACCCTGACCTGTACCCCCAGGGGCTGGGAATTTCGCCCAAGGGCCAAATTCCAATAAAGCCTGCTTCCACTGCTTTCTGCCCAATTTTATTTGGCCACAGACCATGTCCTGAGCTTACACTTTCTTTTCCCCTGAGCCACACCCCCAGACCACATTACTCCTTTTAATCTCGGGAAATAAAAGTTCACTTGTACAGATGAGGCCGCTCAGTGGCCTCAGTGACTGATTTGCTGGCACAGGTGGGAGTTACGTCATAGGTGGGAGCTGGCAGTCTGGCCCACACCCTGGGCCCTTCGTGCTGCCCAGGGCTTCCCCTGCTCCCCCAGTGCTTGGGGTGGCCTTGGCCTAGGAAAGGGGAGGGAGACTTTCTTGTCATCGACAGCGCCTCCTTCCACACAGCACTGGACTCCAGTCTCAGGGAGGCTGTGCCCAGCTGGGCTTCCGCTGCTTGCTTTGATCTGCACTGCTCACTGGAGAGCCAGATGCTGCCCACAAGGAAACACATGTCCATGACCGGTCTGCAGAGGCATGAGGTGGAAAGGACCCTCGTATGTCTCCTGGAGATGAAACCGGCAACCCATCCTACAGGAAGGCAGGCACACCTCCTTGGGTATGTAAAGTCGCCTATGTGGGGCTGGGGAGATAGCTCAGTCGGTAGAGTGCTTGCCTTGCAAGCACAAATCCCTGGGTTTGATCCCCAGCACCGCAAAAAAAAATAAAAAAAAATAAAAAAAATAAATAAAGTCGCCTATGTGCCCACCCCTCCTGTGAACTCCCCAGGGATGCCCCACGGTCTTGGCCACCCAGCTGGCCAGAGCAGAGCTGGGGCCAGCATACTTCACTCTGTACAACCAGCCAGCTGACTTCACAAGGTTCCTGAAGGGCTGCCAGGCAGGCCAGTAAGGGCCAAGGAATGAAGATGGCTGTGCAGGCTGGGCGGAGCCCCCACTTGTTTCTCAAACTCCGCTGGACCTAAGGGCCGTCCCAGGCAGGCTGGGGAGACTGAAGTTTACCACGGAGACTAAAGAGAAGCCGTGCTGCTGTTCTCACCATAGATCCAGGTGGAAGGAGCTCTATTGGTCCAGAAGAATAAAGGTCATGACTAACACTTTAGGGTCTAGCACAGACTAGGTCCCGGACTCATGAATTGAATGAACTGACATCGCCAGTCCCTATATGCAACCTCTCAGAGTCTAGACATACAGGGTTCCATGGTGACTCCATTTCACTCCTTTTCCTTTGAGGAGCTGGGGCTGGAACTCAGGTCTCACACGTACAAGGTGATTGCTCTTCCACTGAGCTGCATACCGGCCCTTTTGGCTTTGAGACAAGGTCTTGCTAAGTCGTCAAGGCTGGCCTTCAGATGCTGGGAACACAGGTGTGTGCCACCATGCCTGGCCCTGTTCTTTTCTCATTTTTACAGCCACCTCAGACCCCAGGTCTCATCAACCATATCAGCAGTCTACCAGGAGCTTTAAGTGGAATGTCATGGTGGCTGCCAGTCACCTGCCTCCTACCCTGCTCCTGGGCCCAGAGCACCAGCTGGCCCAGTCAAGAACTTACCTCACCTTGCTGGCCTTGCCAATGACAAAAAAGCCACTCATTCCGTGTTCTATGTTTTATGGGGGCTTAAAACTACCACCTGCCTTGTTAGTACTGCTGGAAGTCAACATTAGTAGCACACCTGATGGGTGCACGGTTGGATTTGGGGACTGCTCAGTTGTCTGAACGAGGACTTACATCTGTCTAGGCGGGAGGAGTACCAGGCAGCTTTGGGCACGTCACCTCTCTCTCCACAAACACTGGCATTCGATGCCAGGCCTGATGCCACACCAACCTGGATACCTCCAGGAATCCTCCCTGGGGAGATCCTCTCCCTGAATGGGAAGCAGTCCAGATCTCACCGGTGGGGAGACCGAGTCCAAGAGACTTCTCTTTCCTCCTCGTTAGCAGCTTAATGTCAACATGAAGACAACCTTGGCCCCCAAACAGCTCAGCCTGCTGTTCCCATTCCACTGTGATGACTGTGAAAGTCAAGGTCAGTAGGAAAACCAGGCTTGCTGCCCACCAGCCCTGTCCATGCAGCCTGACTTCCGTCCACATGGGATGCCACCCAGGCCTGGCAAGAAGTGGGACCTGTTTGCAGGCAGAGGAACCTCCCGGGGCCGGATTCCTCCAGGTCCTCCCCAGCCTGTGGCGAGGAGGTAGTAGACAGTGAGTGGGGCTGGGGAAGCAGGAGGGGCAGGAGCACAGAGAGCCCTTGAGGTCCCCACCACACCAGATCCCAAAGGTGGGAAGGAGGCCAGGCTCACCCAGCACCCCGGGCAGGCTTTGTGGTGGCAACAGGGCCGCCAGGCAAGCTTAGGTTTTAAGGAGTGGGCACTGAGGGCAGCTCAGGCATGAGTGACCAAGCAGGTCACAGGCAGCACCACTGCCAAGATCTGGGGTCTGTCACAAGTGACTTGTCACCCAGGCGAAGGTCCTAACTTCGCTGTGCCACGTCCACATCTGTGGCCTGGGGAGGGAACACGGGCACAGCCCCAGCACATCAGGCAACCGCCGGGGTGGGGGTGGGTCTGCAGCTCGGGTCTGTGGGAGGGCCTGCTGGTTATGTTTGACGTTCTGACCACCGGGAACTGGATCCTGGGGAAGGCCACAGATGGTGCCCGCAAGCCCCTGACAAGAGTCCTGCCACTGATGCTTAGGAGCTGAGCCCAAAGACCTGTGAGTACCAGTTCGAGGCCTCACTGAGCTGGGGATGTCCCTGGCTTGAGCGTGGGGTTTGGCAGAGAGCCCAGATCTCTCTGGACTCCTCCTCTTCAGCACGGGGAGGAAGCTCCTGGCTGTGTCCACAAAGCTGACCAGCACTGGGCATCTAGTGCAGTCTTCCTCAGGTCCTCACCCTGAGGAGGGTCCCATGAGCATTGGCAGTGTGCCCAGCTCTACAGTTGACTCAATTGTGTAAGCAGGCCTGGGGGTCACTGTAGGGCCCTTCACTTGGGACTCTGATGATCAACGACAGCCCCCAGCTCACCACACTGGTGAGGGCTCCAGACCAGCCCCTCGGACTCGGAGCCACAGCAATGGGCACCCTGGGTTTGCTGGGGAGGACCCCCAGGCGGTGAGCATGCAGCAGTGCTGTCCTCCGGAGCCTGGGAGGCGCAGCTGGTGGAGAGGTCTCTTCCCACTGCGCCTTCTCAGGTGGCAACGAAGGGGAAGAAGAGCCCCACACACATGGCCCTAGGCTCATGGCCTTGGTCTATTCTTGAGGACCAGCGTGCAACATGCTCTCAGTTTTGATGGTGGCCTCATCTAAGCCTTGAGGTCATCTAAAAGGGGACACTGTCCCCATCTGTAACAGGACCTAGGGATGGCAGGTCAAAGGGTGGGTGGGGTCTATTCTATCCCCTTAAATAGGCCTGACTCCTGGGACTCGGAATGGTCCCCAGGTGTGATGTGAGGTACAGGACTGTGCTATTGTCTTCCCCCATAGATATGGTGACCTGCAGTCCCTTGGCTCAGCGCTGATGAACACTTGGTTCTGTTGATTCCCCTTGATCCCCACCTTCTGGCCCAGCTACCACAGGAGCCAGGGACTGCAGAAGCTGGTTTGCTGCCTCAAAAGGCTAGCATGTGACTTCATTTCAAGGTGAGAGGGTGGTTTCAGTAGTCATAACATGGTGACATTGACTGTGGTCAGCACCCAGCCAGCACAGTGGTGCATGGCCTCTGTGGGGCCTGGAGCCACAGGCCCGGCGACTGCTCTCAAGGGCTCCTACCACAGGGAAGGAAGGAAGCCTGCGTGGCAGTCTGAGCAGTTGTGATTTTCTCCAGTTACTGGACTCATGTGGCAAACTTCCCCGTTGCATGTCCACCTGGCTGGATTCCTGCCAAGGGCTGCAAACCCAGGGAGGGCAAAGGCTAGACAGCCCATCAGACAGGGATGTCTGGTTGACCTTTGCATTCTAGCATCTACGAACTGTCTTGTCCCTATGACCAACCCTGATGAAAAGTTCCCATTATGATACCCACTCACATGAAGGTGCACGGTGGTGGGGTGAGGGGGGATGGAGTCAGGGTGATGGAGTAGGACCCTGGGAAGTGACATCCTGCCAACAGGTGGGAAGTACCTAACACGGGTTAGGAAAAGGCTACTTGGCAAAAGCAGAGGGTACACACTCCCCCACACACTATTTGTAATTCATTGGATTTTGGTGAGCCCAAGGTTTTAGAGTATCAAATGAATTCTGCAATCACAAGACCCAACAGCTCATGGTACCTCAGTTTACCCGTCTGCAAAGAGGGCAACTATACTTGCCTCACAGGATGTTGGCCAAAACCAGAGTGTGGAAGACTGTGTGCTAAGGAGCCCCAGCTTGTGTCAGCTGGTGCTGTTGGCACCACTTGATGTCAGGTGGTGGTGACGTTGCCTGTCACTGCCGGCCTGGCAGTGTGAAGCAACCATCCTGGAAATGCTGTAACTACCCACACCAGTGGTGTAAGGCCAGCAGCGGCTCTGAGGCAACAGTGCCAGCCTGGGAGGTCACCTGAGAGATGCTGGGGGCTGGGCTTCCTGTGTTCCTGGGTGTGGTGCAGGTGCAGGCCTCCTGGGCTCTTGCCACACCGCTCACTGTGTGCCTTGAAATTTCCAGGTGGCACCATGGTGACAGACAGCTGCATCAGCTGCAACAGCAGTGGCCTGAGTTCTTTGGGTAAGAGGGTAAAGCAAGGCCTTTCGTGGTTCCAGTCCTGTGATGTCAGAATTCCTGGGGATAGGAAGAGGTCAGAACCTGGGTGACAGGCCACCTTGGCACTGGCCCTGCCCTTGCAGGTGCAGGCATCTGGAAAGCACCTTGCAGACAGTGTGTCAGAACCCAGCAGAAGCGGGCGGGCAATAGTTCACACAGCCACGCGGGGGACCAAGGCAAAGGGACCGGAAGGCATGTTCAGATGTGACCCAGCAAAACGCTGCACCAGCTTGGCCACACCTCCTGGCAGACAACCCCCGTGCCCCTGTGTAGGGGCCGATCCGGCCTGCTCTGGCACGGCCTCTGGGGCCTCTGGGGAGGTGTCTCTGGCCCCAGTGCCCCCAGAAGGCACTGCTGATGTTTGACGAGGCCACTGCTAACTGCTCCACAAGTAGGGGCAGCGGCTGGGAACTGCGTGAGGGAACCTTTGAGATAATAAAAACAACAACTCTTTTTAAAATTTTTTTATTTGGTGTTAACTCCACAAGAAAACAAAACAAAACAAAACAAAAAAAAAAATCAGTTACTCTGGTGTACGTGAAATCAGAACAATACAACCACGGGAAAAATCTCAGCCCAGGAATGGAAACTGGTACTTCAGGGCCGTGGAGACGCAGTGCGCTTCAGACCACAGTGCGCTTCAGCGATCGCCAGCTCTAGTTTTCTTAATGCTTTTTGTGATCATCCATTCACAAAACCAAAAACCACACCTTCAACTCTGTTGTTGAAAGCCTCTGAGCTTTAGTCACTTAACTATGAAAACAAATAAATACCGAATTTGTTAAGCCCTTGGCCCATTTATAATCCATCCCCATTCCCTGTGGAAGGTGCTCTACCATCCCACGCCTGAGGAGGTCGGCACTCTGCCACCTGGAGCCTTTCCTGATGAACAGCAGCTGTCCAAAACCAACTGAGCTCAAGGTTGTGTCTGAAATCTACTTATTTGGTCTCTGCTACATAGGCAACGATTTCTAGGATCATCGTTGCGGCAGTGATTTTAGGAATTTATAACTTTCAATCCTTTTTTGCTTGCTGTTAAATTATATTTCAGTGCAGATGCTAATCAATTTTAAGGAAGCTCCAGAAGAAAGAAAAATACATAAAAACTTATCTGATGTCTGTAAATAAATAATAGCAACATAAATCCTCACACATGCACACACGCACACACAAACCCACTGTAAAGTGTCAAAAGATGTGCTGTATAAAGACGACCCCCAGGTTGTGAGACAGCACCCGAAGATCACATCGGGCCTCTCACGGTGACTCCACAGCCTTCCAGGGTGTTTCTGTGTCATTGGGGGAAAAGGCAACAAACTCACATGCTCAAAGCAAGTCAGGTACTTCACAGGCAGCGGGGCTCCAAGCTAACCAACCATCGGTGCGTCTGCTGCCTGCTGAAGTGAGTGGGAAGCCGCCAGGGCCCAGGCAAGCTTCACTGCTGTTCCCCATATTACAGATGCTAAACCAACTTCACAGATGAGGTGTTTTTAAAGTGACGCACTGATTAAAAGAGAAAAACAACCTAAAATGTCCAGCTTTGCAGATGCTGCCCCTCCTAGCTTCAAACTGCTGGGCTGTTGAGAGCCCGAGAGGCGTCCGCACACAGTGCGACCTATAGGAGGTGCGCTGACTCCGGGCTCCCAAGGCACTGCAGGGCAGGTCACATGAGGGCCATCAGAGCAGCAGCCACACAGGCACGTGGGAAAACTACTCTACCCACTCAACCCACTGCACGCACAGCTCATCCAGAACCTTCTCTCCAACACAAGATGAGAAACAAGCTACACTACATCATAGCCATGAGAGCAGCTAGCTGCAGCAGCCAAAGATTTCTTTGGGGTGATAAGGTGGCCTTTATCGCATGTCAAATGTTTACAACTTCAAGTTTTGGGGGCTTTGATTTTATGTAGTCACCAGAAAATAAAATTTGCAACCAAGGTCCTCACTGTGTGCTGTAGACTCACCACAAGGGCCCTGGTGGGCGTTCTGGTGTCCACACTGCAACACCAGCATGGAGCAGGCAGGGCGGGGTCCTCACCCCACTCTGCCTCACCTACCACCCCACGCCCCAAATCCTTGGCGTCTCAGTTAGCAAGAAAGTCACAAACCACAGTATCTTCGTGATACTCTGGAGTGGGGATCCTAAGATAGAAAACACAGTATTCTGTAAGTCTCTAACGCACACCTTTGTGGTTTCTACTTGGAAGGTACAGGAGATCCTACTGAAGGGAGACCGTGGCTGAGCCACCCAGGCTTCCCCCCGCCCTGGGGAGGCCTGACCCAGAGCAGGGCAGGACACATCTCCCAGGGCCTGGGAGCAAGCCGCGTCTCTGCTCAGCAGAAGTGGCGTGGACGCTGCGATGCTACAGGAGTGGTGGCGTGACTGCGGTGGGGGCGGGGCTGCAGGTGGTGCGCGCAGGGCACCTCCGGGACAAGCACATGCACACCCATCTGGACCACAACACAGGCTAGTCTACTTCACACAGCCAAGAATTCAACAGCTGGGAAAAAATCTTCAACAGGACAGCTGTCCTCAACTCTAAAATAAGCAAGAAGAGAAAGATAATTACTGATCTGAATCAGTTAATCGAAGAAACCTATTTGTTGCTTTAGGTTAAGAGGCCTCACAGAAGGGCAATTCCCATCACAAGTCGTGTAAAAATAATTAGAACTACTCTGCAGGATTAGAGGTGAGTGCGGGAAAAGAGCCCCTCTTGGCGGGGGCCCACCCACTCGCCACCGCCTTCGGAGCCCGAGTCCCCCGAGCTGGCGCTGGCGCTGGTGCTGGTACACGTCTTCCTGCGGAGGCCGTTTGGCTTCGCCCCAGAACCTCTCTCTCCTGTGCATCTGGCTTCACAGACAGAAGATACCTGCGAGTCAAGAAACAATTTTCAGCAGATCAAACCCTGATTTTGCCTCCCAAGGGCGGACATGCTCTTTGTTCACAGAGATGAAAGGATGAGCCCTGGTGTTGGCTGTGCCGCGGGCAGGAGGAGATCCTCTGCCTCGGAGGGGCCTTGCCCTCAGCCCACAGAGGACCCCGGCCCCGCCTCGGCACAACAGTCACTTGGACATGTGGCTCTGGTGGGGTAGGACAAAGGAATTCCTGAACTTCCAATGAGGCCTGCGGTTGCGGGCTCACGGCAGCTGGGCCTGGGACTCCGGGGCTCATTCCGATGGAGAAGACCAACACGCAGACCAAGACATACAGCTTCAGATGCAGATGCACAGCATGGTGGGGGGACTCGGCACAGGAGTGGCCATAGGCGCGGCTTTTGAGCAGAGCGTAAGCTCACGGTTGCCTCGAGGCGGTGCTCCTGAACTGGGTCCCATTGTTATCAATGCTGTTTGGGCACACTCTTTGTTGTATGGGACTGTCCCCCACCAGATGGCTAGCATCTCTGGTCTCCAGGATGCTAGGTGGAAGTGCAGCCCCTCAGCAATCATGGCGACTAGCAACACTCCCTTCCCCGTCCTCACAACTAGCACCGGCCCCGGCCCACCTCCAGATGGCAGCACTGCCCTGTCCTGAGAGCCCAAGGCAGGAGCACAGAAAGCCAAAGAGCGAGGAGAATGAGGGACAGGAGGGCAGAAAGGGCAGAAAGGGCAAAACGACAGGGCCTCACAGCACGTGGGAGTCTGGATTCTGTCCCAGTACAGCAGGTAGAACGTGGGTCCTACAGTCAGACTGCCGGGGCTCACAGCTCAGGTTCACACGGAATCAGTGTCTCCACAACCTTAGATATACAGCACTTACTTGGCTTTTTTTGTTGTTGTCTTTTTTTTTTTTTTTTTGTACCAGGGATTGAACCCAGAGGCTCTTAGCCACTAAGCCACATTCCCAGCCTCTTTTAGTTTTTATTTTGAGACAGGGCCTTGCTGAATTGCTGAGGCTGGCTTTGAACTCGAGATCCTCCTGCCTCAGCCTCCCAAGCTGCTGGGGTGACAGGTGTGGCCACCTCACCAGGCTGTGTGTACTCGTTAGATGCTCTAGTTTTCTATTCTGCAGAGCCTAGGGCACAAGGGAACATTTGGAGAGGGCAGTGGAAGCAGGAAGGAGGAGACGGCATGGGACTGTTGTGGACCGGGAGCAGTGTGGACCAGGTGGGTGGAGTGGGAGGTGAAGAGGCTGCAAGGCAGACTGCCGGTGGAGGAGAGGCAGTGGTGAGGAGTGAGTCCTGATTCGGTTTGGGGGCTGGGACTGTTGGGGTAGGCGACATAAGCTGTTCACCGAGGCAAAACCCATGAAGAGCCCTCACAAGCCAGCTTTCCCATGCCAAGTCTGACAGGTCCATGGGACCTACACCACAGGGCACTCCAGGAGGAAACTCCTCACAGGACTTGACCTGACACTGAAGACCAGCACCGGGAGGCAGAGGTTTCCCGAGGCCTAACTGCAAGACTCGACTGAACCAGGCAAAGGCCTTGCTGCCCCTGGTGCTCACAGGTCTATCAGGGAGGTAGAGGTCAGAAACGGCAGTCAGATGCCAGGATGCTACATAGGGTGTGGCGAGGACTCCCAAGAGGCTGGGCGACAGGAGAAGCCCCTGGAAGGGCTCCCCTAGGGCATGCCTTGAAAGGTGAAAGGGGCGCCCCTGGGGGGTTACGGGCAGCGGTGCACTGAGAAATGCCCTGTGGCAGTCTGGGAAGGAAAGGTTGGGAAAGTGGGCCCTTCAGGAAACCTGGCTGGGGACAGTCAAGGTGGGCCATGAGGCAGACCACAGGCCCAGAGGAAGGGCCAGAGAGGAGGAGTCTGCACCTGGGGAGGGGGTGGCATGTCCCAGGACTCCCAGGTTCTACTAGAGAGATGGGGGGATGGTTCTGTGTTGATAACGAGGAGGGCAGTCCACTTACCCTATTAAAATCTAACAGACGCTCTTCATTACTGGGTATTTCTTTAACATCTGGATACTCTTCTATACCATTCTCTCCCTTGGCATTTGTATAACATTCTTAATCATTTTGAGTGGAGAAGGGAAGAGAGGGAAAGGGGAAATTCCATTAAGTCACAGTTATGAAACACACATTCTTCTTCCATTTTTGCTGAAAAATTAGGTCTCCCAACCCTCTGGAGATTTTAAGCAGTCACTAAAAGCACAGTTGGCCAGGTGTGTCTGAGAAAAACGCCGTACCAACTGCAGCTTCCTAGACCGGCTACTCCAGTGCGTTCTTAAACACAGGCCAGCATACGCGCACACTCCTGCTGCCCCACCATGAGAGCACGCTCCACAGGCACTCAGTGAAATGCCGTCACGCCTGCAAAGTGACAGCCCTGGGGACACAGGACAAAAGGACCAATGAGGTCCTTGCTCTCATGAAGGCACGTGGAACGAGGAGACAGACAATGCACCACGGATATGCTCATAGAACACATGAACAGAGGAGTCCCAGATGGAGGGAGGTGCAGCAAGGACACAGCAGGGCAGCGTCCTGTTTGTCCCTCCTGACTCAACACCATCCTAGCACGTGTCCACACCATCTGTGGGACTGGGAAGGAAGCCAGGCTCGAGTGGCCTGCTCGTAAGTGGCCCGCTAGATGGAAAGGAATCAAACCCAGGGAGGGCAGCCAGCCGTTCTCCACCGGGGCTGCACGCCCAAGTCGCTTGGGGAGCTCTGGTCTCCCTCAAGACGGCCTCTCTGGAGCTGCTCTCCAGCAGCGTCTCTGTCCCTGACTCCCTGAAGGTGGCGGCTGTGGCAGAGGCACAGTGAAGGGCAGGGAGCACTCTGGCAGGGCTGGGTTTGACCTGTGAGCCCACTTGACCCTGCCCTCCCGGAGTGCTCCCATGAGGCATCAGTGAGAGGCTCTGACCCCACCCTGCCACAGAGACAGGGTGGGCCTCGAGAAGCACTGTGGGGCACCTGTGCAAAGGCAAGGACACAGGGTCTGCCAGGCACTTGAAGTTGCTGGGTCAGGTCAGGAGAGCAGCCCAGGCTCCAGACTGGACAGGCTGCAGCTGATACCACGCTGAGCCACCGGCAGGCAAGGCACGTCGGAGGGGTGCAGTGCTGCAGCTGGCACCACCGTCACACTCACGACAGCTGCTGACCAGCTCTGGGATGGCTGCAGGGAAGGCCACTGCTCTCTGATGAGGCTGGGGACCCCCAGCTGACCTCTCCTAGCTAAGCGCCACTCACCCTCCACTGTTACGCTCTAACATAATCCAGAGCCCTCCCCACTTCCCTTCCTGCGGCCATTAGGAAAGGGCAATGCTGGACTGCTGCCCAGGTTTTCTTGATGCTCACAGTGGTAGCTACCAGGTTTTGAGTGACAAGTATGTGTCAGGCACTGGCCTAGGTACTGGGTCCTCCACAGCCCCCGGGGAAGCATTACTTTTAGCTCCTTAGAAATATGGCAGTGGAGGCACAGCAGGCCTAGGTACTGCCAAGGCTGAGCAGCTGGGCACAGTGGCACTGGGCTCCGGCTCAGTCTGTGTCATGCGCCTGGCTCTGGCCACTGTCTGTGCTGCTCCACTGCAGGGCCACCTCCGAGAGCTCTGGAGAGGGCCCTCCTCTCAAGGCCCTGCCCACTGCTGGCTGGCCGCATCTCACTATACTCCTGAGCTGCCCTCTCTGGCAGCCACACTTTTGCCTGGCCTCTCTCCTTGTAAAACTCCAGCTGTAAGTGATTGGCACCTGTGCCCCCAAGTCCCTGTTTGGAAGGTCCCTGAATAGGAGAAGTGGGACAGTTTGCCTGTGTTCCCAGAGCCTGGAGCAGCATCAGCAGAAGAAAGCTGTACATTTGCAGAGTGGAAGCACCCACCAAGACAAGGGGACGTGGGCAGGGCAGAGTGCCAAGGGCGTGTGCTCTCAGGCTTGATGGGTGCCAGGACAAGCAGCCTCACCTCCCAGCCCATCTCTCCACCCTACTGTAAAAGAGAACAATCCCCCTTCCCAGCAATGCTGAGAGCTCCGGGCCAGCCACTGGCCCAGAGTAGCAAAAGCCTGCTATTAACCATTTGCAACACTGGAACAGGAGTCCTTGGCTGCTTCTGCTGAGTGGGTGAGGAGCTACCTGTCTTCTTAGCTACCCCCCTCCTAAGGCTACATGTTCCCATCCTGTATGCTGAAAGAGGGGTGCTTTATAATGTCACTGCAGAGCAAATGCATGAGATTCAGCTCCACCACTATCTGTCTGCTGAGCGTCTCTCTATATGCCACCTCGCACACACACAAACATGAGAGAAGCTCATCTGCTAGCAGCTACGAGACATGGTGCAGATGACCAAGGACCCAGAGCTGAGAGGAAGGACAGGACTCCCATTAATGATGGCAGAAAACTGAATGCAAGCAAGAGAAACGTGAGCTGAGTGTGTTGGAAATCACTACATGACGCGGTCTCCCACAGTGAGGCAGTAAGCACCCCTCTTCTCCTGGCCTGCCCTTTTGTGCACAGCTCTGGCATTTCCCACCTGCAGTCCAGATGTTCACAAAGGCAAGGTCTGTGCTGCCCCAACCCTGGTGTCCAGTTCAGTGCCAAGCACAAATAGTTGTGGTGGTGGACAAAACTTCTGGACCACATTATATACAACCTGGCCCCCGTCATGCTTGACAGCTGACCTGCAAGATCTGGGCAGACTGCCCAGGTTGATACAGCTTCCTCATCTGGAAACTAGGCACACGATCCCGCTAGGCTCCTGCGGGGCTAGAGCAAAGACCAGAACAGTTTGCCAACACCGAGGCTGCCAAGTCACTAGCTAACACAGGAGCGGAAGCAGCTGCCACCTTCAAGGGTGCTCTGAAACAATCAGACACCATGCGAAGACTTGGTCCTCTGCTTTCCTTGGGACCCTCTGGGTCTGGAGAGCCACCACAGCTATAGACCAGTGAGAAACAATCACTCCCAAAGAAGAGTCCCAGTGCTAAACTCTGCCTTCGCCCCATCAGCTCCGTCTAGGCCTGGGAAGAAGGGTGCATGGGCAAGTGTGACAGATGCGAACCTGTGAACACACACGAGAGCATCATGGCACTGCAGGGCTCTGACGGGAGACTGGTAAGGAACCAGGCAGGCAGGAGCCAGGCGGGCTCAGCTGCCTGACCTCATCCACACAGATGCACCCTCAGCTCCTGTGTCTCCCCAGATTCCAGGCAGGAATGTCTTACAGCTCTGCATAGGTCCACCTGGAGGCGTGGATGGTTCATTCAAAACAATTACCAAACTTGTGACCTTCTGCACCAAACTGGCTCCTGCCATCCCCTCTCCACCATCTCACCCAACCTCCTGGTGACCACTCCTCACAGGAAGTCACTTGACAAATGCATCTCTGCAAACATCTTGATCATGTTCCCCTTTATCCAGCCACTGCCACCACCTCAGTTCACACCTTCCTCTCATTCCCCACACCTCTGCCACAGCCAAGGCACCCTGGCAGATGCCCTACAGGTCAGTTCCATCTCCACTGCTGCTGTAAGTGTCTTGACACACACCTGACCTTGACACTTTCCAAACTGAAGTCCCTCACCTGGCCCTCCTACACCCTCAGCTCCTGACAGCTCTTCCCTATCTGCCACAGCCCAGCTGAACAGAGTGGGTCCCTGCTCCTTCCGCCTGCCCCGGCTCCCTTGCCTCTTCTCCCCAGGCACTGTCTCATTACCTCTTCCTCCATGAGTCCAGGTAGCTTGTACACGACAAAGGCTGGACCTTTTATCAGTCTTCCCATCCTTTCCCTCCATCAGCCCATGGCCGTGTTCAAGAGCAGGGTCCAGCTCTCACTCATGTCTGTGTCCCCAGAGCATGGCAAAGTGCTAGCCACAGAATCCCCTAAGAGTCTTTTGGACTAATAGTCATAGCCAAAAGGCTTACTTTTTATTAAACTTTTTTTTTTTCAGTTGTTGATGGACCTTTATTTATTTATTTGTTTATATACAGTGCTGAGATCTGAACCCAGTGCCTCACACTTGCTAGGTAAGTGCTCAACCACTGAGCCACAACCCCAGCCCCTGGAAAACTTACTCTTCTTTATTATTAATGCATAATAAATAAACACAGGCCTCCTTACCTTCACACTCTGATGCAGGGAAGAGAGGAGAATATAAGGCTTTTTCCCACCAGGTCTGCTTTTCTTGACTTCTATTCATTTCTTGTACATTAGTGTTCAATACAGGAAACTGTTCAGATTAAACCAAATATAGAAATTGTTGATAAACTTTCAGGATAGAGGTAAAAACATGCGTTATTAATTATGGACTCAACACCCAGGACTGTGTGTGTGTGTGTGTGTGTGTTGGTGGTGCTGGGGATTCAACCCAAGGCCTTGCGCCTGCTAGGCAAGCACTCCATCCACTCCACTGAGTTATACTCCCAGCCCCAAACCCAGGGTTTTAAAATTAATGAATTTTTTACTGTTCTAGATTTGGTAACAAAAAAAGGCCAACGTGTTCACAGAAAACAAAGTGTTCTTCAAAGCACTTAGGCTGTAAGTGGAATGATTATCTTAGCAAACCCAGAGAATTCTTACATGGTAAAACCACAAGAGAACCAGAAATACTCCTAAACTAAGGCAAATTTCTTGAATTCAGCAGTGCACAGAGATAACAGGCACCTTCAGCCTGAGGTGTCTAAAGAATTGGGCCTCTTCCTCACATATCCAGGCAGGAGATAACAAAAGAAATGGAACAGAAGGACGATTCTCACAGGCAGAGTTACTGACCTAAATGTTTTTCTTTATAACAAAAATTATTTGCTTAAGTGAGAACTCAAAAAGAAGCTGGGACAAAAAGAAAACAAATTACAAATGCAAAACACCAAGCAGCCACCCAAAAGCCATGAGGGAACTACTCCTGAAGAGCAGGGGAACTCATACCCTATGTCCCTTGTGGCCATGGCAGAATAGAAGGCTGCATAGAAGGGATCCAAGTTGGAGCCCAGTCTCCAACTCTCAAAGCCCAGCAGGACCCTACCCACCCGCCTAGGCAACGAGGCAGTGTGGCTGGTGGTCAACAGCAGCTCTTCTTAGTGATCCAGGAGTCCTCGAGAGTGCTCATCAGAAGACGCCTGGCCAGCCTCAGTGGCACATGCTCCCTGGTGGCAGGCCTCCCATGTGCCTGCTCACGCTCTCCCAGGGTGAGGCCTGGCCTCTGTACCTTCACATTGCCCAGGGCCCTACACTGTGCTCTCAGTAGAAGTCTGTTCGGGAACTCCGCGTGAGTCTTCACTGTTTTAAGATAAGCCGTTATGTGTTAACGTTATGTGTTCTGAACTGTTTTAGTAACTAACGAACAACTAACTCTCCAGTAGGATTCTGTTATGCTTGTAACTGTACATTATTTTATGGGTCTAAAACTGCTTGATTCAATAACATGGCTTTTACCACATAAGTAAATGTTCAACTTTTCGTTTTTATTTTAGGTATCATTTTTGGACATATTCCTCAAGCGGGAACTGAAGGAGAACCGTACTGCCTTCCCAGGTCAGCCAACCTTCACTATTTACTCTGCAGTGTATCCTAACAATAAAAATGAGTCCTGTTTTTGGATAAAAGCAGCCCAGGCCAAAGGAACAAAGCCCCACCTAATGCAAACAAGGTGAGCAACGCACAGGTCAGCAGTGAAAGCATCTAGCACGCCATTCCCAGCACCCTGTAGCTCTTGGCGAGAGCTCACTGTCCTATGATATTACTTGGTGCCATTCAGGGCAGCAAGGAAGACTCCCTTGGCCAGAATCCTATCATCCCAAGGCACTACACAGAGAAGTGCATCTGGAGATGGCAGCTCCGATGTGAGTGCCTACCAGCTTTACGAGGGTGAGTTCAGTTATGCTGCTTTTCTCTCTCTCTTTTTTTTTTTTTTTTTTTTGTGGTGCTGGGGATCGAACCCAGGGCCTCATGCTTGCAAGGCAAGCACTCTACCGACTGAGCTATCTCCCCAGCCCCTGCTGCTTATCTTTCAATCCTGAGATGGGAAGGGAGGCAAGGGCAAGAGAGGGAGAAGTTCATTGTGAGGACGTGGTAGAAAAGCAGGCCAGACGGGCCAGGACACCAAGGGGCTTGGAGTCCCAGCCAAGACAAAGCCAGATGCCAATGGAACCACACTGAAGTTTTTCAGGTGTACTTTTTTTCCTTTTAAACATTTTAATGTAGTTCAAATCAACCTATATGGTTCATAAAAACAAGGAATGCGTCATGAATTTGTGTGCCATCCTTGTGCAGAGGCCATGCTAATCTTCCAATGGTCGTACATGTGCTGCCGAAGCGAGCGCCCTACAAGCTTTCTAAGGGCAGGCCCGTGTCTTACTCATTGTCTTTGCATCTCCAAGCACAAAACAGATTCTTAGTGTCTACAGAGCTGAACACCCAGGTCTAGACTCATCACCAAACACAACGCTTCCTTTCCCTCCTGTTGCACCACTGCTAAGAGCCTACCAGTTCCTACTATAATTTTAGGAGTCTTTCTGCATCTTCCTTTTGGGTGTCAATTCCTATGGCAGGTACCTGATAGGGTCAGGTGACCACTGACTGAAATCTCTGAAACCATGAGCCAAAACTTTTGTGTGTGTGTGGGGGGGGGGGGGAGTTACTGGGGATTAAACCCAGGACCTTGTGCTTACTAGGCAATCTGCCAGCTGAGCTGTAACCCCAGTACTAAAATCCTTTTTTCCTTTTTGGTGGTACTGGGGATTGAATTCACCGGCACTCTACCACAATTAACAGGTATATGCCACCATACCCAACACAAACCAATCTTTCCTAAGTTGGCTTTTTCATGTATTTTCCCATCAAAGCAATGGAAAGCAAACAGAAAACTGGTACTGAGAAGTAAGGTCATTTCTGTGACTAGACTAAGTGATGTGGTTCAGAAGCCTTAGGCACTGGCTTGTGAAAGGAGTTTGGAAAAGTTTGGAGGAAAGAAAGGCTGGAATGCTATAAGCAGAGTTAGTGGGTGATTCTGGTGTGAGATCAAAACACCAGAATGCTGATGGGAATATGGAGAGTAAAGACTGTGCTAATGAGATTGCAGACAGAAATGAGGACTCTACTGGGAACTGGACTTGAAGCCAACCTTGATACATTTTGGAAAAGAGCTTTCTACATTATGTCTATGCCCAGAGTCTTTGTGCAAGGCTAGATTTAAAGGTGATGGGCTAATTAATCTGGTAGAGAAAATTTTAAGGCAGCACAGCATTCAGGTAGTGGCATGGATACTGCTGGCTACTTTTAGCCAGGTTCACTGTGAAAATGTGGAGCAAAAAGCAGAGTGGAAAAATATGAAAACCTTGCAGTTTGACCAGAAAAGGAGTGAAGTCCCAGTCAAGAAGACTGCAAATGCTAGAGACTGGCACCACTAAAAATAAGCCACCAGGGCTGGGGATGTAGTTCAGAGGTGTTTGCCTAGCATGCAAGAGTCCTGGATTTAATCCCCAGACTGCAGGTGTATTTGACCGGGACAATGGAAGCAATGCCTCGAGGGCACTTTAGGAATCAGTAGGACCCCACCCATCAGACCCTAGGCTGCTGTTTGAGAGCCCCAGGGAGAGGCACACTGTTCACACAGGGTCACCCAGGCAATTCTCCCCAGGACGGATTCCGAATGTTTGGTCACCAAGGCACTCAGAATGCTGCTTGCTGGCTCAAGTTCAAGCTGGTGGTAGACCCTGGCATCATCTATGTGACACTAGTTTTGTAGACCTGCAGACTCCAAGAGTCACAGGGTCATGGAGGCTGCCACTTGGATTTCAAAGCAAAGCCGGGGAGAGGAGGTAAGGCAATGCATGGCAGGTCAGGAGTCCCTGCAAGCATTCTGAGAGGGTGATGTGTGAAGTTTTAAGAGTAAAACTGAAGCTCCAATAGAGACCTCAGCAAGTTAGAGATGCCAGAAAGTTGGGTGGGCTGCCAAGGCAAGTAGCAGGCAATGAGCAGAACCAGCCCTACAGTGTGTCCATGTGGGTTGCAGTCAGCAAGGCTGTGGGGTGGGGCTGCCCAAACCCTTTGGAGCTTACACCACAACACCACAGTGCCCTGGAATCATGATTTACTGTTTACCCTGCTGAGTTTTTGTCTCTTTGGTCCAATTCCTCCTGGTTATCTTCCTGTTCCTCCCTTTTACCCTGTGCCATTGCATCTTGAAAGTATGTAACTTGTTTCTTGATTTTTATAGGGGCTCACAGCTAAGAGTTTACTTTGGACCAGGACTTTTGAACAATGATGGTACTGTTAGTTACGACTTAGGGGTTCTTGGAGATGGACTAAATGCATTTTGCATTATGGCGGAATGTTATGGTTTGGATCTTAAAGACCCCCAAAACCCATGTGTTAAAGGCATGGCCACCAGCCAGTGGCACTATTGGGAGGTGGTGAAACTTGTACAAGGTGGGGCCTAATGGAAGAGGCTAGGTCATTGGGGGTGTGCCCCTGAAGGGAATATTGCCACCTCAGCCCTTCCTCTCTCTGCCCTAAGCCACCATGCGGTGAGCAGCTCTGCTCTACCATGTGCTCCCTGCCATGATGTTCTGCCTGGCCAGAGGCACAAAAATAATGGAACCCAGCGGCATAAAAACAATGGAACCAGTTGACCATAAATGAAAACTCTGAAACTGTGAGCCAAAATAAGCATTTCCTCCTCTAAGTTATTTTTCTCGGGTATTTTATCACAGCAACAGAAAGATGACTCACACAACAAACGTGCATCACTTCGGGACAGCTTTCCACTCAGTTGTTGCCAACTTTGAGGTTGCAAGGCAAAGACCACATCCTGCTCATCTAATGTCTGTTTAACATATTAACTCAACTTCCGGTTTGGTTGTGACTGAAAAGAATGCAGAAAGGACAGAGGGAACAGGAAGCAGAGCAAAACTGCCCAGAGGAGATACACCTGCCTGCCTCTGGGTGTCTTCTGGGCTCACTTGCTCACTCCAAGTCCTTCCTCAAACAGAAGTTTTGAAAGGAAGCCTGCCCTGATTACTGACTTAACCTGGCAAGCTCCACCCAGCAGTCCTAACCCACCACATGCCTCTTCCAGTCCTTTTCCTCCTTTCGGATGGCTTTTATATTCTAACACAGCACACAACTTAATATGTCTGCTCTGAGCTTCCCAAGGTTACAGGGAGTTATAGGGCTCTTTGCTACTTAATCCCAGCACCTGGCACAGGAGGCACTTAACACATATTTGATGAATGAAATGCAACAGTGGGGGTGCTGGGAGAGAAAAAACAGGCATGAGCTTAATCCCAAAGCCTGACCATAAATGTTTTCAGCCAGACATCATCCTCAGCAGTTCTGTTCTGCAGTGCTGGAAGTGGAACCCAGGAGTGCTCTGCCACTGAGCCCTTTTTATTTTTTATTTCAAAAAGGGTTTTGCTGTGTTGCTGAAGCTGGTCTTGAACTTGTCATCCTCCTGCCTCAGCCTCCAAAGTAGCTGGAATGATAGGCATATGCCATTGTGCCAGGCCTCCATATGTTTTTAGAGGATGGAAATCAGGCAAAGGAAAGAGGCTTCACAACCTTAAATTCTCACTGGCTATCTGAGTTCTGAGAGAGAGAGCTGCCAGGGGAACCATGAGCCTTTGTCCCTCAGCTTGCAAAAGGAAAGGAACCCTTCTGAGGCCTCTCTTTGGAAAAGAAGAAATGAAATGTGAACAAGGAGATATCAGAGGTGCCAAGCCCCCTTCTGAGTCTCCCTTTGCCCAGCACAGTGGGAAGAGCTGTGGCTCTGTCCCTTCTGTGGGATCTGGGCAGGCCACCCACTGCCCTGAGCCTGCATGTCCTCAGCAGTCAGGTGGGGAAATCAATCTGTCTGGCCCCGGCAATGGTGAGCTGGGTGCCACACCACCCAGACGAGCCCCACTCCCTCTCTGGCCTCCAGACTTGCTGACCTTCACAGTGCAATGTCTGCAGTGGCAAAAAGATCTCCCCTGAACTGAACTGGAAAGTCCCAAAGACAGAGGACTAAGACTTCTGCTGCTTTTCTGTGCTTCAAATTAACGTCAGACACCTGTGCCACAAATCTGTGCACCAACGGACACCTGCAGCACAGCGCCGCCTCGGCCACTCCTGCCCTTCCCTCCACACCTGGCCCTGAGCTGCCTTTGCCCCATGTGCTTCCGAGGTGCAAGCCCCTGCCTTGCCACGCCTTCTGCTCCACACTCTGCCTCTCCCTCCTGACCCTGCACACCCAGGTGTATGCAAATAGCTTTCCTCACCTCTCAGCCTGGGAGGATTCTCCAGAGGTCCCCACAGCCTCCTGGGCTCACCTACCACATTTCCAGAAATTGTGCTGGCCCTAATGCCCTGAAAGATAAGGAACTGGCCAGTTAAAGATGGTGCACCCATCGAGTGGCACAGTATGTAGGCAATTAAAAAAGAAAGGTGATTATAATATGGTACCAGTTTAGTTAAAATGGGAAAACAGGAGGAGGTAAGTGAACATGTACTTGTTTATCCATGCAGAAAGACCCCAGTGGAAAACCCAGTGGCGCTCACACGGGAGGTGGCTCCTGTGGAGGGCTCTCCAAGTGCCAGCACCCACTGGCAACTCCTGCATCCCAACCAGACATAAACCAGAATTAACTGCTTACAAATTGGTCTTCTTTCCTTGTCTGAACTCCTCATGGGCAAGGACAAAGTCTTGTTTAGGGCTCCTACCACACTGACAGGCCTGTGACGGGTGTCCAATAAACGTCTGTTGAGTTGAACTAAATGACTTAAAAAACAAAAATCTTATGCTCCCAGATATCAATTCTATTAGAAACCCTGTGCTTTCATCCTCTTGCTCTGAAATAGATGGACCACTAGCAATCTTTGAGTAGGGCTCCTGAGCTGACCAGGCAGCGCGACAGGTCCCACACCATCCTGCAGGTAACTCTCTCCAGCTCTTGTCCCCAGCTGCAAGCACTGATAACAGCTGAACTCTCAGACACTCTCATGTCCTTTGAAGCTAAGACCTTTCACGGAAACCCAGAATTCTGGTAGCAGGTAAACGCATCAACATACTAGACGGCGGAGGAGTGTGTTGTGGAATCGAGCTTTCTTCCTCCTTTTCTTTCTTCCCAGTCTGGAACCAGGTGAAATACAAAGTACATAAAGGAAAATTTAGGGAGGAAAATGGGGCGATCAACAGCAAATAAAGGCTAGCAACATTACTGGTTTTTCCTTGGTTCAGACTTCAGTGTTTCGATGGGATGAAACTTACCCCTTGGGGATCTCCAAAAAAACTGACTAGAACACTAATTCTCGAGTCACTTGGGGGTTTCCTGCCATCACAGGCAAGCAGCTGCATACCTAAGCACTGACTCAACAAATAAGCAAGGCATGGTCCACAGCCACAGGGGCTGACAATCCAAGGTGAGGGAGAAGGTACATACCTCACTTGTGAAACACAGAAGTACAATTACAGAGCCACAATGTGCAGGAAAATCAAGAAAATGGAGAAATTAATTCTGATGCAGGGTGTGGTGGGGTGGGTAGGAGAGAAGAGGAATTAGGGGCAGTGAAGAGGGTCTCACTGTGTGGGTGGGACTAGCATGCAGGACAGACAGGAGGGAGGCGATGCCAGCTGTTCTGCCTCAGGTGGCACACTGCTAGGGCCTCCAACTCTGCCTGTCCAGTAAGCGGCCCCTGGAGAAGGGCCAGGCACTGCCGAGTCCAATCGCAGCTGGAGGAGGCAGGCTGCTAGGCTTTTCTGGGAAACAGGTTACCACTTTAAGTGTTAATTCTGGTGCAATCAATTTAACCTCAAACTGTGTTAAGGAATGTGGCCAAGGGGCTCAATGATTCCTATTAACAAAACTGCCACGGGAAATCTCCCTTGACAGACTCAACACAGCTTGCAGGCTTGCTCAGAAAGCACCCCCATCACTGAGCTACGTCCCACCAACACACCATGCTTCACTTTTATTTTGACACGGGGTCTCAAAGTCACTCAGGCTGGCCCAGACTTTGCATTTCTTCTGCCTCTGCCTCCCAGGTGCCTGGGATCACAACCCTGGCCACCACTCAGCTGTGTAGGTTTTTGTTCTACACAAAGAACATGTATATTAACATAAAAGAATCCCAAATCCTGTGATTTGTTGTAAAATGTCTTTCCTTTGAAGGAATATTTGCTGTCTAGTTCAAATTTATAATAAGATCCATTTTCCGTCCTTAAAGGTAAAGTTGTTAGAACAACAAATTCTTAAGACTTAGGCTAGTTTCCCCAGTAGTTGAACCCTATCTTTTGTTGTCTGATGCAGCTAGTCCTAGTAGTAAGATGGACAGTGGTGATTATACCTGATCCAATCCTTTGCCAAATGCTGACGTGCACAGACATACCTCCTCCAGCTGTCCTGAAGAAACTGGATTATCTTCGTAAGCAGGGAACTGACAACCTGCTTTGCAACTGCAAAAATTATTAATTTCTTCCTCACATTGTGCCATTATTTTACAATTTGCTTCTGAGCTTTCTAAATCTATTTCCAGAGATTCACTCATGCTACATTCCAAACACTGATTTTGCTTTCCAACTGGTAAAATCCCAGTGGATTCCTCCTGGGAATCCAGTGATGTCTGAGCACTCTTTTCCATTCCAGATTTCTTTAATCTTGGAAGGAATTTTCCAGACTCAAGTTCTGATTTTCCGTAGTAATGGCCTTCTTTCTCTGCATCTTCTTCCAGAGGTTTGAGATCTGCTTGTGGATCTTCAAATACACCAACTTGAGAAGGAATGGGAATATTTACTTCATCTTTCTCAGATTCAAATTCCGACTCGCTTCCTCCTCCTGGGGACAGTTCAGATGCAGAAATTGGGCGAAAGTGAGTCCTAGGAGAGATCCGAATAGCCCTGTACTGTGTTCTGTCAACACCACATATCCTAGGGTGGAAAACTTCACTGTCTGAATCAGAGCAGAGGATTGATTTCGGTTTAAAACTGGGGCTGAAAGACGCAATTCCTTCAGGTTCGAATGAGCATTCTACATGAAGGACTTGGGAAAATGGATTGCTTAAGTCAAAGGAAGAGAATGAATATTCAAGTCCAGGATCTTCAACTTGAAAGTTACTGCAAGCTCCTAGTAAGTCTTCATGGAAGATAAAAGAAAATCCCTTATTTAATCCATTTTCCCCGCTCTTCGGCTGATCATTCTGCTCAGATGACATGAAGGGTTTCCATAACTGCCTATGACCAGGAGCAAAGCTGTTTCCCGGGGTCATGAAGACATCTGTCCCAGCTATTGTCACAACATCAGACGCTGCACACTGTAACAAGCTTCCTTTTGTGTGACCCGGTGGTACAACTGCCCACTCCCCATCGCTGCTGAAAGTTTTGAGTTCTCCATAAACCCCTCCGAGAATGAACGCGTTCTCTTTATCTTGGGCCACGTCCCAAGGTTTAGAGGGTGTAGTGTAATCCCCACCGTCCACCTTTGACAGCTCACTGGAAACAAATGCTCTCTTCTCCAGATTTTCCTTCTGACCCTCCCAGAGATGGTACTCGGATCGCTGCACAGCCCTACGAGGCTCCTGAAGGGTCTCCATCTTTGCTTCAGCATCCAGACAGCAGCAGTAGTTATTTACATCGGTCGAAAACAACTCGTCATCAATTCTTTCCATTTCTACTGAAGTCGCAGAATTTTCATCTGCCATCTTTGTCCAAATGTCTTTGATAACCCCTGAGCTGTAGCCATCTCCATGTGGACTGCTTTCACTACATACTTGTGTAGTTTTAAAGTTTTTGTTTTCTGGTTTTTGTTCTAGCTGAATACCACAGACAGATTCTAGCTTAGATCTTTTTTTGAAAACTAATGTAGGAATTTCTCCTGAAGTTCTACTGTTCTGTTGGCAAGTATCATCTTGCAAAAAATCTAGAAGTTCTTCATCTACATAATTTGATGAGACTCTAGGAACTACATAATTAATATCTTCTGCATTAAACTGTGTGGATTCCTCAAATTGAATGTTCAATGTCTCATTGTCTGAACGTGTTTCTTCTGAATGGGACCATGGACTACAAGTTCTTGTTGAAAGATTAGAACAGTGTTCATTTTCTTCAAAGGCACTATTTTTGGTCCATATTAGTAATCTAGACTGTGTTTTCCCAAGCATATTAGCACTAGAATCTGTATTTTCATTTCCCAAGTTGAGTGTTTCAAAAGAAAATGGTAAAACAGAATTACTGCATTGCACTTCAAACACTGAAAAACAAGAGTTTATACCAGATCCTTCATTAATATCTGAGAAGAGCTCTTGATTGCCAGCAAGCAAGTGTGAATTGAGCACTGTGCCATCCAAGATCGGAGAGAGTCTAATTGGAGAGTCTCCTCCAAAGCTCTCCCCGTCGGCATCACCAGAGCTGGATGAACAGCACTCCCAAAACTGAGCCAGATTGCCAAGGTCTTGCAGGAACAAGCCCTCGGCACCCACAGAGCTGGTAGAATCTGTCCATATTGCACGTTCCCCTTGCAACTCCATACCATCTAACACTATGCAACATTCTGCCTCAAAATCTGTATTCTCTTTGCTTTTTTGTCGAATCATATTCAAAATCCGACTTTCTCCTTGCATGGTTTCTGAGGCACCAGGATCCAACATGGATTGATCAATATCCACTTCATAGAAGTGTGTTAATTCTGATAGATGAATATCATCTAGGTATTTGTTGTCCTCTGGTAGAGAACATAATGAGGTCCCAGTGAGGTCAATATCCTCATTTATAACTGCAGGCATTTCTACAAAGTGACCATCAATGAAAGTACCTGCTGCGAGGTATGTTCTGTGAGTATTATTGTTGCTGATACACAGACCATGCACTGACTCAGACAAGTCTTCCACGGCCTCTGACGTCAGAGCACTTGATTCTTGCCTGTTTCGGTATGTGGTTTCTAGTTTGCTTTTTCTGCTCAAAGGAACAAAATATTCAGCAATTGGTTCGGTGTACCACAACGGCTCCTCTTTATATTCCGTGTCGTCTCTGCTCTCCGCGTACAGGTCTCGCCCTGCAGTGCTGCTAGGATCTCTCCTGCTCGTCTCTCTTGTGGCTCTCTTACCCCGCTTGCACAGCTGCCTCACTGACCCGCTGCTGCTGCTGCTGCCGCCTGCATGTATGCTTCTCTCCGCCTTGTCGCTGTGCTTCAGTGACAGCCTGTTTTGCCCATTCCGCCCTTTTCTGTTTCGAATTTCTCGTGCCTTGTGTCTTATTTTGACATACTTCATGGATGCTTTTAGTTCTCCCTGATTCCCGCTTGAACTTGAGCCCGCTTCACTGGAGCCGGAAGACCACGAGCGAGGGCGGCTCTTCCCCTCGGGTTTGTGTCGGATTTGCTTTTTGTACAAGGCAGGCTTTTCTTCAGCAGTGCCGTTGTTCAGCTTGCTCTCCTTCTCATGTCTGCTTCTGCTCTGGGTTTTCTCATGCGCAGCAGTGGGCACTTCAGAGCTTCTTTCCTTGATGGTCTCGCCTTCGCTGTTGCAGTCCTTGGGAGAGGATGTGTCTGTGCTTGCTGGGGGCGCTGTGGATGAGGAGGAGGAGCTGGAGTAAGAACAGGCTTTCGACTTGTTCCACACAGTCATGATTTCTTGCAGGCAAACTGGCTTCTCAGAAAGTGGTGGAAATGCTTCATAGTACCTGGAAAACAGTCAAGAGTTCGAAATGAGCACTTTGATGTGTTACATGCAGTAAAACAACAGTGCCAGCCAGGGAAGCGGAATATTTTAACAGAGTCAACACTCACATCATTCCTGAACCACTAACTTTAAAGTACACTGTACATTAAAATTAGCCTCATGCGTCAAGTATTTTCTTTGTCAAGCACTGTGATAAGCACTATAATATGAAGATACTTAAGTGGACAGATTTTATCTTCAAAGCTCAAATTTTAATAAGTAAAAATGACAAATATGACATCGTAAAAGAATACAGTCTTTTTAGGAGGAAATGTCAGAATCTGAATCTCAGGTCAGTCACTTATGCTTGTGAACTTAAGCTCATTATTTACTATTCTGGTCTATATCCTTAACTGTAAACTGGTGAGTGCATGGCTTACCTCACCAAGTTGTATGAGTGTCACACATCTACATAGCTGGAAGGCTGGATGGTACCTGAGTCAAGACTACGAGCTCTAAAGCTACATTCCCTGAGGTCAAATCCTGGCTCTGCCACTCACTAGCTGTGGGACCTTAGACCAGTTGTTTAATCTCTCTGTGGTTCAGTTTCTTCACCTACAAAGTAAGGGTAAGAATCGTGTCTGCCTTACAGAGAGGTACTGCTTAAGGGGCTGCTGACCTCGCTACTGTCCCTTTGTCTCAGGGTGCCAGTTCCATGCCTGGCCATTGAGGGCACTGCTGTTCTGCAGGCAGCACTCAAGTCACACAGGAAGTGGCAATAAAGCCATGCTTTCAAGGGCCTGGACTTGACTCTCCTTCCCATCTGTACGAGAGGCGCACAACAGAGACACACTATGTCCCACATGTTCTAGCAGTCATAGTAAAAGGGTAAGAGGAAACAAGTGACATTAACTCTGATAATATATTTTATTTAACCAAGTAAACGTGATATTACCATTTCAACATGAATATCAATCTAATGCCATATTATATACACTTTTTTATACTGTTTTTGAAAGCTAGTGAGAATTTTATATTTAGAGTACATCTCAAGTTGAACTAGTCACGTTTCAAGGACTAACAGCCTCCTACGGACTGTGGGTTTGTTTTTGTTTTGGTATTGGGGATTAAACCCAGAGGTGTGTAGCTACTGAGCCACATCCCCAACTCTTTTATTTATTATTTTGAGACAGGGTCTCACTAAGTTGCTTAGGGCCTTATGAAATTGCTGAGACTAGCCTTGAACTTGCAATCCTCCTGCCTCAGCTTCACAAGTTGCTGGGATTATAGGTGTGTGCCACCACGCCAGGCTTGGCTGTGGTTATTCTGTTGGACAGCATGGGTCTATACAAACCAATTAAATGCAATTTTTTCTTAGGTTTTAGAGAATCAGAAGATTAAAATAAAATGTATAACAAGGAAGTCTGCTTATAATGCACACTACAGTAACGCTATTTATTTACAAAGAAAGAACTGCAAGTATAGGAAACAGGTTTGGTTAAATCAGGGGCCTGCTCATGTTCCCGTTGTAAAAAGAATACTGGGAACTCAGTTTTCTTGTATGTGGACAAGGATAATCATAATTTCTTATAGATACCTCAAAGAACTGTTGTGAGTTTTGAAGGTAGTAGTACATAAATGGACTCTACTAGTGACCAACCACCTTCTGTGTTTCATTCATTTCACAAATATTTGTTGAACATGCATGATAAGCCCAGAACCACTTTGTTCACCTTCGAAGATGTGTTAAGCACTTAGCTGCTCAGCAAGTGTAGCCTAAATTATGAAATTAAACAGAAGATGACAAACCAAAAATGGAAACCACGCAGCAGTTATCAGTCCGATTGTAACAAAAGCACACTTTATACTGAATACAGTCTTACATACATTTCCACTTGATCCTTTGCTGTAGGGGATAATTCTGCCTCTGGAGAGGGAGACCCCTCTAACTTTTTGTGAATCTTCTCTTCTGTTATGAAACAAAAATTCAGAAAGATTTGTCTTATATCTAGTTAATAAATGTCCATGCTGTTAACTTTTTTTCAAGTAATTTTAAACAGAAATGATATAGGCTTTTGTGGCTTAAAAAAGAGAACTTCAGAATAATTTGTCATTTTGATAAAAATCAGCTGCTTCAGTGTACCAGAAGGAATTCTCTGGCTAAGACACTTTAACATCAGACCAAGAGGTGAGTTGTTCATCTCGTCACTGATACAGTGTTCTAGAGGCACTTAATTAAGCGGCTGAAGTCCCTTTTTACTATTAACTAGACCAGATGGGGAGAACATGTGTTTCGATTCCAAAAATACTTTCTCACAAAATTCTGACTCATGGACTTTATATTGACTCATTTTTACTAATACTAATCTGTAAAGAAAATTCTTCTTACAATTAGCTCTGTTACTGTTCACAGTGGTGAGCCAGGGCTGTGTCTCAGCTCACACAGAAACAGAGGGCTGTCCTCAAAGCTGAGCTTAGGTTAAAATCCACCGAACTGAGCCTTCAGCAGAAGACTTGGTGCACACCAAGGGACCATGAGAAGACCAGGAAACAAGAACCTTGGCCTTCAGCACGAAGCTCCCCCTCAGGTCTCACGCAGCCATCAGGAAAAGCAGCACGAATTCCCATAACCAGGAGACCTGCCGTGCTCGCCAGGTCTGCCTGTCCAAAAAACTCAAGTCAAAGCAGAAGTCTCTCCCAAACCTGAGAAAACTAGTGTCCCCATCTTTAGAGTCCTCCCTAGCAAAGGGCAGATGGTAACGTGGGGTGAGGATGGAGGAGGGGATGGTGTCCTGGTCTCTGAGTGTCAGTGCGAAGACACATACAGAGGAGGCTCCTATACAGGAGGGCACTGGCGGATTAAGCCCCGCTTCTCTTCTGGGAGCAGGGATCTCTACAGATTGGCTGCTAGGGGCCATGGCAGAAGCCACAACAGGGCTGACAATAGGGCAATATGCTGGCTTGGGGGTACATGATAAACACAAAGGTTTGTTTCTGCCTTTTTTTTGATTCTACGATTTTCCTCACTCCAGATTCTGGGGCTACCATCCCAGAGAGTGGCCTCTGTTCGTGTACTACATGCTCACCTTGCTCACTCTGCAGGTCTTTCAGTCTGCAGCAGAGTTCTTCCACCAAGGTCTCGATTCCAGAGCTCTGTGAGATGACAGAAGGACCACTGGGTTACCTCTGGGTGCTGCAAAGCACGCATCTGTACACTTCTGTTTAGTACAGAGATGTGCAAATCTCCCACGTTCCAAAAGAAATGCATCATCAATACTTCAATGAATACCAGAGTTTAAAAATTACACATCTGCAGATTCAAACTGGTATTTTTACAACTAAAAGACATCAAGTGGAAATTACTAACAAAATGTGGAGACATTAATGTATTTCCCAGAATGGCTTTGCTCAGTAAGACAGATCAAGGGCCTAAGTGCCCAAAGTCAGTTACCAACAAAAAGAATCTAACTGAATCAGATTAAGAACATACATGAAACTGGGTGTGGTGGCTCATGCCTGTAATTCCAGCAACTTGGGAGGCTGAGGCAGGAAGATAAGAAGTTCAAAGCCAGTCTCAGCAAATTAGTGAGACCCTGTCTCAAAATTTTAAAAAAGGGGGTGGGGAGGCTGAGGATATAGCTTAGTAGCAGAGCACCCCTGGGTTCAATCCCAGTTCTGAAAAGAAAAGAAAAGAGAAGGAAGGAATAGAATTGAATTTATGTGAGCACAGCCTTGTGCAAACTCAATGCAAAGAAAATAACAAAAACCCCATCATGGTCCTCCATGAGCTCCCAGTCCAAAAAAATGAGCCGTTTTGTTTGGTTTTTGTTTTTAAATGTTAATTCTTCGTGACTGCCACAAAAAGAGCAACATAGACCAGTGGATGCTGTGAGCGAGCATGAGGACCCTTGTCCTGTCTGCAGGGGGGGGGACAAGGCACAAGCAGGATTTAAGAGTGCAAGGAGGAACCTGGAAGTAAGAGGACAGGAGGAGTCAAATTTCACAGAAAAGTGCATGCTGGACACACAGGCACAGGCACATCTTTCACTGTGATTTCTTGATTTCTCACAAGAAAGAAAAATCTTTTACAACAGACAAAAAGGTGAACGTATTTCTTAGGAACTTTTGATTTGTTCAGTGGCCACAGTCCTATTTAAGTCGGATGGAGTCTCTTTCGGTGGGCACAATCAAACAGATGCACATGACCCAGCCTCGGCCTTCACTGGGCCTAGAGAAGCTAAAAATAGAACTTTGCCCCATTCCCGCAACCCACAATGACTCAGCACAAGTATTACAGATACCCTAAAGGAGAAACCTCCCAGTTACATAGTTTGAGCAGCAAGAAACAGTTTTCATTGAAAAGGCCAACTGCAAACATACAGCTACACTCTAGCCATGTCATGCCAAGATCTGACCCAGAGACAGCAACGACAGGCCAGACAAGAGCTGCCGTTCCTTAAAAAACACTCCTAAAACCCAGGCCAGATGTTAGTCACAAGCACAGGTCAGGTCCGCAATTCCATCAGAGAGGGTCTGCTTACCATGACGTTCAGGTGTGACGAGGACGGCAGTTATATTCCCTCTCCTGGATCATGCAACTGACACCGGGTCAGCTGACCCGCCGCACACCACTTGGAGCTGCAAGCCCATGTCACTGTGCTGTAAACCCTGGCTGTCTCCAGTGCAGAACACTGAGCCTCCAGGGACTGTGCTAAACTTCTTTCAATACTAAAATGGGCTGCCATGAAACACGCTAGCACAAAATGACCACAACCCAGGGGCTCTGGGAGGTTTGTTATGCTGTGTCTCAGACACCAACTACATATACCATGTATATTTGTATATAACGAAGGTGTATACACATACACACACACACACACACACACCCACAGACTGATATGTGTGTATATATTTGTTTTAAATAAGTAAATATCTATGATGCTTTCATAAACAAACAGCAAGAGACAAACAATTTACTCTATACCCTGAGTGCAGAAGTAAGTTTTACCAACCAGGTTTTGCTTTTCTTTCCATAACTACCTGCAGTATCCTATTTACATTTTTATAAACAGTCATTAGGCCACTAAGTTATCATGATAGTAAAGTGAGAAAGAAAAAGAAATCCAGGGGGCTGGGGTTGTGGCTCGGTGGTAAGAGCACTTGCCTGGCATGTGTGAGGCACTAGGTTTGATTCTCAGCACCGCATATACATAAATAAAATAAAGATCCATTGACAACTAAAAATATGTATATATTTTTTTAAAAAAGGAGAAGAAAAGAAAAAAGGAACCAGGGCCAGGTGCAGAGGCACACGCTTGTAATCCTAGCAGCTCAGGAGGCTGAGGCAGGAGGATCGCAAGTTCAAAGTCAGCTTTCAGCAATGGTGAGGCATTAAGCAATTCAGTGAGATCCTGTCTCTAAATAAAATACAAACAAAATAGGGTTGGGGATGTGGCTCAGTGGCACCCCTCCCTTGCAAAAAAAAAAAAAAAAGGAAATCAGAAACTAGCACCATCCTCTGTTATATCCTGGAAGGTAAAGTGTTAATTCAGACCTGTTATTGTGAAATTTCACTTGCTTTCCTAATTATGCCATAGATACTGAAGAAGTTTAATATTCATATGTAGTAGTATGCTGCATCCACAGGGGCATTCAGGAACCCTCTGAGAGCCTGCAGCATCCTAAGAAACAGGAAGATTCAAGTGTGCGGTCACAAGTAGCAACTCTGAGGGGCGCGGGCTGTGGGGACCCTAATGGCCTTGCTGCTAAGCTCACTCCTTGCTTTCCCCTCCGCGGTGGACAGGGAGGAGGCCTGCCACGGGCGCGGACCCAGCAACACGGATCAGCACACTAAATCAAGTCACAGAACTCGAAGCCTGCGAAGTGGCAAGCTCTGCTCGGGCCCAGCAAGCTCCCAGAGCTGCTTCAGGAGCGCCTGCAAGAGCAGGGCGGCCAGGCCCGCCCACCAGGCCCGCCCACCAGGCCCGCCCACCAGGCCCGCCCACCAGGCCTGCCCACCTGCTGCACGCGTGCTCCCGGTCCCACAGCCAGGTCGGCTGCGTGGAAGACAGGAGCCTGCCCTTCCGAGTTCACAGGCTGCTCACTTCCTTCTCTGGGAGCAGGGCCAAGTGGACTGCGTTTGGGCCTGGGCTCCGCAGACCCGGGTCTGAATGCCTGCCTTGCCAGGCTCAGAGGAGACGAAGAGCCTACATGCACCCCCGTCTCCAGACTCACCTGGGTAGGCATCAGCCCCATCCCCTTGCTCACTTCTAGATTTTGTATGTCTTCCACTTTCCAGAATTTCAATTTTGGATTCATTCCTTCAAAAATGCCTTCAGTTTCTCCTGCTTTGAGTTTGGGGTGTGCAGAGCAGGAACAGTAACCAGATGCAGCTCAGCACATTCCTCTGCATCCCGCCTGGGCTCCTCGGCCTGCTGCTTTTCCCTGACCAATACTGGGTCCTTGATAGTGCCCACTCTGCTCTGCAGTTGCAGGCGAGGTGAAGGACACTGACATGATGGAGACTAAGCCTGGGCCAAAGGTGGCTCATGTCCTGTTACTTCTGGAGATTCTTATTGTTCCTGACTCTTCCTGTGGTTTCCTGTCCTGCAACATCTCAGTGGTTCTCCATCTGCTGCACACTTCTCATCCTTAAAATTCATGACCATAATTATTATGGCAATGGCCTGCTCTGCTCATTATCTGTCCTCTGCATACCCAAAGGCTTCTGCTGCTGCGGGAACCTGCCCACAGTTTATCTTGCACAGAGTGTTCATTTGGACTGAATATTCCCTATGTGCTGGACAGTGCCCCCACCCTCCCCTGTGACCACTATCCAGTACAACACTCTGGCACGTAACTACTGGTTCTCTTTCTGCTGGAAAGTAGAATCACAGAGATACAGGTCTGAAGCCAGGGTGAACCACACTGATCATATGTAAACCAGGGACCTACTGCAGCCTCAGTTTTCCCATCTGAAATGACCACTGGCTTTTGGTAATGGTCCCCTGTTTCTTTTTCTCCCCTGTTCACCATTTCTTTACTATTTTAGTTCTACTTCAGATATACATTCCAAAACTTCAACTGCGTTTTTCATGTCTGTTATGATCATCTTGTCTCTTGACTGTTTCTTCTTGAAAGCAACCTCTTTGTCAGACAGCGACCCCACTCTCCTATCCCTGGACATATATCACCTGTCAATAGCTAGCAACCAGGGAACAGAAAGGGATAGGCGATCAAAATCAGTCCACTGACCTCATTTTCACTGTGGCATGTCTCGTGTTTTCTCTCAAGGGTGTCTGCTTCTCAAAGTCCAGAACCTATCCCTTCGATCTCTCTAGAGAGTAACTGCCAGGAAAAAGTCGGCTATTTATGGTGTTCTGGTGAACCATGACTGCCAGCACTCAGCCCTGGCGAGGTCCTCTTACGCCATGATGGGGCTTCACAAGCAACTGTTAGCAAGCCAGACACACACCTGCTTGGAACGCTGGGTCCAGGGCTCCATCTGCCATGAGAGCGGGGTCACGGCTCCAAGCCCTGATGCTGCAACACCAGTTCCATAGGGAGGACCATCCCACCATCTCACCGCAGCTGCATGGACATCAGGACCAACAGAAGAACTTTCCAGCTGAGTACAAGCTAACCCATAAAATCAAGAGCAAAGGCAACGGGTGCTTAAAGCCCCCACGTCTGAGTACTCTGTCAGGCAGCCACACCAAGGCATAGGCTTCCAAACAAGGCTTCCCCATGGCACAATGTGACAGTGTTTCAGAACTTAGACTAATTTCTGAGGCAGAGCTGGAAGAAGTGGAAGCCCACTCATGCTGAAGGAATGATCACTGACGGCAACACACTGGAGAGCAAATGGTGGACTCCACACTATAATGATTAGCTTTTTTAATTTTTAGATTTTATTTGTTCTAATTAGTGGTACATGACAGTAGAATGTTTTATACATTTTGAGCTTGTTAAAACTTTTAGAACTAAATGTTACTGTTAAGCCAGTAAACAAGAGCACCAAGAGAGGACTGAGAACAAGACTAGGGGTCCTGAACTAGTGCCTTCAGAGGCCAGGAGAGGAATACCAAGATCAAAACTCCCCAAACCCAAAAGCTATTTCTGCTAAGCCCCGTGTACAGGCTGTGATTCCCATCCTTGAACACAGGAGGCCTCTAAACCCTGGCCTGTCTCCAGCTCTGACACCCATTTGCTCTTTAAAAAGCTTCTGAGAGAGGAACAGTGCATGCCAGGAAGGGGTGCAGGACATAGATACTTCTGGAATGACAAAGGAAAGAATGTTGGAAGTTATGACAAGAAGTAGAAAGTGTCAGTGTGTTATTAGTATGATAAAATTAACATGATCAAGGTTTAGAAAAAGGTAACTATTTTGAATCAGTCTTAGCTGGGTAATCTACACAAAGAGCATCTTTGCCTGATGATCTGGACTCATTAGATATCCTGTGCTGTGTGAGGCTGGACAAGTTACTTAACTTCTCTGAGCCTCTATTTCATCATCCACAAAGAGAAGAAAACACTTCAATTTGAATTAAGTTCTTCAAGGTTCCCATTTCACTGTAGCATCCTGTTGACATAAGCAAACCCTATTTTTTAACATACGCAGGAAATTGCTCCACTTCTTACTTAAACATGGATATAGCAGCCTCTCTTCCCTTCAGATAGCTCTGTTCCTCCAGTAAGAATTAAAGTCCCTGAACAAGACTCAAACCCAAAGGCTTGGCTCTGGGTTGAGGGTTTGGATATTCCTTGTTCACTTAACAAGAAAGGTCAAGTTCTTCAAACCACAACTTAGAACAGTTATTTTTAATCCAGACGTATGGCTCTGAAGGAGATCCCTAATGGGCATATGAGAAAAGAAGACACCAAGAAAAGGTCGTGTCTGTTCTTCTGGTGAGGTCCCTAGTTGCATCAAATACTGCAGGCTATAAGGCTTTAAAATGTTTCTAGAAGCTAGGTGTCGAGGCACACTCCTGTGTGCCTCCTATTCAGGAGGTTGAGGCAGGAGGATTATATCTTGGAGACCAGTCTAGAAAACGTAGTGAGACTGTCTCAAAATAAAATAAAAAAGGCTGGGGGTGTGGCTCAGCAGTTCAGCATTCGCCTAGCAGGTGCAAGGCCCTGGGTTCAGTCTCCAGTAGCTAAAAAATAAAAATGTACAAAACCGATTAACTTCAATCCAGCAATCTGACAGGCTAGAAAGAGTACTGTGGGAGCCCTGTGGTGGGGGGCACTGGGTTCCTCTGCTGCACACTTGGCCGGTCAACAGCGGGAAACTGGATGACGCTTTACTAAGAAACAGACGGACACTGCACAGCTTCACAATGCACAACTAGGAATGAAAATAAATCACAAGAGTGAATACTAACAGATAAGTTTTTAAAATGTTAACTAAAAGAAGAAAGTTGCAAAAAATATATACAGTGTGGCACCACTGAAATAAAAATATCAACATGTGAAACAGTGCTACATATTTGCACACAACTTAAGGCGATATTTAGTAGAAATAAAAATGTAAGCAGGAGAGACAAATGCCAAGTCAGGTGGTGGCGACCCTGAGGGCTGGAGGGCCAGCTGGGCACGGGGAGCGCACCGGCCTCCCACCCGCCCGCCAGGCCTATGTCCAAGGCCTCCGCTCCCCACTCTCGCTTCTGCAGACGCTGCCCCCACCTGTTTCATTTCACATCCTCACTTTCTAACATTTGAAAGATCAGGAAATTTCCTGGAGAAATTCCAATTTTCCACCTTTTCCAAAGGGAAAGCAGAAGCTCTGGGTTAGATGAACAAGAGATGATGAAGGCTCTCGGCCAACCCTGGACACCCACAGGCACTGTCTCTTCAAAATCCCACCTGTACTCCCAGCTACTCAGGAAGGAGGCTGAGGCAGGAGGTGGGGGGGCAGGGTAGGTGAGGGAGTCTGAAGCCAGCTTGGCAAGTTAAGACCCTGTCTAAAAACAAAAAGGGCTGGGGTCATAGCTCAGTGATGCCGAGCATGTGTGAAGCCCCAGGTCACTCTTCAGTACTGTTACGTCCACCTAGCTGCCTCATGGAGGCACCTCATACTTAAATCGTATTTGTGCTCACCCTCCCACAAACATGCTCCTTGCTGAGGATCCTGCTCCCTACTAAATGGAAGCTCCAACCTTGCACCTGCTCAGACCTGACCACATTCCACCACTCCTTTTTCTCTATCTCATACACAATTCTGTCAGCTCTGCTTCAAAATGTATTTAGAGACCAACCAGTTTCCACCTTCCTCTCCCTCTGGGTCTCTGAACTGGTTCCCCCAGTCTTCCTGTGTCCGCCCCCACCCCCTGCACCCAGCCTCACCCACCCTGTCCAGTCTCCATGCAGCAGAGATGCACATTTGCACCAGGCTGCACCACCCTACCCTCTTCTCCAAACCCTCCAATGCTTCGCAGGGCCTTTAGCTCCATCTACGTGCCAGAGAGCTAAGGCCAGGCTTTCCTGGGCAGGGCTGGCTAGAGCTACACAGCAGGAACGTGTATAACCACTGGCTGCTCCTCAGGGGCCTGGCCTGAAGAGGGAAAAGGCAGCACCTCTCCCAGGGTACAGGACAGGTGCACACAGGGTGCCCCCACAGCTCAAGTGCTCAATAAATGCCTCCTATCATTGTTTTGGTGTTCTTATCTCATAAAAAGAATTAGATCAAAAATCCTCACGCCAACACTATACATGGTCAAGATTCGCCATGAAAATGAGCGGCCAGGAGTCACTCCTCGTGCTTCTCCCATAACACAGCCCTGCGCGCACACAGACAACATGTGCAAACAAAGGCGAGCTCTGCGCGCCTGGTGGCAAAAAGCAGCTCACGGTGAGCTCAGCCAGATGCGGGAAGCTGAGCAAGTGAAGACAGAGCCCTGCGCCCAGGGCGTAGGTGCCCCCGAGGCTCAGCCAGTCACCAGAGACCTGGTCTGCAGCCTCAGCAGTGGCTCCGCCGCGCTCAGGACTAACCTAATGAACTCAGTGACAGCGCATTCAATGCTATCTACCTCCCAGACAGGGCCTCATGGTGTCTCTACTCTTCTAACCTCCCCAAGAGGAGATGATGGGCCAGCTGCGACTAAGCCTTAAGTGGCCTGATAAAAACAGAACAGAAATAAAATTAATCATTAACAACAAAAGCAAACAAACAATATAAAAAAGCCCTAACTTTGGGAACAGGGAAAAGAGAACCAAGTAAACTTGAGAATTCAAAAAACAATAGCTGGGGCATACTTGAAAATTCTGTTTCATAGTTTTTTAAAGGGGGAAAGGAAGGGAGGCCTGCAATGTTCCCAATTTCAGGCATGAGCCACACCCACTGATAAGAGAGACACCAGACAGTTGGCACAACCTCACTTAACAAACCTATGACCTGGCAGAGGGCTGGAGTTGTCTATTACCGAGTCACAGCACCAGTCCTCTTTTAACAGACCCTAGCATTAACCACAAAGCAAATGCAAAGTGTGTTACAGAGAGCGAACACCCAGAGACCTGCACGTAATCTGCAGGTATAAATGAGAGGGCAATAGGCAAGGGCAGCTTTAGCTGGGACCTAAGGACCAAAGGTCCATCAAAGGTCATGACCCCAGAGAAGTGAATATTTACCAAGAGCTTGAAGAGCCCCACAGGTGCTGCCAAACTCTCCTCCAACTATAAAATCCATTTTTGTTTGTTTGTTTTGTTTTGTTTTGTACCAGGGATTGAACTCAGGGGCACTCAACCACTGAGTCACATTCCCAGCCCTATTTTGTATTTTATTTAGAGACAGGGTCTCATGGAGTTGCTTAGTGCCTCACTTTTGCTGACGCTGGCTTTGAACTCTCAATTCTCCTGCCGCTGTGATTACAGGTATGCCACTCAGCCCAGTTATAAAATGCATTCGACACACCTGAGTTGCCATGCAGTTCCAGTGATGCCTCTCAGATATAAAATACTGAGCCAAGCAGGTTAGGAAGTGCACTATGAAGTGGGGTATGACTTGCTTCAAGACAAAGGGAGGCAGAGGCGGAATCACACACACAGGGGTGAGTGAAGTCAGACATTTCCCTTAAACCACGACACAGTCTGTAGCAAGTATGCAAGTGCAGCGGTTAACCACATGCAAACACAGTGAGATAGAGCCTTGCTAAGTTGCCTAGGCTGACCTCGAACTCATGGTCCTCCTGCCTCAACTTCCTGAGTATGTCATGAGCATTTTAATCAACGAGATGACAAACTTGGACTGCTAGTGGGTTTCGACTGTGGTCAGCTGGCAGGGACTGTCTGAAGAGTGAACTAGGAAGAGCTCAGAGAGGGCACCTGGCCTGGATGGGAAAGCAGGGCACAACACCATGGACACTGCCGTGTTCGGTGTGTGAATGAGCCAAGGCAACATGCAAACACTGGTGGCAGTACAATAAACGTCTGCACTGTGATTTCCTTTGTAGGTCCTCCTTTCTCCTTTCATTGCACCAAAGCCTAGAGATTCTGAAAAGACAGCTAGGAGACACACAGACAGCCTACAAAGGTGCCACACTGGTTCTTTCTATTGCTACTAAATAAAGAGTTCTTTTCTTTTTTGGTGGTGCTGAAGATTGAACCTAGGGTCTTGTGCATGCTAGGCAAGCACTCTACCAACTGAGCTATGTTCCTAGCCCCTTCACATTCTTTTTACTGGCTCTCCAAAAGCCCTAAGAGCAGTTTCCAGGTTTACAGGTTGATGCACAAGAGGGAGCATGTGGCTCTGGGGCAGGGTCCCATCCTTGGGGCCTCTCTTCACTCTTCCCATAAGGTGTAATTGAGCGCATGGCACATGCCCAGCACATTCATTTCCCCTGCCAACTTCAAATTAATTTGATAAGACTAAAAGGAATTATTAGAAAAAGCAATAGACTAATTCTTTTATAAAAAAGAATGAGAAGGAAAGACCAATATAGGGCAAGTATGTTTTATTGAGGTTGAAATAAAAATCCCACTTATGACAACCAGGCAAAGGAAAGCACTTCTCTAGAGCAGTGACCTAAGGCAGCAAGGACCCTCGCAGGACACTGTCCTTCGCCTGCACTGTGTTCACCTGCCAAGTTCTGCTCAGCCAGCATGGATTAGGCATATACTGAACAAGATGTAGAAGGGTTGTGGTACAACTTTCTTCTATTCTTCCTCTTCTTGCAGAAGATTTCAGCTGCCCTGGTTGTTCACGCAGCTCAACCAGAGTCATTTCTCAGTAACACTGGTCCAAAGGAGAAATGAGATCTTTTCCCAGATTAAAGCTCCCAAACATGACTCAGCAGCTTCTTTGGACTCCGCTCAAAGCATTTACCTGAACTAACCTCACTTGTAAAGATCATCTGCGTTCTGAATCCCTTCACAAGTGCCAGCTGGCTTACCAATCTACTCCCTGGGTGTCATAAGGAAAACACATCATGGGTAACTGCCTGAATGCATACCTCTTTGCAGATGACCCATCACCCACAGACCCTGATGAAGTGGGTGGCATTCCAGGCAGCCCTGCCCCTTGCCACAGTTCACAAAGTTAGGGATGGATACCTGGCCCAAGCACAGTCAATCAGAGGCTCTCTCTGGCTGAATGGTGTTAGATTCTAAATTTTGGAAGTCACACTGGGCTGGGGCTAGAATGGCCAGCAGAATTCAGAAATAGGGAATGACTGGGAGCAGGGAGAGAGCAGGGTCTATGCAGGAGTAAGGTCATGATGCAATGGTCTTCTATTCCTCCTCCTCCTCCTGCAGTGGATTTCAGCTGCCCTTCTTCACTCAGCGTACCTACAGTCATTTCTCAGCAACTTTGGTCCAAGGAGAATGGCAAATAAGACCACAGCTCTTAGAGAAAGTGACTACCTGTCAAGCAGAGCTTCCAGTTCAGGTCCCTCCCCAACCCTACTCCTGCCCTTGCTTGTAGTGTGGAACCCCTGCACACTTTATGGACATTCAATTTTTTTCTTAATCTAGATCAATTATGTTCCTACTTGTGTGATAAAATGGTACCCAACTAACCATGTAAATAATACTTCCAAAGTTCTATCCATTTGTGTATAAAGCAGCAGGTTTAGACAATTCAAAAGTTTAAAAATCAAAAGGGATAAAGGGGAGAAAAATAGTTGGAAAGAGAAAAAGGGATCTGATGGAGGGGAGGTTCTTAAAAAATAGGCACTAGATTCAGCTCAGGAGAAAATCAGTAACTTCCACAGGCAGGCAAACACTCTGCTAAGCACCAAGGAGCATAAAGCAGACAATGCACCATCCTTGCCCACGAGGGGCACAGCCAAGCAGGTGCAATGAGGATGCCAGGGCTGCAATGCCCAAGGTACACACAGGCGCCCTGAGCACAGAGCTGGAGGGACTGGCCTCCAGGGACAACTCAGCAGGGGTAAACAATGAGCAGCAGGTGTCCCAAGGCCTGTGCACTATGTGGCAGAAGTAAAGCTGGCTCTCCTGAAGACCACCCTGGACTCCCTGGTCCAGGAGGAAGTTGGAAGGTGGGAATCCCTCAATTTTATCTTGCATCTTAAAAGTATTGAAACCACCTTATCTCAAACAGCAGGGTCAAATCAAAACCACCTTTTAAGAAGTTCTTATCTCAGAGATAACACCCTAGAGTGAGTAGTAAAATAAGAATTCATAATATTAATTTAAATAAGGAAGGATCATATTTTAAAATTATTTTATTTCAAGATGCTAAAAGGTATGAGGAATATTTTATATGTACTAAAAGCAGAATTTAAAAAATCTTATGTTTTCTTAAAAAACAAAAAAATATAAATCATAAGCAAAAAGAGTATTCTTACAGTGTCAGAACTGCTATCCTACTTCTAGGAATATATCCGGAAATAATGTGAACTATGGATAAAACCGCACGTGAAATATTTTAGACAGCACAACCAAAAAACCAAGAGCAGGCTAAATATCTGATGAGAATGATTATATTAGACTGCTTCAAGAATATTATTTGGTGAAATACAATTTAGATACTAAAAAGAGTAAAGATTAGGTAATAACAGGACTAAATATACGAGGTTAAACTGAAAAAAGTGAAAATTTTTGTATATATGCTAATTAGAGTAGCACATACAAAAGAATGTATTTTATAAAACAAGACATGAGAACTTTCACAAGGAATGGTAATGTTCACATTACAGTGGAAGGTAACGAGTACTTTATTTCTAGGTTTTCCGGGTCAAGCTGTTACATTTGCCAGTTTTTCTGATGTTTCTGTTTGAAATAACGTGAGCTCACCTCATCAGAAGCCGATCGCAGGCACTGGACAGCAGCCTGTTTCTTCATCTCCTCCAGCGTCAGGTCAGAGCACCTCTTCTTACTTTTCCCCCATTTCCTAGGAGCTCCTTTCTCCCAGCCCAGGAAGATGTCATTCTCCTACAAGAAGAAGGCACCTGGTTCAGGGACCAAGGCTGAACAAGCCTCAAGAACCATTCCACCTCCTGTCTCTGGAGTCGCTCATGGAGGAGACCCCAGAACACCAGCAGCAGGATGCTCTGAGAGACTACTGACTACTACTACTGCTATTTAGACGGCTCAGGACACACCATTTGTCAGTCACAAAGCTGCCCACTTACATCCTCCTGATGTTTGTGTGTGAATGAAACAGAAATTTCAGTATAAATTCTAAATTATTAACAAAATTAAATGGTCCCTTTTTTATAATTCCTACTCTTCAATAATGGGACTTCAGGTTATTATTAGATTTTAAAACTTAAATGACTCAACCCAAATATCTATATCTTATAGTTTAAAACAGCAACAGGTATAAAACATTTTGTTAGGATTTTAAGATTTTTTTCCCTTGTTTATATAAGCCAATTATAAAATTCTAAAGAAAAGTTCAAAAAGCAGCAAAAAGGAAAAAAAATGATCTGTGCTCCTACCCTCAGTCAAAACTAAAACAACTGATTATGCTTCATTCAGTCTATTTTACATGCTTTTTAAAAAACATGCATGAACTCACTCAACTTGTACAATTTTGCATCTGACTTCCTGTACTGCAAAGCTTGCCCTGTGTGGGTGCAGTTTTCCAAGATGCAGGTTTCGTAAGTATCTTCCTAGACAAACACTTTCAGTAAGACATTTTATTGCTTTGCTATTTTGTTATGCCTTTTAAGCCTTTCACCTGAAAATTATGGTGAAAACAAGTGGAGAAATATGTTGAGAGACAGACAGACAGACATACACACACACACACACACACTAGAAAGAAAGGCAATGGAAAACTACTACCTAGAAGAAAGCCTAGCCGGCAGGAGCCCCTCAAGAAAGAGCCAGGTATGAATGAGTGAGATGGAGGAGGAGGAAAGGCACTACAGCAGCATGCTCGGAAGATCTTTTAAGACCAAATCACATCCCACCGACTGCCTGACCCAAGTTTCACTTCGATCCAGTACATGAAGACCACTTTATGCTACTAGGTAAGATGGAGAAAGAGCCCACCCCTGTACTTGTCATGGCAGCATCCTTTAGAACAATTTCTTGGGCATGGATTCAGATCTCATAAGCTTGAAAAACATATTCTTCGGCTGAAAGGTTTTATTTCCCTTTCCAAGGGAATGAGAACTCTCTGCGCTTCATTGAACATGTTTGCTAGCTGGACCCCACCTGGGCCTGCCACTCCTCCTCAACGACTCCCTCTAGAGGCAGAGTTCCGCCTGTACGGGAGCAAACTGTCCACGCACAGCTTCTTGGATGTTGTAACTTCCTGTCATTCATAGCATATAAAAGAACAAACACGGGAAAATTATTCATGAATTATTGAAAACACAACTCATTTTTGTCTGGGCTGTTGCATCTGGCTTCTTACTGAATATTATAACTGAATATTATAACTGATTACTGTTGTATATCATAACTCAGCAGGGGTAACAGACACTCAATAATCCTAACAAACTTGTGTTATAAAGACAAATGAGGCTGGGTTGTGGCTCAGTGGTAGAGTGCTTGCCTGGCATGTGTGAGGCACTGGGTTTGATTTTCAGCACCACGTATAAATAAAATGAATAAAATAAACGTCTAGCAACATCTAAAGAAGTATTTTTTTAAAAAAAAGACTTTCAAAATTCAGATTCAGTCCTTCTGGAGCTCAATTTGGCAATACATATCAAGCACCTTAAACATATACATGTAATTTTGATCCAATAATTCTACTTGCAGGAATTTATCCTAGGGAAATAATCACTAAGTGTGCAAATATTTAACTGTAATGATGTTGATTATATTGCTGTCAGTAATGGCAAACATGCAGAGTGCCAACCTAAGTGCCAAATGAGAGGGTATGGTTAAATAAGTCGATTCATCCAGGTGATACTCAGCCACTAAAGTGGAATTATGAAGTTATGAAGTGCATTTATTAAAACAGAAAGCTACTGACAATAAAAGTACTCTACACGATTTCATTTTTCTGTAAACACACATACACACACATATACAATTTATGTGCATTAAAAGGTCTGAGAAAAAAATGCCATCAAGAGGTTACCAAGGAGCTTATCTCTTGGTGAGAGTAGGCTATTTAGCTTTTTCTTTCTTTCTTTCTTTCTTTTGAGGTACTGGGGATTGAACTCAGGTGTGCTCTATCACCGTGCCACACCCTTAGCCCTTTTTGAGACAGGGTCTTGCCAAGTTGCCCAGGCTGGCCTTGAACTTGTAATCCTTCGCCTCGGTCTCCAGTCACCGGGATTACAGGTATGCACCACTGTACCTGGATAGATTTTTATTTTCAAGTTTTCTTATAATCAAGTCATATGTCCTTAATGATCAAAAAAGTTTACTGTTTTTTAAGTAGAAAACTTCTAAGAGAAGAGAAGAGGTCTTGCAGATTTTCACTGTAACAGGTATCTGACAATACTGCTTTCATTTCCTGTCTGGTGACCCGTTGTTTATACTTAGATACAGATTCATCCATTCATCCAGAAATCAGGTAAGAAAGAGTCTTCCTAGTGACATTAGAGCCCAACAATGAGTACAGACTGCCAGAGGCGCCGTCTAGTGGGGAACACAGGCACGCCAGCGGGTGCGGGTGACCTGTGCTGCAGCAACCACAGCCCTCCACAGGACCACTGAGGAAACAGACGCAGAAGAACTGTGGCCTCCTCTTGGCTTGAGTGTTAGCACAGGCTTCCTGCAGGAGGAAGGGTCACTAACTGCAGTCTCTGTTGTTAACTCCCACCCCCTGTTGTGGGAAGAATTTATTTGGAATTCAACTTTAGTTTTCCATTCATTTCCTCTCCTCTAACACGCACAGTCTCAAAGAAAGAGAAGTTTGGCTAGCAGGCGCGGGGACCCAGGCAGAATTCTGAAACAGTATGCTAACGCAGGGACAGCAAACCTTTTCCATAAATACAGTAAAGATTGTAAGGTCGATAAATCAAGAACATACAGGTAATTCAACAACAACAAAAAAAAAAAAAAAAAAAAAGGAAGTTCCAAAAAATTTCATTGTGAAGACTTAAAACTGAACTCTGTACCATTCTGTTATACAGCTCTACTAACGAGAAGAACGTTATTTTTTCTGGAGGAGATGACGACATCTGATTGAAGGGGTTCAAAGCCTGGTTTGGTGACACTGAAGCGGGAGGACTGCCTGAGCCCAGCGGTTCAAGGCCAATCTGGGCAACAAGGTGACACAATGCCTCAAAAAAACAAAATCAACTACAAATATTCAACTTTTAATGCTGATTTTTTTCTTTCCAACTTTTTAGTTGTGGTGGTGGTAAAGTAAAATATGCATGAAATGTGCCACCTCAGCCATTTTTAAGTATATGTTTTAGTGTGAATACTGATTTTTAACAGTTTTGTGGACCTACACCATAAAACCTACTTTGGGGGAAGGCGCTGGGGATTGAACTCAGGGTCTCACCTATAAAATTTATTTTTAAAGTAATAATTTAGGGTTTTAAATTATATTTGCAAGGTTACACAAGAGTCACCACTACCTAATTTAAAAACATTTCATTGCCCTGAAGAGAAACCCTGCACCTGTGAGTAATCATTTCCCATTCCTCCCTGCCAAGCAACTGGAAACCACTAATCTGACTTCTCTCTACAGCCCTGCCTATCCTGGTCATGTCAAACAAATGGAGAGGCATAATGTGTGTCCTTTCAGGTTGAGCTTCTTCCACTCAGTACGGTGCTCCGAAGGTCCATGAATGTCGCAGATATATCAGAACTTCACTCTCGCTCATGAGCAAATGACATTCAAGCATGTGGATGTACTCTGTTTTGCTTGTTCATTCATCTGCTGATGGTCATCTTATCTGTTTCCACCTGTGGGTATTATGAATTATACTGCTATGAAGACTCAAGAAACATTTTTGTATGGACACATATTTTCAGTTCTTTTGGGTACGCACCTAGGAGAGTTGCTGGGTCATACGTTAACTCTACGTTAACCTTCTGAAGAACTGCCAGGCTATTTTCTAAAGCAACTGCTTTTACAACCACACCAGCAGTTTATGGGGGCTTCAAGTTTTCCCCATCTGAGTTGAGATCTGTAACTGACTGTTTTATTTCAGTCATCCCAGTAGATATGAAGGGGAATAGCAGGGATTTCCTTATCAACAAATGATGCCAAGAATCTTTCCATGTGCTTAATGACCAATTGTATATCTTTTGGGACAAGCTGGGTTTTCTTTCCATTGCTGAGTTGTAGAGTTCTTATCAATATGGATACATGTGTCTTATCAGATATTATGACCTGCAAACATTCTGTGGGTTTTTTTTTTCACTTTCTTGATGATATCCTCTGAATCACAAAATTTTTTAATTACAATAAAGTCCCATTTATTGTATCTTCTTTGGTTGCTTGTGCTTCTGGTGTTGCAGAAGTCACTGCCCAACCCAAGTTATGAAGATGTACTCCTATGTTTTCTTCTAAGAATTTTATAGTTTTAGTTCTTACATGTAAGTCTGTGGTCCATTTTGAGTACATTTTTGCATGTGGCCTACCTTCACGTACTGCACAGAGGTCCTCAACTGAACAGATAAAAAGACTGAAATGCCTTTGCACTGTCAAGGTGTGTAAAGTGCTACTAGAACTGCAGCTTAGAAGTGGGCAATAGAATCACTGTGAATTTGTGTGGGAACAGACATTTTGGTTCATGTTTCAGCTTTTGACAAAATGGAAATTGTATAAAGCACTTTGATATTATTTATGAATCAAACAATTCCTTATTAAGACAACTTTATGACATTTAATTTTTTTTTTTTGTGGTACTGGGGATCGAACTCAGGGCCTTGTGCTTGCAAGGCTGAGTTAACTCCCCAGCCCCCATTTAAAATTTTATATACAAGTGCTGTTACGCCATGCAAGTTTTAGGTGGAATTCAGTAAGAAATATCAAATCTGCAGTAAAACTGCATGAACAATAGCATGGTACTGAGTGCATTTTTGGCATTCTGTTCTTTTAAGCGTCTTCTCATCCTATTTTTTTCTGGCTTCATGTTACAGTGTTAATTAACGTAACACGACTTATTAGCCAACATTTAACTACAGAACTGCAAAATCAGATCTTAAGAGAGCAGAGTATAAAAAGATCAGAGATATTTCTACTTTATTTGTTATCTTTTTAGCTTCCTGTGCTGTTCTGAAAGTCAACTGACACGTTAACATAAAATATTAGGCATGTGTCAAAGTCAATAGAGTAAAATCAAATATAGCTTTCTAAATTCCTTAATCTTTTTTTTATAAACTATTTTATTACATTTATATTGAGAAGTGAGAAGCCAGAAGCGCAGTACTAATGTATTGCCCCCTTGTTGTTTTTTTTTTTTTGGGGGTGCTAGGGATCGAACCCAGGGCCCCGTGCTTGTAAGGCAAGCACTTACCCAGTCCCTAAATTCCTTAATCTTGATGACAAAAAAACAATTATTAAATACCAAAAGCAGAAGTGGCAAAATAACTTCCCAGAGTGAGCATCTATTTATTACCAGGTACATTTTGGACAGTACTGTGAGGTAACATAAAGCTGGAGTTTTGACTGACTTTCTCATGCTGTCTTCTATCAAAAAAGAGACCAGGAACTGGAGGAGGAAAAAGAACACAACATTCTAAAATACAGCTGGTATCACTGACGTTTGCTGTTAGCTGCTGAGCACCCGGCCCTGCCTCCCACACCTTCCTGCTAACAGCTGACAGCCTCCGGGAGAACAGCGTCCTGATGCTGAGTCCCAGAGTGAGACTCAGGCCACCCGCCTGCAAATCAGCACATCGCATGCCCTCGGCCGCAGGATGGATGAGAGAGACAGGAGAGCTGTCAGAAACATGTCCATGGTGGTTTCCAGGGGAGACTTGTGAGAATACCATGCTAGAAACACATGCACTGTCATACCCTCTGACCACAGGAGCTGGTTCAAAACCAAGTCGCAAGGAGGCAGACGGGCAATGCAGAAGCCCCAGTCACCAGTGAGCACTCAATCAAGTCAGGCAGGACAGTCCTTCTGAACCTTCAGTCATGAGAGCCTTTTTCCCTCAAGCTGATTTAGGCCACATTTTTGGTAGCTTGTGAATGATGAAAAACGCAGCCACAATTTGAGGAAAGGACTCAGTAATAATCCACTGACATCTCACTGTTCACAAGAACTGCTATTCGCCTCTAAAAAACAAGACGCTCCAAGCACACAAGCATGCACTGAAGTTAACTACATCCTCTCTTCTCCTCCTAGGTCCATAGCCCCAATCCTATGCCCATCACTACACTGTGGTGCTGCTGGCTAGCAGGATGAGAACATGACCCCACACGGCAGGTCCCTCTCCCATTCTCCCCTCTCCTCCAGCCTCACACAGCCCCTTCTGTTCTGGTGGCCCTGTACACACAGGTCCTCTCCCCTCCCTCAAGGTGCTTCTGCCTTATCTCCTCTGGGACTCCCACTGTGACCACCCCCCACACACTGCCAGCACAGGACATTTAAGGGCAAGCTGCATTCCTCGCTATCTCTGTACTCCTGGTGCCTGATAATCAGGCAAGACCTGGGCCTTCACACTGGAATAAAATAAGCAAAATGTGGAATTTTTAAAAAGCAATACTTGTACTCAAAATTTCTCTGTTCTATGAAAAGATTTAACACACAAAAATGTTAATATGATTCCTTGGGCAGGATGTGGATATGAGTTTGTGCACACACCATCAATATTAATTCTTAATGACTATTTTCATATTCATTATGCATAAAACTTTTATACATTTTGCTCATGCAAATTAATTCTAAACCTAATGGGAATTTGTTTTAAACTTAATTAGTCCTCAAAGAAGAGCCAAAGCTGACAGTATTTATTCAAGGTCATTCCTCAGAGTTTCAGAGGGGAAGTCTCTTGTTTTATTTATTTTAGAAGTATCAACTCATAAACTGCAAAAAATGTACTTTAGCCATAAGCAACCCTTATAATAATTTTGAAAAGACTTTTGCATTTAGATTTCTTGGTTAATTTCATTATAAAAATATTAACAGTAAATATAAATATGTAGAAGTTAAAAAATGAAAACAAAGCCAGTTCCACCTACTGTCAATCCCTAGAGGTAATAACTGGCATATAACTAGATGTTTTTCGATTGTTGAATCCGTCCCATGCACCAGAGTATATACAATGTTGGTGCAGAGGATTCACGTCAGGCTACTATCAGACCTAGAACACTCCCAGCAACCTCAGAAGCCTTCCCATAGCTATTTTTGTTGACCCTCATACTCAATAGCCTGCATAAGACCTTAGATTGGAAACAATTTTCCTTAAATCTGCAAGTCAATGCTCCTTTACATTCTCAGAAGCAACACCAGAAGTTAGAAGTCCCAATTCTTTAAGGTCTGTTTTTTCTCTATGGAAAACTGCAGGCTCCTCTTCGTCCTTGGTGGTCTAAAATGTCAAATCATATGCCTGGGTGGAGAGGCAGGTCCTCCACTAAGAGGAAGAGCAAAGCCTTTCCTCTCTGACTAGTGCACACGACCAGTGATACTGTGTGACTTCCCCAGAAGCAGCAAAGTTGATTGTATTATTCAAGGTCATGGCCTCCCATCCACAGGAAGAGGTAGGTCTGTCAGCAACCCCAGCTGAGCCCAACCTTCCAGCCTCTCTGATGTGACAAACTTCACCTTAAGGCCTCCAGGACAGCCCATCTACCAACTGACAGCAGTGAGTGACTTGAGGTAAAGCCATAAAGAGTAGAATTATCCGCCTAAGCCCTGCCCAAATTCCTGACTGACTCACAAAATCTGTCAGATTTATAATAAAAGGATTTTATTTATTTAGCTAATAAGTTTTGTTTTTTTGTTTTTGTTTTTTTTTTTTGTGGTACTGCGTTGAACCCAGGGGTGCTTTACCGCTGAGCCACACTCCCAGCCCTTTATATTTTTTAAGCCAGGGTCTTGCTAAGTTCCTGAGGCTGACTTTGAACTTACAATCCTCCTGACTCAGCCCAAGTCTTCAGATTATAGGCATGCACCACCACACCTGGCTAGCTATTAGGTTTTAGGCAGTATATTATGCAACACACTCTTATGCCAAAAAAAAAAATCTGCCTTAAACTCAAGAGAAAAATCCCCTAATCCTCCCACTACAACTTTGGGGAACAAATTCAGATTTTTTCTATCTACCTGTGCCACCAAAAGATTTTACTGTAGCTTCCCAAAAATTTATTATTTTTTAACCTGATCATTATTTCACAAAGAAATAATAGTAATTGCCACCAGAATCTTTAGTCCTCAATTTTAAAAAAGCTTACCTTTTCAAGAGACCCAAGTGTGTCAAAGGTAGCAATTACATCCAGAAATACTACAGTACCCATGTTTTTTCCCATAACTAGGATACATGTGTGGCCGAATATTTCAAATTGAGATCATACTGGAAAACGCTGGAAATATAGTATTAGGAGCTTAAGCCTACTTTAATACATGCAGCCCACCAGCTTAAAGATGGGTAGTTAAAAGAGGAAAAGCCACTTGACTGGGAGATGAAAAGGTCCTGCTCTAACTACAGTGTCAGTATCTAGAGTGATGCCTAGCAGCGACGCAGCTCAATACACACAGAGAGGACAAGTCTTCTCTAGTCCTCAACAATGCCATCCAATGCTGCATGAGGCATGCATCGCAGCAGTGAAGAGAGGGGCACAAAAATGGAGAAGGTGGCATCAGAAGGCAGGTCTTCAGACTCCACAGCTCAGGTTCCTGTTTAACTACGTGATACTGAGAGCAAGGGGGAACCTCAAAGGTGGAGAGGAACTGGAGGCTGTGGTTATCATCTGGGATAAATGTCTTGGTGCAACAAGCACAAACTGGGATAGGGTCAGTAGTATGTGGCTTCACCCTATAACCCCTCCCACACCACCAGCTTAATTATTCAGGAATAATCCAAAGAGGCATACTCTATAGCACACCCTCCCAGACCAGAATACTCCTGTCATTTTTTAGAGTCAATGTGAACACTGGCAGGCACCATTCTTCCATTAGGAGTAAGGGCAAATCTTGGGAAGGTTTCAGGGCTAGGAAGACACTTCGGGCTTCCTTCCTCAAACTCTGAAATTTAGACATGGAAACTACTACGCCAACTAGGTACATTTAAGCAAATAAGGCAATAAAGAAGTGTTCTTTGAATGCAAATGTCAATGCCTGTCATGTAGAATGAATGCGTAGTGAATGGAAGGTTGCTGAAATACTGCACAGATGCTCAACTTACGAAGTTGCTACAAGAGGTGATAAACCCATTGCTAAGTTGAAGATTCCCTATGTCAAACAGGTATGGTGGTGTCTGCCTGGGATCCCAGGAACTCTGGAGCCTGAGGCAGGAGGATCCCAAGTTTCAGGGATCCTTAGCAACTTGGTGAGACCCTGCCTCAAAATAAGAAATTTTCAAAAGGGCTGGAATATAGTTCATGGTAAAGTGCCATGGGGTTCAATCCCTAGTACCACAAACAAAACAAAACACTCCCCCAAAAGAAAATACCCTCAGTCAGCAATGCACCGAATACACCCCATCTACTGAACACTCCAGCATGGCCTAGACCATTTAAACGTGCTTGGAAGACTCACATTAGCTTACAGCTGGACAAAACTATCCCACAAGGCTGTCTTTATGATAAAGGTCAAACATCTCATATAATTATTGAACACTATACTGAGAGTACACAACAGAATGGTCAGTGGGTACTCACCAATACTGCACACAGCTCAAAGCATCCAGGGCCTGAAGAATATTTGAAGCATTGAACTAAAATTAACTGATGGATGATGTGATAGTACAGCAACAGGGTCATCAATTTCTGTGGCTTGCTGCCACTGCTCAGCATCATGAGAAAGTAGCATGCCAACACATCACTAGCCCAGGAGAAGATCAAATTCAAAGTATGATTTCCACTGAACGTGTACTGCTCTCACATTATTGTAATGTCGTTAAGCTGAACCACTCCGTATCTGCAGTAAAACACCTGAGGAACCCAGGATGGATCCAATTTTTGTAGTTCCTACTTTAAAGACTAGAATAAACTGTACAGGGAAACACTGCAGATGCTAGTTTTTCAAAGTAGTGAAGTGCTAAACTAAAAGAATATACTGTAAATGTATGTTACAGATGGGCTGAAAGAGCAAAGAAGCTTTGTCGAATGCAGCAGAGAAGTCTCACCTTGTAGTCAGTACTGACATCATTCTTATAGAACGGTAAGCAAATACAGATGATACAAACATCCAGCTACAGTTCTAGAATGATAGACTCAGAGCTGAAGACACAATCAGAGGATTTCAAAGAAACCCCAGGAGCTTCCCTGAAAGGCAGGCCCAGGTGCAGAGATGAGAGCTGCAGTCGGCACAGCATGGCTCCCTCCGGCGCAGGTCACACTCCTGAGAGAGACACACCCAGCTATTCGCTTGTTCAAGAAATACCCAAGCATCTTCCCAGAAACTTCTAAAGGACTGGGAATATAGCACAAAAGATGGAATAAGGTGCCTAATTTCGTGAACTGTATATTCCAGCAGGGAGACATAGAAAGAAATAAAAAATGATAATCATTTAATTTCAGGTTATAACACATATTAGGAAGAAAAATAAGGTGAGAGAAAGTGAGGCTTCTATCTGAAATATAGTAGGTCAAGGAAAGACTGGTGAGAGAACAAAATCCAAACTAAGGAAATAAATAAATGCCCTCTTTAAAAAAAGTAAGTGGCAGCAGACCAGATCTCCTCTCCAGATCAACTAGAAAAGTCAGAAAAAATATAAGAAAACCAAACCTGTACTCTGCTCTGGAGTATCAGACTGTGAGACACCTGCCTGGTCCATGCAGGCCAGGGGGGGGTCTGCAGGACGGGGCGCTGACATCTGGGGAAATGAGCCCATCTGGGCCCAGGGAAAGAGACTAAGAAAAAGATGGCCCTTTCACCAGGCAGAGACAGCAGAAGTGCGCACAGTGACACATGCCTGTAATCCCACTGACTCCGGAGGCTGGGGAAGAGGACCACAAGTTCAAAGCCAGCCTCAGCAACTTAGTGAGGCCCAAAGCAACTCATCAAGACCATGTCTCAAAATACAAAATAAAAAGGGTGTGGGGGTAGTTCAGTGGTAGAGCACCCTGGGATCCACCCCCAATACCAGGGGAATACAAGCACTGGGGGGGGGGGGCAGTATAGTTTGAGAAAGTATCTGGGGTCCAGAGAGAAGAAAACAAAAAAACAAAAGAAAACAAAACAAAGCAAAACAAAAACAAAAACAAAAACAAAAAAAACCCTACAGATGCAGGTGCCAGGTTTAGGGGAGAAGGACGGGTGAGAAGCAGGCCACTCACTCTGCTGGATTCCCCTCTGGACACAGGACTTCTGAAGGGAGGTGGGACACAAGGGACTTCTAAACTGCCAGCAAGATTCTCTTTTTTTTTTTATTGTTTAATATGTTTTAATTAGTTATACATGACAGTACAGTACATTTTGATACATCATACATAATGGAGTATAATTTCTCATTCTTCTGGTTGTACATGATGTAGACTCTCACTGGTAGTACAGTTACATATGTACACAGGATAATAACATCTGATTCATTCTACTATCCTTCCTATTCCCATACCCCCTCCCCTCCCTTCAATCCCTTCTACCTAATCTAAAGTAACTCTTCTTCTCTAGCACCCCCCCCAATCCCTAGCCCCCACCTTATTCCATCTTTTCTGCTGTATTCCCAGTTCTTAAAACGGTTTCTGGGATACAGAAGATGTTTGGATATTTCTTGTGAATTAGCATCCCTATATCAGAGAAATCGTTTGGCTTTGGGTTTTTTGGGATTGGCTTATTTCACTTAGCATGATAGTCTCCAGCTCCATCCATATATTGGCAAATGCCATAATTTCATTCTTCTTTAAGGCTGGGTAATATTCTATCATATTTATCTGGGCAGTGTTACATGGATATGACCTTTGTGGAAATTCCCCAAGTTGTACATTTTTCTGTGTGCATTTATGTAGGTACACCTCAATAAAGTTTAGGGAACCCACCCCTCTCATTCTTGGACAGCATTCATGGTCTCCATAGCTGAACTGCTCATGAATCCTGGCACTCCTGAGATCTAAAAACCCCAGCAGCTCAAGAACACCTTAACACTGTCACACAGACTAAAGATATCATGGAAAGACTGTGGGAGAAGGTCTATGAAGGTCAGACTCCTGCAGGAGGACAATGGTTTATTTGTACTTAGAATATAGTACAATTTTAGGAGCATTTCCCAAAATTGAGCAGAAACAGATCATAAAAAGGAAGAATAACCTATACAAAGGAATTTAGAGAGGACCTCCACTCCGAAGGTTCAGCACCTATCATTCCAGCTGCCTCTGGAGGACCCTGCTCTCCAAATCCTTGTCCCTGTGGCTCCAGGGGCACAGAGCCCAGTCACTCCAGTCCCCTCATCACCATGGCCAGGCCAGGGACCAGCCCATAACCAAGTTGATCTGCGAGGACAAGAAGTCTCATCGTTCTGCTGGATGCACACCAACAACATGTGAGCCTGAGCCGACAGCAGGCAGGAGAGGGACAAGGCTTGGGAAAAAGGCCAGAGGAGACCAACTGAAAGCTGGGCAGGGGTCTGAGTCTCTGGATCAGGCTGCTGCTGAGGTCATCCTAATCCGTGGATATTTTAAGTTTTCCAAACCAGTAAATGTTCCACAAATTACTTAGCTGCGCTACCTAATTTTCTCCACTAACACGGGTAACTGCAGTAGCTCTGGGACTGTGTTACTGTCAAGGGGACATCAGTGCACACAGCAGCGGCTGGCACACTGCACAGGGTGCACATGTTTGGTTTTACTGTTACTTCTGTTTAAACCACACTGACCTGGGTCTTCTGTTTTAAAGACAGACTCCTCGTAAGAATAGGAACAGAATTCACAATGAGGAAAACCCTAAAGTCCTGGGTGGTAGTTCTAATTCAGTTAGCTATGAAGGAATGTCAAGAATGGTTGGGGGGGCTGGGGAGATAGCTCAGTCGGTAGAGTACTTGCTTTGTAAGCACAAGGCCCTGGGTTCGACCCCCAGCACCCCCCCCCAAAAAAAAAAAAAAAAAAAAAGAATGGTTGGAACTGTAAAATGAAGTCCTGAAGAACAGCCCCATCTTCCTGGACCCCTCCCTGCCTGCAGACAGTGAGGGCTTGCTGCCCCCAGGCAAGCCCCTCCCACCTGCAGGTTAACGTTTTACCAAGTTCTCCTTTGAGCCACTTCTGAGCAACACTGCAGAATGTTTTCAAGGTACACAACACAGAATGCAGGCCCCAGGGCCCAAGACTCCTGGCACTCACTTTCACACTGGGGGAACTCGATCCTAAGACAACTGTCAACAGAAGAGACAGATGCACTTCCCCGCCTCTAAAGGTCCCTTAAAAAGCAGTAACCTAATTCCACCTGGTCTCTAAAGCATGCCCTGACAGTAGAGCCTGCCATGTATTTGACAAAGATTTGTTACATACGTAAATTTTAAAACAAAGTCATCTGGTATAAAAAATGGCTCTAACAGGAACAGATTGAAAGAATCCCATATCAATAACCATGTAGCTCCCAGAAGATCCTCTAACTGCTCTGACTTACATCTCTGAGTAAGTAAAACAAGGAAAATCATCTTACCTTCAAGGCTTACCCCGAGAACAAAAAAGGCACTTCCTTCAGGAGAAACAGCCAGCGCCGAATCTGGTGCCCTGGAGTGCTCCCTGTGTGACCTGGCTACTAACTTTAAAGAGGAAAAGGCAGGCCCAGCAGAATGTAAACCACAAAGCAGAGGGGAGAACGGAGGTGGGAAAATCACCACCTCCAACCACCGAGGAAACAGCTGTCGCAGCGAGACTCAGCATGGACTAGAGACTCTCAGGCTTCAGCACAGGCACCTCATCACAAGCAGAGGGGTGCTCAGCTCTGCAGTGAGGCGCTGGTGGGCAACACCTGAAGCAGAGCCAGCCTCGGCCAGAAGGCACAGACTGCCACCCAGCACATGCCATCTCACCGCACACATGAGAGAAGGGAACACCATCGCTTAGGTAACAGCACTGCCATAACCGCAGGAACTGAAATCAACATGAGGAACACGCAACGTCCACACTGAGGGACACCTTGGAGAGCAAATGGCCTGTACTCTCCAAAAATGCCAATGTCATGAGACACAAAGGAATGATATCAGAGATACGACTGCTAAAACCAATGCATGACCTCACTGGACACCAAGGTAAGAAAAAACTGCAATGAAGAACACCACTGGAACAACAGACAAAAACTGCATGCTGACTGAGTCTGGCATGCACACCGATATTAATTTTTCTGAATTCTATAATCGCACTATGGCTGTCCAGGGGACACACTGAGGTCAGGCTTGGTGCCCATGCCTGTGAGCTCAGCTCCTCAGGAGGCAAAGGCAGGAGGATGGCAAGTTCAAGACCAGCCTGGGTGACTCAGCAAGATCCTACCTTAAAACAAAATTAAAAAGAACCAGGGATGTGGCTCAGAGGCAGGATGCTCCTGGGTTCCCTCCAGCACGCACACACTGGGGCATTCAGGTGGTGGCACATACAGAAGAACAGAGATGCAGCAAAGGGCGAAGGCATTACCAACAGCCTGAGTGACTGCCAGAGTCTAGTCTGCACACTATTCCTGCTGTTCTGATGTTTGAAATTACTCTGTAAGGAAAAGTTAAAATCTCCTGAAAAAATCAAAGTGATTTTCTGCCCACAAGGATGTTGGAGCTGACTGTGAAAGAGAAGACATTCCAGCAACCAAAGTGAAGAGCTGCACAGCAGTGACACAGTCACGCATGGTCTAAGTCATTGCTTTTGGGAAGAATCTAAAAGTTTCAAAGAAAACATGACGAGCTTTTTTTGAAGGATGAGGAAGAAAAGCAGTTGATATCATCTGAAAATGATACACAGGGAATTCCTGTCTGAGAATATACTTACCAGAGCACAGCAATCCCAACCAAAGAAAGAAGGAAAGCAGAAGCCCATAGAGGTGAGATCCCTGCCAGCCTCGGCACCTCCACACAGGAAGGAGCTGTTCACAGCCACCCAGCAAGCTGCCAGCACCACCAACCAGAGGGGCGAGTATCCATTTCAGGTGTTCAGCCCTCACCAAGACTAGGGTCTTATCAGCCTCACTTCTTACTAATCCCCCTGGCACAGCTGACCCCAATTCATGTACAAAATCTTTTGGGAACTCAGGAGCTTTTGTGTCTCTATTAACCAAGACGGGGCAAAGTAAAGGACTGTCCAAGTCAGTCAGAGCTAGCAGGTGGAACAATGGCTTTCAAACTTGCCATCTGTAATTCAGGGCTAGAATGACTGGAGACCGACTACAGGGCGAGGCAAGATGAGCTAACAGACACCTGGGAGAGGAGTAATATGGCCCACATGTGAGGGGCCAGGTCGCAGGCCACTGTAAGCTCAAGCGAACCGGAGGTCAGGAAAGGGGGCGCTGGCCTCAACTAGAGCAAGAGTCGTGAGTTCCAGAATCCAGAAGCCAAGCACAGGCGCCTGCATTCTCCTCGCTGCTGCTGAAGACACCTTCGCTGAGCTCTGCACCCCAGCGCTCTTCTTGGGAACCGTGTGCACCTCCTCCCATGAGTTAGACGCTTCTGCCACCTTGACAAGGAGGCTGTAACTGCGGGAGAAGTACTGCAGGGGCTACCTGAACCCGAGTCGCCTCGTGTTAATCAGGTGTGGTTTTTAAGCTGAACTTCTTCATCAACACACAACATGGCAGGCTCTGCTTCCCAGGCTGTGTGGAGCAGTGTTTTAGGGTCTTTTATTTCCCTGTGGGTCCTCCTTGTAACTGTAGATACACTGTTTTCACCAACATGCATGTCATGCCCTGATGATGAACCACAACTGAGCAGGGAGGATCAAACCCAAGCAGATGCTCATGTTCACGTCCCTGACCGCATTCAGCTGCAGCTCATGGAGACACCAGAAGGTTCACCATCAAATCTGACCAGAGATGTGTTTCATTACAATCTTATCAAGAACAGTTCTGTTTTATTCTAAATGTCCTACAACCCTTAGCACACGAACACTTTGGGCTGTTAAAGGTATTAATTTGAGCTTAGTGAATTTATTGATTTGTTGATTAAATATTCTAGGCTGAGACCGCTGACATACATCTCTAAGAAATGCGATTAAATTTCTACTAAAAACTGATTCATTCCCACATAAACCTGAGTATATGTTACAAGTATGTGATTTTTTTAATTATGAGAAAGATCTTCCTTACTTCTGGAAGGTTCTTCCATGTTTATAGATTTTACATTTTACTTGTTCCTAGTCTATTCTACATTTGCTACAAAGATGGCGGCAAATCAGGACGCTTTCGTAAGGAAACTACCAAATACTGACCCAAACCAAACCCATCTGCTGATCATCAGGTTCTGAGTCAACCCTCTGGAAACCTTGCTTCCCCAATTCTCTCTGGCCAAGGCCATAAGCCACCTAGAAGTGATGTGTCCAGGGGGACACGATGAGACACCCACAGTGAGAGGCATGTCTGCCCAGGGACAGGCAAGACACGTGAGGAACCCAAGGAGATGCTCTGTACACTGCGCTTACAGGACACTGAAGCTCTTGTGGCTGAGAAGGGCAAAGCCAGTTTCTTCTGTCAATGAAACTTTGTGCTTTCAGTGTTAGTAACAATGGCTTGAAACAACAAAGTGTCCACAAAATAGCCCCTTCTTTCCACTAAGGGTCTACAAAAACCTGGAGTTTATGTGAAATTTGTAGGCATAGGTCACCCAGAGCCCCGCGTCCGCAGCCAAGAACTATGCTTCCCCTCGGCAGGCCTCACTGTAGGAGCTCATCCTAGAGAACGAGACTGTGGTTGAGGGTATTTTTCAAGAACCCAGATTTGGTTGGCTCCTCACTTTAAACTCAACACCATGTCAAGTAAAATTCACAATGTCTGAATTACAAGGTGACACACAGTGACTTCTGGCAAAGTGATGAGCTTTACAGAATTTTAAGTCTACTGATTTGTCACACTGTTTAACATCACTCTTGCTGATTAAATCCATTATGAAACTTTGGGGTAGTAAGAAGTGTAACAGAAACAATGATTAAAAATCTAGTTGTAATGTACAATTGTCCTGAACATAGAAACCAAGGCCCTAGAACTGTGCTGCTCAAAGATGACAGATCATCAACCTATTGGCAGTCCAGGCAACATCTAGAATGTAACTAACATGGAGAAAGGCTACAAAGCAAACAATGGAACTAAACAGTGTGCTGAGTGTCAGAACTCGTTCACGTTCTAACACAGCCTTGTCATCTCATCCCCGAAGGTTAGACACCACACACAGACTAGCCCTGTTCTGGAGCGTGGAAGCACTCCTTTAAGAACACACACATGCAAATACAATCGTCGGTTTACACAAAACATTTAAAACACATAAATAAATACCTGTTCCTGCAAGTCGTAGTCATAGCTGTCATGCAGCAGGAGACTGAGGACGTACCGAGTATAAATCATGGCATCAATGCCACATTTCTCCAGCTCTTGTCCCAGCCAGGTCTGCACTGGGCCCAAAGCATGAAGCAGAGACATGTCAGAAACAGACACAGGGCCTGGATAGAACTCGAGGAGCTCTCAGATGGCAAACCATCCACAACAACTGTACAGACAGGTGCATGAATTTAGGTTGCTGACATCCTTAAAATGCAAGGCATTTTCTGCAGTTGATGTTCTGTTGGTCTCTGGAGGCGATTTTCACTCCAGTAAAAAGGAGAGATGCTTGACATCTAGGACAAGCATTTACCCTTGCTGGCCATCAGCTCTCTGGAACAGGACCTCCCTCTTCAGGCATGATCACTGAATCAGCATCTTGACAGCAACAGACATGTACATGCAATTTTCTACTTTCATTTCACATTGAGGTCAAACGTTTAAGTCTCCGGCAGAACCTGCAAAAATGAGAGAAAAAAGGTATGTATTATATATAAACTAAATTATTTTATCTTTTGAAAAAAAATCAAACTGCTCCTCTTTATTAAAATACCTTTGATCTTAGAACACTGTTTTCCCACTGGAATCTTTGACACTTAAAATTAAGAGACACTGTAAACTTTTAAAAGCTTACTATCTTTTAACAGGAAAACTGATAAGTTTCTGTTCTGTTTGTGCTCAATTACACTGATGTTCATTTTGTTATCTCAAGAGACAGGACTAGTAAATTTCTGTTTATATGTAACATTCAAAGAATTTACTAACAACTCACTAGTTCACATTAAGTATAACAAAAATAAGGAGTCAAATATAAATTTTCTTGGAACACTGGCAAAAAGAATTAGTCCTCTAAATTTAAGTTTCATACAGGTGATCAATTCTTTCATATGGCTAAAAACTTCAGAACTAGTCACTGCTTGTTTCATACAAATTAAGGTGAAACACAAACGTTTTTACACCATGCCAGGCTATACTTTATACCTACTGTAACAAAATTTTCTTATATACTTAGGTTGAATTTCTGATTACTGTGATAGATGACACTCTTAATTTGAAAGCATTTCCCTTCAACATATTTTAATATGTGAAACTAATCTTAACAATGGGTTTATAAAATCATAATGTTCTTTGTGGCAGAGTGCTGACTGACTTACACAACAGCATATAACACCAACATAGAGAAAGGTGAAGCTCACCAGCTCAGCTTCTGCATGAACTTTAGTAGACAATAAGAAGGCTACAGAAAATAACTCTCAAAGCAGTCTTAGTGTTCAGTGTTAGTAAAAGCATCAAGCTAGAAAGATAAATACTCTTCCCCCAAAGATTTAAGACTGAGTTTCTTGCACTTCATCTATAACTACATAGTAAACTTTATATACATCAAATCTAAACAATTTAAAATCCACCACAGGACTAAATTGCTGGATTAATGTATCACTAATGAGCATTTTGCTGCTTTAAAAAATCCCTTGCTACTGTGTTATCTTTTATACATTATCAAAGCTAATTAAAGGTTTTCTATAACTTTCACCAGCTGAACTTTTCCAGCTGGCTCTTTAAAATTAAAACATTTTCCATAACTCATTTAACAACCCTCTGGTCCTGAGGATGCCAGACAGATCATCAATTTAAAAATCTGGGGATGTCAGATGTACCAAGTTGACAAGTTGCTTATCACTGAAAATCAACCTAGATGAAGAGGAGACTTGAAGCAATGGCTGAAGAGACTAGATGGGAATCTAGGTCACTGGATTCACAGGAAGAAGTCTGAGAGGCTGCAGAGAGGGAGCATCAGAGACTTGTGCAAAGGGTCGTCTACAAGTGTTCACCAGTGTTCATGGGTGTGTGAGTAAAGCGCTAACCCTGGCATGGGCAAGGAGCACCAGGAAGGGCAGGAGGAAACAGACCTCCTGCTCAACAGGTGGGGCAAATGCCACCGGTCAGGCTGGAGAACCTCAGTGTATGGGACACTGGTTTGAACCCTCAGAAGGATCTGGCATTTGGGGTGGGAATTAGTCCTAAATAACACTCTGTCCTGCCTGACAAATCTTAAAAGACCCCAAAGGACCAAACTATTTCCAAAAATTCACTGGGGTCCCAGAACAAAGCTCAAGGTATTTACAGGAAAACAATAACATCCAAAATGGAATGATTACTGTCAGAGAATTGAGAGGCAGAGAAGACATTACAACAGTTATTGCAACTGTTCAAAGAGTTGAGAAGAGAATGGAGGGTAACAGAAAAGATGTACAACCCAACTCCTGGAGACGAAGGCTACCATGTCCCCGGAGAGAAACGCAGGCAACAGCTGACACAATCAGTCACATTAGAAGAAAAGATCATGGAACTTCACAAACTGCAGAACTGCAGGATGGAAGAAAAACTATCTGAGAGCAGAAGCAGAGCACGTGAGCTGTGTGCACCCTCAGAAGCCCATTACAAGCAACCCAAGTCTGCAAGGAGGTGGAGGAGGCAGATTAACACTTAAAGAATCAACCCCTGAACAATTTCCTATGCTGATGAAGCCTTAAAAAACCTCACAGATCCAAGGCGCTCGATGAACTCCAAGCCCAAGAAACATGGAAGTCAATGACGCTCCATAATAAAATTACTGAAGCCTGAGACAGAGAGAAAACCACAGAGCAGCCAGAAAGAAAAGGAACAGCGGGTGTAAGGAAGGTAATGATGAGAGTCCCTGAGAGTCCTTGCTGGAAGCAAGGGGAGTGAGGGAATGTCAGAGGAAAACCTTTAAAACGCTCAAAGAAAAACCCGTTGACTCCAAGTTCTACACTCCTTAAAAATCTCTCTCGAAACCACGGCATGGGGCTGGAGTGTGGCTCAGAGGTAGAGCACTGGCCTGGCCCGGGCGAGGTGTGGGTTCCATCCTAGCACCACTTAAAATAAACAGACAAAATAAAGGTATGGTGTCCATCTACAACCGAAAATAAACAAATACATAAAATAAAAAACAGGCTGAAACAGACTTTCTAGACAGGTCGAGACTGAGGGACTCACCAGCAGAGCTGCGCCATCACAGCATGAAGACGGAATCAAAACGGCACCAGAACAGAGTGCGGATCGCTCAGAGCTGGAAATGGTCATTAAGTTTGCTTCATTATTTGAATATCCTTAAAAGATAACTGATTTTTTAAACAAAAACGACAAAATGTGGGGTTTGTAGCACACATATCAACAAAATACAGGAAACGGCAGCACGTGAGGGGCAGAGGGGCAGTGCCGCTTCCACAGGCTCCTCTTTCCTTCAGTAATTGCAAAATTTATTTATTTATTTTTATTTTTGGTACTGGAAATCAAACTCAGGGCTGCTCTACCATTAAGCTGCATCCCCAACCCTTTTTTCTTTTGAGATGGGGCAGGGGTCTCACTAAGTTGCTGAGGCTGGCCTTCAGCCTTGAAACTGTTGCCTCAGCCTCCCAAGCAGTTGGGATCACAGGTGTGTGCCACTGTGCCCAGCGACTGCAAGGTTCTTACAGAGGACAGGAAAGGGCATTCACTTGAAGACAGACTTGGATGAATTAGCTAGTAACAAATATCTTAACACGCTGATTTAAAAGGCAGAGATAGACTAGATTTTAAAACAGCAAGACCCGACTATGTGCTGCCATTTTATTTTTTTTAATATTATTTTTGGTTGTTGATGGACTTTTATTTTATTCATTTATTTAAATGTGGTGCTGAGAATTGAACCCAGTGCCTCACGCATGCCAGGCAAGCACTCTACCACTGAGCCACGACCCTAGCCCTGTGCTGCCATCTTAAATATAAAAATGCAAACGTTCCAAGGGAATGGGTGAAAGAACAGAGACCATGCTACGCTGACAAGACGAAAGCTGAAAGTCCACACTGTTACGGTTCAGCAAGGTCGATTTCAGAGCAAAGAGGTCAGCAGAGACCAAGGCCAGCGCGTGCAGACGAAGGCAGACGTGTCCAGAGGCATTTAGCAGCTCTACAGGGCACACCTGACCACAGTTCCAAAATACATAAAGCAAAAGCTGAGAGGACTGAAGGAGAAACAAAGTCACAGTGACACCAGGGGGTTCTAATACCCCGTTCTCAGCACTGCAAGAGGCACAACACAGAAAAGCAGGGCAGAGGTGAGACCATCGCCCACCAGCTCGTCCTAGGGCGGTCACAGACAGCTGAAATGATTCAAGTCACAGGAGTACACTTCCTGACCACAGAATTACATTAGAGACAACATAAAGATGTATGGAAAACCCCCCAAATATTTGAGAAATAAAAAATGTATTTCTAAACATCCAACAGGACAAAGGAGAGAGTATTTTGAACTGAATGAAATGAAAACAATGTACTGATGCTTTTAGAATACCACAAAAGCAGTGTTTACCTAGGAAGAAACTTGTAACACTAAACACCTAACACCTATGTTAGAAAAGGTCTCAAATCGATGATCTGAGGTTTTCACCTTCAGAAACTAAAAAAGACTAGAAAGCAATGAAATAGAAAGCAGAAAAACAATGACCTAAACCTGATTATTTTAAATAAAGTGGTGAGACTCTAGTTGGACTGAAGAGAAAGGAGAGAAGGCAAATTATCATACCAGGAAGGAGAGAGGTGGTGACTATTCTTTTCTGCTGACATGAAAAGGACATTAGAAAAACTCCATGCCAGGGACAGAGCTTGACTAGCGTGCAACAGGCCCTGGGTTCACTCAACTCTACATCACCATATTCAACAACTCAGACAGAGTGGACGAGCTCCTTGAAACAAATGACCAAAAGATCACTTGAAGATACAATGAATATCTCTGTGTCCACAAGAGGAGCTGAATTTATAGTTAAAGACCCACAAATCTCCAGGCCCCAACAACTGAGTTCTATCAAATATTTAAGGAAAACATAAGGCCATTCTATTCATATTTTTCCAAAAGTGAAGAGGAGGAAACACTTCTTGAATCATGTTAAAAGGCCAGCATTATACTGATAACAAAAGCAGACAAATATAGTACAAGAAAACTATGGAGCACTGGAAGAGAGACAAGATGCAGAAGTTCTAACTGAAATCTGAGGAAACTGAATCAAACAATATCATCAGACTCAGAGGAAGAATGCTGCTGATGAAATCTACAGTCTTCTTTGCCACCAAACCTTCAAAATGTTAGTTTACTATGAAAGCTTGGCTTACACTTGTTTACCTCATTATTTAAAAGGATAAAGGCCTTGAACTTCAATGCCATGAAAGACCTGGTTCACTGTGAAGATTGACATAGAAATATTATTACAATTTTTATTATGTCCACTTTAAAAGAGGATCTCAGCCCAAGCACAGAATGGAGGGTTATAAAAGATTGTTTCTTTAAGCCAAATTACACCCAGAAGTCAAGGAAAAATTGGCATGCAAATGCAAAATGAAGCAAATACCTGCCTCCCAGGACATCTTCCAGGTCATTTGTGCTACCAGCTCTTACAGAACTCTTTCTACAACTTGTTCAACAGCTGACAGCATAAAGTTTCAAAATAAATGCTCATAACCAGTGAGTCACTAGTGATAATAATCTACACAGCACAGACGGCTGAGGACCAAGGAAAAGAAAGAGAAGGCAAGTCTGGCAGCTTCAGACAAGGCTGCATGAACCTCTCAGTCCCTTTTCAACGGGTGCCACACAGGAGCACCAGTCACCAGAAGGCTCACTTCTTGCAGTTTCTGGCAGTTGGCGTTAGTCCTCCTGGCTATGAACCTCAAGTTACTAGCAGGTAACCAGGGTATAGAACACCAAGTGGTAGATTCCCTCTCCCTAAGGACCAAGTCTCCCACAGAGGGCGAACATCTGACCAAGTTAGAGACAAGTTCTAGCTGAGATGAACACAGAGACACCCAGGTAGGTTGGCTGGCTCATGAACTGTCCCATTAAAACTTTGTTCAGGTATGACCCACCCTGTTGAAACTTACCTCTAGCAGTCAAAGCAACGGGGCAGGGACCAGCACAGACAAAACCCATGTTCATCTACCTGGCAAGTTAAAGGACATAGCTGGCAGAATTTTGAATTCAGTCTATTCATCCCGCATTCATCTCTAAATGTGAAATTTAGTCAGTACAAATTTTTTCTTTCTTGTGTGGTGGAAGGAGTCGAACAAGGACTTGTGCCTGCTATGCAAGCACTCTACCACTGAGCTACCTTCCCAGTGCTGCTCTGCACGAAGCTAAATGCCAACTCAGGTTAACTCAGTTCTACTTTAAAAGTTCTAAAGAAAGAGCACCAATGTATATGCTCAAAAGTTTTCTGTTTTAAATTGTTCCTTCTTCAGAGGTTCATGATAAAGGAAAAGAACTTTCAAATCATTCTATCTTTCATTCAAAATTAACTCAAATTATTCTAGAGACAGGTTTCTATAAATAAATCTTAAAGGCCCCACAATGAATAATCTTATTTTATTTATATTGTTGTGATGCTGGGGACAGAACCCAGGGCCTTGCCCATGCTAAGCACAGGCTCTACCACTGCTCCTAAAGCCCTTATTCCAGAATGTCTTTTTTACTTTAAACTTTGGTTTCCATTAAGGATGTTAAAAAAAAAAAAAAAAAAAAAAAAAAAAAAAAAAAAAAACACACACACCCAAGATAGTTCAATGCCTGTGAAAGCTTTTGCACACCACTGGAATCTTCTCTAACTCACTGAGGTGGGCGAGAAGAGAAAGAAGTACAGCAGCCCCACAGTCAGAATACAGGGTTTTGGTACACCCTTGCCATTCAACAGCTGGGTCATGTGCCCATAGTATCTCAGAATCATTAGAACAGTGAGACATACTCACTGCCCCTTCCAACCTCTAGCCAGGCTGCTTCAGTGAGCAAATGAGAAGTATCTCCTGTGTCCTCTGCAGCCTTTGCATTTCACAAAAAGTCACACAAAAGGAGGGGATCATTATAAACTACCCCCCAATTGTTTATGTGTGATAAATCTCACACGTTCCTTCACTAATGGGATTATCTGAGTGGTAATTCTTTAAGTCAAAATATAGCTTTCTAGAACAAAAAAATCATTATACTTTTTAAAAGTACAGTTTCTTTAAAAATATACTTTATTATACTTTTCTAAAAACTATGAATGAACTTCATTTAAATAATCTGGTTCTCATCACAGACCTCCCTCTTGTTAGCTAACACTTTAGTTCTCTACTACAAGGTTCAAATGTGACACTGCAAAGTCCCCAAAGTGGCTAGCGGCAAAGGTACACAGATACAGAGATACACAGCCTCCCTCTGCTGTTCAGTTTTCTATTTGTTTTGGAATGCAGACATCTGCAAAGCAATCTCTGTGCATTTAAGCCACACTCTCCCCAACAGTACAGCACACAATATGAACATGTATTTTCAGTCAGATTTTTCACTGCTGTGACCAAAAGACCTGATTGGAACAACATAGAGAAGGGAAACGGTATTTGTCGCTCATGGCTTCAGAGGTCTCCGTCCACAGAGAGTTGACACCATTGCTCTGGGCCCAAGATAATGCAGAACAGCATGATGGAAGGGCATGGTGGAAGAAAGCAGCTCAGGACATGACAATCAGGGAGCAGGGACAGAGCTCCACTCACCAGGGACAAAATATAAACCCCAAAGTCACGCCCCCAGTGACCTATCTCCTCAGCTGCACCCTACTGGCCTATAGTTACAACCCGGGTAACCACTACCAGTGGATTAATCCAGTGATTGGGTTATAACTCTCCTCTAATCATTTCACCTCTGAACCTTCTGGCATTGTCTCATACATGAGCTTTTAGGGGACACCTCATATCTAAACCGTAATAACATGGTTCTGTGCCTGGCAGCCGGAGTGTGGTGGCATGACAGAAGAACAGCTGTCAGGCCCAGATGACACCCGGATAACCCTGCAGAGTTAGAATACATGCCATTCTCAGTCTTTAGGAGTCAGTGCCCAGGGCCTGCAACTTTATGCTCTTTCTTGGGACCAGAATAACAAAGCAGATTTTTGAAGCAAAGACACTGACTTCTTCCACCATTTAGTCTACATGCTTTCAGGGTTATACAATGTTCCCCAAGTGGTTTGGTCACTAAGGAAGAGATAACAGGTCTAACTACGTACTTAAGCTACTAACTGAGTCAAAGTTTTTTCAACAAACAGATAAAACATGATAATGTCACACATTTCAAATAAGTACTTTAATAATGAAGTGGTTTTTTGGAGGAGTGAGGGATCATTTTGAGGAAGTTCACAAATCTTTCAAAGTCTCATCCTTATGTGACAACAGTCTCATCTTTTTACAAGCTTTAAGCACCACATGTATTACTGAAAATAATTCAAGTTACAGCTCTTGCTAGAGTTTCGAGATAGTTATCTGGAGTGCACTACAGCAGCTCTAGTAAGAAACATACTGTCTATAGTTCAGTTTCTTCAGTGTTCAAATACATCAGGGGTGTAGTCAACTTAAATATAAGGTGCTTCTTTTTTTGCAATGCATTGTAAGTATTTTAGGTGTGATTACAAAACATGCAAATCACTGAAAAACACAACAGTGCATCAACACTGTGACCCGGGTCTTGACCACCTCCTGTGACAGCCTAACAATGGCACAGCACCTGGGAGGAGAGCTGTGAATCACTGGTCTGGGTAAAATGCAAGATGTTGCCCTCCAGGAAAAAGTTGGGTAGCTCTGTGAAACAATGTTTCCTATCCTGAAACAGCCTGTCAGTTGTTGGTCTCAGAGTGTTTCTTTCTGCTCAATTTGATCTTACAGGCTTTTTTTTTTTTTTTTCCCTCCCCAGTATTGGGGACTGAACCAACAGGTACTCTACCACTGAGCTACACCCCAATCCTTTTTATTTTGAGACAGGGTCTTGCTAAATTGCCCAAGCTGGCCTCAAACTTACAATCCTCCTGCCTCAGCCTCCCAAGTTGCTAAAATTACAGGCATGTGCCACCATGCCTACTTATATACTTTTAATAAAAGTTTTTAAAATATTTTCTTAAATATGAAAATAGAAGCACATATAGTTTTAGCACCTTGAAGTACTTCAATTTTTTTTTTTTAGTATTTCAACATGTTAAATAATAACAAATATTTTCATATTCTGCTTTTACCTAGCACTGCCACCCCATGTTGTTCTAGAGTCTTGCCGCATTGTCCAAAGTGGTAGACTCTAGTCATATGTGACTATTTAAATTCAAGTTAAAAATCAGTTCCTCAAAGGAGGGACTTTATAGAGGGAAAAGAGGGGTGGGAGGCGGGGGAGGAAACAATAACAGAATGAATCGAACATCATTACCCTATGTAAATGTATGATTACGCAAATGGTATGCTGTTACTCCATGTACAGAGAAACAACATATATCCCATTTGTTTACAATAAAAATAAATTAAAAAAAAAATTAGTCCCTCAGACACACTAAGCACATTACAAGTGCTCTGAGGTCATATGCACCTAGTGGTTACTGCAAATAGAGGCCACCTGTATCATGCACATGTTCTACTGGACAGTACTGGCTTTGACCCTCTCCAGCAGATGGCTATGCTGGGCTAAACAAAGCCTTGTCCATTCTTTCCAGCAGTTCATATGCTCCTCCCCAGGTGCCTGCAGACTATACCAGAAACTCCTCCTAGTACCCAGAAGACAGGGTGCTGACTGCAGGTATCCTGAGATGACACAATGTGCCTAAGAGAAATTGTGAAGGAACTGGAAAACATCTGTTTGACAGGACTCAAACTTCAACAGGTCAAATTTCATTAGTTTAATGTATCCATGGATGAAGGTTCAATGACAAAGTCAGACTACATGGGACAACAAGAACAGATAAAGCGACTGGGTATGTGGGGTGCACCTATAATCCCAGCAGCTCTGGAGGTCAGTCAGTAAAGGCTAGTCTCAGCAACTCAGCAAGGCTCTGAGTAACTCAGTGAGATCCTGCCCCAAATTAAAAAATAAAAAGGGCTAGGGATGTTGCTCAATGGTAAAGTACCCCTGGGTTCAATCCCCTGCACTGCAAAAACAAAAAAACAAAGATAGATTAAGCTTACCGACAGAGGAAAAGGAGTATTGAGAACCACCAGAGTAAGAGGCCACTGTAAAAAAGTTTTAGTTGAAACAAAGCACATTATACTGCAGAAACAAACAGCCCCCAAACTGTAGCAGATTAAAACAGTAGTTTATATCTTGGTCATGCTATATGCCCCTCCTGGGTTGGCAGGGATGCTCAGGACAATCACTCAACATGATCACTCTGGGACACAGGTGACAAAATGGACACCATCTTGAACCCTCTCAGTCCAGGGACCACAGAAAATAAGATCTGTACCCTGGACTGAAGGCTTTCTCATGGAACTGAGTTACTCACAGCTCATCAGTCAGAGCAAGTCTTCTGGCCTCACTTCGACAAGGACAGGCGTCACCAACCCTGAAAACCACTTTGTGGGACAAAATATGGGATTCTTAATAGGAAACAGCTAACATTTTTAAAATCAGAATTCTGGCACACTTAAATATCAAAGTACAGATTAATTAAAACAATGTAAAAGAAAAAATAATACATAAAAGAGAGACAAAAGCAATAAGCTCAGAAAGGTTCCAGGAGGCTGGAGTGCTGCTGGAAGGCTACTGCCCAACAGGCAGCATAGCGCGGCCTGCCCTGCCTCCGGCAGCCCTAACTCACACTACTCTCTTCTGCACACACAGGCTTTGTCTTGGGATGAGATCCATTCAGACTGTTCTCCAGCTACCTCCTGGGGATGGGTTCTTTCATGAAGGAGGCTGAAAGTTCTTTAGGCCAAACTAACATACTCCATGTCCCACTGAGCAGAATGCTTCCATCTTGGCAGGTGATTAGAACTGCAGAACTGATAATTTCCCAAACCTAAATGGAGACGAATAAATTTTGAAGAGAGGTTTGAGGAAAAAAATCAATACTAACAACACATGGAACAAGACTTCAACTCTGGTCCCAAATTCTGAGTCCATGAGTAGGGGGTGCCGTAACCTAGGAACTCCTCCTCATTCTTTCCCACTCACACGCACTGCAGGCTTCTTGTGTTTCAGGCACTATGCATGGTGTTTGGTAACTCTGACTTTTAGATGCTACTACTTTTTACCAAGATCCTAAACAGTACTTGCCTGGCAAACTGAGTGCAAGCACATACTAAAGTTCTTATATATTTAAAAATCATTTTTGCCGGTTACTCACTCTGGTGTTACAATTTGGACCACAAAGTATTGCTTACTTTCTTTAGTAGGGAGGCTGGTTCCCAAAGCCAATCTATGGCCAATCTATGGAAGAGGAGTTCCATAAAGAACCTGAACTGGAACTCACTGACAGTAGGAACCTCTGCTAAAAGCTGATCATGTAATCCCATTGACTCTGTGTATCTGAAAAAGTAGGCTGTGCAAAAACAGATCCCATTCTAGAAATGTGTCAAGTCCTAGGAAAAACGAATAAGGCTTATTTTTGAGATATTGTAATAAACAAAACTTGTGAGGGACCCGAATTCTTCTCATGAAAAGGGAGAACTGCACAAAGATTAAGACACTGCATCCTTAGCAGCCAAGGTATCAGAAAGGAACTACTAAGTACATGTTCCCCACTGATACAAAGAATTACTTTTATAAATATGGGACTGTTCTCACAGATAAGACTACTACTTAATAGTAACAAAATTATGAAGATTCTTAAAAAATTGCAGGCCTGTAACCAGACCTGGCTAATCTTTATGTTCAAAAAATAAGGAAAATAAAGACAAAAGGAAGAACCAAATGTATAATGACACAGGATAGGGGAAAGCAATCACTTCCATGGAGAATTAGCAATTTTCCATTAAAGCAAAATAAAGGACAGCCAGGTCACATTGACAGGACATGAAAGGGAAGGGCTTTCCATCCAATCCGGGTAAATTCTCCACTGACCATGCTACCAGCAAATGCTCACAGATCTGAAAGCTTTGGTGGGCCTTTCTGTCCTTATTGTTTGAACTAGGCCATTAAGGAGATAAACTGCTTAAGTAAAGTTGCACTGTTTTATATCTAACTTTTACTTGATCCCCAGTTACTGATGATCATACTCATCTGTGAGCACTTCTGGTTTGAAAAGCTGTACTGCCAGATAAAAATGGCTTGCAGGTTACTATGTATTAATAACCAATATAGTTCACTTACACGTGCTAGATGTCAGAATTCATTAGCAAGGCTACAAAATGACAGTTTTAATGCCTGCAAAATGAAATTCCTTATTTAAAAAATAAGTTCCTTATTTTTAAAAAAAAAAGTCCTTATGGGCCAGGTGCGGTGGCACACACCTGTAATCCCAGTGACTCGAAAGGCTAAGGCAGGAGGACTATAAGTTTAAAGCCTCAGCCCCTCAGCAAGGCCCTAAGCAATTCAGCGATATGGCTAAATTGGGGATGTGGCTCAGGGTTAAGCGCCCTTGGATTCAATCTCTGGTCCATACACAAAAAAGTCCTTAAGGGAATTTACAAAAATTCATTTTTATCCTAGCAGAGGCAAATTTCATATCAAACAGGTTACAAAATTTATAAAGCATAAAATATTTGGACAAAGAGATGGAGAAATGTACACATTCAAAATTAAAAGTTCTCTCTGCTTGCAAAATGCAACAAAACAGCTACCACACAATAGCCAAACAAAGTTCATTATTATGAAATCTAAGAGCTTTTGCTAGAAAAGTAGTAAATGAAATGAAATTTGTTGTAAAAGTAATGAAACAAATTTTAGAAATTTAAAAACTTCAACTAAGAAAATTAAAATTTATCTTCACTCTAGGAAATGAAAAATTTCAAAAATCCTAGGCAAGTTTATTTAGAAACAAATTAAAACAAGATTTTTAGAATTTTTGAAAATACAAAAAGCTCAAACATGATGAAAACCACTGTCAAAGCTGAACATTTTATCACATAAAATGCTAGATCACAGTGTGCCAAAATGATCTTTCAAAGTGATACTGCTGCTTGTCAACATGTCTGAGATAAACACTCTACTGCTTTCAAATACTAAACTCAGAACCTAAACAATCTACTTCTGGGTTCCAAGAGAGGGGGAAAGTGGCCCAAAATTCTCCAATTGCTAAGACTGTGGGTTTTTAAAAATTACTACAAAAAGCCATAAGCCAAGTGAAAATGTAGTATAATATGTTCCCCCAAATGGACTTAGGTAATACGCAACACTTCAACAATGTTTTAATATCTGCCAATAAAATCTCATTCAATATAAAAATTGTGTGAAGCTGCTATCTGAGGTAATGTGCTGGTTGGTATGGTCTTTGTGAGATTCCACCACGGGGTACCTGGCCAAGGCCAGAAGGTGATGGTGCAGCCCATCAACCTCACCTGCAGATACTTGTAAAACAGATTCCCCAATACAGGTGTGGCTCTAAGCAAGTGAGTGTGCGGGCAGCGGGCTGTATTACTGGTTTTGATGAATACATGAACCTTGTATTAGATGATGCAGAAGAGATTCATTCTAAAACAAAGTCAAGAAAACAGCTGGGTTGGATCATGCTAAAAGGAGATAATATTACTCTGCTACAGTATCTCCAACTGGAAATGATCAATGAAGTAAGAAGTTAGGGAGAGACCTACAATTTTTTTTTTTTACGTGTCCTTTGCTGGGAATATAGTTCTAAAACATTTGTTCATATTGTTTTGATTATCCTTGTGTTATTACCAGATGAAAATAAATGCTGTGGGACTCTTTACTAAAAAAAAAATTGTGTGGAGTATCTGATACTAGTTAGGAATTTCAATGGGTCTAAATGAAATTCTATTTGATTATACAAAAAGATACACACTGGAGAACTCAGAAAAGTACCAAAGTACATGTTCTAATTTTTCATCCATTAGTTATATGCTTCAAACCTTAAATCAAGTCTTCGGATATGGCTGTTAAGGTAAGTACAGTAATTCTTCTAGCCCCTAGAAGCTATTTAAAGGAACAGTGTTATCATTTAAAAGATAATGGGCTACACAGTCTTCTCAAAGTATATTCTGGACAACACAAAAAAATGTATTACATTGCCTTAGAACTTCATTTTGAATAAATTAGGAAAATACCAGAGTGAAAACAAAAACTGATTTATTTATTTGAGGACTTCTTGAAATTTTCAACATGTTAATGTACATCTGGGACCTCTAAAAAGGAAGCAAAGTAGGTAGAGTTTGCATGCTGGGTTATTTATAGACCCCTTTTTGCTTCCTTGGAACACAGTTTGGGAAACATAACCTCTAATCACAATGAAATTAACATTTTCCCCAAAGTCCAAGTTATAAGTAAGACATAGGCCACCTGAGATCCTTCCACTCTGAATTCTCTAAGACTGAAAAGTTAAGCTAATGGCATAATTTAGGAATAAAATCATTATGTGTATCTCTTCTTTACTTCCCCTCAAATAACTTGCAGAGTTATTCTACACAGCAAACCAACCAGCACTGCTTTTGATATGTATCAGACCTTCAGGTTTCCCCTCTCCCGGGACAGCCTCTGTGCTCACTTACTGTCTGAGTGCACCCTGGCGGCTTTCAGGTTCCCGGGCTCACTCTAAGAGCATTCTGTGAAGGGGCAAAGGCAGGCTCCACAGCGCCGCACCTCCCCCGTACAGGGCCCGCAGGATGTGCAGCAGCAAAGCAGACCCTTGGTGCCGGTGAGTACTCACATCCAGCAGTGTGATCCCAGGTTTCTTTAGGCTTTGTTAAACCATTAGTTTAACATCTGATGACAGAAGGTCGATGGCAAAGCCTCCAGAGTAATCAGACCCGAGGAAGGTACAGCAGAGTTCTGGACCAGAGGGAGAGATGGCACTCTAGAAGCTACTGGAGAAGGTGGGACAATGACAAGCATGTGCATTAAACAAACTACAGCCAAGTGTCAGGCACAGTTGCTAAGAGATTTAGAAATGCTCTGCCGCCGATTCAATGGCACTTGGAGGGACGCTTGCATCTGGGGAACACCCTGAGAAGCTGACTACACTTTAAGCCAAAGCTGAGGTCTACTGACACCTGGAGCTCGGCAGAGGAGCAAAGCAGGCTTGTTCCTCAAAATCCCACACACGAACACTTTAAAAGACTAGATATTTACAGTCCCAAAAACATATTTAAAATACTCAGTAAAGGTGACAAGGGTGAAACAGGTGAAACGCTGTGGATTGGAATTTTATACTAATTAAAATTCTTCTCCTCAAAAAATAAATAGAAATGACTATCAGTAGAACTCTACACAGGTCAAAACTCTTTAGATTTGACTGATCTGTTCAAATCATAAATATTATAGCCTTATAAGGTAAGTGTAAATGAGGAAAAAAGTAGTACAAATACATACACCATGGCTCAGAAAAACAAAGAGGGAAGAAAACCAGTAACTATCCAAACACTGAACATAAAAGTCGGCTAGGGATGTAGCTCGGTGGTAGAGTGCTTGTCTAGAATCCCCAGCACTAGGGGGGAAAATGTACTTCCAAATGACTCATGTTAAATATAAACTTGGTTACACCAAGCACTGCCTAACCCCCCACTGGGCTGGAATGCTGTTACACAGCTACTGATGGAGGCGCTGAAGACCAAGTTACAAAAGCATGGCACAACTCCCCGGGGCCTCACACCCAAGTCCACTTCTCCACCACTTGCCTTCATTCTGCCATCACCTCTAAATAAGACCAGCTGCACCTCAGACCACAGGTGCTTCTCTTCAGGGGCTCTGAACAATCTCCTGCCTGTGTGCAGCATGTCTTGTAGCACAGATTAACTCTACTAAAGTTGTAGTACATTTTATTTGTATATTTAAAATAATAAATGAAATTAAATGCAACTGGTTATTCCTTTCTTACAGATTCTGGTCAAATTCTCTAACGTGAAATATTTAATTTTGAGGCTGGTGTAAATATGCTACTCAAATGAATATGAGATTAGACAACTTCGGATCACCCTATAAAATATTCAATAAATTTGGGACTGGGATTGTGGCTCAGGAGTAGAATGATTATCTAGCATATGTGAGGCACTGGGTTCAATTCTCAACATCACATTAAAAAATAAATATATCATGTCCATCTAAAACTAAAAAACTAAAAATATAAATTTGGGTACTCACATCCACATGCATGTTCCAGGTGTTACTGGACTACTTGAACCAGCAGAGCGCGTCGAACCTAGAGACATGTTACAGAGCCTAGCACTCAGGTCTCAACAGCTAACATTCCAACAGAGGAAAAGATCAAGGGTGGTACATACGCAATGAAGTTCTGCTCAGCCATAAGGAAGAGTGACATGGCATTTGCCATCCATTTGTAAATGGATGGAAATAGAGATGCTCAGTGAAATAAGCCACAGTCTGAAAGTCAAGGGTCAAGTGTTTTCTGTAATGTGTGAAAGATAGAGCAAAATAAGGGCAAAAGGAGGGCAGAGGGGATTCCATGAAAATAGAAAAGAGGTCAGTGAAGTAGAGGAAGGGGACTGAGGAGGAGGAGGAGGACTTGAAAAGGCAAGAATGGTGGAATGAATCTGATCAAACTTTCCTATGTACACATACGAATATACCACAGTGAATTTCACCTTTTGTACATCCATCATGAATTAAAAAAAAAAAAAAAAATAGACCGGTTGGGTAGAGGAAAGGGAACAGGGGGAGGGAGGAAGTAAGGGAAAGGAGAAGTATCAGGAACTGAATTGGAATAAATTATATTTCATGCTTATATGTCAAAATGAACCCCAATAATATGAATAACTAAATCACACTATAAAAACACTATTGGAAAAAGCACTGACATTCATAATGGGCAATGTAAAAGTTTTGTGTAATTTATGCAGCCAGGCATGGTAGTGCACCTGTGGTCCTACTACCCAGGAGGCTGATGCTGGTGAATGTCTTGAAATCAGGGCAACACAGTGAGAAGTGGAGAGGGAGAAAGAGAGAAAGTGGGGTTGGTTGGTGTGATTTATGCAAACATCACCCCTTACAAATCTCTTTTTCCTGCCTTGTCTTCTCAGTCTAATATTTCCAGCTATACAGGATATTTCCATTTGAACTCAGCAAGCTTAAGAACATCCACACAAATATACATATTCAAAAGCACCCATTACCTTCCCTCCCACCTTCTGCCCTGAAAACCTCACATGCTAGTTGTTTTCATTCCTATGCTCCTCACATCACCACCTACCACACCTTGCTCCACACCTGACTCACCTCTGTATTCTACCCTCTTACAGCAAAGTCTCTTTTCTGCTTTTGTGCCACTGGGGAAGGGGTGAAGCTTAACTATACCTCCTATGAAGTTAGGTAACAGGTGCACTAGCAGGAAGGTCCTAGGAAGGAAATGCCAAGAAAGAACTAACTAAAATTCCTGGGCACAGTGGTGCACACCTGTAATCCCTGCAGCTCTAGAGGCTCAGACAGGAGGATCACAAGTTCAAAGTCAGTCTCACAACTTGGCAAGACCCTGTCTCAAAATTTAAAAGATGGGGGGCTGGGAATGTGACTTGGTGGTTAAGCTCACCTAGGTTCAATCCCCAATACCAAAAAAGAGAAGAATTAAAACAAGCATGTCCCCACCTCCCGCCCCATGGATCTGAGACACTTTCTACAAGGACAACCACAGATAAGCAGTAAGACAGCACAGCATTTCATTTCTTCTATCTGGAAAACCAGCAGTCCCACCTCATCAAGAGACCAGCCATGCTGTCATACAAGCTCAACATAACCACAGGTCTGTCTGGGATGCACCCCCACACCAACACCACACTTATCTTCGTTACTAGACCTTTACATCAAGTCTTGGAATTCTGCTTTAGGAGCACGTACCCTATTCTTGGCCTTTTCCTTTCTTACAATTTTAGAATTACTGTGTCACATTCTATGAAAGGCCCTCTTAGGGTTCTGATGGGGAAATGCATTACATGTATCAACCAATCTGAAGAGAACTGACTGCTTTACAGCACTGTATTCCTGTTAGGAATAAGAGCCATCTGCCCATTTAATTAGGTCTCCTTTTAAGTATTTCAAATAAGTTTTAAATTAAAAAAAAAAATGTTTAGTTGTTGATGGATCTTTATTTTATTTATTTATATCTGGTGCTGAGGATCGAACCCAGTGCCTCACATTTGCTAGGCAAGCGCTCTACCACTGAGCTACACACCCAGCCCCTAAGTTTTAAATTTTGACATCTAAACTCTGGCTGTTGGATTTATCCTAGATACTGGGTTACAGATTCTCTTTGGTTTTCTATAGATTATCATCTGCAAGGGACAACAATCTTGTTTCAGCATCCAGTCCTGTCTGTTGATACTGTCTTGTCACCGTGCTGGGGCACTCAGAGGGGCTGGCGAGAAGTGGCACCAGTGGGGCACCCTCCACCAGACTGCCTGATTACACAGATGTTCCCACACCTCCAACGAGACTGACAGGCATTCTCTGTATGGCAGGCTTCCTTAGAGCTTCTTCAAGGATTAAGAACACTTCCTCCTACTGGAGATTGGCAAGATCATAGTTATAGCTCAGTCAGCTCTGTCAAGACTTAGTGACAAAAGGCACTTTCTTCCTTAGGATATAAATGTAGTTTTCCTCCAGCAGCAAAAGCAGCAGCTCACAGGAATCCTCAACATGCAAGTTTTGTCCATGGATGTTCATTTCACTTTAACCACCCCATGAGGTAGATACTGTTACTCCCTTTTTGAAGACTTTAAAGAAACTATCTCCCATCAAACAGAGGAGGAAGAGCCCAGCAGAGGCACAGGCCCCACTGGGGCAAGCAGTCTTTCCCTGCCGCAGTGGCTCAGCCAAGGGCCCTTTTGGCCCCAAAGACTTCAGCAGCAATTGTTCCAAAGTGAACTTGGGTTTCCAGCATTTACTTTCTACTTTAACACAGTCCAAATGGCTATAGATTCCTTAAGAAGTCTTTCAAGGGACTGAGGCTGGGGTTCAATGGTGAAGCACTTTCCTAGCCCGTGTGAGGCACTGGGTTCGATCCTCAGCACCACATAAAAATAAATAAAATCGAGGTACTGTGTCCATCTACAACTAAAAACATATATTTTAAAAAAGAAGTCTTTCGAATCATCAAAGAAGGGCAAATTCAACAGGGGAGAGAGAAAGGGGATTAAATGAGGTGAGAATTTTAAGTTCACATGACACAGGTTTCAAATTTTGAGAATGAGTTATTGCTCCAAGGCCCTTCCTGCCACTTGTATCTGAAAGTATGTGTACAGATGGCTAAAGAGAGCCAAGACAACAGCAGGTTGAAACAGACATCATGTTAAATGACACGTTTGAGGAAACCGGTACATTTAATCTCGGAAAGAAGAGGTTACTGAGCACGACTCCTCTGTCATACAAAGCAGGAGCACAAAGAAAGGGGAACACACTCATTCCTGTTATTACCTATATTTCTCCTGAAGGCCTACAGTGAGTCAAATCAAATCAAATCAATCAAAACATTTCTTAAGAAAATACTGTTGCACTGTGGCAGACACTGTGATGAGTCACCCAGGACCCCACCTGAAAGTGCTGGGAGAGCTGGGTCAGCCCCTCAGGTAGCAACCCTGGCTGCACAGAACTAGCTCCAGGCAACTGCGAAGGCTCCCTGGGTCCCCCAAGCAGCTCAAGGGCTGCCCCAGGGCATGCCCTAACCAATGCTCCCCATGCCTCTGTGTTCAGAGAACCAGCAGGTGACACCTAAGGGAGAACTGGCTTTCCCTACACACTGAAGTACCTCTCACTGTCTTCAAACAGAAGCCACCATTTGGAGTATGTTTACTATGGGCAGGACACAGTGAAGGACACGGTAAGTTTAATCTAGAGGCAAAAGCAGCATGTACATGAAATGATCATCCTCATGGTCCGGTAACTTGTGCACTGTGGGCAAACCAGAATCCACAGTTCCACTCCACAAAACTGTTTTTCCTTTAAAAACATGGATACACCTGCTCATCCAGGTCCGAGGTACTGCAGCCAGTCTCAATCAGTAGCACTTTTTCCTTCTCTTACAACCACAATGCATTTCCAGTTTACCAGGGGAAAATGCCTCAGGAAGACAGAAGCAGAGATTGGAGTGATGTGCCTATGAGCCAAGGAGCACCAAGGGCCGCCAGGAGCTGCGAGTGCATAGACCAGGTCTTCCCTCTAAGCCTCCAGAGGGAACCAGCCCTGCTGACACCTCACATTTTGGACCTCTGGCCTCCAGAATTGTGAGAAAATAAATAGCAGCTGCTATAAGTCCCAGTTCATGGTACTTTGTCACGACAGTCCCAGGAGATGAATGAAGCACCTCTGACTTTTTCCTCTGCACCTGATGAGCTGCACTTGCACCCCAGTAAAAGCATGGAGGCTGCAGTGGGGAGGAGGGCAAAAGGGTGTTGTGTCAGATGCTGGTCCTTGGTGCTAGACGGGGAACAACTGATCAGGGCTATCCAGATGCCCCTCAGAGCACAGAAACAAACACATGAGGCAGATGAACATGGGACAGGTGAGGGTAAGGCCCACACACCAACTCCCTAACCCTACTGAGTGTCAGAAGCTGCTTCCATGGCATAAAAAAATGTGGAGCTAAGTCAACCCCCCATTTTAGGGATGAAGAAACCTAGACATGTATTCAGGGTCCCAAGGCACATCAAAACCAGGGCCACCACATGCTCTAGCTCCAGAGCTGGTGCCTTTCCCTCAAACTAAGACCCCCACCTCACCTGAGCACTTCCCCTGCCCGCTTCTGGAGGACTGAAGTAAAGCCTTTTAGCAGAGCCTTCTTAATTCAAGATTTTGGTTTGGCCATTACTGTTCACTATCCCCAAAGGCCTAAATCCCAAGAGAAAAGTGAGACACACTCTGACCCCACTTTAGTCAGTGGCAAACTGCAGGGTGCTACTTGCTTCTGCCCAATGCTATCTTCCACCAGTCCTGATAAGGCCCAAGCAAGGGCCACTCAGGACTTTTAATTTAGATGACACAGCCACGGAAAGTCATCAGAAACCGCTGCTCAGTATGCAAAGGGTTTGTTGTTTTTTGTAAATTAAAGAATGAAATGCGGAAGGGAAAAACATAACACCATAAGAAAAAATAACTGCCCAATACTAATACAGCTAGCAACATAGTAAAAAGAGCCCACAGGCTCCACTGGGAAGGCCTACAGACCAACTGTTGCTGTAAATGGCCGAAGTCTGTTTCTCTGCACAATGAGGACAAAGGTGGATGGGGTTCCCAAGGATTCTGGCTGAAGTGACCAAGTGGTAAACCAAAAAACCAAACTGTGAGATTCCACAAAGGAAGGACACAAAGCCCTCCCCCGCCCCTCAGGGTAGCCAATGTCACACTAGAAGCCTAACTCAACACTCAAAGGCGCCTAAAGAGCTCAGAACTAGCAGAGGGTGTCAACACAGCACAGTTTCACTGAGTGAAGACCGCAAGGTGAAACCCCTGTGATCAAAGCTTTAGGGGTTGTGAGAGCCACCTTCCTGCATTAGCTGTGTCAAACCCTACTGATGTGCGCTTTCTTTTCTACTACCATGACTGACTCCTCAGGCTGCAACAGAGCTTTCTCTGAACAGGTGGCATAAGACTCATTTTATGAAAAACAGTATAGGGAATACCTTGATCCTACAGATCATTTCCAAGGCTCTTTCAGGTCTATGAAAACAATCCCACCTATTTCGTATTACTCAGGCCTGGTTTCTCCCTGATACTTCTCTTTTACCCAATATGCTTGCTCATGCACAGACCACAGCTGCACACCACACCCCTGTGGCTCCGCTCGCCAGGGTTCCAGGCCCAAACTCAAATGAGGTGGTTTTAAATTCTTCTATTAGCAATATTAAGAAGAAACAGATGAAGTTAATCTTTTAAAAAAAAATTTTAGTTGGAGATGGGCACAATACCTTTTATTTATTTTTAAAATATTTTTAGTTGTAGATGGACACAATGCTCTTATTTTATTTATTTATTCTTTTTATATGGTGTGAGGATTGAACCCAGTACCTCACACATACTAGGCAAGCGCTCTACCACCAAGCCAAAACCCCAGCCCTCAGGTGAAGTTAATCTTAACAATATATTTGATTTAACCCAAAATATCCAAAATAGTATCACTCCAAATGTAATCAAGGCAAAAGACTGCTGAGATGTTTTACTTTCTCTTTTTCATACTAAGTCTTTGAAACCTGATGAGTGTGACAATTATGGCACTTCTCCATTCAGATCAGCCTTGTGCCAAAGCTTAAAGCTACATGTGGCTCCTGGCCACCTAACTGAGCAGTAAAATCCTAGCTGACCTCCTCCAGTCCTAGAATTTTACATAACATCTGTGTGGTGACTGCGCCAAACTGTGTCCACCCTCCTCTCTCCAGAATCCCAGAATTTTAATGCCATCAAGCTACCAGACAGGCAACTGGCTGACATCTCAAACTCATGGCTAAGACAACTTCACCTGTCCCACCAGGGGTTCCAACAAACCGCTTGGCAACTAGCTAATGCCAGTGGGTCCTCTTTCAACTGAGCCTGATGATAAACCTTATTTTCATTCTTAACTTACTTATGTTGTGTTTAGGGTTTGTTTGACTTCATTTTACAAAATGACATCTCGTCAGAGATGGACATCTCAACACTGTGAAACTTAAGTCCTAAAACTTTCAACTTCGATATGTTTAAAAACAAAAAAACAAAAAAAACAAAAAACATGAAACTGCAGTTTACTACCAACTTCTTACAACTAAGGTTTTTAGAACCTTTTCCCCCTTGAAGTCTGTGGCATTTATGATTTATTATGGGGTTGTCCAAGAAAACATACACTGTCTTTCCACAGATTTCAAATTAATAGTATGCTTGTTTTTATTTTAAAAGACTCAAGCATAGCATGGGACATTTAAAGAGACATTGTATACAGAGTCTCCAAGTAAATACATTGTTAATGTTAGTCATTATGGAAACAGGATTAGGAGGTGAGAGGATGGGGGCGGGGGTCTTACTTTACATGTTTTTTTCATGAAGTCTTCCAGGAATGATCACATAATTTGTAGGTCCCGTGGAGAATGATAATTTGGCTTCTGATTCAAAAATGACTTGTAGCAGGATTGCAGCAGGAGATCATTAAACCAAGAGGGGGTTGTATGTGACTCTATGGGAAGCAGGCTGAACCTGGGCCTTCACAAAGTTTGTTGACCTAGTATTCAATATATAACATAAAGAAGTTGTGTCTCCTCAATCATATGACATCGTGTCACAGGACTAATTCAGAGAAGAAATATCCAGCCTAATGTTCAAAATCATTAAAATAGAAAAAGATGAGAACTTTTGTAACACAATACATGATAATTCAGAGAGGTCAGAAGCTTGTTGGTCAATTTTTGAAAAAAAAAAAAATTTTTAGGGCTGCTTAAAGTGAGGAGGTTACTCATGAAAGTTCAGCAAGGTAAAAATACAGGAATGTTCACGACAGCACTGTTGCAATAACAAAAACACAAAAACTTACCCATCAACTGGTTAAATAAATTCTGGCTCATCCACACAATGGAATAGACATAGTTTTAAAGGAACATGGTAAGCCAGTCACAATGGCACAACACCTGTGATCCTAGTGACTGAGGAGGTTGCAGCATGAGGATCACAAGTTTGAAATTAGCCTCAGCAACTTAGCAACACCCTAAGCAACTTAGTGACAGTCTGCCTCTAAATAAAAAATAAAAAGGACTGGTGATGTGACTCAGTGGTAAAGTATCACTGGGATCAATCTCCAGTACCAAACCAAACCAAACCAAACCAGGGTAAAACAAATCCATGTCTTAACAGAAAAACCACTCCCAAACAGAAACTGTTTTTTTGTTTGTTTGTTTGTTTGTTTGTTTTAATCATAACACAAGAAAGCTATCATGATTCCTTTTATTAAAAAAAAAAAAAAAAATACAGGCAGTTTTCCTGATATCCAAGAAACTTATCAGTGATTTTCAAGGGAAGATGAGTATAGGAAGGGACAGGGAATAATGGAGGATACTTGCTTTCCATCTTATATTTACTGTATCTTCAGATTTCTTTAACTTGTACATCTTCTTCAAGCAGGCTTTCTAACAGCTACCTATATGTAAACAATGTCTTGGTAAATCACACCGCAGGAGAACCCAGAAATGGAGAGTGGCCAGCAGTGTGCCCTGCCCACCCCCCTGCCCTGGAAAGCCGCCACAGTGGGCCAGGGGCCAGAGATGCAAAGGTGGGGGCTCACTTGTCACTACAATGTGCACAAGAGCTACTGAATTTAGTGCTTGTCCTGAAGGGCTCTGAACTCTGCTGTGCAGTGATTACTCCTTTCTGTGTCCTTAGTCCTCCCTTTTGGAATAGGAATGTTTACCCCCTGTGCCTATTCTCCATTTTTGCCATTTTACCTTGGAAGTATGCAACTTTTTTTTTTTTTTTTTTTTTTTTTTTTTTTAAGTAGGGGCTCACAGGTGAAAGAATTTGCCTTGAGTCTCAGATGAGACTCTGGACTTAAACTTCGAAGCAATACTGGAACAGTTAAAACCTGGGGACTACTGGGGATGAAATGAACTCATTTTGCACTTGTGAAATGGACAAGAAGCCTGGACAGAATGCTGTGGTTTGGAAACGTCTGAGTGTACCCCAAGGATCCACGATGAAAACTTGGTCCTCAGAGCGGCAGTCTTGGTAGATGAAATCTTTAAGAGGTGAGGTCTCATGGGAGGTCCTCAGATCTCTGGGTACTGCCCTACAAAAAGTCAGGGTAGTTCTCCCAAAAGGGCTTTAACAAAAGGAGGAAAACTGACTTCTCCCTCTCTCACTGCTTTCTGGTTCAAGAGTAGTTGCTTACTCCTGCACACACTCCTGCCACAATGCAATGCCACCGGGCTGCCCCATCTTAACTTTCAACTTCCCAAACTGTAAGCTAAATACACCTCTTTTTTCATAAATGCCTATCTTAGGCATTTCAGTAGAGTAATGAAAAGCTGACTAAAACACATACAAAAAATTCTTGAATAGATTTAACTTAAACTTTAAAGTTCATAAAAACAAGAAACTCCTCTGGATGATCCTAGCAAAAGAGTATTAACAAAACTATAAAGCTGGGCACAACAGCACACACCTGCAATTCCAGCAATTTAGGAGGCTGAGGCTGAGGAAGGAAGATCAAGAGTTTAAGGCCAGTCTGGGAAACATAGTATGACCCCCCGTCTCCAAAAATTGCAATCCATATTCAACTATCCATGGTAGTGACCAAAGAAAGTGGTGGCAAATAACAGCCCAAAGCAGAGGATCAAAAACATGTCTATTTAATTTCAACTTTCTCTCCATTAAAATCTTCAGGGAAAATACTAATGAGGAGCAAAATGCTAATACGATACCCAAGAAAAGGCTAGTAACTAAGGAAAAAAAACAAAGGTTCAAATAAATTTCCAAAGTGGGCAAGCAACTTTGGAATAGTTATGTACCAGATATGAAGATTCCAAAGGTGCTTTGGTAAATGTAACGGAGTTAGAAACAAACTCCTGGTGGGAAGGGAGAACACTCTTTGAAGCGCTGTCTGACCAGGAGAGGGGATGAGACACAAGGAGGCCCCCAGCTCCACATGGCTCCCCAGGGATTCATCCTCCAGACCAGCAAGCTTTACGTAGCTATTGCTTGGCAACACCTGCCTCAACCCTACCATCACAAAGATGAGAGAGCACCTAGTTTCTCTTATGATCACTAGAGAAACACACACACACAGTGCCTGTGTGTTCTCCAAACTCAAGTTCCTCCACCACTCCAGTTGGAAATGCACACAGAGCAACATATTCTCAAGCATTTTTTGCAATTATTCATCTCTACCTGTCCTAATGTCTTCCATTTTCACTATAGACACTAAGAATATTAAGTTCACCACTGAGATAATCCCATCATGTGCAAATCTTTGACGCACGTTCTAAGAGATTTATTAGGAATATGTAATTTCCAATGACTGAAAAAACTGATACTTATAAATACAGCTAATATAAGTTAAATTGACATCAATATGTCTCTGGATACAACCTGTTCAGTTTGAAGACCTAAACAATCAGTAACACATCCAAACTTAAATACAGTAACTAAATATCAGAAGTTTCAAAATTAAATCCAGTCTTCCTCATAAACCTGCTCCATGTCCAGCCAGGGGGCAAGCCTGCTGACAAAACAGAAGAGCAGGTCTGCAAAAAACTTGGAGACAGGGAGGGGTTCTGGAGAAGATGTCAGAAATAACTTCCTCAGTCATTCTACATCCTACACAGGGAAATTTCTACTGTTCAATGAATAATTACAAGATGTAAAATTAAAATGAAAACATCTACTCTACTGAAAAAAGTTTACGTAAAATTTTGACAACCTCAATTTTCTATTACTTTCTTAAACCACATGCAAAAAATGCCTATGCACCTACAGAGAGGTTTGCTGCCTTCAGAATAATTCAGGACCACCATTACAAATCATGCCAAAGCCCTCTCCACTGTACTCCTAAGACTAGTGAAAAATGTAGGTGCTATTCGGAGAAGAGATGTTCTTATCTTTCCATACAAATGCCAGAAACAAATCAGTGAGCACTCTAAGAAAACAAACTATCATATAGAACCAAAACTCACCCCACCTCCAGGGTGCTCTACAGCTGCTCCACCAATGGCCAAAAGCTGCCACTTACTCAGCGGCTCCCACCGACTGTCCCTGTCATGTGGATTCAAAGTTCCCAAGAAAGACATTCCGACCTTGCCCCCTCATACTGAGCTTGCCAGATGAGGACCAGGTAAAAGACATTGCACACTAAAGGGAATCAGCAATGAATAAGATTTCCCCTCTTTCCTCAAGGAATTTAAGATCTAAGAAAGGCCTCCATGCAAATAAACTAAAAAGTCACATGGAAAAAATACCTGAGAGGCAGTATCAGTCACGTACTGTGTGGGAGAACAGTAATGAGGAGTTAATTCTGGAAATCAGGTTACAGAGTGGAAGGAGCAGTGCTGGTTTCCAACATTCTGACAGGAAGGGCAGGGCAGGAAGGGCAGTGCAGACTAAGGACGGGGGTCACTGTGGAAACGGCCAAGGCCTCAGTGACAAGAAGACCGGCAACGAGATGCAGACAAGATCTCAGGGACTTCCTGACAGTCACCTCCTGCTCCAGTGGCAGGCATGGGTGGTGGCACCCCAGGTGAGCCTGACCAACAGAACACCCTCAGTGGTGCCACAATGGGGCTGCTGAGACCCTGGTGCTGACAGGTACCTGGGTCGGGGCCTGGTGCACATTGAAGAAATGAGAGAACAATACGAAGGAGGACCAGAGGGACCAGAGAAAGGGAGACCAATTAGGAGGATTTCAGTAGCCATCTTCCTAAGGGATGGGAACCACCTCAGGGAGTGCGGTGAGGAACCAGGGAGGAGGAAAGGCAGGACAGAAGTGGGGGGCAGCTGCACAGACCTGGTACAAATCTGATCATCGAGGAGGGAAGTTTTTGAGGCCTCCTGCCTGGGTAAGGAGGACGAACATGCTGTGAAGCAAGACATCTTACCTCACAACTGCACAGGGATTGCAGCATGGTCTCACCACCCTAAGGGCTACAAAGCAAAAAGCAAGCGCACAGAACTGCCCTCATTCAAAGGACAATGACTGAAGGCCAAAGGCCAAGAGAGAATTAGCACATTGGCCCTCAGTGACCCAGGGTAAGAGATGGGCCAAGAAGCAAACCTGGGTCTTTCCAATCCAGTGCTAAATCCCCCCCAAACAATTACTATTTATGAGTATAATAAAATTTGCAAAAGAGGAAAAATACTTAACAAAAAACATGCCATCTTTTAAATTTAAAGAATATTTTAAAATTCATACTCTGGTCCCCTCTACCCAAGAAATGCTACAGAAATTCATTCAGTCATCCACTGTGTAGACCCTGAGAGCTCAGGGGAGATCGGAAGTGAATGGTTTCATTTTGTGTAAAATATCACTTATTATGAGATTATGTGAGGGGCCAAAAATAATAGCAAAGAAATATTTCAAAGAGTAACTATCTTCAACATTGTGAAACTATATTCCTAACATACTTGACAATGTAAATATATTCTTTAAGGTGGATTACCAAGTTTGATTTTACTTAGCGAACATCTGAGTACCTTCATATGTTTAAAAGGCGTTGGGCTAAACTGATACCTCTGGCACCAGAGTTTAATATAATTAACTTATAATATAAAATGATGGAAGTGAATAGATGACTAGGATTAGTAAATAGAAACAATAACGGAAGTGAAATGGAAAACCAGCATTGCAGTAAGGAATACCTCATTTTCACACTACTTCCAAATTGCTCCAGAAGACATATTTGACATGAACTTCTAAAAACTGAAGGAGGTGGGGGTGAGAGAGGGCAAACCAATCAGAGGAAAGAATATGAGCAAAGGACTAAAACGGTGTGATCAGAGAAGCAAAGGGTTGTATTATTTAGCTGGACAAAGTGGAAAGGGGTCAAAGAGGGGTCCTTAGATGTGATGCTCCTGTGTCTTCATTTTAAGCTTCAAACCACAGGTGCTCTTGGAAGCCTGCTGAGCCAGAGGCTGGCAAGAGCTGATCTGCCTTTAGGAAAGGGGAGCCAGGCAAAGTGTGCACAGGGAGGGGTGGAGAGAAGCCTGCAAACAGAATCAAAAGCTCTAAGCCAAGCAGAGGAATCTGAGAAATAATAGCAATGATCCAGTACTTAAAGTGTTTCAGTGTTGATGAAATTTATTTTATATCTTCCCTCACTGACCATCCCAACTATCCTGCGAGACAGGTGTCCTCATTCTTCCCATTTCACAGATGACAAAACTGGTTCCAAGGCCATTAACTGCTCCATGTCAAATGCTACCAAAACAGGGACAAAGCTCAGGTTCAGTACTTTTCCACACGATGCAAAATAAAAAACGATCTCATTGCTTTCAAAGTACTAAAAATCCATTTAATATTCTTAAATATTTGCAATTTGTATAATAATAGTTAGATTTGCCTTATGAAGTCATATTAAAAACCTGCAGTTTAAAACAAAGGAACACAAAAATACCTAAACCTGTAATTCCAGCTCCTATGGAACCAAAATCTTTAAAATATTCTCCTCACCCTTCAATATTTCAATGGCCAAACTGGCCCTTCCTTTAGTGAAAACAGGCTTCCCTAAAAACCATTATACCCAAAACTGAAGGAGCAAACTACTTACAGAATTATTGAAAATTCGTGATTTATCAAGTATGGCAATTGAATCGAGGATGTAAAGATCCCAAGTCCTATTTAAGAATGGTTCCGTCCAAAATAACTGATGGGCAAATATTTGACCTTCAGGATGCAAAGGGATAGGAATTCCTGTCCCTTTAAATTCGGCGTGTAGGAAATGGCCAAAGTGCTCCGGAATGAGTCTCACGCTGCATCGCGGAAGCCCCGCTCCGGTTTTTCACTGGATAAACAGCATTTCTCACCCAGCGTCACCTGCTATCAAGGCTGCTCGCCCCACCTGCTCACCAACATGCACCACCGTGCAGACCCAGAAAGGCGCCGCCGGTGCTCAGACCCAGGCGACGACGACGAGGACCGCACCGGTCAGACCCGGCGCGTCGCAGTCCCCCTCCCGCGGCTCTCGGCCCCGGAGCGAACCCGGAACGCACGCCGCGCGCCCCGACCCGGGGCGGCCCCGGCTCGGCACCCGGTCACCCGCGCCCGCGCCGCAGGCCACGCGCGGCCTCCCCGCGCCCGCGGCCGCCGAGAGGCCCGCCTCGCCCCGCCCGCCAGGCCGCCCCCCGCGCCGCCGGCCGCCCGGCCGCCGCCCGGCCCGGACCATGCTGGCGGCGGGGCGGGGCGGGCCGGGCCAGGGCCGCCCGCCGCCCGCCCCGCCCGCGCCCGCGCCCCCGGCCCGGCAGCGCCCGCGGCCCATTGTGCGCGCTCGGCGCCGCCCGGCCCTGCGCGGCCGCTCGCCGGGCTCCACCGGCCGGCCCCCGGGGCCCGCTCGGCCGCCCCGCGCCGCCACCCGGCCCGCGCCGCGCCCTCCCGCGCCCTGCCCCTACCTGCCGAGGCTGCCGGGCGGCGCGGCGGCGCCTGCTCGCGCTCCGGGGCTGCGGGCGGCTGCCGAGCGCCGGGCGGCCCTGGCCTGCGCCTTACGTAAAGCGGCGGCGGCCCCAGCGCCACTCGGCGGAGGGCGGGAGGCGGCGCGCCGCAGCCGCTCCGCCGCGTTGCCCGGCAACTGGCCTCAGCGCCCCGCCAGCCCGGCCGCGCTCCAGATCCTTCCGCCCGGCGCGGGATTACATCAGCGCGCCCCGCCCGCCCCGCCGCGGGGAGGCTGCAGGCCCGAGCCGAGCCGGGTGCGGGGCGTCGCCGGAGACGCGCCCTGCGGAGGGACGCGGGGGCTGCCGCGCCCAGGCCCCCTGCTCCCCGCCGCCCCGGCCCCGCCGCGCTGGGTGCCCGCTCCGCTCCCCGCCACGCCCCGCCCGCGGCGCGGCCCCCGCCCTCCCGGGCGCCGGCTCCACCTGTCCGCGCCCCCTCCTCGCCGCGTCCTGGGATGGCTGGAGTGGGCGGCTTCAGATGAAGGTTTTTTTTTTCTGGTTTTTTTAAGAAACCCAGAAGACAAGCTAAAGAAATGTGACATGGCTTTTTAAAATTGTTATTAAGTAGGCAAGAACTAAAAGACATTCTAGAAGATTCGGAAGTGGGAGCCAAAAATGTGCCCTAACCTTCTAATCAGTCTCTTCACACCCACCCACCTTCCCTAAATGTGACTCCTAGGCCTGCTAAAAAAGCAAATAATTAAGTGTTATAGATACCAGAAAGGAAGAAAACCGGGAGATTACCTGCTTTCAAAGAGGAAGCAGGTCCAGAGCGGGGTGTCTTGCTCGGTCATTTCTTCATCGTTTCTTTGTGGAGCGCGCCCTAGGTGCCAGGCACTGCTTTTCTGTTCAGAACCTGAGGTCAAACTTCCCGCACCATCTCCCAGGCTTTGTGGGAGGTGCAGGTTGAACCTAGGAAGTATTGCTCCACTAGCTAGGTTGCTGGAGGGAGGACCAAGAACATCAGTCATTTATACACAACCTACTAAGTGCTTTTCTGTAAACTTCTTTTGCTTTTCATGGAATCCTAAGATACAGCGATATCACCGCCCCCCCCCCCCCATTTTACTGGTAAGGGAGGTGAGGCTTAGAGAAAGTGATGTTCCCCCAAGCCTGACTGCTGGTGGGTAGGAGGCCATTTCCTTCCCTAGTCCCAGCCAGGGCTCGAACCCAGGTCCTTGACAGGTATTCGGAGTCTTTCCCTCTACACAGCTCTGTCCCTTCATGGGCTCCCTCCCAGTTCATTCTCTGCTGTTCATCTCAGTGACTGTCTCACCATAAGCACCCTGCACTCCACCAACATCTCCTAGGCACCTGTTCTGAGGCTGGATGTCCTGAGAGAATGGGTTCTGCAAAGTGGGGAGAGAGTGCTCTCAGGGAACCCGAGGTTCCCAGGGAGCAAAGGGGAGGGTAACTTGCTTCAGTATCTTGTTCCCAGGTGCCCCAGGCTCTGGGGTTCACAAACTAGTATTTTCCCAAAATATGGGAAATATGCAAAAGGTGGCCAACTCAATCTTTTCCACATTGGTGACATTACTGTCATCTCCATTCAGATCTTATGAAAGGGCATATTAACAGTAAAAATTTTAAGAATAGTAACAGTATATTTCAGATACTCTCCCAGGAAAGAAAACACAGTTGGCAACTCATAGCTACACACACCCACAGTTTATTGATCTTATTTTCATGGTTTTGTCCCAGCCAGTTTTTGTAAACCACGAACTAGTAGAACCTGACGTCTTCTTAGAAGACAGTTTTAAACCAAGATGGGATTAACTAGGATTAGTAGGATTTGGAGGTGGTGAGGAAAATTGAAGATAAAGGAATGAAATTCTCCTGGTTACTTTGTTTCCTTAGCAATATGCCCCCTAGGGTCCAGATTGTTTGGGGGAAAGTCCTAGAAAGCTTGAAAGGTGGCAGTCTCAGGACCTTTGCACTTGTTGGTTCCTCTTTGCAGAGAAACTTCTGAGTCTTTGCATAGCTCACTGCTTGTTCAAGGCTCAGCTACAACGTCACTCACCCAGAGACACCTTCCCTGATGCCCAATTTAGAGCAAGCAGCCTTCCCAATCATGGTGCCATCACCCTATTTCAGCTGTTATTAGTATCTGAAATTACCTGGTGTGTATCCTTTTTTGGTAGATAATATCAGCCTCCCCTTAAGACTTGCATCCCAGGAAAGCAGACATCTTGTCCCTGGAGTTCACCTTTGCATGTCCAGGACCCACCATAATTGGCAGGTGAGTGACTGGACTGTCTACATCTGCAGTGTAGTCAGAGTGGATATTCAGAGAGAAGCCATTCTGCCTGTGAGCAGTCGGGATCAGGGTTCTCCTGTGCAGACCCTGCACGCCCACAGCCTGCCCAGGGCCTTCCTTAAAACTCCCGGTAGGAGTCAGCCAAGTTAAACTCAGAGTAACAAGACCTTTCTCAGGCTTGGGCTGAGATGCCCAGGGAATGCACAGGAGACCAGAGACCTCTGTTTAAGAGAGTTTGGAGGTGGAGAAGGACACGGCCTCTGGCATTTTCTACAAAGCAGCCATCTTGCTTTCCCAGGTGCGTCTGAGATCATCTCATTTCTCCAGTCTCCGGAGCGCCTGCCACAGTCTTTTAACCACGGCACAGGTGTCGGGGGAAGATGACAACTCCAGGTGCCCTCTGACGTGGATGTCCTGGAGAAGCCAGCAGAGCCTGCGGTTTGTCGTGTGTACATGGTGAACAGGAGGCCCAGACTGCATCCCAGTGCTTTATGATGTCCACCAGCGAACAGACAGTTAGAAGGCAGGGCCAGATCTCCTTGGCTCTCAGATCTTGGGTGCATAAGCTTCCTTCTGGCCTCGGTTTCCTGTTCACCTCAGCAAGAGACTTGGGCAGGCAGATTTCAAAAGTCCTTTCTCCCCACTCTGAACTTTGGAAACAAAATTTTGATGAAGCGACATTTTGATAAAAGAATATGTACAAATCCTCCCCTGTCACCGATACTGACAATACCAGTTCCTGCTTTAGGACCCCAGCTGCCTTCCAGGTACTTTACTGCTACCTTGTTCTTAGCCCCCATGGTGGCCACAGGGAAAGGCAGTCCCTGCTTAGTGGTTAGGGGTCCTGAGGCTCTGGCCAGGTTAGTCTGCTTCCTCCAAGTCATACTGCTATTAAATGGCACTGCGAGGATGTCATTCCAGCCCTGTCCCTGCTTCTGTGTCACACTGTTTCATTAAATTCCTCCTGAGTCAACTCTCAAATGAGCAGCAGCCAGATAAGAACCACACCCAGAAACCCCCATCACCTCCCTCAGGACCAACACCTCATTGAGGATGCTGACTGCTCAGCTCGGCCCACAGGCCTTTGGTCACGGTGGTCAGTGGCTCCATCTTTGTGACATTCTCTCTTTATCTCCCCAGGCCAGTACCTCTTCTCATACCTGCTCCTCTCAGTCACCCTCCATGCCTCTTAGGGTTGTAAACACCCTTCCAGTGGCTGAAAATCAAGACACAACCTCTTAGTATGACCTTGAGTAGCTCGTTGACCTTCATGGAAGATGGAATGACAGAGGAATAATGGCCCCGTCCTACTCCTCTGTAGGTTGTATTTGGGGCCTAAACAAGCCACAGGTGTGTTGTCTTCTGCAGCCTCTACCATGCAATGTAAATGTCAAGTTCATCACTATTCCAAACTCCTTTCAAGGAATGATGACTTTTCCCCACTGCCACCCCAATCCATGGAAAAGCTAACAACGTTGCCAGCACCTGTCCAACCCAGAGGGAGGGTAGCATTGAGGCTGAGCTCCAGGCTGGCCATGGGGTCAAAACTGGCCTCCACATGTCAGCTTGGTTGACATAGGAAAGCTACTTTCCTAATCTGTAAAATGGCGTAATCATGGTACCATCTCAGAGGACTGTAAAGGGGTAAGTGAATCCATACCGCAGGTTCAGACCAGTGCCTTGCACACAGTAAATGCCAGGCCTCATGACCAGCCTTCCCTGGGACCCCATGTCAGCCCAGACCCTGCCCCACCTCTGGGTCGCGCTCTTCCCAACCCTTTCCAGTTTGCCGCTCCACCCCAGGCACTCTGCATGCTCCTGGGGCAGCCTCATTCACTCAGGAAGATGTCAGTAAGTTGGATGTGGGGTAACATCTAAAGTGTCTCTACCAACCTGGCCTTTGTCCAAGCCCAGCCCTGCCTCATGGACTCATCGACCTTGATGGGGGCCTGACCCCAGATGCTTCCTGGTCTTCTCCTCACAATCTGCAATCCTGGTGGTACAGGGGTTTGAACCTGGGGCCACCCTACCATTGAGCTTCATCCCCAGCCTTTTATATTTTGTGACAGGGTCTCACCAAGTTATTAAGGCTGGCCTTGAATTTGTGATCCTCGAACCTCAGCCTCCTAAGTCTCTGGAGTTTCAGGCATGCACCACCAAGCCCAGCCTCCAGTGCACATTTCTTGACTCATCTGCCTGGCAAATTAAGCCCCTCCCTGTGTTTGGGGAAACTCCCTCCCTTACTCTTGCAAGTCTGGGTATGATGCAAAACTGGCACCCCTGCACAGAGATGAAGGCCGGTCACTGACCACGCCTCCTTCCTCCTGGCCTGGGCCCCAATGACTTGTCGTCGTTAATAGCAACCTAAAACCACTCATAAGACTTCATCTGCCCTGGTTTGATCTTCCATACCCAGAAGAACCTGACATCTGTGCAATTAGCAAGTGAAGGAGGTAGAAATGATTTTAATCAATGTGTTGAACCATGAGCACAGCCTGCCCGCAACCCATCAACATCTAAACCTTGCGCAGAGGAGAAAGCGCCACCAGGTGAGACGGAAGGGCCTGGAGCAGGTGGGCAAGAGTTAATCCTCTCTTCTCCAGCGCTGCCTCACTGCTGTGCCGTGTGAGGCCTGGAAAGGCCCGAGAGTAAGTGGTGTCCCGAGAACCAGGTCCCCCTATTCAGAAACCTGGGTGGGCCTCCACCTTTTCCACTGGCCTCCAGATCTCGGAACAGACAAGTCCCTGCGACTTTCCTTCCAGTGCAAGGTGACAGCAGCTTGCTCCTTTTGTTCCATCTATAGGACTCTGGTGTGTATGGCTCACACCTCTGTTCCACAGGCAATCCAGGGCCAGCTGATTGCAGGGCACCCACATGCCCCAGACACCCATCCTTTGAGGTTATCCTCAATTAGTTACATCTGCATAGACCCTATTTCCAAATTAGGTCACATTCTGAGGTTCTGGGATTAGGACTCCAACCTGTCTTTTTTGGAGGATCATAATCCAACTTGCCACATCTGTGATATTCCTGGCCTGACAAATTGCACGCTCTGTCTCATTTAATCTTCCCAAGAAGGGAGGGACTATTATTATCTTTGCTTTACTGATTAGGGAACTGAGGCTTAGAGAATTGAAGTCATTTTCACAAGGTCACAATTTCAGCTGGTGTAAGCTAGCACTATTCAAAATGAAAAGCCAACCCCAAATCCAGTTTTCTTCCCCTTCATAATTCCACCCATTCATTCAGCAAGACTTGACTGAGCCTGTAGCAGACACTGTGCTAGACTCTCTGTAGGCATTGGAGAATGAAGCAACAAGAACTTAGGATCTAAGAATGAAAACTGACTACGAAATTTAAAAATATATCCCTGCTAACTATGAGAAGAAACAAGTGGCAAATCTAGCTGTGGTGTCAACAAAAGTTTCAGTGAAGAAGTGATGTTTAGGTTGAGACTTGAACAATGAGAAGGACCCAGCTCTTCATGATCAGGAGGGCTAGGCTGAGGAGAACATAACAGACATGGGATTAGTAAATACAAAGGTCCTGAGGCAGGAAAGTCCATAGTGCATTGAGGAAATGAACATAGTCGGGCATGGCTGGAGAGTTCCAGATGATTTTGGAGAGGCATGGGGGCTGGAGGTAACAGGGTACAGATCAAACAGGGCTTGTGTGCTATGGCAAGGAGTTTGGACTTTGCTCCGAAAGTTGATGGACATTGGGAACCACGGGCAAGTGTGCTGTGGGATAATCCACTTACCTATTCAACAGGTTTGGGTTGAGCTCACATGAGACATCGGTGCTGCAGCCGGTTCAAAGCTGAGGAAGTTCTGGCTTTGCAGGTGTTTGGGCTCTTGGGTCTTGGAATGTCCACTTGGAAAGGTCACTGTTCAGAGTTGTCTCAACCTGAGGAACCTTGCCTTGGCAGGAGGAGTGGCCGCTCTAGGTCTTGCTTGTTAAGTGACGCTGGGCCAGTTATGCCCCCTTCAGGACTTGCGCCTCCTCCCTTGCAGAGGAAGTGCTATGTGCTCCCCTCTGAAGGAGGGGGAGAAAGACAAAGACCATTTGGTGACATCTAACCTATCTTCAGCTCACATGAAGTTGTAAGTTTACATAGTGCCACAGCCAGACTCTGGCCAAGGCTGTCCAACCTTGGGTGGTCAGTGAGTCTCAGCTTCTTCGTCTGTAAAATAGGACTAATATTACTTAGCTGGAGCCAAGACTGGGCACTGAGAGCTGTTGCATCCTGGAACTGCCTTCCAGGCAGCTCTAGGAATGTGCACTGTTAGCTGTGGATGCTTCCACCACGCACCTGCTATGTGCAGGTACTGCACTGAGAACTTCCACTTACACCATGTGATTTCAACCTCCCCTGCCCCCCAGGAGGTCCCACTGAGGCTCAGAGATGTGAAATGACTTGTCCAAAGCCACTGGGCCCCCTCTGGCACTTTTCACCTTTGGACAGCCACAGGTGTCCAGAGCTGGGAAGGACATCCTCAGGGGTGGTGAGCAACTGTGTGAGTTGGGGTTTCCATGCAAGACCCAGGTCATCCTTAAGTGGCAACTGTGGGCGGGTGGAGGCGCTTCATGCGCCTACACAGGATGACCTCCAAGACCCTCCCAACCCTGCAGGTTGGGACTCTAGGACTGAAATGCAGCTTGGGTACATTTATGAAGCCACATCCTGGGGAGAAGGCAGGGAGGGTGGCAATCAGTCAGAACGCCAAGGATTTACAGCCTTACTTGGGTTGTAAAGGATTGCTACTAACAGCTAATGATGCTATGGTGTTTATAGGGGAAATGGCATAATTGCTATTTATTAAAATGGATATTATATTTATTTACATGCCATAATTATTTCAAAGGCTGATTACAATGCTTCACTATCCTTGGCAGGATGCTGGCATCTTCCAGAAAGAAGTGACTGTAAATGAGATGACCCCAGGTAAAGCACCCGGCACAGAGCCTGCCCGGAGCAGGAGAGGCAGGCCAGGGAGCTTCTCAGAGCCACTGTGTCCCACATGCAAGATTCGGCCCGCGACTGATCCTGAGAGCCATAGACCTGGGTGGTGGGAACACTTGCTGCCCTGCCTCTCCTGATGGCAGGCATCTGGGATGTCCACACTCAGCAGCCCCCTCAGGCTCCCGGACCTGAGGAGTTCCACTCATTCTGGGCCACCACTGGGGTGTGGATGTGGTTTGTGTGTGTCCCCCAGTGGTTTGGTTCCCAGTGTGGTAACGTTGAGATGTAGAAGCTTTCGGGCTCAGGGCCTGGTGGAGGTCATGGGGGAAGCTGCCTCTGAAGGGGTTAAGGCCGTTCTGTCTCTCTATGACTCTGAAGCTCTAGGGACCTCATACAACTGAAATCACCCAGGGATCCTTTTGCAACTCAAAGTTTGTCCATACTGTAGCATCGTCAGAATGCCCTTCCTTTTAAAGCCTGACTAATATTCCATTGTATGGATGTTTTCTCACATTGTTTATCTGTTCCTCTGTCCAGGCACTTGGGCTGCTTCCACTTTTTGGTTATTGGGAATAAAGCTCCTATGCTTCATTTTTTTTTTTTTTTTTTTAAGTCTCATTCCTTATTTGCAAAGTGGTGTCCCTGTCCTCATGTTCTTATATGAGTGACTCTGCTTGCCATTTGCTTAACAAGCCCCGGGGGCCAGGAAACCATGAACAAGGCCCATGTGGCCTGTACTCTCTGTGCCAGGAAGACTTCTGCAGACCCTATGTGGACTCATGCCTCAAACAACCTTAGGAGCACCCTTGCTAACCCATTTTACAGAAGCAGAGCTAAACAAAGACCTTGCCCAAGGTCTTGCAGCCAGGAGCTGGGAGAACTCGGCAGAGGGATCTGGAAGAGCTGGCTCATTTTGGAGTGTGCTTGTGACCAAGCTATACAGGCTGTGCCTGGGGCTTGTCCTGAGCATTCCTGCGTGGGGAATGGGCCACCATGAAGATCAGATCCAGTTACCCAGGGAGAAAGGGAGAAGGGGGCCTAACAGACTTTGCAGCTGCACTGGTTGACTGAAAGGCATCCCACCTCCAAAGGTAGACAGACGTTCCTCAGTCCCGTCTACTGAGAAACAGAACAAACCTACCACCACATAATTCCATTTGGGAATTATGTAGAAGCTTCTATTTCACACGTCTTTTTTGAAAATATGCTAGAAAAACACATTCTATCTAGTTGACGTGATCAAGAAGAGTATCAAACGATATCCAAAGAGAATCCTCCTCTTCATTTAAGGCAAAAACAAAGCAAAGCAAAATGCCAACACCCGTCACCTTGTTCATTTCCACCGAGCAGTGGAGAGGAGGCTGGCCATGCCACCATCAGGGAGAAACTGCTCTGGCCTCCGCGGCAGTCCTGCTTGTGGCTCTGCGTGCAGGTCACAGGGACCATTGGAATTTCTGCCTTGAAGCCATCTGGCCTCATACCCCCAGGTCTGGCACATGGCCTGCAACTGCTCCTGGTTTCAAGGTGTGGGTGCTCTTCGGAGGAGGCCTCTCTGGTGCCACTCTCGAACGTCAGCCACAACTCGGCAGGGTCAGCGTGGGCTGGGTCAGTTCCAACCAGGGCCAGGCCTGGAGAAATCAATCAACTGGTACTTTGCATCCAGGAAACAAGCAAACAAAACAAACTGCTTTTCCCCTGAGAGTGCTGGCAGTTCAGGGTGAGAGCCAGCACATATTTATGATTATTGTGTTCTGTGCAGGGAAAGGCAACAGAGCGGGCACTACTGGTACCTGACATCCACTCTTGTTTCCTGCGCACCTTCTGTGCGCCCAGGGATTCACACCCTCAGCTCTCCAACCTGCGCAGGGATCCCTTGGGGCCCCTTAGCTCTTTTGTAAGATGAGGAAACAGGCTCAGGTGGCCAAAGGGGTAGGCAAGTGGGCAGCAGTGACTGCACTGGAACCTGGCCATGTGGCTGACCTGAGAGACCTTTGGAGCAGAGGGGCTGAGGACCCCAGCAGGAAAACGTGCTAGGAAACTTGGAGACCAGGATGGAAGCTGAGGTCTCTTAACCTGGGGCCCCTAAAAGCCAACCATGAGCTAGTATTCAGAGCAAATGCTTGATTACAGAGGTGGACTCTGCAGAGTATTGACCCCAAAGATGCACGCCTCCTAATCCTCAGACCTTGTGAATATGTGGACTGTACATGGCAAAAGGCACTTTGCAGTTGGGATTAAGGTCATGGATTTTTTTTTTAAAGTTGTAGGTGGACACAATACCTTTGTTTTATTTGTTGATATGTGCTGCTAAGGATTGAACCCAGTGCCAGGCAAGTGCTCTCTCTACCACTGAGCCAACCCAGCCCAACCCCAGCCCAAGGTCACGAACCTTGAGACAGAGAGATCATGTCTTCACCTGCTCCTTAACCTCTGCTGGCTGGCCATTGCCCCCACAGTCCTGTTCTGCCTACTTTCCCAGCCAGCTGCACATCCTAGCCCAATAGGCCCCCCATCTGCCGATAAGCCCAGCTACTTGCCCTTCTCTCCGCCTGGGCCATGTTCATGACCCCTCTGCTATGCTAACGCTGGGCCTGCTGCTGCAATGCTCCCGCACCTCTGCTGGACTACTCTTCTCTCCAGTATGACCTCCTTCTGGAAGCTTTCCCCACGCACCACCCCCGGGTGGGTAAGAGTCCTCTTTCGCTTGCTCACTACTAGCCCCTCTTAGGTGCTGCCCAGGACACATCTGTCCCATCCACCAGGCTTCAAGTCCCTCTGGGTGGGGTCTCTGGGCATCCAGCCCAGGGCCTGGCACTCAGGAGGCTCAGGGAAGGACGCTCCTCTGTGGAACCGAGTCATGGGAAAGGCACGCACTCTGCCCACAACCCAGCCGTGGGCCTCTCTGCCTGGCTATTTGTATTTCTTACCCCTGCAGAGCAGAGGCCTGTGGGGCAGGTTCTCAAATGGAGCCAGGGAAACCTGCCAGACAGACCGAGGACACTTGCTGGGGCTGCCCCAGCCCGGCTGGCAGGAGTGGCCGCAGGCTCCTCCTCTCCAGCACAGCCAGAGAGCCACAGGCTGAAGTCCCAGATTTGCCTCACTCTTGCTGTGACCAGGAGCAAGCCAAGTCACCTTTCTGTCTCCTCCTCTGTCAGATGGGTGGGGATCGAGCTCTGTAGTCTACTTTGAGGATCAAATGGTAAATCACTGAGTCTAATTCTAATGTAAGCTTTAAACAGGAAAAATAACCACATGATTCAAAATTAAAATGCAGAAATGGGTATTTCCTAAGTGCCAACCCAGCCCTTGAACCTGCAGGCATCCTGCCAGCTGTGCTCCTGGAAGTCAGTTGGCACCACTGTTCTCCCAGGGAGACAGGTAGATGGATAGATTGGCACCACACTGTCATGGAGCACCTACTTTGTGCCACCTGCTTTGGCCCAGAGTTGGGACTCAGAGGTGGTCATGTTTATGTGGCACCTTCAGCATCATGAGCTTTATAGTTACCAGCTAGCTGGTCACCGAGTGAGCAGCAGCTCATGGGCCCTTCCCTCATGAATGCTTCTCCCCCCCTTTTTTTTTTTTTTTTTTTTTTTTTTGTGGTGATGGGGATTTGAACCCAGGGCCTTGTGCTTGGGAGGCAAACACTACCAACTGAGCTATATCCCCAGCCCACTTCCCCATTTTATGGATAAGGAAACTGAGGTTCAGAGAGGCTGACTTGGCCAAAGTCACACAGCTGACTGGTGGCAGAGTTAAGGGTCGTGGACTGGTTTTGGACCCCAAAGCCTGCTTGGAGCCCCTTGGCTTCATTCCTGCGGCTGCTGTGATGACCCAGAAGGCTGAGGCCTGCTGGGTGCCCTGGGACACGTGTAGTGCCAACTACTCCGGAGGTTGGGGCAGGAGGATCGCAAGGTTCAAGGCTAGCCTCAGCAACTTAGCAAGACATTACCTTAAATTTAAAAATTAAAATTAAAACAACCGAAAAGGGCATCTGGAGGTGTGACTCAGTGGTAAAGTGCCTCTGGGTTCAATCTCCAAAAAAATATTGGGGAGTAGGCTATCTCTAGGCTCACTGCTGGGCACCCACCGGGGTCCAGGCAGGAGAGGCAGGTTGAGCTGTCCCTGTGAGGCCCCTCATCTGCGGACCTGCAGTGGTGGGGATGGTGAGTGTCCCGCCTGCCACCCCCGATGGATTCCTTCCCCTGGAGTGGACGGGTCAGATACAAGGACCCCATTCCAGGCAGCTCACCCTTCAGAGTTTCCAATATTCAGAGAGACCAAGGCCTTGTCCTAAGTCACATAGCAAGGGAGTGCGTGGACCAGAAGTGGAACGTGGCCCTGCCCTGCCTCACCCTCCAAAAAGGTGACCCACCTGTGCCTTGCCCGGGCACCACAAAGCATCACTGGCGTTCCTGCTCTTGCACTGGCAGGGACACCCACAGCTTATTCCTCTCCATCGCCCCATTCATACCACAACTAGCCCAACGCTCCGGGACAATGCCTACAACAAGGTTGGACAAAGGGCCCCAAAGATCCCTCAGCTCTTCTGATACTATGTCACTACTGATTTGAATCTAGATGCCTAAGAACTCAGTGTGTTTAAATTCTAGAACGTGTCGAGGTCCCTCATGAATGGGAGGCCCTACTCTAAGAATCAGGAGGTTTCTTTGAATTCAAGTTGTCCTGTGTACCAGCTGTGTGACTCTGAACAAGTTGTTTAACCTCTCTGAACTTCAGAGCCTCTGCCTCATCTGTAAGCTGAGAGTAATAATACCTATGGCCCAGGCCACAGGGAGAGCAAAGTCAGAAAGCGCAGGTGGAAGCGTCTGGCAGTTAAGGATGATGCCACATTAACCACACAGCTCAACACACTCTGGACCCCCTTCTGGGCAGGTATTGTGCTGGGCTCCTGACGCTTCTTCTGGGGGAAGGCAGGGCCATCAGAGTGGCAGCTGCAGCTTGCTGGGTCTTCTCACCTCCTGGGCTGCTCGCATTTCCATTCTGCAGGGCTGGCAGGGGCTTGGTTGGTCTGTCCCCCACCCCACCTTCAGTGCCTGGAGCAGCGGGTGAGCACAGTTGTTAGAGTTCTGCTGAGTCTCCCCCCAGGGACCAGGCAGGGAGGCATCTCTCTCTCATCTTAAGAATGAAGAAGCAGAGGCCCAGACAGGAAGAGGCCTGCCCTGGAGCTGGACGACCTGGAGTCCAGGCCTGGCCGGTGGCCCTCGGGCCCTTGGTTTCCTTACCTGTGCTAGTAGGAGCTGCCTTGTGGGGTTGTCCAGAGTATTAAATGAGCTTAATCAGCAAAGCGCTCTGTGGTGCAGATGGCCAGCTCCACACACACCCTCAGTGACACTAAAAGGCAGAAGATTCAGAGAGAAGCGGCCCAGCCCCCGACACCTGCAGGCTCCACCTCTGTGCGACATACACTCTGTATGAGGCTCACCAGTGGCCTCTAGAGACAGCTGGCCTCAGGGAGTGAGCCAAGCTGAGCAGCGGGCGCCCAAGGCAGGTGGGGTGTGGAGGTACTCTGTCTGGGCAGCGCCAGGCGGGAACTCTGCTGTCAGCACCACATTCAGTTCCTGGAAATGGGTGCGCTCACGTGGCCCACAGGGCCCCACGTCACCACCCGGGTCCGCGTTTGCTGCAGCTGCTGGGGCCCAGGCTGAGTGCCAGCAGGAGAGGGTGCTGTTTGGCAGGAACTCTGTGGGCAGGGGAGGGGAGCCCGGGGAGGGAGCCCCTGCCCGGAGGCTCCTGGCTGCCCAGAACACCCAGGCAGGCCCCCCTCCCAGCTCCCGGAGGGCCCCTCCACCTCCAGAGGGCTGACGCTTTTGACCAGAATCAAGGGAACCGATGGCAATTCTAGACACGGGGTGTGTTTACCATAAGCCAAGGTTATGTCAGGCAGAGAAGAACCGTCATGTCCGTGGTGACTGTCCTCCAGGGCAAGATCAAATGCTGGTTAAGAGCTTGGGTGTAGATTCCCTAGTCCCCCTGGATTTAGGCTACTTTTGAGGGACTTAGAATGAGCTTCTGCAAAGCATTCGTGTGATACGGTCAAAGACAGACCTGCCTCTGCCACTTGCCATATGTGTGATGTTGGGTACTTGAGGACCTCAGTCTCCTCATTGGCAAAGTGGGCAGAGTACCAGGTCCTCCTCACAGCTGCGGTGAGCAAGGAGTGTGCAGCAGATCGGCCATTCTCCTGCCGTCCTGGGTGGGCTGTGAGCAGCTCTTCCCAGGGCGGGGCTTGCAGAGGCTGCCGGCTGGCCATGATTGGCTCCCTCTGCTCACCAGGGTGAGGCGACCTCCAGGATGCACACCCCAATCTCCTTCTGTCTCCCCAGCACTGGTCCAGCCCCAGTGGGTGCGGGGTCCAGAGCTGTGGCTGTCAGAGGCAGGCCTGTCCTGGGGTCAGGGACTTTGCCGGTGCTCTGTGAGTCAGGGCTGAGCCTGACCCCAGCCGTGGGGGCTGAGTGGACACACCCTCTCCCTGCACCTGATTCCTCCTCTCCCAGCTGCCCCAGGGCTGCGCCTCCCCCCACCCCAGGAGAGAGCCGCCCTTTCTCACCCAGACTTGAGCTCTGGGGCAACAGAAGCCCCAGAGGTGACCCCGAGAAAAAGGTCAAGCACCCAAGAAGACAGGGGAGGCCTGGTAAGGACACCTCCATCGTGCCAGTTGAGAGACTTGGGGACACCTCATGACATGAGGCCACCACCTCAGAGGGAAGGATGGTCCCCTTCACCCCCATTTGTAACCTGACCTGACAAGCTCTGGGTTACAGAAGGAGAAGCACAGGCAGGCCCATGGTCATCTTGGACAGGGGACAACAGGTGGGGACAATTCCTTGCAAGTCCTGAATTTTGGGTTTTGCCAATGTTTGTCCCTTGTACCTGTGTCCCTATAGAATGAGCATAGCAGCTATCCTTGGGGGCAGGGAAGAGGGAGATAGGGCAGAGGGAGGGACTCTGGGGAGGCTGGACAGGGGCCTCTGATGGGGAGGGAGGAAAGGACTCCAAGTGAGGGAGGAAAAGCAGGTGTCCATGTCAAGCGGGCTGAGAAGGGCCAGTGCAGAGCAGCCCTGGGTTTCCCCTGGGCTCCCAGTGGCTCCCACACACGAGCCCATCAGCACACTCAGGACAGGGGCTCCCAGCTGAATCTGAGCCCAGGCCCAGGATCCTCCAGTCAGGCAGCTAAGGGGGGGCGCCGAAGGCAGGACTAGGCTGGGGAGAAAGTACGCCAGCAGGGACCTCAAAGAGAGACAAAGAACTCTGTTCAAGTGTTGTGCTGGTTTAGTGTCAGGGTCCTCTCAGCCAGGTGGCAACCCCATTTACTCACCCACATGAATCCAGGTGCTGCTGGGAGGGTGCTTTGTAGCTGTGCCTAACATCACCATCTGTCGATAGGCCAGGGAGATTGTGCTTGATGACGGGGTGGGCCTCATCTGAGCAGTCGAAGACCTAAAGAACAATACTGAAGCTTCCCTGAGGAAGCAGAGCTTCTACCTGAGAGGCTAGACACTGTGCCAGCCCCAGGAATGTAGTGGACACCTCACAGAACAGTGTAACAGTGACATTAAGAAGGTAAAGGCACACTATTAACTTTGGTCGCATGCTTACAGTGTACTGCAATGTTACTGCAATGTATGCATCAGCTCCCATGGTTAACAAGTGCTGCTTCTGCGCAGCTCCAAGTTCAAAGACGTCTTACTGGAGACTTGACATTGGCTGTGATAGGAGAATTTGCACCAAGGAAATTGGCAGACTCAGTCAATCAGGGCTTCCCAGTTGTCATGGTTTGGATGTGAGGTGTCGCCCAGAAGCTCATGTGTGAGACAATGCAAGAGGGTTCAGAGGTGAAGTGATTGGGTTGTGAGAGTTTTAACCTGATCAGTTAATCCCCAATGGGGATTAACCGGGTGATCACTAAAGGCAGGTGGGGTGTGGCTGGAGGAGGTGGGCACTGGTGCCTTTGAGTGTATATTTTGTCATGATGAGAGCTCTCTCTGCTTCATGGTGGCCATGTCCTGAGACACTTCCCTCTGCCACACTCTTCCGCCATGATGTTCTACCTCACCTTGAGCCCCAAGGAATGGAGTTTGCTACCTATGGACTGAGACCTCTGAAACTGTGAGCGAAACACTTTTCCTCCTCTAAAATTGTTCTTGTCGGGTCTTTTGGTCATTATGGTGAAAAAACTGACTAAAACAGCAGCTGAGCCCCACACCATTGGCCATGAAAACACCAGGGATCCCCGTAGACTGGGGGTGGGAGGAGTCAGGCAGGCTTTCCAAATTAGGCCCAAAGACTAATCAGGACCCTGCTGGGGGAGGAGGGGAGAAAAGGCAGCCATCAGGAAGAAGGAGCGCGGGCGGCCGAGGAGAGAACGGGCCTGGTCCCTAGTCTTGCCTGGGCTTCTCAGGGGGCTCGGAGGTGTGGGCATGTGTCCGGTCGTCTCTGCGTCTGCATGCCAGCACAGGCGCCCTGTGCCCAGGTCCCCACTGTGGCTCAGCCTCCTCTGAAAACCCGGAGAGGGGAGGGTGAAAGACAGGCCTTGGGTCAGGAGAGCAGGGTCTTTTCTATATCCTGTAGGAAGCCATGGGCACAGACGTGACCAGATTACTCTTTAAACACCACTGATGCTGCCACCCGGGAAGTGCAGGCAGGGAGCCACCCAGCAGGAGGGGACTGCCGCTGGGCCAGACGGCAGTGGTGGAAATGAGTTTGGATTACAGATACATCCGGAGGTTCTGCTGGAGGGGCATGTAGATGAGAAAGAGGAATAAGAGCCACACACGTTTCTGGCCTAAGGAACTGGGACAGTGGTACACCGGCAGAGGTGGGAGGACACTGCGGGCAGGTAAGAGGTGGGCATCAAGTTCTGAATGGGTTAGAAAGCTAAGTGCAGTTTACTTGGGGTGGATAAAGGTTAAGCCACCGTTTTACCAGCCATCTTTGGGCTAGTGGCACTAGCTTGGAGTCAAGGACAACTAACATATCTCTTTGATCTATCTTCCTAAGTTCGGACCTCTAACCTAGAGGTTACTTCGTAGCCCAAAATAATTGCTAGGGCTCCTGTGATCATGCCTCCATCTCAGGCAGAAAGTAGGAAGAAGAAATAGGTAGACAAGGCTTTCACCAGCTCTGAACTCTGTTTTTGAATGTGTGTTCTGGGGACTGAACCCCTTCAAGCATCCTAGGCAAGTACTCTACTGCTGAGTCATCCCCAGCCCCTGTCTCCTTGTTAATGATCTTTCTACAAAGACCCTCCCCAACTTCTTCTATGTCTCCTTGGTCAGAATGCAGTCACGTGCCACACCAGGCTGCAAGGGAGCCTGCCATATGCCGTCTTCGAGCAGACACTACTCTGCCTGACAGAGTTCAGGGTTCCATTAGAAGGAAGTGGCCGGATCTCTGCTGCACCTTCCTGCTGCCTCACTCCCGGCGCAGCCTCCCGGCCCTCCGGGTTGCACACTGCAAGTTTCACGCCCCACCTAGCCCCTCCCTGCCTCTGTGCCTTGGACCTTGTATCCAGCTCCCAGGCACAGCTTCCATTCCTAGTGAAAGTCACATCATGGTGACTCCGTGGCCCCTTCTGCTGAGTTCCTGCAGTGCTTTCTGGAAGAGTGTGTGATTTGGGGAAAGTTAGTGGTGTTGAAAAGGCAGCTCCAGCTCTGTTCACGGCTGTGCCGTTGCCACTGCTCTCCTCAAAAGGCTCTTCTGCGGGTCTCCAGAGGGGTTCTGAGAGGTCAGGGTGGACAGTACTGGGCTGCCACCTCCAGGAGAGGGGAGCTGCCGGCCACATGGTCCCAGGTAGAGATAGAAGTTTGCACAACTTGGCTGCCAATAGAGGTCTGTCTTTCTTTCTCTCTTTTTCTTTCTTTCTTCTTCCTTCCTTCCTTCCTTTTTTTCTTTCTTTCCTTCCTTCCTTCCTCCCTCCCTCCCCTGCCCCTCTCTCTCTCTTTTTTTCTTTCTTTCTTTCTTTCTTTCTTTCTTTCTTTCTTTCTTTCTTTCTTTCTTTCTTTTTTTCTTCTTTCTTTCTTTCTTTCTTTCTTTCTTTCTTTCTTTCTTTCTTTTTTTCTTCTTTCTTTCTTTCTTTCTTTCTTTCTTTCTTTCTTTCTTTCTTTCTTTCTTTCTTTCTTTCTTTCTCTTTTTCTTTCTTTCTTTCTTTTTCTGTGATACTAGGGATTGAACCCAGGCCTGTGCATGTGTGAGGCAAATGCTCTGACACTGATTTGCATTCCCAGCACTGGAGAGGTTTAAAATGTGACGGGACCTTTTAATTTTATTTTTAAGATTTGTTTGTTTTCTAGTACTGGGGGTCGAACCCAGGGACACTCTACCACTGAGCTACATTCCCAGACCTTTTTATTTTTTATTTGATGCTGAAGTTGGCCTTGAACTTGGGATCCTCCTGCCTTGGCTTCTGAGCTGCTGGGATTATAGATGTGTGTCACACACCCTGCTTTATGTGCACTTTAGGAAGAAAACAGAAAGAAATGTTTTAAAGATTGATGTGACCAAGGAAGGGAACAGGATGGGGGTCCAGCACGGGCAGAGATTCCTTCGAGCCAGCAGTGGCGTTCCTTAGCTGTCTTTGGCCCCTTGTTCCCATGTCATGGGCGAGAGTGTCACCATCCAGACAGCGACGGAGGGAACCAACAGCCAAGGACCCTCTCTACCAGGCACTGTGCTCAGAGGTTATTTGCTTTTACAAATGAAAAATGGAGGTTGGAAGATTAAACAACCTGTGAACGCACTGGGCTGGTCTTTGTATTTTTTCTGACACTTCATGTTGTCACCTCTTCTGTCCCCCCAGCCCCATCTCTTCCTTCCTTTCTTTCTTTTTATGTGGTGCTGGGGACTGAACCCAGGGCCTTGTGCATGTGAGGTAAGCACTCTACCAACTGAGCTATTTCCCCAACCCTATCTCTTCTCTCTCTCTCTCTCTGTGTCTAACAGCGCAGGGTGAAATGCATGAAGCTCAGAGCTCAAGTACTCGATGAGTCTCCTCTAAAGGATCATCTCCTTTAACGTTCCCCAGTCAAGGGACAACGTCCCGCCCCCCAGGAGTTTCTCCCATGTCTCTTTGCACGGAGCCCCTCCCGTCAAGAGCAGCCCCCTTCTGAGGTGTCCCCGCAGTCCTGTGTTAGCACTCGGATACATGAGTGCAGGCTGGCTCTCCCTTGCCAGAGTCTACTGGCCTGGGCATTGCATCTCTGAATCGCCACCTGTCCCCACCTCATGCTGGCTCACTGCCTGGCCTCCTGCCTCTGCACAGCCACTGACCCACTTCCTGCCCACGAGGACTGCCCTGCTCTGTACTGCCCGGCTCCCCTGGCCGAGCTTTCCTTCACACCTCTACACAGCCAGGATGAAGTCGCTGGTCACCTGCATTTTACCTTCACCACCTGTGACCCCCAGGTGCTAACTCCAGGCCTGTTCAGGTGTGCTGCACGCACATTATGCTCCAGGCGAGCTCCCCGAGCACTCCCGTGTGCCCTGTGGGTGTGTGGAGCACTGGGTGCTAGGGGGAGTGTGGGTCTCAAGGAGGGTTGGGGCAGTGGGGGTGGGGGCACAGGAGTACAGAGGAGCAGCTGGGGCAGCCTGGGGAGATCAGGGCACAGCAATCCGAGGTAGAGTTGACGGAGGCTGCCTGAGCCCATGCCCTTTAGGTCCTCAGGGGGCATCCCTGGGGAAGGCGCCTCTGTCCCGGTACCTGAGTGTGCTTGGGTTGCTACCACAGGAGGCGTAGAAACCACAGGCACTACTCCTCAGCTCTGGAGGCTGGGAGTCCAAGGTCCAGGCACGGCAGGCTTAGCGCCTGGGGGGGCCGTTCCTGGTTCAGCGAGTTCCGCTCGCTGTCTTCTCTTGGTGAAGAGGTGCATGTCTCTCTGGGTCTCCTCCCCGTTCAGGAGGGCTCTGCCATCATGGCCCAATCTCCCTCCGCCTGGGGGTCAGGACTCAGCATACAAATTTGGGGGACACGGACCTTCGACCTACGGCAAGTGGTCAGGCAGATTAACTCAGGTCCCACAGGCTGACTTCCTCTTTTGGTGGCAGCGGTCACAAGAGGGACAGCACCTCTCAAGGCACACTGCATCAGGCGTTCCAGGGCCCTGTTAAAACCACCACATATGCAATTAGATCAACAAAACTCATCTAAAATTCATTGAGTGTTCACTCGCTCTGTGCTAAATCGAGGTGGATAGTTTGATATAAAATATACATTTATATCTAACATTTACATAAATAAATGTGAAAGAGAAGCCATGCAGAAGAAAGTTCCAGGAACTGTGCTTTTTCCACTGGACACGCTGGTCACGGCCATGGGTGGTCAGGGAGCCCTGTCCTCCCTGCACGTGCCCCCCACCCGCAGCTCACACCCTCTCTCAGGCCCTGTCCTGTGCTGGGAGTCGAGTGTGGCTATGACGTTGCCCCTGCCCTCTCCTCACTGACCGCCAGGCCCTGGCCTCTGCCCAGCAGTGTCCGAAGCAGCCAGTACATCTCTGCAGCAAGAAAATAGAGCCGAGTGCCCCCGGGAGGCTCCGTCCACCTTACCACCCTGAGATAGGAGGAAAGGAGCTCAAGGAGCTGCAGAGACATCAAGTAGCCACTGGCCTGGGGACAGAGTCGCCTTTGTCCTCAGCCTGCCGGGGGACACCTCCCCTTGGAGGCTGGTGACACCATGTTCCTTCAGAAACGGGGGCCACAGCTAAAGGCCAGATAATCAGGTTCCCTGTTCTGATGGGAAAGGGGCAAGCAGGACACCCAGAGTCCCAGGTGGACATTTACAGGCACTGTCCACAGGCTGCTGAGCCATCAGCGTGCGGGAGGAGGAGGGATGTGGGAGGGGTCATGCCTCCTGGTTTCGCGGATGATGACGTTGAAGTCTGGAGGGAGGAGCAGCCTTTCTGAGCTCACACGGCAGCCCGGTGCCCCACATCTGGGCTGGTCCATTCCAAGGATCCCGCGCGGTGTTCTGCTCTCTTCCCTTTCACCATCTACCTGCTGATGGCCCAGAGCAGGGAGGGGAGGGTGAACGTGAACCCTGATGGCAGGCAGAGTACCTTTCCTGTGCCAGCCTGCCTTCCTCAGTTCTAACACAACCTGGCCACGGCCAGATATGCTGTCACCAGTTTTGCAGCTGCAAAGAAAGGATGGGCTGGCTCACCCACCTGCTGAGCAGGAGCATGCTGGTGTATAGGGTGAGGCAGGGGTGGCGTTGGAGGGCCAGGCAGGGTCAGACAGAGCTGGGCTTTGACAGCTTGGCGGGGGGGTGACTTGACTTGGGGCAATGTGGAGCCACCCAGGGTCTTAAGCAGAGGAGACAGAGATCAGGCTTGGTGTCTGGGAGAGGCTAAAGTGGGAGGAGCGAGGCGGGAGGCTACAGCCTAGCCAGGAGGCAATGGTCCAGGAGGGCTGGGATGAGGGCTTTCCCGACCATAAAGTTGCCAGGCTACATAATTCAAAATGTATGAAGATCGTGGCTCCAAGCCTTCCTCTTCCAAAGCAGAGGAGACTTAACTTTCCCCAAGTCCTTAGTTTCAGAACTGACTTGGACTTGAGTGTTTTGGGACCATGTGTGATGTCTGCTGTTGGCCAAGCAGAGAACAATCTGCTGAGTGCAGCTGGAAGGCTGAGGTCTCTGAGCAGACCAGGCTCTGCCATGGGTGGACCAGGAGCCAAGAGCCAGGCCAGGACTGCCCCTGGGTGGAGGTCCCTGAGGGCCACTCCAGCCCCGGGCAGGGCTGAAGCCTCTTCCCAGCTTGGGGCAGGGGCAAAGGATGGTTCTGAAGGACAGATGGCACGTGTTGGCAAGGTCACCTGTAGGGACACCCCCAAACCCGTATCTGGGGTAGACCATCAGCCACTAAGGCAGCTCTTGCCGAGTGCTCCTCTTGCCAGGCACTGGCTCTAAGTGTGGGAGGAATGGAGGTCCACTGTGCTTTAATCCTGGAGGAACCGTGTGAGTTAGGAGTGACTGTAAACCCAGGGGCCAGACTCAATACCACGTTGCAGAGGAGACTGGTGTGCGCACACATGCTCCGGACTCTTAAGTGTGGATTGGAGACCTGGCTCTTCTACTGGTAACTCTGTGGCTTGTGTATACCTCTCCAATCCTGTTTTCTTATCTGCAAAATGGGTTCATTGAGCTGCCTCACTGCACCTGCCAGTTCCCAAGTTTGGCAGGCAGCAGCAGCTGCTTTGCCTGAAGGACCACTACCGTCAGAAAAGCCTATACCTAGCTGGGCCTAGTGGCACACGCCTGTAATCCCGGTGGCTCAGGGAGATCGTGAGTTCAAAGCCAGCCTCAGTAACTTAGTGAGGGCCCACGCAACTCAGTGAGAACCTGCCTCTAAGTAAAAAAACAAAAAATGGCAGGAGATGTGGCTCAATGATTAAGTGCCCCAGGGTTCAATTCCCACTACCAAAACACACACACACACACACACACACCTAACTTGGGAGGCTAAGACTTCAGTTTTAAGTGTCAGATAGGACACAGAAGGGCAAACTTCCCTTCTTTTATGACTTTCCTAATTCGATATCTGGGATTTTCCACACCTGGGACATCTCCAGCTGCCTCCTGGGGCCTGGGCAACATTTTCTCCCAAACCTGAATGCCACAATACCTACGCAGGACTGGAGGCCATGTAGTGATGTCCAGGTGGCCTCTTTGGGACATTTTTGGTGACTGGGAGGGAGCTGTGCTAGAGAAGTCAGGGTGTGGTAAGGTCAGAACCCAGAGACTAGGTCTCACCCTGAAAAACCATGTATGCTGTGACCTCTGAGGTTAAGGCCGCTGGTCTAACCTGAGTCTCCTTTCCTCACTCAGCAGTGCCTGGCCTCTTGCCAGGCGCTGGGGATCAGGGATGAGTCAGGTAAGTCCTCCTCGTTTCAGAGGAGAGGCAGATGAGGAAAGGGTGGCAGACAGTGTGGGCCCTTCCTCCTGGGGAAAGCTGTGTACCTGGGCACCTGGAAGATCGGAAGGACTTCTCGGAGGAGATGAGGCCCAGGAGCCACATTCCTCTTCTGTTGAGATGGTTATAAGAGTTAACGTTTCTTGTTTCAGTTTAATTGTGTATTAAACTATTATTTTGTTACAAAAGTAATACATACTCATGGCAAGCACTTTCAAGAAAAAAGAAAGGAATTAAGTAAAAAAATCTTTCCTGCTCCTCTCCGGAAGGACCTAACTGCTGTCCACAGCCTCCAGGTGGCCTTTTAGAAATGGCCCTCGTACATGGAAACGTGTACAAAGCATTTAAAGCCCAGATAAGCAACAGTGGCTCACGCACGCCCAGCCTTCAGCAGGGCCGGCTCCCGGCTGTCCTCTCTCTTCCACTTAACGCCACTCCTTGGACTTGGGCATGTTTCTAATCCATAAGCAACTCCTCGGAATGCAGCAGAGCGGCCTGGGTGTCTGAGGAGCACGGGAACAAATGGTCCCTCCTTGCAGCGCCCTGCGGAAGTCTGCCTGTGCTGTGTTTTCAGAGGAGACACTGAGGCTGCACGGTGGCCAGAGGCAGCTGTGTCGTGACGAACCCCACAGGGCTCTGGAGCCAGAAGGAGGCCACACTGTCCTTGAGTCCTGGTTTCTGGGAGCAGCAGGATTAAATATAACCCAGGCAGGCAGCGGGCGGGGGTGGAAATCACAGGCTCAACCAGAAAGTGCAGGCCAAGGGGCGGCCCCCTCCGCTGACTCTGAGCGGAGGAGCGGAGGCACAGAGCGGTCCCTTGGGGTTCTGGCTGGATCAGCACACCCGCCCACCCAGGCGCCCACACAGGGAGCGAACCAGTTCCCAAATGTTCATCAAAGTGCGGGCTGGTACCTTTGACCCAGTGACTCCTCTCTTCAAAATTGGGGTCATCGTGAAGGTCATGGGTTCTGGCAAATGGAGGGATCTGCCCTGTGGACTGCACTTGGTCCAAGAGCTGTGTTACTCGCTGCCCATGTGACCCTGAGTCCAGGCAAGGCATTAGACCTTTCTTTTTTCTTTTTTTTTTAAATTGAGGTAAAATTAGCCAAAGTGTCCAATTTGGTGGCACTTGCACATTTTCGATGCACACACACCACCTCTGTGTGGTTCCAAGCCTTCTCTCCTGGGAAGGACTGTCCAGGTGCCACCGCCTCAGGATGCCACTGCTCCAGGCTCCCTCTCCCAGCCTGGGAACCACTGGGCCGCGCACCACATCCCAGCACTGATCTGCTTTAACTCGTTGGTGACAAAGCTCTGGGTTGTTAGTGTCTCTGGATTCACCTGTCTGGACTTTTCCTTATGAAAGGAATCACACGCAGCTGGTCTTTGGAGACGGGCTTTCTGCCTGAGGTTTCAAGGTCCATCATCCTGGAGCATTTATGGGAACTTCATTTCTTCCTTGGGCTAAGTGCCATCGCGCCTTGCAGATGCTCCGTGGCGCTCACCCCGTCACCTGGACCCAGGTGTGGGCCCCACACTCCTCGAGTTCTGGGACGACTGAGGCTTGTAGACCTGGCTGGCGTGTGGCCCGCGACCCGGGTCTTGTGGCTTCTGCTGGGCGGTGACTGCACAACTTATGGTGGACTGAGCACCTCCTGTGTACTGTCCTGAGCACTTAGCTGCTTGAACTCGCAGCGACAATGCTGTGTGTTCACTCTTAAATCCCCCCTCGGCTTTGCAGGCAGGCACCAGCAAGGTCAGCTCCCCTTACAGAAAACCAGGCTCGGAGAGCCAGCCAGGCCGACCTGACCCCAGGTTCCACAAGCCTCTGTGGGTCCACAGTGCCAGGATGTCTGAGGAGGTCATCCCTGGGCTGGGGGTCCGGGACTGTCGCCTGCCTTCCCCTGGATTCTCTCTGTCTGGCATTTCTGTAGCTGCTGGACTTTATGGCCGCAGGCTAAATTTATAATCTGAAAGAAACAGTAAACACAAGCCCAGAGGCACATGTGCAATGAAAAGAGCTGCACACGAATGCATTCCATGTGTGACTTGTCTTGACCAACGCATAGCACAGACAGGACACGCGCAGAGGGCTGGCCACCAACGTGTGCGGGAGGGCCATTTCTGGAGTGCTTGCAATTGGAAAGGATATCGTGATGAACATGGAAGTTTTCCACTTTCATTTTATGATGAGCACGTAGATAGAGCTTTTATGTTCAGAAGGAAAGCAACTCTAAGATCAAAAGATGGACGTTTCCAGCTCAGAGCCAAGGGTGTTTCTATCAGGTGGGACGTTCCTGCACCTGGGGTCAGGCCCAGGGGTTGCTGGCCCGACACCATCCCCACCCCAGGCACACAAGCCAGGGCCCTCAGCGCAGCCCCCATGGCAGGGGTGTGTCAACCTGGAGCCCGCCCATACCCGCTGTGCTGCCCATCTGGCCTCCCAGCCTCTGTGCACGCACTGCCTCTGCCTAGAGTTCCTTCCTTTCCAGCTGTGTGTTTCTCACATCCTCCTGGCCCCTTGGACACCAGCAGTGAAGCATTTGCAACAGCCACAGGCAGGCGTTTGTCCTGCTACCACGCACAGGGGGCTTCCACGCCCTGGTTTGGATGGTCCTTCCACCTCCCCATGAGGCAGGTTTTGCCTGTCCTCTTCAGAGCTGTGTTCTTGGGTTCTAGAAGGGGGCCTGGCACATAGACGGTGCTCAATTAATGCTAAATGGATGGTTTTTGCTACCATCTCTACTCTAGAAAGAAGACATCTGAGGCCCAGAGAGGTTAAGCAACTTGCCTAAGTCCACACAGCTAGGAGGCTTGGACACAGACCTGTCAGATTTCACACCGTAGTCTCAGCCTCATGCCGACCCCCTGCCATGGCTTCTGGTTCCCAGTGAGGGGGATTCTCAGTGGCATGAAAGGCTCCAGGGGAAGGAGTGGTGTGTGAACGGCCTGCGGCACCAGAAGGTCAGCCTGTAAGTTCCAGTTCTGCCATGCACTCCGTGTGACCTTGGGCAGCTTCTCCCTCCTCCACGCCCCAGTTTCCTCCCTCCTGGCATTGCTGTGGTGAGGACGGAGTGAACCGTGCCTGACCCAGAATAGGCAGGGTATTTGCTGGTTAAATAACATCAAGCTTCTCCGGGGCTCAGTGAACTTCTGGGGAGAACCAGGTCCCCTTGTGTGGGGGGCGTGGTTCTGGGGACTGAACCAAGGGCCTCTCACATGCTAGGACAGTGCTCCACAGAGCCACACCCCAGCCTCCAGGCACCCTTGTGACCCTCTCAGCAGAGTCCACTGGATTCCGGGCTGGCGGTGTGGCCAGGCTTCCTCAACGTGGGGGTGCCGTGGGGTGCCTGCCCTGATTGGCCCTCTCCAGAGCTCTCTCCCTTGGCCTGGCACACCTTGAGTCTGGGGCCCCCGCGCCCCACCTGCCCTGGTGGAAAGACATCTCCATCGGCCAGGAAAAGTGCGATTTAACACCCCCCATAAGGCTGGGGACCTCTGCTGAAGTCAGGATAGCCAGTCAAGGGAGAGGGACCCGTAACCCTTAAAGACGCAACGGGGAATCATCGGGGAGTAGAGGAGGTCCTGGAGCAGTGCCACTTGGTGGGGGTGACAGATGGGTGGGAGTTGGAGCAGAGGGCAGAGACAGGGCAGTGGGGAGGGCAGAGGACACTGCCTCTGACCTCACAGCCACCTCTGCTTTGGCAGGACACCCACGGCTGGGCCGACCCACCCTGGCAGCAGCTGCCAGGAAACAGGTCTGAGCAGGCGGACCCTGGCAGGATGACACATGATCCTGGCAACTTAGCAAAGGGGCTAAGGGGCCAACAGGACCCCAGCCTCCCTGGCAATGTCCCTCCTGCCCTGATGCCTGGGCCACACTGCAAGCTTGGAGGCCGGTTAGGGGCCCACCAGGCAGCAGGCTGGGAAGCAGAGCTGGACGGGAGCCCTGTCCCCACCCAAGAGCTAGGCCCAGGCTTCCGTGGCTGGATCCACCCTGGGCCTGAGGCAGGACCGGCTCTGAGTCTCAGTGTCCCCATCACAGAGCCCCTCTGAGATAACACAGGAGAAATGCGTTTCGCCTGTGCGGCTCGTCCGTGATATCACGGCTGCACTGCAGGCTGACGTGAGCCTGCGGGGGCCACTGCACGGTGCACTGGGAGGAGCAAGAGCCTGGGGTCCCAGCTCTGCCTCGGGGGAGCCGTGGATCTGTGCAAAGCCCTCCTCTGCCTCGGTTTCTGCGACTATGTATATCTAGGTGCAGGGAGGCCTTGGGCTCTGTGGGGGAGGGGTGGCTAGCCTCAGGGGAAGCCAAGGTCACCTGGGAGGCCTGGACCTCAATGGTTCTTCTCCAAAGTCACAAACAACGTCCCCTGACATCATTCGGGCCTGGCTAACCCTGCCCTCAAATGCACTGGCAACAGGCAGCCTCGGGGCCCGGCTTGGTCCTCACCTGTGCATGACCTCCGCAGGGTATGGGGCATTTGGCCTGGAAGGGTGGCCCTGCCCTCTTACAACAGCACTGGGACCACAGCAAGCAGAGAGGCAGGTGGCCAACTGCAGTGAGCACCACAGGGACAGGCCAAGTTCAGTCAAAGCCCGTGGCTGGGGGCAGGAGGTTGGCCAAGGCTTTCACCAGAAGACCATCTTTGGTGGAGCCTCGTAGGGTCCCTATGACCTCCCTTCTGCCCCTCATGCAACCTCCTGGGTGCAGATTCTTTGCTGGCCCGCTGTGCCCAGCCCAGGCCTGGGTGACATGGGTGGCCATGAGGGGCACAGGGTGGGTGAATGAAGGGCATAGATACAGGAGGTGCCAATGGTTTATTATCTTCACATCAAGGAGAGAACTTGACTCTGGGAGAAAAAGAATCGAGCTCTCCGCCGGTAAGGGAGGGTGAGGGATCTTTGATGCCCGATGGTGGACAGACCTCCTGGCTCCTGTGGCTCAGGTGCCCCCAGCCTCCTCATCAGGAGCTGGATAGCCCACGGGCAGGGCAGTCTCCACCCAAGTCGTGCTTTGCAGCCTGGCCTCAGATCGTGTGCTGACCCTGCCCTGGCCTCGGGCTCCCCATCTGTGCAGTCTACCTGGAGTTGTCCCCAGGAGCTGGGGGCGGGTGGGCTTAGCAGAAGCAGGGATGTGCACCTCAGGGCGGATGGAGGCCCTGGTTCCCTGGAACCCCCGGCCTGTGCAGAGGCCTCTGCTTCTGCTTCAAAGTTCTGGGTTTCTGGCACAGCCATGCTGGCAACTGGCACCCTCTCTAATTATCACATCTGTCTCCACATTGTCTACAGCTCTGTCTCCCTGGGTGGACTCATTAAGTCCCCATAAAATGAAGTGACAGTGCACCGAGTCAGGGAGACAGGCTTCCCAGAGGCCCTTCTCCCTCAAGCGGCCCTGGGGAAGGAAGGCAGCATGGTGTGTGTGGCTGTCAACGCTCACTCAGGTGACCAGACCCTGTGCTCACATCCAGCAGCAACACGTGCTTAGGGTGACCCCAGGCTCAACCAGGTACAGAGGCAAGTGCAGATCCAGGTTCACAGAGGCACAGAATTGGGTCCCTGGTCCTTCAAGGGTTCACTGGTCCTGGGCCCACAAACACCTCCAAGTGTGGTGCAGCCCTGGAACATTCTGGAGCTTTTGACGGGAGCGGATTCTCCCACAGGGGCTGCAGTCTACGCTCCAGAGTTCACACTGCCCGCCCTCCACTCCTTCCACCACCTGGACGTCCATTGGTCTTGGAGCGCTCCCGCTGCCATTGTCTGTGGATGGTCAAAACTCTCAAGATCTTTCTTCCCTCAGGGTTTCCAAGTCCCCAACATTCCTGCCTCTGTGCCATCCTGCTGGTCCCTGTTGCCCTGCTGTGACACTCAGCTTCCAATTCAGATTGTGCACTAAAATCTCACTCCCAGCCAGCGTGGGGACAGAGCGGGACTTAGGAAACTGGGGAGGGACAAAGGCCACACAACTTCAAAGGGAAGAGTGTCCATCGCCGGTTCCGAAGGCACCCTTCAGAGTCCCCAGGTACTCCCGGAGCCGGGATATGCTTCTCAGTGCCTGGGTTCTGCTAAACTCAGGAAAACTGGAAGAGACAGAGGTTGACGTAGGAAGGGACAGCTCACACAGAATATTCTGCAGGAGGTGGAAGCTGAAATGAACCCTGCTTGCATTTTGGTCAACCCACCCCTCTGAAAACGGATTTGTGACAGATGCAGAATCCAGGGGAGCAGAGTGAGGTCAGCGTGTGCAGTCAGCTGGCTGTGCTTCTGGTAGAAACAGCCGGGCCAGCATGAGCACAACACAAAACTCAGTGTTCTCACATGTGCGCATTCTCACACCTCCTTTGTACTTTGAATTTTAATGGAGAGATAATTCACATAATATGAAATGTATCGCTTTCAAGTTTAGCATATTTTAGGATATTCTCAGTGCTGTGTAACTATCACCACAGCCTAATTCGTCAACCTAAAAAGAAACCTCACAACCTTTAGTGGCTACTCCCCATTTCTCCCTCCTCCTAGTCCCTGACATCCACTGTTCTGATTTGCATCTTGATTGTCCCCGCGAAGGCCCAAGTGTTGAAGATTTGATCCTCAGGGTAGTACTATTGGGAGGTGGGGTATCTTTTAAGTGTTGTGGCCTAGAGGAAGGAAGCCAGGTCATTGGGGGTGTGCCCTGGAGGGGGACATTGGGACCAGGAGGCGAGCAGACCACCACGTGCTTCCACCGTGATGTTCTGCCTTTGCACTGTCCAAAGCAACAGGGTCAACTGACTGACTACGGACACCTCTGAAACTGTGAGCCAAAGTTAATCTTCAGGCCGTATAAGTTGATTTTCTCAGATAGTTTGTCCCAGTGACAGAAAGCTAACATAAACACTTTCTTTTTCTCTAGATTTGACTATTTGAACATTTTACATCGGCGGAGTCATGCAGTGTGTGGGTCCGTCTTCTTTCACTTAGCAAGATGCCTTTGCAGTTCATCCTGAGCTCGGAGAGCTCAGTGCTTCCTTTATATTGCTTTCCACTGTGAGGGTGGACCACATTTCAATTGCCTATTCATTAGGCAATGGGCTTTTGGGGAGTTCCAAATACATGTTTAAGATACAGTCTTTACAAAATCACTTGGGGAACATCAGGATGCAGTTCACAGCTTTTTGTTACTTTCCGTATTCTGAGATGAAGTCCTTCCTATGACTAATTTTTTTTTCCGGAGAAATGGTAATAACCCTAGATGAAAGATCTCGGTGACATGTCTGTGGTAAAGAGAACAGGAGTTGACAATTCCCACAGTGTTTTCCTCCGTGGGGGCCTGGAACCAAGGGGCTCATTCGGCTGTGGTGGCCCCTTTGTGTTTCCCTGGAGTTTCCATTGCCAAGGTGTTCTCAGGAATCTGCGTCTGGGTGGGGAAGGTGGCAGGCCTGGCTTGTGGGCAGCGGACAATCCGTACATCCTGTTGCAGGTCCTCCTCCTCTGTGTGGCTCTGTGCAGGGGAAATAAGGGAGGCGGTCTGGGCAGAGGGCCTTTGCTCCAGGAACAAGGCCCACAGAGTCCCTGGTCGTGGGGTGCCAGCTCCCCAGATGTTCACAGTCTCGCCTGTGTACATCCTTCCTGCTGCCAACTCAAATTAACAGGTGTCAATCACCAACTGCTATGCTCAGCCAATTTCAGGTCCCAGCCATCTGGAATTGGGGGTGGCCATTGGGATGGTGGAAAGTGATAAGGAAAACACCCAATTCAATGGGCTAACCATGACAAGCAGGGCACTAAGTCACACTCAGGAAGCAGCAGGAAGCTCCGTGTGTTTTGTGTGGTAGTGATTGGAGATAAGGATAATGAGGGACTGTGTATTTCAAAGAATTAGGAGAAGGGTTGTGCAAGTTCTTACCATATGGAAATGATACATGTTTGAGGAGATGGATGTAATTGGCCTGACTTGAACTTTGCATAATGTAGACATGTGTCCAAACAGTGCATATTGCCCCATTATTATGTATGATTTTTATGGTTTTATATAACCGCTAAAAATACACACAATTAAAAATCCACAAGCTCATAGAATTATTACAATGGTAATCTAATAACATAAGCCAAAATTTTGAAAATAAGAAAGAAAAAAAGTACCTTTATTCTCACCCTAACACAAGTATTTACTCACATTTTGGTAAACTTTCAATTTATCTAAGTTTAAAAAAAACCCTATTTTTTCTCATCTTAAGAGTTGTATGGCCTCCCTGTGGTAAAGAGATAAGGAAAAAGAGATGAGGGGATCTGGATGTGGTGGCACACGTCTATAATCCAGTAACTTGGGAGGCCGAGGCAGGAGGATCGCGAGTTCAAAGCCAGCCTCAGGAATTTAGTGAGGCTCTAAGCAACTCAGCGAGACCCTGTCTCTAAATAAAACATTAAAAAGGCCTGGGAATGTGACTCAGAGGTTAAGGGCTCCTGGGTTCTATCCCTGGTACCAAAAAAAAAAAAAAAAAAAAAAAAGAGAGAGAGAGAGAGAGAGAGAGAGAGAAGAGGGAAAGAAAGAAGAAAACCGACTCATTCTATCACAACTTAAGGACAACCACTGTCAGTTGGCACGTTGGTGTATTTCCTTCCAGCGTTTGTGTTCCAGCAATTGTATTTTCATAATTGTGTCATACAATAGTACTGCAATTTGCATATACAATTTCATGGTCTTTTTCACCAAAATTCATGGACTTGATTTTTTCATTCTGTTTAAAGTATTTGAAAGCATTTCATTGCTGTGCATCTTCAGTAGAGTTTAAACATACTGCTACCCAGTTTTTGCTTTTTGTTTTTGTTTTTGTTTTTGTTTGCAGTACTGGGGATCGAAGTCAGGGCCTTGTGCTTTCGAGGCAAGCACTCTACCAGCTGAGCCATCTCCCCAGCCCCTGCTACCCAGTTTTGTCCCCGGTGCTACCTCTCACGTCCTCATGCTATTGTGCAGCTCTGACGTGCCCTCCCTGCCCAGCGACAGGTCCTAAACGCCTGGGTTGTGTGCAGTCTCAGTCCCTGCTGCACCCGTGACTGCTGTTACAAGTGACGCTGTGGACACCTGTCTCTAGGTCAAACGTTTCCTCGTGATGGGTTTCTACAAACAGGTTTACTTTTGTGTAGAAAGAGACAAATTCATCCTCAAATTTACATGGAATAGCCAGGGACTCCAAATAGTGAAAACAATCTTAAAAAAGAACAAAGCTGGGGGCTGGGACTGTAGCTCAGTTTTTGAGCGCTTGCCCAGCGTGCGGGAGGCACTGGGCTCGCTCCTGAGCACCACGTAAATGTAAAGAAACAAAAAAAGGCATAAAAAATACAATAACATTATTTAAAAAAAAAAAAAAAAAAAAAGAACAAAGCTGGAGGCCTCACCTTCCCGAGTTGGAGACTCACCACAGTCACCGTAGCAGTGCGCTAGTGGCATCAAAGCACACAGAGACATCAGTGGGATAGAATAGGTGGCCTCTGCTGCCAAGCGAAGTTCAATAGCATGCCAAGACCATTTGATGAGGAAAGAAGAGGCTTGCCTACAAATGGCCTCGTGCAAACCCAACAGCCACGTGCAAAAGACCTGGAGTGAACCTCACCCTATGTTGCAGGCAGAAGGGCTCAGGATGGACAGAGTCCTAAATGTAAGAGCTGGAACTATAAAATTCTTAGAAAACAGAAGGCGAGTGTCTGATGTTGAGTTTGGCAATGATTTCTTGGATAAGACAGATAAACTGAACTGCACACAAGTTAAAAGCTCTCGGACATCAAAGGACACCATTCACAGGGAGCAAGACAACCATGAGATGAAGACAGTGCCTGAGAATCACATGTCTGATAAGAGGTTGGCGTCTAGAACATGCAAAGGACTCCTGCAACTCAGCCCAAAACAGGAAGCAAACAAAACTAATAACTCAGTTTTCAAAGTGAACACAGGACTTGAATAGACATCTCTCCAAAGATGTACGAATGGCCAGTAAGCACAAGAGAAGATGCTCAGCATCAACAGTCATTATGGAAAGGCAAACCCAAACCACAAGGCGATCGATCGTCTTCACAGACATTAGGCCGCTAGGGCTAGGATAGAAACCAACAGGAAACGCCTGCTGCTGAAGACAGGGAAGGGGACACTCTGTTGCAAATGGGTGCAGCACTGTGCAGAGTAGTCCATAGTACTAAAGGAACTGTCCTGTGATCCAGCAGCGCTGCTTCTGGGTGTATACCTCAAAGAACTGAAAGACAGGACTCAAAGAGATATTTGCACACCCTGCTCGTGGCAACAGTATTCATAGGAACCAGGACTCGAAGACAGCGCAAATGTCCCCTGGGTTAATGTATAAATACAATGTAGCATGTCCCCATGCCAGAATGCTACTTGTCTGGAAGAGAAGGAGACAAACCCTTCACATGCCAAGTGAAAGCTGCCAGTCACTGCAGGGCAATTCCTGTGCCATCCCACTCAGAGGCAGAAAGGGCAAGGGGGGTGTTGGGTTTGGGAGTGGTGATGTGCAGTGGGTCTCTAGGAGAGAAATTTCAGCTGGGGAACCTTCTGGAGGTGGCTGGTGGCAATGGTTGTACAACTACGTGAAAGCGTTGGTGCCCCAGAACTTAAAAATGGTTAAAATGGTACAATTTATCTCTCATGTAACCACAATAATGAAGTATTGGTTTTCCTATTATTTATATATTCGATTTTTCTTTCTCTCTCCATTCTGATCTCGTGCTCATCCAGGTCCTCTTAGGAACCTGCTGCTTGCCCAGGCCCACCCATAACCACCAAGCACTGATGCAGTCCCTTCCCACCCCTCCTCGCCTCAGCTCTGCAAGGAATCCGGGCCCTGGGGACGGGGTTAGTGATCAGCCTGTCAGGCCTAAGACAGACCTGAAGTCTCCTTAGCTTATCTTTTTCCCCACATTTTAATTTTAATTTTAATTGTTTTGTGTGTGAATGAAGCCCAGGGCCTGTGCTCGCTGGGCACACACTCCACCACTGAGCTACACACCCACCCCATGAACCCTGTTTCCTGACGCTCTTCCCCAGATGTGCACAGGGCATCCCTGCGGCAGACAGCGCTCTGATCATGCTGCCGACACAGTGACCTGCCCAACCCTCATGATCCCAGGCCTGACGTCTGCTGCCTCCATAGGCAGCATCCTGTTTCAGGTCTTGCTTGTCCTCGGGGCCCACAACAATGTCCAGTATACAGTAGGAGCTCAGGACACATATCTGAGGAGTGAGTGCATCCTGTGAGGCAAGTCTTCTTCCCAAGAGGTGACGAAACTTCCCTTCCCCACATGCACACAGCCAGAGAGAGACAGGGCTGGGGTCCTAACCAGGCCTTCTCCTGGGAGTCAGGTCTCGCTGCTCCATGAAACGCGGAGCCCACAGCATGAGAGGGGTGACGTTTGTGTGTCCGGGATACAGACGCTCACAACCATGAGCTCCAGGGAGTGGGGCTGGGGACCGATTGGCGGGTTGCATTGCCACTGGAGGCCCATGGAGGCGAGTGTGTTGTTGAGTGTGTGCTCCTCTGTCAAGCACCTGGCCTGTCCCAAGCCGAGGCGCACCCTCCCTCCTCCAGGCAACCCCAGCATCTCCACCAAGTCCTACTAGACTACCTGTCACTCCAGATTGTGAGCGAATAGAGAAGTCCAGGACGAGTCAGCCCAGTTGTGAGCATGGACTTTCAGGAGCTGGTGGTGGGACCCTGGGCATCTCGCTTGACGTTCCTGAGCTTTGGCTCTCTATCTGGGTGGTGGAGACGAGAATCCCCCACCCGTCCTGCTGCCCGGATCCTCACTGTGGCGTCCAGCCTGGACTTGCTCACCTCCAGCGAGGGGCAGTGCTCTAGTTCCCCAAGGATGTTCGTGGTGACTAGTGACTTCTAGCGAGTGGCTTGGATGCCAGCCCTGCCTGGAGGAGGATTGGTCCTTCGGAAATGGAGAGCAGGAGAGTTCCATTTCACAATCCTGAACAATTCCCAGTGGCTTGTTTTCTCTCCAAACCCTGAGAGAACCCTCTTGTTTTGAAAGGCAAATTCAAAGGCAGATTGCTGACTGCAGAGTTATCTGTTTTCTTATCTGCCTGGAGCAGAAGTGGCTTTGGAATACCCGGTTAGCTCAGATAAACGACAAGCCCGCACCCAAAGAAAGCTATACAAACCATCTGGGGAGGGGAGAGGTACTGGCTTCAGGACTGTTCACTGCGAAACTACAAATTATTTTCTTCCCCAAACAAGTTGGATTGTTCTTGTGAATCCCAGCCAGATGGCCAAAAGATGCCACCAGGGACGCTCTGGTTGAGACTTACACAATTCAGTTTGGCTTTTAAAATCATTTGCAGAGTTCTGCAAACGAGGCAGTTTTCCCCCCTTACCCTAATGTCATTTTTTTTTTTTCTTAAAAATGTTTTCATGTTACAAACATCTTAGGTGTTTATTGTAGCCTGGAAAATGCAGTAAAAATTAAAGAACATAAAAATGACCCTTAATTCTGTCACCCAGAGACCATCTAACGTCTGATGCATTTCCTCCCTCCCCCATCGAGGCTGCACCTTTATAAAAAGAACACCTGCATCCCTTGTCCCAGCCCTCTGGAGGAGACGGGCAAGGCCCTGCACGCTGGGAGCGCACAGTCCAGAGGGGAAACAGGTTATAAATATAAACATAAACAGATCGTCCCCAACAATATTGCAGTGATGTTAGCTGAGGGCCTGAGTGAGCACACAGCCTGTTAGGAGAACTCTCTAAAAGTGGAATTTATGAGACAGTTTTTTCTATTACATTTAAAAAAAACCAGGGTGATGATCCTCTTCATACTATGTGTATTAATATGATGCTGATAGTACCTGATAAGTATGTCCTCGACCTGCAAGAGACAGCTTCAGGCTTTAGACCTATAGATGCTGTGGGTCAGGAGGGATTTGACAAGGCTCCCCTCTAAGCTCACCCTCATCCCTGTCCACCGCTCAGCTGGCTTCCCATTAGACACAGGAGCTCACTCCTCCCTTGGCCATTTCTTTCTGTCCTCTTGGAAACATTCCCTTCCAGTGAAGTCAAACAGGCCCTCCTGGGCTTCCAGCCCTGGCCCTGGTTCTAGAACAGACCCAGGTCCCACCCCATGCTGAGTCAGCTCCACATCCCTGCCAGGGACACATGCTGCTTGCGTGGCCCCCACCTTGCCTGTGACTGCAGTCCCTTTCTTGGGTCTGCACCTGGGAGCCCTCCTCAGGAGCAGCGGTCCTCCTCGGCACCCCTCCTCCCAGCTGCTGCCCTGCTTCCTGCTCTTGGTGGCTTGCGGCTTTTAGGCCACCTCTGCGTCCAGCAGACTCTGGATCAAACCTGTCGCGCCCACTCATGGAGGACCAGATTCTTGCGCCTGCATCTCTGACCAGCGGTGCAGCCCGGGTGCCTTGTGCTGGCGGAGTCCTGGCTCCCCATAGTAGAACACTCTCGAAGTCACCTTCTTGCGGTTTACGCCACACGGAACGTTCACCAAGAGGGCACTAGGGGCCCCGCACTGTGCTGAGAACTGAGGACACGGCACAAGCAAGATCAGCAGGGTCCTGCCCCCCAGGGCACTCCCATCGTCCTGGAGACAATCACTGACTCAGCCGAGGAGGTCCGGGAAGGACCTGTGCAGGTGCAGGACAGAGAGTAGCGGGGAGCCACACAGTCCCAGCCACACAGCCTAACCTAGAGGGGGGTGATTTCCTTGGGACCTGAAGGAGGAGGACAATTATGTGTGTGGGTGGGTGGGGGGTGCAGAATTCCAGACCCAGGAAGCACCAGGTACCCAGGTCCTAAGATCCTGTAAATAGCCTTGTCTTTGTCGCCCAATCAACAGTCATTGCAGAGGTGTGCGCTGGCTGAGGGCTAAATATATCTCTGCAGGCAAGGATTCCTGCTGGAGGGAACCAGCCTCCCACCCGTGTCTCCTGGTCTGGTTAATTAAGTAATTGATCCATTGAATCTTCACTTCATGGATTCATGGGTCAATTTCTTGATTGGGAGGTTAATTAGCTTGTTCACCTACCTGTCAAGGCCTGACTGTGGCCTGCTGCTTGGGGAGTGTGCATGAACAAGATGGGACGGACCCCCTGAAGCGCACCCTCTAGAGAGGAGAAAAGGATACGGACCTGGGAAAAATCAAAGAGCAATGAGACCGAGAGAGATCTCTGGCTGCAGGTCCCCACCCAAGCAGGAAACAGGGACACATGAGCTCAACGTTGAAGGAGGAGCAGTCAGCCCTCAAAGACCAGACAATAGCCCGAGCAAAGACCCTGAGCCCAGTGGACTTGGTCTGTTTGGGGCTCAGTGGGAAGCCTGCTTTCTCTCAAGAGAGCTGAGCAGTGAGTTGAACTGCCTGTTGAACATGACTTTGCCCACAATAAATCACCTCCTAATTTGAACAGACTGCCAACAAAAGGGTGTCCCTGTCTCTGACCACACACAGTGTGTGTGTCTTCCTGGAAACCAGCAAGGCACAGCCTCCCCGGGCTGGCACAGCCTCCTCCCTGAGTAGGCCCCAGGAGCGGGCGGCCCTCGGTGGGAGAACAAGGCTGCATTATGAAAGTTCCACAGGACAGCCGTGGGCAACAGAGGCCGAGTGTGTCCAGGGTGGGCAGGCTGGGAGCTCAGAATAGCTCATTGAGTCCACAGTCGCCAGGCCAGGAGAGCAGCCAGAAAGAAACAGGTCTCTATGAAGGGGAGGCCCAGCACAGCCTGAAACGGAGGTCACACACACCATACCGTCCATCTGCAACCTTCCCCAGCTGGCCCCACTGCACATATGGGTATAGCGAGACTAAATTTATAGTCCATGGATAGCCTGTCTGACGGGGGGATTCACCTCTGCATCTTCCGTCCCTCTTCCCTTCTCCAGGATGCAAAGAGCTCTTTAAAATTTCCAAAGGGAACATGAAAACATTGTGTAAAGCCTTGTGCTCCTCAACAAGCCTAGGAAGCGGGTGCCTTTAGGAATCCCAATCTCCAGATGAGGAAACTGAGGGTCAGGGCATCGGTCACTTGGCCAAATGTACTAAGAGGTCACGCTGCAGGGATGGAACCCAAGTACTGCACCACCGTGGTGTGTGCTGCACATGTGTGTGTGGGTGTGGTGGGTGGCGTGATGTGTGGTGTGGGCGTTGTGCGTGTGTGCTGCCAGGATCCTCCCTGGTCAGGACGCCCACCATGGACTGGGTGGAGGCAGCCAAGCTCGCTTTCAGCAACTGGTGGGAGCCAGGCCCCAACAGCCCCCCACACCAGTGACCCAAGCACAGCCCTGGGAGCGGGTTCCATCTCAGGAAAGCTGGTAGCAGGAGGGGGAGCCCCAAGGTGGGGCTGGGGCCTGCTGAGCGCCTGACAGGTGCACATGCCCGGGGAGGGGGCCAAGCAGTCCTGGGCTTAACCTCTCACCATTCACCAGCCTGCTGCCCATCCTCCCCGTGTCCCTGGGGTTCTTCCTGTGAACTCTGGGCCAGCCCTTTCTCTTCTTTAAGACCTTCCTGGGGACAGATTCCAAACCTGGCCATGTATCTGTGTCCAAGACCCCCAGGCAGGTTCTTCTCTGTCACCCTGTGCCACACCCACCCCTGGGTCTGGCACCTCGGTAAAGCGTCCACCCATGCTGGAACGTTCCTGCCCTGGCCTTTGCTCTGCCAATCCTCCCCACTGCTGCCCTCCCCTGGCTCTGCGGAGACTGGATCCCATAAGACCTCCCCTGACTCCTGGCTGAGGGGTGGGTGCTGTGTCCTCTGAGCTTCCAGCCCGTGACCCTGCTTGACCAGAGCTGACATGGGAACACAGAGCCTCAACAGACCCACCCACAAAAGGCCCACCTTCTAGGGCAGGTTCACGTGTTAAGCTCACAGATTCCAGGGGTCAGGAATTTGGGTGGGGCACCGGGGGATGGCTTGTTTGCCCCACAGTGTCTGGGGCCTCCGCTGGAAGACTGGATGCTGGGGCTCCAGTAGCCAGAGGCTGCTTCGCCCCCTGTGGTCTGGATGATGCTTTGTTCACTGGGGCTCTTGGTTCTCCTCGGGCCTCTCCACGTGGTTTGGGCTTCCTCGCCACATAGTAGCTGTCTTCCCTCAGAGCCAGCAACGCCAAGGAGAGGGTGATGGAGGGGAGGCCGTGGGCTGGGAGCCAGACCCCCACTGTGGTGGCCCACTGATGAAGTCCTGGCTTATGCTGCGTAGAAGTGAGGCCAGTCACTCAGGAGGACGTGATCCGCCACCACTGTCCCCAGAGCCCAGCACAGGCATGTCCCTCACCGGTGCTAAGAGACTTTGGTTGTTCTGTTGAGCTCAGTATCCTCGTCACAGTCTCCACAGGAGAAAACTGAGGCCCAGAGAGTTGCAGTAACTGGTTCGAGACCCTCTGTGCTGGGGAACCGGCCCCACTGCTCAGAGCTGTCCTGGTGAGCACAGGCAGTAAGACCAGAGTGCTGCCTTGAGGTCACAGGGAGCTGGCCAGGCCTCTCCTGCAGTATATGGGCAGACTTTCGAACCTAGGCGGCTCTAGACATAGAGCAAGATTATGCACATTTGCAGAGAATAACAGGCTCCCGTAGCTGGCTGCTCCCCCACCCCATCAAAGATGCCTGAGATCTCTGTGGCCACCAGGGGGCAGTGTGGTGCTGACTGCCTGCTGCTTGTAACTGCACCCGGGAGCCCCTGTCCTCCCCGCAGCTTCTGATTGTTCAGGCGGCAGGGGTTGCTGCTGCCCTAAAGTGAGTCAGCCATCAGCAGAACCAGGCAGCGGGCTCTGCAGGACTGCAGGGAGGCACCAAGCCAGCTACAGGGACTTGTTCTCATCGCGTGCTCAGCCTGTTGGTTTCTTTCTTTAAAAAAACTTAACATTTCAGCTGGGCACCGTGGTGCACACCTGTAAACTCAGTAGCTTGGGAGGCTGAAGCAGGAGGGTTGTGAGTTCAAATCCAGCCTCAGCAAAAAAGTGAGGCACTAAGCAACTCCATGAGACCCTGTCTCTAAATAAAATACAAAATAGGGCTGGGGATGTGGCTCAGTGGTTGAGTGTCCCTGAGTTCATTCCCTGGTACTGGCATATGCTGGGTAGAATATAAAATACAAAATAAAACAAATAAACAAACAAAAAAAACTTAAAATTTCAGTATGCTTAACCGAATTGTCACAAGTTAATTGCAAAACCGACGTATGTGTGCCGGTATGCACACACGTGCGTACACTCTTCCCTCTGCGGGGAGCCCCTCCCCTTCCCATCTCTCTCTGGCAAACTTCAACCCATCCAGAGATTTCAGCCCAGCCCCCACCTCCTCCAGAAGCTGCCCCATGCCTGCTCCGGGGTCCCTGTCTGGAATGGCTAGGGGCATTGGCTGGGGCAGCTTCTGACCACCTACATGACTCTTCAGCTGTCCTCACCCCACCCTCCCTTGAGGTTCAGGAACAGGTTTTATTCCCCTCTGGGCCCCAAACCGAGGCCAGTGTAGCACAGCTACGTGCTCAGAAGCTGAGCTGCTGGGTAAAGGGGCGCGCGCACACGCTTGCTGTCCTGGTGAGCACAGGCAGTAAGACCAGAGTGCTGCCTTGAGGTCACAGGGAGCTGGCCAGGCCTCTCCTGCAGTATATGGGCAGACTTTCGAACCTAGGCGGCTCTAGACATAGAGCAAGATTATGCACATTTGCAGAGAATAACAGGCTCCCGTAGCTGGCTGCTCCCCCACCCCATCAAAGATGCCTGAGATCTCTGTGGCCACCAGGGGGCAGTGTGGTGCTGACTGCCTGCTGCTTGTAACTGCACCCGGGAGCCCCTGTCCTCCCCGCAGCTTCTGATTGTTCAGGCGGCAGGGGTTGCTGCTGCCCTAAAGTGAGTCAGCCATCAGCAGAACCAGGCAGCGGGCTCTGCAGGACTGCAGGGAGGCACCAAGCCAGCTACAGGGACTTGTTCTCATCGCGTGCTCAGCCTGTTGGTTTCTTTCTTTAAAAAAACTTAACATTTCAGCTGGGCACCGTGGTGCACACCTGTAAACTCAGTAGCTTGGGAGGCTGAAGCAGGAGGGTTGTGAGTTCAAATCCATCTCTCTGTGGCAAACTTAGGTGTTCAGGACAACTGAGAACAGGCTCTGCCCTGCTGGGTCCCACTGTCTCAGCGGCTCACAGGCAGCATGTTTAGCATCTCTGGACCTCAGCTGTCTCAGAGGCTGGAGAGCCTGAGGCTCCTCTCTGTGCGTTTCCATCAAGCAGTGAGTGATTTTGTTCCCAGTTGATTCTAACTCTGGGAAAAAATATTAGAAAGTCTACGACAAGAGGGACCACTGTGAGAGAGAGCTCCAGAGAGCCCGCAGGACTTGGGGTTACCTTGAGCGTCCCTGCGCTTCTCTGGCCTCAGTTTTCTCAGTCGCTGCTTGGTGGGGTGGAAGGAGATGGGAGCTGGCCAAGAGTGGACCTGGCTGGGCATGATAAGACAGGCGCAGAAGTGCAGAGTAAGCTTGGAGACTTCCCGTTTTCCGACTGTGCTCTTGTGCCTTTGGGATCTATAAATAGAAAGTTTGGACTTGTTGTTTGACTGCCTCTGATGTTTCATTTCTGTTTGCTAGTCATCCGCAGGTGGGGTACTTCAAGAAAGCAGAAACCCGTGGTGGACGGGAGGTGGGCATTGGCCTGTCTCTGCAGGCAACTCAGGAGGCTCAGGGAGAGAAAGTGAAAACTGCCCCATTTCCAAAGGTCCAGAAGCTTCTGATGACTTGAATACCCCTTAGACTCCCCAGTCAGCCTCCTTCAGACTGTCTCTCAGCGCCCAGACTGGAGACCTGGGTGGGCCTTGGCTGCTCTCCCCTCCCCTTCCCCACATGGAGCTACTCCCAAGTCCCCCAGGTGGGACTCCCCAAGTTCCCCTGGGCCCAGGTACAGCTTCTTGCCTGGGTCCCAGTCTCCATGCCTGCAAACCAGTGAGTTACCCTCCCCCAGAGAGATTCAGTTCATCTCAGTCCACCTGCTGCTGCCCCCGACAGGATCTGGCCTGTGTTGACCTTGTACCAGATCCAATATGCCCTTGACCTCATTTAGCTGCTGTTACACCCACTCCAGGCTCAACCAGGCTGGGGAGGGACTTGTTCATGGTTCCCAGTGAGGAAACAGCAGGAAAGCAGTAAAAAGAGGATAACTTTAACCTGGGTCTGTGGGTGCACAAGCCCCCTCTCCTCCTCCCACCAGCCATGGAATGGAGTCTAAATGTCGGGAATTGTCACCAACAACAGCTGGGGCTGCTGCCACAGTGCATCAGCTCAGTCTGGCCTGGTCTCTTGGGTCCCCAAGGTCCTGTCCACCCCAGGTCCCCTGGAAGCCTCGCTCTACCATCTATGTGTGTGTGTGAAGTCTGAGGCTCAAACGCCCCCTCCTGGCAAGTGTCAGTACTGACGTTCTGAAGTCCAGCTGGGGGCCAGGCTCTGCTCCACCCAAATCAGATCAGCTTGCTGAATCCTCGGCTGCAACTTTACAAGTATGAACACCACTGCTTTAAAGACCTGGAGGCTGGGAAGCAGGTGCAGTCAACAGCTACCAGGGCAGGAGAGCTGAAAAGTGGCCAAGCTGGAATTTGGACACATGCCGTCTGGCTCTTGACCCCATTCTCAGTTGAGTCCCCACACTCCCGCCTGCCTGTCTGTTCCTCTCTCTGTCCCAAGAAGATCCAGCATCCCTCCTCCTGGCTGAGGTTGTCCTTTGTCCACCACTGCCCTCTGTGTGGGCACTCAGTCTTTATGTGCATGACACCTGCAGACATGGGGAGTGAGGCTTTCTCTTCTTTTTAAGTGAAAGCCAGGGATGGCTATACTGTCTCCGTCCCAGATTTACCCAGTGCAGTTAGGATGAAGAGCTGGGAGGTGGAGTCCCCACACATGGACCACTTTGCATTTGGTGCCAGGGATCTTTTCCCCATCTTCACCTGGACAAACCACGGAGAGACCTGTGGCTACCTCAGGCCCTTTGCACGTTCGTTCCCTCATGCTTAGCTGCTCCACCTCCTGTCATGGTCTGCTGCCTTCCTATCCTCATTTGGGCTTCCGCACAGGTGACAGCACCTCTCCATGCTGAACATCCTAGCATCAAGACTGAGAAATGTCATCCCATGTGCGGAAAGTGGCATATGGTTGGTACCTGTGTACTAGAGAAATCTTCAGGCGGGGTGCCTCCATTTCTGGCCAGATGACAGGTGAGTGGCATCTTCTCTAGGCCTCTACTCCCTGTCTGATAACTGGGGATCCCTATCTGTACTTGTTCACAAGACTGAGCTGGGGAATGTGAGCAGGGGCTCACATAAGGCCTCACAAGTGCTCATTCCATGCTGGCTATGGATCATGGAAACTAAGACCAGAGGGAAGCTGGGCACAGTGGCGCATGCCTGTGATCCAGTGGCTTGGGAGGATAAGGCAGGAGGATCACGAGTTCAAAGTCAGCCTCAGCAACTTAGCAAGGCCCTAAGAACTTAAGAGAGATCCTGTCTCAAAAGAAAAAAGAAAAAGGGCTGGAGATGTGGCTCAGTTATTAAGCTCAGTGGTTAACACCTGGTACCCCCCCAAAAAAAAAAATTAGAAAGGAGCCTCTGTCGGGACACTTGTGAATTGGGGCTGCAGAGTTGAGGCCCCACAACAGGGTGCACAGCCTCATGGAGCCAGGGACCTGGGAGAGAAGATAGGGATCAAGGTCCCTTCCCTAGAAAAGGACCTGTTGGTCTGATAAGGAACACAAGAAGAAAAACGCAATCCTCACACGCACACTTTGGACGGCTCTCAGGGCGGGCGTTCTGCTGCTGTCAAAGCCCCTCTCGGGAGAGTGCCCGCCGAATGCTTCCGTTTGTACGATACTCTCGATTTGAAAGCTACGCAGCAATGGAGAGCAGTTCTGTGGTCGGCAGGGACAGAAGTGGGGAGGGGGGTGACCGCGAGGGAAGGTGGCTACAGGGGCTTGTTGGAAAGAGCCATTCCTGATACGGACAGGGTGGCGGTTAGACGAGTCTACGTACTACGTTCTCAGGACTGAATGCAAAGAGGACAAGCGAGTGCACAGAGAGGAGGGGGACATCGGAGGGCCCGGGCGGGCGCCTGAGAGCTGGCTTGCTTCCTGTGTCGTGGTGAGCGGAGGTGCTGCCCCGGGGAAGCTGGGGGGAAGCCAGCTCTCCGAACTACTTTTGCAACTTGTATGAAATCTAAAACTATTTCAAATTAAAAGTTTTTAAAGAGACCTTGAGGCTACTTCTCTCAAGACAGTAGAGTGTACATTCTTCCCAAGTTTGCCTGGGACATTCACCAAGATAGATCCCATTTTGGGCCATAAAACACCTTAACCATTAAAGAATAGAAATTGTAGTGTGTCTGGTCTCAGGTGGAATTAACTGGAACTCAGTAATGGAAAGACAGAGGGGAAATACCCAAATACAGGGTCCCCTCAACTCACACTGGGGAGACATCTCGATAGACCCGTCCTAGACGGAGAGAATCCTAAGTCGGAAATGCACCGACCCCCTCACTGCCTGAGCATCGTGGCACAGGGCAGAGCTCCAGTTGTCTTCCCAGGGGATCGTGGGGCTGACTGGGAGCCGTGGTGCCCTGCTGCTGCTCGGCACAGTGAGAGGGGGTCTCTAGCCCAAAATTCAAAATCTGAAGGATGGTTTCTACCGAGTGTATGACTTTCACATCACGAAGTTGAAAAGTTACAAGTTGAACCATCATAACACAAGACCATCTGTACTTGGTACTTAAACAACACATTTCTAAATAGCAAATGGGCTAAAGAAGGAATCTCAAGAACAACTTAAAAGTATTTTCTGAGGTAGGAGGATCTCAGGTTCAAAACCAGCCTATGTAATTTAGCAAGACCCTGTCTGAAAATTTTTTAAAAAGAGGCTGGGGGTATAGCCTGGGTTCAATCTTCAGGACTGAAAAAAATCCTTTAAATTAAAATAAAACTTAAAAAAGAATCCATGTGGGATGCAGTAAAAGCAGCATTTAGAGGAAAATGTATAGCATTTCCATATATACATATAGTATACACATACATACATGTACATTTTAGAAAAGCATATGTAAGGAAAGATCTAAAATCAATCATGATTTACCTTTGGAAACTAGAAAAAGCAGGGCAAATTAAATCCAAAGAAAGCAGATGAAAAGAAAAAGACACATGCTTAAAGACCCTGCTCAAAGTCTCAAAGGTCTGTGTGCAACTGATTAATAAGAATTCCAAGTGGTATCCCTAGTTGGCAGCATTTTTTTACTTCCAGGGGCGTAGGGTGGGGTGGGAAATAAATACCTGTCAGTAGCCTGAGAGTCCTGGAGCCCATGTTTTGATTTCTTTGGACGCTCAGAAGTTTTGGGTCTCTGGAGTCAGATGGAGTTTGCAACCAGCCCGTGCTGTCTCATGGAGCAAGTTGAGGTGGGTCGTACATCCCCCCATGCCTCCAAGGGGAAGGGTCTGGCTGGGCCCTGGAGAGGCGATGACTACTGCCTAGCAGCTAGCTGCTGCTGGAGTTCTAGAAGGTAGGGCGTGCCCAGTCCTCTGCCTGAGTGTTGTCACTGGCATGCTGAATTGAGCTGCCCCTTGTTCCTGGGGTCAGAGAGCTTCCACGCAGGATTTCCCACCCACTGCTAGGAAGGCCGGTGTTGTGGTTTGAATCTGGAATGTTCTCCAAATGTTCATGTATTGAAGGTTTGGTCCCCAGAGCAGCAGGGTTCAGAGACAGGGCTCTTGGGAAGTGATTGAATCACCAGGACTCTGACCTCATCAGTGGAACCTAGGCAGTGGAACCTAGTTGGTCTTTCCTTGGGAGGCCATGCCCTTGGGGGCTGCATCTTTTTTTTCTTTTTTAGTTGTAGATGGACACAATGCCTTTATTTTATTGACTTATTCTTATTTGGTGCCAAGGATAAAACCCAGTGCCTCACACATGCTAGGCAAGTGCTCTACCACTGAGCCACCACCCCAGCCCAAGGGGGACTGTATCTTGATCCTGGCCCCTTCCTCTCTCTCTGCTTCTGGCTGCCCTGAGCTGGGAAGCTTCCCTCCGCCAAGCCCTTCCTCCATGATGCTCTGCCTCACCTCAGGCCAGAGCAAAGCAGCCAGCCAACATGAACTGAGACCTCGGAAACTGTGAGCCCCAAATAAATCTCTCCTCCTCTAAGTTGATTTCTGCAGGCATTCTGTCCCAACAACGGCAAGCTGAGCGCCACCCCAGGGCTTGGTGAGACCTAGGGCCTGCCAGCTGCACAGACACCACCAACCAGAGAGGAGGCAGCCAGGACCCCCCAGTGGAGAAATGGGCCTGGTGTACCCAAGGCACAGCCAGCACTCAGACCAGCCACGCCTCCTCCTGGGGGAGAAGGGAAGGGTGGCAGGAGGGCACCGGTGACGTGCGCTGCCCGGGGCATGGCGTGCCTGCTGGGAGGGCTCCTCCTGTTGCCTCGCTGTCCGTAGCCATGGTCCCCATCGCATGCCCCGGAAGCCCTCCCCTCTCCACCTCACACCCATGGGGACCACTGCTGCCCACACAGACCCCAGGACAAGCGTCAGTGGGAGGCGGAGGCTGAGATGGGGACGCAAGGGGCAGGGACCAAGGTTTGTGACCGCAGGGGAAACGTAGCTGTCCTCCAGAGGATGAGGGTCCAGCAAGGTCACTTCTGGTATATGCCCCAAAGGACCGAAGCCAGGGACTGGACAGATATTTGTACAGCCCTGCTTGGGCTCCTCCGGCTGGTCTACCAAGCTGCAGACTTGCAGTTCTTTCCCTGATCTCCTCTCCGCTCACTGCCCTGAACCCCGCTCCTGGGGTTCAGCTGTGCAGCACCCAGAGCCTGCAGCAGGTGGGATGCACTTGGGCTTGGAGCCAGATGGTCTGGGTTCAAATCCCAGTTCTGCCTGGTACAACTGTGGGACCTTGGGTGAATTATTAACTTCTCTGTGCCTTAGATTCTTCCTCTGTAAAATGGAGATGATAACAGTATCCACCTCTTGAGGATGTGTGGGGACAAAATGACTAGTGAGACCTGGCCACGTAGTAAATGGTCAGGAAACATCCCTGGCGGTTATTAAGTTCCTACTAGTAAGCGCCAAGGTGACCGAGCCCCTGCTCTGGGCCAGTCCATGCCGGACCCTTTCCCTATGTCCTCACCAAGTTCCTGGAATCACGCACATTTTATAGATAAGGAGACCAAGGCCTAGGGTGAGGAGAGCACCCTGGGTGCTGCCAGGCTGTGGAAAAGCCCAGAAGAAACTTGCCATGCATTCTAGGACTCTTGAGGCGAAGTCTGCCCTCCCTTCTCTGAATGTGCTGGTCCTTTCCCACAGTGTCCTCATGGGCTGACCACACCAGAGATGGGGAGACACTCTGGGATACAGAGGGATACAGATTTGACCTGGGACTCAGCAAGCATGGCCATGACCACCAGGGACTGCGAGCATGGGCGAGGAGCCCTCTGGGATATAGCATGTCCACGTGGAGGACATGAAGGAGAGAGAAAAGATGGAGCAGAGGCGGGTGCGGGGTAACCCAAGGTCAGCCATGCTCATGGAGGACTGCCTGGAAACCTAGAACATCTAGAAACCTGGCGGAGCATTATTTTGGGTGTCTCCGAGTGTTTCTCGGGATCAGCGTACGAGTCTGCGTGGACTCACGGGTGAAGGGCCCTGGTCAATGTGGGCAGGCACCGGGCAGTTGGCCCAGGAGGGAAAGAGCAATTGCAGAAGGCGAAGCGGCCTCTTCTTCAAGAGCCAGGACGGACTCTTCTCCTGCCTTCAGACACCAGAACTCCAGGCTCACGGCCTTTGGACTGCAGAACTTACACCAGGTATCTCGCTCCCTTTCCCAGGACTTCGGCCTGGGACGGGGACCAGGAATTATGTGACCTTCTGCTTCCCCCGTTCTGAAGCCTTCCAACTTGGACAGGGCCGTGCTACCAACTTGCAGATGGCCTGTGGAGACTTGTGAGCCAACTCCCCTAATAAATCCCTCTCACGCATCTGAATACACCTCTTCCTGCACTGCCTCTCTGGAGACTCTGACCGATGCGGTGTGGTGGAGAGAAAGCCACTGGGAAGGCCAGTGGACAGAGTGCTGCCAGTTAACACCCTGCCAGGCTGACCAAGCGCCAAGCCCAGCGAGGACCTAAGGACGCAGCGGGAGAGAGGGCGGGCTGGAGGAGGAAGTGCAGTTCAGGGGCCTCGGGACCTGAGGCAGCAGTGAAGGGACCCTGCAGGCACTGGCCTCCTGCCTGCCTCTCCATCGGCCATCTCCTTGTCCCCATTGTCCCCTTCCATTGTTTCCACAGATATATCGTCAGGGTCTGCCCTGTGCCAGGCAGGCTGTGAGGTGCCACAGAGGACTTTTTGTCCTTTCTCTGTCTGCCCTTGTTGGGAAACAGCAAAATAAACGATCATGTTCCTTTTGGAGACAGAGAGTGATGAGATAGTAAATGGAGGGTCACGGCTAGTGTCCACAGCCCCCACCAGACTGGGCACTCCTGCATTAGCACCCTGGCCTCCCCACCGTGGGGCTTCCTCTCCTCCCACCCCCCATGCAGAAGCAACAGCCAACTCCGCCTTGGGTTTTGACTGCAGTCCCCACTCTGTACTCAAGAGGGACTGGGTCTTGTGTCTCTGAATCTCCCAGGGCCATAGCCCACCTTTGGAGGGTGGTGCTTCAGTTTCCCAAGGCAGAGGCTGCACCCTGACTTCAGGCCTTACCTGCCCCCGCAGCGCCCCCTGTCAGGGAAGGAGCGGACCTGCAGACACCAGGGACTCCTGCCACCAGGGTCCTCAGATGCTTGGTGTATTCACACCCTCCCTCCTGCAGCAGGTGCAGGACCATGCCTCACAGATCCAGGGAGCCTCCCCACCCTTCCACCTGGATGACGAAGGAGATGCTCTCGTTCTCCGTTACCGCCACTAACGATTTAGGTCACTTTGGAAAATGTGTCTGGCACAACAGCTTTTAAACTTCTTGGCACATAAAAGAAGTCTTAGAAGACTTAGAAGCTAGCCCTCCAAGTGCTGTGCCAACATTTTCTGGTGCAATTAAGAATAAGGCTTCCTGGAGCCCCAGAATACTCGTACTCTTAACCAGCGCAGTCCCAGAGCTGTGGTCTGGGCTACCACGGCATCTGACCTTGCCTGCTAGCCTGCCTCTCTCTTGGGAGAAGAAACACATCATTTTCCTTTGCATGCTTGGCCCTCCTGTGGGGCTTGCTCTCCTGGCACACCTCTGTTGGTTGGCCCCTTCGCTTGCCTCTGTGATGCCTGACAGGCCTGTTCTCTCTAGGTATCTGCTCACTCAGCCAGTCTGCAGCCACTAATGGAGCAGCTGCGTGCGCCGGGCCTGCTGCTGGTGGCTGAGGATGCAGTCACACCTAGCAGGACCCAGAGTTCACACCCGATTCTCACGGCTGGTGGCTGCTGAGGCAGGCTAGGGCGATAATGCCACAGACGCGAATCTCAGTTGTGATAAGTGCTATGACAGGGACATGCCAGGAGTCTTCTAGAGTCAAGTGAGATGAGAGGGGAGTGAGCCACAGGAGAGAGAGAGGTCAGCTTGGGATGGGACTGGGTTCTGTGGGGCCTGCAGGTCATGGAATAGAATTTGGGTTTCATTTTTTTAAGAATTTTAAAGTTTTTAGTTGTAGGTGGACACAATACCTTTACTTTATGTGGTGCTGAGGATCGAACCCAGAACCCCCCGAATGCTAGGCAAGCATGTTCCCACTAAACCCCAGTCCCTGCCCAGAATTTGGGTTTTATTCTAATGTCAGAAGCTAGTGAGGGCTTCAGGCAGACCCCAGTGTGTCTGGCTCAGGGGCAAGAAGCCTCCTGGCTGCTGTGTACCATGTGCAGAGCAGGGAAGAGGCAGGAGAGCACGCACAAGGCTGTTGAGCCACCTGGGGGCTGGATGGCATGGTGGCAAGGGGGTGGGCAGAGGGGTACACTGGGACACATATTGGGGTGAGTTGAGTGTTTCCTCTGTTAATAGCAGACCACTCTAAGCCAGAGTCCTCAGAAGACACTGCTGTGAGTGAGCGCATGAGAAGCTTCTGATCCACAGAGTGGGAGGCTCCACGTGCTTGTGATTTGGTCTCACGTGGCTTGCACTTCCTCTCTGGCATCCTGAGCCTGTCTTTCACTTTACTCATTTTCAGCAGCAACAAAAACCCCTTAGGAATTGACACTTTCATCTTCCCATGCTGCCCCTTCGGAAGGCTGTTTAGCCAAGCAAGAATAGAACTTTAAATTCCAGACCATCATTAGTTTTTACCTCTCAGTTCATCTCTTGTGCTTCAAGAAACACCCTGGTTTTGTAAGTGAACTTTTATTGGCACACAGCCATGACGCTGGTTCACATGTCTGCAGCTGCTACAGGTCAGAGAGAAGCTGTGAGGCCATATGACCAGCAAATCTAAAACACTTCCTCTATGGCCCTTGGGAACTTTGCTGACCCTGCCCTAGGGCAGATATGTCCAGTAACTACTCTGAACACAGTGCATGACTCCGATTCCTCAAAGTCCTAGCTTGGGGGAAAGCCAGAGTGCTTATTAGCTCCTTTGTACCCAGTGTTTCCTGTGTGCACAAACCAACTCCTGGATGCCAAAGACTGCACTTGACTGAAGGGAAGCCTCATGCCCTCCAGAACCTTTTAGAGGTTACTGTGCTCTTGCAAGCAAGGACACTGACTCCAGCATGATTGGCAGGGCACCCCTCAAGCAGTTAGACCTATTCACACTTGTTTATACTTTAGAAAGCAGGGGAGCCGCAGGCCCCAGTAGCAGAGGTCAACAGGGGTCACCCAGAAAGACAACTGGGCCTCCCCCTACAGCTCCAACTTGTTATTGACTTAGGAAGAGGTAAGAACCAGTTTCCAAGAGCCAGAGGTCCTTCTTGAATCTCCAGCTGGTTGGAGTTGGGAGGGAGAAGGGAGCTAGGAAGAGGCCTCAGGGTGGTGGTGCCACGGGCAGGGTGCACCTGGTTCTGCCAACCTCCATTCTTGAGGCCAATGACCTTCATCTAACATCCGTCTTATACTAGGCAACCAGTTCCAAAGTCCCATTCCACCTAGGAAGGCCTTGAACGAATTTCTATTTAGAAATCCCGTAAACACCTATTAACTATTTTGGAAACTGAGGCTTTATGGAAAATCTGATGTCATCTCACCCTTGACTTTCATGGACCTGCTATGTCATACTCACTCCAGTAGCTGCAACCGTCTGTACTAACAATGTAACGACACACAAATAACCCAGGGGGAATGCTTCTTTGAGGTCTCTAGAGGGCCATCTTATAAAACATTAAAAGATAGATTGAGGCCTGTTATATCTGCAAGGGACCTTTAGGCATTCCCTGTTGACAGGGTGAAAGAACAAAATCCTAACACCATTCATTCCCACCTAAGCTTTCACTCTCCCTTTCAAGGGGAAAGAAAGAACAGTGCTGTGAAATAGTAGCAAAGCCTAGTTCTTCTCACCGGTTTTCTAAAGGAGGACTCCCAAGCCACTGTTCTTTATCCCACTATTAAGATCACGAGCAACACGCTTATTTTCAAATAAAAAGGGAAATGTAAAATCTTTTTTCAGAAGCCTTTCCAATAGCACTAAAGATTTTACTTAATACACACCAAACACCGGCAACTATAGATTTGTTTGTCATTGATAAACTACGACTGTGCCAGGTGTGGTGGCACTGGTCTATAACTCAGGAGGCAGAAGCAGGATTCCAAGGCCTTGTACTGAAATCAAATCGTACAGGGAGTGTAGCTCAGTGGTACAGTGCGAAGCCCTGCAGGAGGCCCTGGGTTCAATTGCCAGCACTGCACCAAAACTACATGATTTACTAAGATGTCATACTTTCAAATACGACTTCAGAAACTGTTGCAACAAAACCAATACATTTTCTCAGGAACTGTCTACTTTCCTGTGGTTTATAATCCATGCTAGGGAAAGTGGCATATAATGCTAATGTGCCACCTACCCTAAAAGTAGGCCATACAGAAAACTGACACACTATTGCAATTGAATAATAACAAGGCTTTACTGGCTCAGTAGTATTTCTTATGCTTATATAAATATATAAATCTTGAAAAGGCAATACTGTTAGTCGAGTAGTAAAATCCATAAAAAATAACAGTTTTGCCACAGTGCACAGAGGGAGTTCATTCGTTTTGCTTCCCCATTCCCCACCAAGCAGCTTCTAGATGAGACCTGAAAACGAAGGCAAACTATACTTTCCACGTGGAATATAATGAATATACTGTGTTGTCTGCAGAAAATAAACGTGAAAACTCCATACGCCACATCCTAAACGCCTATGATCAGGACCTTTAATTAACTTAATACTCGGGGTAAGAGTCTCGTTTGGGGTCCTCCTGCAGCAGGGCCGGGCGACTCAGAGCTGGGGTCTGTCGCTGCAACAGGGGAAGTGGTCCTCAGTACGGAACAGGACCGGCGGTTCGTAGGCGGGGTGCGGCGGCCTCCCGGGCGCCGGCTTGGTGAAGAAGGAGGGCACGCTGATGGTGTGCAGGAGCTTCTGGAAGGCCCGGGGGAAGGCCCCCAGCTCGGCCTCGGCCCTGGTGACCTGCTCCTCCATCCTGGCCACGCTGCTGCCGATCATCCTCACGAAGGCCTCGAGCTTGTCGATCTTGCTGTAGATGCGCCGCATCTCCGTGGCCTTGGCGTAGATGCGAGGCACGCCCTCGCTGACCACGTGGGACGAGTCTCCGCGGATCATGTCCAGCATGCCCACGAACTCGTCCACTCTGGTGAGCAGGTCCTCCAGGCTGGCGTCCAGGGCCTCCACCTCGGGCCGCGCCCCGGCCCCGGGCAGCAGGCAGGCGGCATAGCCCGCGGCGGCGCGGCGCAGCAGCGGCAGGTCGCGGCCGGGCGCGCCGTCCTCGGGGCCCTCGTCCTCCCACGGCCCCGAGGCGCTGCTGTGGCTCTGGGACACGTTACCGCTGTCCCCGCTCCAAGAGGTGCCCGGCGGCTCGGCCTCCTCCTCCCGGGACGGCCGTCCACCGGCAGGGCGACCCTCCATGGTCCGCTCCCGGCGCCCGCGCGCCGCGCTCCCGCCCCGCTCGCCTGCCGGCGCGCGCGCCCGCCCTGCTTCCGGCTTCGCCGCGCAGCGTCACGCCCACGCGCGCCCGCGCTCCCGCACCTGCCGGCGCCCCTGGCGTGCCCGCGCAGATGCGTCTTTCTGCTTCCGCCGCCGTGCGCTCCCGCGCACGTAACTGTTTCCGGCCTCCGGGCGCGCGCGCGCACGCCGCTGCTCCCGCTCAACCCCAAACTACCACAAAGGTAAAGGAGGTGTGAGAACCGGCGACGCGGTCCGCGTTAGTGCGCGCGATGCCTTCCTGCGCCCTACCACCTGGGAGCCTCCCTCCGAATCCACTGCAGAGCGTGGCAGCGGCCCCTCTTTTCCTCTTGCCGCAAAAACTAAAGTAAGAGAGGTGAGCCAAGGAAGGTCTGCTGCTCGCAAGGTGCTCACGATGGCTTGGGATGACTGGAAGCTCTTCTGACCACAAATGGTTAGGACGGTGTGTCAGCAGAGAGCCCATCCACCGTACTGCAAGACCTAAAGATGACGCTTGTATTGATGGGTGACAGGCAGAACTGAGTGGTGGGCACACGAGGATAGGGGGATAGTTCTATATGCTGGCCCCACCGTGCTAACACCACGTGCTTTCTTTTAAAAACCAAATTTCCTGCAGTTCTGCCAGATCTGAGTCAATAGGGTATGTTACAGCTCTCAGAAATCAACCTGCCATCTGCAGGAGAAATGCAAGCCCCCAAGTTTTCTTCCTGCCCACACAAATTACCCTAGGGTCAGGGACTTTACACAGACCAAGAACTCAGATAATTAGAAGCAAAACCCCCTAAGCATAAAACCTCTGAGAACAAGTTTGAATTTGAACCCGTCAGCATTGGCCAAAGAGACCCAGAATGGCCTTGGATCTTGAGAATGTCATTATATTAGTAAAATCGCTCCTTTCCATCCGATAAGTCGGGGTGCACTAGGGACTTGGAAATCTGATGCAATCCAGCTGACATTCAAGTCAAGAGGTTGACCTGGGTGGGACCCTGGAAACTTCCCTGGGACTTCCAATAAAACTGGTGGGATGGAGCATTCTGTCCCTTTCCTCTGAGAGATCACACTCTTTCCCTTGAGAGTTGTCCCCCATTCCCTTTTCTTATCCCCGCTAATAAACACTACCGCTACTTGGCGAGACATGTCTGAATTCTTCCCAGTGCGATCCTAAGAGATGGTGAGAAGTTGCCTAGGCTCCACAGTCTTGCTCTGTATAGTGATTGTAGGAATTCTTAAAAAGCTCATAAACCCTAAAGTCAGTTCCTCCTAGTATTGTAAGTCAGACTTCTTCTTTAAAGAGGCTAAGGATGGCCTCATAGGCTCTAACAAGCATTAGCATTTCTAGAAAACTTAAGAGTTTGCTCCTCAGCACTTTCAGCAGAAGATCAAGATAGAGATGGTTTTATCTTGAAGGGATTTGCAAGTGGGGTTTTGTCATGGAATGATCCCCAACGAAATTCACGGGAGTGGCATAGCTGGGTCAAATGGTGGGTCCATTCCAAGTTTTCTAAGGAATCTCCACACTGCTTTCCAGAGTGGCTGCACTAATTTGCAACCCCACCAGCAATGTATGAGTGTACCTTTTTCCCCACATCCTCTCCAACACCTATTGTTGCTTGTATTCTTGATAATATAATGGCCATTCTAATTGGGGTGAGATGGAATCTTAGTGTAGTTTTGATTTGCAGTTCTCTTATTACTAAAGATGGTGAACATTTTTTCATATGTTTGTTGATTGCTTGTAGATCTTCTTCTGTGAAACATCTGTTCATATCCTTAGCCCATTTGTTGATTGGGTTATTTGTATTCTTTGTGTAGAGTTTTTTGAGTTCTTTATATATTCTGGAAATTAATGCTCTATCTGAAGTATGAGTGGCAAAGATTTTCTCCCACTCTGTAGGTTCTCTCTTCGCATTGCTGATAGTTTCCTTTGCTGAGAGAAAGCTATTTAGTTTGAATCTATCCCAGTTGTTGATTCTTGCTTTTATTTCTTGTGCTATGGGAGTCCTGTTAAGGAAGTCGGATCTAAGCCAACAAGGTGAAGATTTGGACCTACTTTTTCTTCTATAAGATGCAAGGTCTCTGGTCTGATTTTGAGGTCCTTGATCCATTGTGAGTTGATTTTTGTGCAGGGTGAGAGATAGGGGTTTAGTTTCATTCTGTTGCATATGGATTTCCAGTTTTCCCAGCACCATATGTTTTCTCCATTGCATATTTTTGGCACCTTTGCCTAGTATGAGAAAATTGTATTTATTTGGGTTTGTGTCCGTGTCCTCTATTCTGTACCATTGATCTACCTGTCTATTTTGGTGCCAATACCATGCCATTTTTGTTACTATTGTTTTGTAGTATAGTTGAAGTTCTGGTATTGCGATACCCCCTGCTTCATTCTTCCTGCTACGGATTGTTTTAGCTGTTCTGGGTTTCTTATTCTTCCAGATGAATTTCATGATTGCTTGCTCTATTTCTGTAAGGTACATCATTGGGATTTTAATTGGAATTGCATTGAATCTGTATAGCACTTTTGGTAGTATGGCCATTTTGACAATATTAATTCTGCCTATCCAAGAACATGGGAGATCTTTCCATCTTCTAAGGTCTTCCTCAATTTCTTTCTTCAATGTTTTGTAGTTTTCATTGTAGAGATCTTTTACCTCTTTGGTTAGATTGATGCCCAAGTATTTTTTTTTTTTTGAGGCTATTGCAAATGGAGTTATTTTCCTCATTTCCCTTTCAGCTGTCTCGTCGCTTGTGTATAAAAATGCTTTAGATTTATGTGTGTTGATCTTATAGCCTGCTATTTCGCTGAATTCATTGATGAGTTCTAGAAGTTTTCTGGAGGAGGTTTTTAGATCCTCTAAATATAGAATCATGTCATCAGCAAATAGTGACAGCTTAAGTTCCTCTTTTCCTATTCATATCCCTTTAATTTCTTTAGTCTCCCTAATTGCTCTGGCTAGAGTTTCGAGGACAATGTTGAATAGAAGTGGTGAAAGAGGACATCCCTGTTTTGTTCCCATTTTTAAAGGGAATGGTTTCAGTTTTTCTCCATTAAGAATGATGTTGGCCATGGGCTTAGCATAAATAGCCTTTACAATGTTCAGGTATGTTCCTACTATCTCTATATATTTTCTAGTGTTTTGAGCATGAAGGGGTGTTGTATTTTATCGAACGCTTTTTCTGTGTCAATTGAAATAACCATATGATTCCCCCCATTTTTGAACCGGAATGTCTATAATGGTTCTCCCACACCTGCACACAATGTTCAAAGGTCTACAGATCAAGAAAAACTACTCTAGGAGCTGGACTTAAGGAACTACATCCCTGGAGCTTCATTCACACTTGTCCTAGTGTGGAAGGCAAAATTCTGCACTTGAAGCTGATGCTACCATAGGATAATAACACAAAGCTATGAGATGGTGTTTTTTTCTTAATTAACTTTTGAGGACCCTGGATGGGAGTAAGTGTGGTTTCCTGTTGGAAGGACATGAAACATTGGTAGTCAGAGGGCAAATTGTAGTTGCTGGCCAGTCTTCGGAGGCTCCCCAGTGATCTCCATCTCCTGTGTGTCCACCCTTGTGTATTCCCTTCATGGACTGCGTGTTGCCATTTGCTCATAATTAGTAGAAAGGTTAGACGTGACGACTTGTGACTTGAAGATTTTGTTACCATGTGGTACTGTTAACGCTCAGAGCAAGAGGCGAGGCTGCACCGCTCACCACTCCACAAATTGAAATTCCGAGTCTGATTGGTAGGAAAATAGGTTTCATTCAAAACCAGTTTTAATGGAGGACCAAAGAGACTTTTTCATCTCAAATTTCCATCTTCAGAGGTTCTCAGGGTGGGGAAAGCTTTTAAAAAAGAAGAGGTGGCAGAATGGGACATAGACAGGAAATACACATTTACAGATTTAGCTGGTCTGTGCCAGGCAGGCTGGGGCAGGGGTTGTTTCCACTCATAGCTTCCTTGGCATCCCCCAGGCCTGTTCTCTCGGCATAAGGAAGTAGTGCTGTTTCAGTGGGGCTCTGAATTTCCACCTGTTTCAGTTCATAAAAAGCAGCAAGTTATCCCTTTCTTTCTGAGGAAAACCAGCTGCCTTGTCATGAGCAACCCCATGGAGAAGCCCACAGAGCAAGGAGCTGAGGACTTCATGCAAATGCTAGTGAAACACAGCCTCATGAGCCATCCTGGACCTGGCTGTCCAACACTGGCTGAGCTCAGAGATCACTGCAGCCCCAGTTGAAATTTCACTGCACCTCCCTGGATGATCCTGCTCTGAAATCACATGAAACCACATGAGACAATGCTGTTGTCTGAATGTGTCCCCTGAAATTCATGTTGAAATCCTAACCCCCAACACAATATTAAGAGATTATACCTTTGGTAGGCAGTGAGGTCATGGGGGCGGAACCTTTCTGAATGTGATAAGTACCCTTATTAAAGAGGCCCAAGAGATGCCTCTGCTCCTTTTATCATGTGACACAGTAAGAAGCCACCATCTATGAACCAGAAAATTGGCCCTCACTGGACACTGATTCTGTTTGTGCTATGATCTTGGAATTCTGAGCCTTTAGAACTGTTAGACATAATTTTATATTATTTATTTATGAGGTACAGGGGATCAAAACCAGGGTCTTGTGCATGGTAGGCAGGTGCTGTATCACTGTTATTTATAAGCTACTCACTTTATGGTATTTTATTAGAACAGACTAAGATAATAATGAACTTTAGGACTGTTCATTTTCTAGTTCTGTGAAGAATATTATTGGTATTTAAATGGAGAGTGCATTGAATCTGTATATTACTTTTGGTAGTATGGCCATTGTAACTATTAATTCTGCCTATCCATGAACATGAGATATCTTTCTATATTCTTGTGTCTTCTTCAATTTACTTCTTCAGTGTCCTGTAGTTTTCATTGAAGTCAACCTCACAGTAAGTGGGGAAAAACAAAGCATTTCCTTTAAAATATGGAACAAAAAAATGGTTGTCCATGCTCACCACTCCTGTTTAATATAGTGCTAGAAATTCTAGCCAGCGCAATTAGGCAAGAAAAGGAAATAAAAGGGACAAAAAGTAGGATAGGGAGAAGTCAAATTATCACTGCTTGCAGATGATATGATCCTATATTTGGAAGTTCAAAAAAAACTCCACGAAAAGACTGCTAGAGCTAATTCAGCAAAGTAGCAGTTTACAAAATCAATATTCAAAAATCAATAGTTAATGGTGTTTTTTGATGAAGAATTTCTGATGAATACTGTAGTGCTCATTGGGCTTCCCGGTGAGTGGATGTGGCCGGCAGGTCTGCAGCTGCAGACGCAGCGCTCTGCCTGCGTGAACCGGCTGGGTGTCGCCGGCTTGCGTGGCAGGCAGCAGGCAGGCGCTGGGTTTGCCCTGCAGTCTGGCTCTCTACGACCAGCGCACCTTATGTCTTCCTGGGGCTCCTTCCTGGGCTACCAGGCGCAGGACACGCCTGCGGGGGAAGGCAAGGACGCAAGACAGTGCCCCCAGCTGTCAGTCTGCCATCCTAGCCAGGCCCACCTGTCAGTTTGTGCTCAGCAGCCATTGGCTTAATCCGTAGCCCGCGAATTTTAACTGCTCAGCAGTTGGCCCCATCGTCCTTAGCCCAGGGAATTCAAGGACTTGAGCGAAGCTCCCCCGCCATGCTCTCTCAAGTGCGCTCTCTCGCTCTCTTCAGGGCAGACACTGTTCATCTGCCTAATAAAATCTCGTGAGAGTTCCCGCGTCCAGAGTGGTTTGTCTGGGCGCCTTTTCACTTTTCAGAAACGATGATGTTTGCAAAACTCTTTCATACACATCGCCTCATGGGTACCTCTTTCCACGGAGATACTTGGGTGGGACCACAGGTCTTTTATCAGATGAGAAAACCAAGCTCTGGTCTGGGCACTTGTGCAAGCAAATGCCTCCCCACCCGAATCACTGCTCGTGTGCCACTAAGGGCGCCTGCCCAGAGACAGACCGCATGCATCTCACGGTCACCTACGGTGGTGCTCAACGAATGAAAGTTAAAGCAACGATTACTGAATCCCCACTGTTTTTCAGGCCTGGTGGGCGGTGGGGACATAAGGTGACTAAGACCAGAACCTACCCTCCAGGAGTCTCTTGGATGTTCTAAGATTAGGAGCTTCCGGTCTGGAAAAGGTGCTTCTATTTCAGGGGAGAATTTCTTCAAAGCACTCCCCAAAGCCCTACTCCATGCCAGGCCGCAAACAAGGGCAGAGGACAGAACCAAACCAGAAGTGGCCCTTTACCTTGGTGAACTGGTGACTGACCAGCACAGCCCAAGGCAGAAAGAGAGTGGGGTATACTCGCAGGAAGAAGACCAGAGTGAGCAGTGGGAGGTCAGGGGGTTTAGGGTCTAGGGTTGTCGCAGAGGCAGGCGTGCACAATAGTAAAAAGCAGGGACTGTGGACCCAAACTGCCCTGGTTTCAAGCTCTGACCCGCAAGCACGGTTTTAGCCAGTTGCCACCTATTTCATACGTTTGTGAGAGTTAAATGAATCGATAAAAATCAACCTGAGCTTGTACTAGCCTCGATGATAAGCCTTAGTCAAGTAACAAGAGGGAGGTTCGCTTTTATTAAAAGAGAAGGGGAAGGAGGGAAGGAAAGAACAAAGACAGGAAGGAAGGTTGGGTAGTAAAAGCCCTGTGGGGGCCGCTGGGAGCCCCAACCTGCCTTCACGGAAGGCGGGGCGGGGAACGAGCGGGGCGGGGCGGGATGCCGCGCGCGGGCGCGGCTCCTTTACGTGCGCGTACCTGCGACGAGGCCTCCCCCGGGCGTGACCGTAAAGAGGGGCGGCTCTGTCGTGAAAGGGCCGCAAACGCGCCGGGCAGGGCTGGTGCTGGTTGGCGGCCGCAAGTCCATTTTGCTCCCGCCCTGTGCGTGCGCGGCGCTTTCCGCTGCCGCGCGCTAAGGCCGAAGGCTCAGGATTAGGAGCAGGAAAGGACTGGAAGCTGCTTGGCAGGCGGCCCGAGCGCGAGATGCGGCCCCTGGACGTGGTGGAGCTGGCCGAGCCCGAGGAGGTGGAGGTGCTGGAGCCCGAGGAGGACTTCGAGCAGTTCCTGCTGCCGGTCATCAACGAGATGCGCGAGGACATCGCGGCGCTGACCCGCGAGCGCGGCCGGGCGCAGGCGCGCAATCGCGGCAAGCTGTGGGAGATGGACAATATGCTCATCCAGATCAAGACGCAGGTGGAGGCCTCGGAGGAGAGCGCGCTGAACCACCTGCAGGGCGCGGACGGCGGCGCGGCGCCCAGGGCGGCCCCGCGCTGCGAGAAGGCGGAGGAGAAGGCCAAGGAGCTGGCCAAGATGGCAGAGATGCTGGTGGCGCTGGTGCGGCGGATAGAGAAGGGCGAGTCGGCGTGACGCGCGGTGAGCGGCGCGGCGCCCGCGGGGTGGGCCGTGGGGTCCCAGGCCAGCGGCCGCCCGCCGTTTTTGTTGGGTGTTGGCACATGCGTTTTTTTTTTTGGTGCCTCATCCCTACTGGTAGTTGGAGAAAAATAAAAGAAACCCAGGGTTTTTGTGAAACAAAAAAGCCAGTTCCTTTCTTTTTTCTTTATTTTTCTCTGTGCTGGGGATTCAACCCAGGCTCGCGCACACACTAAGCAAGTGCCCTACCGCCGCGCTGCTCCCCAGCCCTTTATGAAGTTTTGTTTTGAGACAGGGTCTAGGTAAGGTGTCTGGACTGGCCTTGAACTTGCGATCCTCCTGCCTCATTCTCCTGAGTCGGTGCGTTACAGGCCCGGTGGTCATAAAAGTCAGTTCTAATAGTCCCCATAGGTAGACCTTCCTGGGCGCTAAGGGAGTTGGCGGGAAACCAAAGAAAACCCAGCCTATAGAGCAAGGTAAGGATACTGGACGTAGGAACGTGTAAAGCCAGAGGGTGTTCGAGGTTTTTCTAGAAGGCAAGTAAGTCGAGGACCCTGTAAGAGAGGTGACCTTCCTGGGGTGATAAACATTTCCTTTTGAACATTGGGATATGGAAAACTGACAGTGTCTCTCCCATTCGTGCTTTAGGTTCAAGGCTAATGGACTCTGCTCAACTGGCAAGGATGGACTAACACCCGAGGAAAAGGAACCAGCTCAACGTTTTCTGCTTTGTTTTTGTATTTTTTTCTACCCCTGTACAACAATCTTTTTTATGGTTCGTGTTGGTAACCTTGATATGGGTCAAATATATTTGGTTCTGGAAAGAACTTTGTTGGAGAAATATTCTCCTAGGAGGGATGGGGCTTAAATCAAAAGCTGTTCAGTGGTCACACTTAGTTCTCGTTACTTTGCTATGTTTTGGAAGTGTTGGGCATGACCTCGTATCTTGCTGTTGTCTGTGGGACCTGATTGTTTTCTGGAGCTTGTGAAGACGGGGTCAGGATCTTCCAGTGTGAGAGGTCCAGGGGAAGGCCCTGCACTACTTGGTTGTAGCCAGTGAAGGACGTACGGGTCAGACTGCCCTGCAAGAAGCCAGGAAGAGCCAGAAGACAGTGGAGGTGGAAGATGACTGCGTGTAGTTCGGAACTTCAGTTCTGAGATGATGGAGGAGAGTTGTACTTTGTGGCACACTGTCTGCTGCTTAGTGTATAACCTGCCGGGCAAATTTATGTGGACAAGCTAGCTAACACCATGTGGTGACAGTTTGAAGAGGGAGCTACGGGGAACATGTCAGTGTTGGAGTACCCTGGCATATTACAGGGACTTCAGAGAAGAGCATCAGGACAATCTACAAGGACTGGGGGGAGGAAGAGGCGTCACCGGGGCCGGGAAGGTCTCTTCCAGTCATCAGGGTAAGTAAGACCCAACAGGTGTTTGAGGTCAGAAATCATAGGTGCACTCAGTGATCATTTGCCTTGCAAAACAAAGACTGGAAGGACCCCCCCTTTAAATACATATGTATATTTTTTTGGTTCGAATGACCAAAGCCCCTGTTAATAAAAGAATCATAAGTTGGTTTTTGTTTTTTTTGTTTTTTATTTTTTATTTTATTTTTTACACAGATGGTCTTCCTTGGGTGGCCTCAGCCTCCCGTGGAGGGAACTGCTTGTGGGTTTTGAGACTTTTGGGAACCCTGTACTGTGAGGGAGGATCATTCCTGGAGGGCGCTTTGGCGCGTGGCGGAACACAGTTCTTAGCTTCAGGCCCTCCTCTGGCCGGAGCCCCTGCCTTCCGACAGCTGCAGGGTTCCCCCCTGGAACGTGATGGGCAGTGTATCCTGTCCAGGGCACTGAGAGTGCAAGGGTAAGGACTGGTCAGAGGAGTGGGGCAGAAAGGGAAACGCAGGACAGTGTGGTGTGCCTGGCCACACCGGGAGCCCTCGGGGAGGATCTGCAGAGTGTGCCAGCAACTGATGCATTGCCTCCAGTGCCAAGTCCCCAAGTCCACCGGGGAGAAAGGACGGCAGCTGCTGACCTGGGGCCTTCAGAGCCCGAGCCAGGTGGTGGGGAGCAGGGTGAGGCCCTCGCCAGAGAGGTGATGACCTGTTGAGCCTGTCTCCGAGGGCTCTCCCGGCAGTGTGGGCACATTCAGAGCTGGTGAACAGGCATGCTGCGGTCTCCAGAGTGGCCAAGTGTAATCTGATAAGTATAAAATAATAACAAGCTTCGATGCGTGATTTGGGTTAATATGTAAAGTAGGCATTTTAAAAATCAACTATCCAGGCTGGGGTGGGGTCAAGCACTTGCCTAGCAAGTTCAAGGCCCTGAGACCCACCCCCAGTACTGCAGAAATAACAGAAACCCCACTTATGAACAGCAGCAGTGTCATAAATTACAAATGAATGTGTAAAAATGTGTTAAGTAAAACCAAGTGCCCAAGCAAGGAGCAAAATAACTTGGTGACACTGTTTCTGGCTGTGGGCCCCTTGCCCCTCGGGTCTTCAGTGACAGGACCGCGGGGAACCATGGGACTGATGAGCAAAGCCGTGGTGACCACATGAGCTTGTGGGCTGGTGCAGATGTACTGGGGCAACTTGGGGTCCAGCAGGTCAGCGCAGGAAGGACCAGCTAGGCTTTTCTGGGGCCAAGACTTGGTGTGTGTGCGTCAGCCAAACCACTATAATGGTTCCCCAGTCTCGGTGGCTTACAACAACCAAGGTGACCTCACCCTGAGGAGCATCACAGCGCCCGGGTCCTCTCGCTGCAGGTCCTCCATCCCACCTGACTGAGGGAGCTCCTTTGTGTCGTCAACATCAATTCACGATTAATTCACTCCTTTGAAAACGTGCTTGGTGGAGGATGTAGCTCAGTGGTGGAGCGTGTGCTTGGCCTGTGTAGGGCACAGGTTTGTCTCCAGCAGAACAAAAAAACATGCTTTGGGGGTAGAAAGCCTGAGTGTATAAACATGAACTCACATACATGTAGGTAGTATGTGTACGCCATATACATATGAGTGCATTCCCCTGATTAATCCACCACAGGGGGTGTCTTTAGGCTGGTTTCATTTCTTAGTTCTCCAGGGTACTAAAGTAGTCTTTCACATCATTTTGACCCTTGGCTCTTAGAGTATTGCAGTGACAGGCCAACTGTCTTCTGACATCCTGATGGTAAAATAGAGTCCAGACATACAGTTTGTATTTCCTACTTACAAATTTTCCTGTAGCTGATTGTGTGTCAATGGACTTTAAGCAACAGCAGAGTCAGCTAGGAACTTGGATTGTTCCAGTTGCTCTGGAGTCATTAGCCTGTCTTGCTGCCAGTCATGCCCCAATTCCCCTCCCTCTGAAATCTGAGATTCTGTGCCGTCTGCCAAAAGGCACTGCAACCGTGGCTGGGGTTGTAGCTCAGTGGTGGAGCCCTTGCTAGCACGTGTGAGGCACTGGGTTTGATCCTCAACACATGAAAATAAGTAAATAAAGGTATTGTGTTCATCTACAACTAATAAAATATGTTTAAAAAGGCTCTACAACCTGTTAGGGTATCTGGTGCAAATATCCACGAGAGACACAGCTCTGAGTTCAAGCAAAGGTTTATTAACGGAGAAGTCTGCCAGTCTGCCCCTCTGCAGGGAGCAGCAGCCTGCAGGAAAAGCTGCTAAACTCTATAGTCATGTGCCATGGAGTAGTTAAAAAAGAACTGGTCTGACCCTGTGACTGTTACTTGACGTCTTTGCTGTGGTTTCGGTTATTGGGACTTTTGGGGTTGGCCTACTGGGAAGGTCATTCCTGGGTGGGCAGGTGCTGTTTTTCAAAATGGAGTTACTTTGGCTTAAAGACCTAACAACCTTCTCATGCACTGTCTGAGTCTTGGATGTTTTGTTTTGTGACTTCATTACAGGGTTTTGTTTCTTCTGACCACACTGTGAATACCCGATGCCCAGGTGGCCCAGAGGCCTTCCCAGTCTGCCTCTGCAGGTACACAGCTGTCCCCCATCACTCTCTCCCTGTATTTTTTCACTACTTTAAGTGTGGTTATTTTCTTTTATTAAACTTTTTTTTTTTTAGTTGTAGGTAGACACAGTACCTTTATTTTATTTATTTTTATGTGGTGCTAGGGATCGAACCTAGTGCCTCACACGTGCTAGGCAAGTGCTTTGCCACTGAGCCACAGCCCCCACCTGAAGTGTGGTTATTTGTGTGCTACATTGTTGGCCCCGTAGGGCAGGGACTTTGTCCACTGCTGAATTCCTAGCTCTTGGACCAGAGCCTGGCTGACTCCTGGTTGGTGCCCAGTGCTGAATGAATCCATGCCAGGTAGGAATGTGAAGGAAGCTGAGTGGCGTCTGCTGCCGCTGCAGACGGTTCAGCTGAGGAGCTCCAGTGTTACTCTTGACACTGCCCTTCTCAGCTCTCCCTTCCCCAGCCCCGAGATCACCAAAGCACGGTGATTCCACCTGGAGCACACTAGGATTCTCTGCCGCCCTCCAGTTATTCCAAACACTGTGTTAGTGACCGTCTCCAAACTGGCCTTCAGCTCTGTTTACTTCAGTTCTGCCCTTGACAGATGAGCTCGAGAGAACTGTGCTGCCCTTCCCTGCTTGAAACACTTAATTTGTTTTGCAGTATTGGAGACTGAATCCAGGGGTGCTCTATCGCTGAGCTACATCCCCAGCCCTTTTTATTTTTTATTTTGAGACAGGATCTCTTGCTGAGTTGCCCAGGTGATCCTCCTTCCTCAGTGTCCTGAGTTGCTGGGTTATGGGCATGTGCCACTATGTCCGGCCTTGAAACACTTAAAAAAAATCGTTTTTGTCTCAGACTTTTTTTTTTTACCAATACTTAGCTCTACAGTATACCAAGCACTGGTCTGGTCCTGAGAGATGGCGCGTTGAACAGAGGGTCCACACGTTCTGCCTTCTGGAACTTCCTCCTAGCACTGGAGATGCGCGGTACTGAGAGGCCCCAGGAAGCTGGGATGTTCACGCGTTCATTCAACACGGGAAATCCATGTGTCTTCACGCCCTCCTGCCCCCGCCCCAGCCCAGAGCCGACTGCTTTTCCTGTCACTGCCTGAAGCCTCCCCTTCCTGGGTTTCCCCCAGGTGTCCTCTGCTCACTCCCCCTCCTCTGCCTCCTGCGAACCCCCCTTGCTGCAGCGAGGCTGCCTGCCTCAAGCAGGCCTGGGCTGTCCTAGTGTGTGACACCTGGCCCTACCCAGCCTCCTGGGCGAAGCCGCAGAGAAGGTGGGTCCCTGATGCATGTTTGGGGCTTCCATTTTGCCAGGTGGTTGCAAGTGAAGAAATACGTGCAATTGATTCTCGTCATCTGTGCCAGTTATTCAGTCACCATAAACGCTGCATTAGCAAATACTGTCCCTGCCCCGCTAAGGGAACAGGAGTGGGCACCTGCCAGCCCCTGGCTGCATACCTCCACCTGGCCAACCTGTAACCGTGCCACCTGTGTGTTTGTTTAAAGGCACCTCACTTAGCAGGTGTTCCCGAGTTAGTGTGGAGCACGGGCGCTCTGACCCTGGCCAGCTGGTCTGCCGTGCTCTCTCCATAAGGTGTATCGCAGCCTCCTGTGCTGGGGAACGCCAGCGGCTCTTTGGTGGCAGACTGGGGAGGGCCATTTTGAATGGTGAAATGCCAGCCGAAAGCACAAAGGGGCAGAAACCAAAACCAAGGCCCTGAGTAGACCCTGCCCTGAGCACGTTCTCAGCACGGGAGCTGGGGAGCAGCTGCGGGGCCTCAGTGGGCAGCGGGTGTGCCACATGACTCAGCTCTGCACTGGCACACGTCAGCAAACGGCCAGGGCCGCTGTGAGCGCGGGCTTGGGTTAGAATAAACACAACAGGTAGGTGGATTTCCAAAGTCATGAATCGCAAGGGTGGGCTGCACAATACCCCCTTGTGGCCCAGAGCCCAAGTGGGGCACCGGGGGCACCCCACAGGGTCAGCCCTCTGAGCAGCGTGGGGAGGGTGTCCCCAGGGTAGACAGTCCAGCGTGAGGAGGACACCACATAAGGCAGGCAGGGGATGGGAGTCCAGCCTGGAAAACCCCAGCCCCTGCCAAGTGGGAAAGGAGTCCCCTGGAGTATCCGGGCCATCAGCCCAAGTGAGGTAAGGAGAGCATTCACACGTGGGGACGACTCAGCAGCTCGAGCAGCGGGAGGCCAGCCTTGGAGGTGACTCTCCTGAGAGGCAAGGAGGGTGTCTGCAGGGGAGCGATGTGGGGCTCAGCCTGAGCAGGGGAGGGAGACCTGAGTGACCCGTGGCATGTTGAAAGCGGAGGCGGGAGTTCGCGGTGTTCGATGTACGTGGGGTAGGTAGGTAACTCGGGTGTAGGCATCTACATAGACTGGGCACACCTGCGAAGATTCCCTCGGTCTGTCCATTGAGAGGGCCAGGGGCAGGGACACCCGGCAGTGACACACTCACCTCCCTCCTCTCAGATCCTGGCTTCTAGAGACCCCTAAAAGGAACCAGGGGTGCTTGGCTGAACGAAGAGCCAACTTCAGAGACAGGGCAAGGAAAGCACAAGATATTTCCAGACACCTTGGTGGGACAGCAAGCAAGGGCATTCACAGAATGTTGGGGACATGTCAGAAGGACAGAAGCCAGACTAAATAGGCTCCACCGGTCACGTCAGGGACAATTTGAGAGTCACGATAATGACCATGACAGATTACAACCTGCTGAGTAACGAGGAAAACATGCATTTATTAAATGTGCTAGGAGGAGAGACATTTACATAGTTTCAGAGCCTGCAAAACACCACAGCGGTGAACAGAGCCACTGGAGAAGCCTTGACCCCACAGTCAGCGGGAAGCCACCTTCACCCTCCAGGAGACCTTCAGATCTGGGCTGAGTCCCAAGAGCAGACCCAACAACGACCTCACACCTGTCACCTGCCCTGAGCCACTTTGGTCCCCTCCTGAAGACGGTGGCACAAAGCTGTGAGCACAGGCACGTGGCGGTTGCTCACTGGTGACCCTCATCCCCACTTGTATTCATCTCTGTCACTGGATTTTTGCTTTTCATGGCAAAGATAATATCTTACACGCCTGTAATCCCAGAGACCCAGGCGGTGGAAGCAGGAGGATCCTAAGTTCAAGACCAGCCTGGGCAACTTAGCGAGACACTCTCAAAATAAAAAAATAAAATGAAGGGCTGGAAGTGTAGCTCAGTGGTAGAGCACCCCTGGGTTCAATTCCCAGCACCAAAAAACAATAAAAAACAAAAAAAATTCTACTACTTGAAAACACGGCGTTTGGAGTGATGGGGAGCCCGGGCTCACTGGGCCCCAGGAAAAGCTGGCGGACGGTGCCCCTTAGCAGGTGGCTGGCTGGCTGGAGGCAGGCACACACAGGTGGCCCTCGCTGTGCTGAGACACTGGAGGTGGGCCCTGAGCTTCGGCGGGTTCCGGGTGCACACCAGGAAATGGCCAGGGAATGGACTGTCACAACTGACCTGTTTTTTTCATCTCCATCTGTCTACCAGGCTGGCAATGAGAGAAAATGGTGCATTTACTTAGTGAATGTTCCAGAAAATCCTGGTCCAGTTTGAGAACTGGCTGCCAACGGGGCTGCCAAAGGGAAAAAGCCAGGCAGATCCAGGATTGCAGAAGGGCAATTCACTGGGGATTTATGGACAACAGTGTGTCCTGGGTGGCTGCAGGATGGGAGACCCCACAGCAGGAGGTGGAGAGAGGGTTTAAGTGTAAGAGGGACAGAGAGGGCCGTGGCCTAGTTGCCTGCCCTTTTTCAGAATCCATGAACGTGTCCAGTGTCAGCAGCCGACACGCCATGCTTGACTGACCATCTTAACGGGCTTTGTTTATGCCTCAGGGTTGGGGTGTGTGCCAGGTTACGACCAGGTGGCTGTCAGTACGTCAAGCTGCTGCCAACGGGAATCGGTGTTTGCAAGGGAGGACTCTGGGGTCTGAAGGAGATTGCCACTCACTCTGAGATCAGGATCGTTCACCAGCATTTATTAATTAGGAGGCTTTCAGCTCATTCCAAGAAGTAATTTCCAACAGGGGCTGGGAGCCAGGGATTCTCCCAGGCCCTTCCTGCACCTTTCTGGGAATCTCACTCCAGAGTGTCATTTGGGGGCTGTCTGTGCAAAGTACTTGTGACAGGCGCACGTGAGCGCGGCCACAAACACGATGAACTCGCTGAAGTCCACCTCGGCATCTCCGTTGGCATCGAGGTCCTTGAGCAGTCTGTCAACTGCATCCTTGTCCCTTCCGCTCTAGAGGAGAGAGGCCCAGAGTCAGCGGTGCAGGTGCTGAGCAGGGCCTTGGCCTCAGCCATGACCGTGGGAAGGGGGGACACCTGCATCCGTACCACACCTTTAGTGCCAGGTCCAACTGTGTGGAACAGACACTGGATCCCCGGAAAGGACACGCAGGCTCTGAGAGGTTACATGACATGACACACTAAGCTGGCATGTGTTAGGCCATGTGGGAATTGCACTATTCCATCTGGGAGATGCTTTCATTTCTTGAAGGGGACACAGTGGATTGACTGTGTGCTTTAGAATGATGATCATTCCTGGGAATCGGGTTCCCCTGGTGCTCGGCGCGCCTCATGCCGGCACCGAGCCTGCCTTTACACAGACCTGCAGTTCTCACAACTCCAGGCAGAAACTCATGTCACTGATGTCACAGACAAAGACAGTGGGGCCTGCCGGGGGTCACACAGAGGTCTGAGGCCCAGGCACAGAGGGAGCACAGAGGCCCTGCTCTTCCTCCACTGGACGCTGCGGCTCAGGACCCAGGGCCCCAGGTCTTTGGGAGGGTCAGCTAGCCAGGCTGCTCATCGACAGGGCAGAGGCTATCCTCACCAAGGGACCAGCTCCACCAGGTGCAGGTCTGCACGGCAGCAGCAGGGGGCGCTGAAGCCCACCAGGAACTGGAACCCTGGTGTCCCCAGAAAACATCACTTGTGTCCTCTGACTGAGGCACAGCTGTGCCTAGAGGCATTCATGACAACACAGCAAAGGTCGGGAGATAGTCTGGGTTAGATGGCAAAAGTGCGCCCATGTGTCCACCTGGGTTGGCTTGCTGCCATTCCCAGCTGTAGCCGACAGTCATCTGGTGTTCACTTGAATTCTTGCATAAGAAGCTCTGACTAGGGCTGGGGAGACAGCTCAGTTGGCAGAGTGTGCCAGGCCCTGGGTTCGATCCTCAGCACCGCGCGCCAAAAAAAAAGGAAGAAGCTCTGACTGAGCCAGGCCCTGGGGTGGGTAGTGAAGAAACGACCACGAGGCCAGCTGGGCCCTGCCCTCAGATGGACACTGCTCTCCAACTTTCTCACATCCAGGAACATTTGGAGGAGGCGCAGAGCCAGGCTTGTTGACAGGCCGGGGCCCCTGCTTTTCCACGTTCCCCACTGAGTCTGACTCCACCCAGGGTGGAGAGTCCCCGGCTCAGCACTAGTTCTCAAAGTGCGTTCCCTGGACCTGGCCCCTCCCCACTCCATCTGGATCAAAAGCCCCAGAGATTGAAATCTCAAACTTTGGTGACAGAACAACCCACATGCCACATGTAGGTTCCCAGTGTGGGGTGGGGGGACTTTCAGTGGACCCAGAATTTACATAGTCACATTCAGTCCAAGAAGATAGGAAGCTGCACTTGAATTAGGATTTCGCTCAAGCAGAGTTCACGTGGGTGACGACCCGGGGAGAGGAGGCTGCTGGGGCGGGGTGGGGGCTGGTTCCCCTCTCCACGTTTCTATGTTCACCCCCTGCCTCAAATGCACAGTACAGTAGAGAAAAACAGGTGAACCTTATTTTTAAAAGGGTGCCACTCACATTTGGGAAGTAGAGACGGGGCGGGGGGGTGCGAAGTGTCCCAAGTCATGCTTGGGGCTGAACATTTCAGCTTTCACTTTCAACCAGTTATAGCCTCCAAGACCCCCCAGAGGGCAGGGAGGCAGGGTGGAGGGGGAGGAGAGGGGGAGGCAGGGCCCCTGTTTAGACCCAGGAGAGGCTGCTCAGGTGCTGGTCCCCAGGCCCTGGGGGCTTCCTGTGGGCTCCAATCCCGTGGTTCCTGCCTGTTGCAAGGAGCCCAGGGGATCCAGGCAGGTCTTCTGTCCTCAGGCCTGTCAGTCCTACCAGGCAACAAGGGACCTGGGCATGGGAGGAAGGCCAGCAGCAAGAGGAGGGAGGAGCTGGGTGACTGGCCAGCAGCCTTGGAGAGGGACCAGCAAACAACCTCAGGGGCTGCCCTGCATCCCATGCTGTCCCCTAACCCCTGCTCAGGCTAGAGTGCCACCCTCCCTCCAGGGCCCTGCAGGGAAAGAATCCTGGTCACATAACTGTAGGAACTCAGCTCCCCATCTCCAGGGTTTGCCGGGTGCCCACTCCCGCCCAGACGCCCTGTGTCCCTGGCAGGGGCCTGGGATCATTCCCTGCCTGCGTCTGTGCCTGTCACAACCTGCCCCGCTCCCTTAGTCGCTCCTGTCCCTTCTGCCGGCCGTGCCCACCATCTTTCCCTGTGCTGCCCGAGGACCTGGCCGCACCTGCAGGAAGCCGGGGAGCTCCTTCTCCATGAGCACCTTCAGCTCCCCCTTGGTCAGGCTCTGCCTGCCGCCCTCGCCGCCCGAGTACCGGGAGAAGACGTCAATGATGAGGCCCATGGCTGTCTCCAGCTCTGTCATGGTGCTGCGTGTGGACCCTCCTTCCTCCTGCGCTGGCCTGCTGGAGAAACGTCCCCCTGGAGGCCTCGTGGTGCTTTATAGGGCTGGCCTGTTGACACAGAGGGTGGGACAGTCGGCAAATCCTGCCCCTCCAGTTTCGTCACCCAGTCCGGTGAAACATTGCTGAGACCCTTTCTGCAGCCCAGCAGGTCCTGCCCTTTCCCCCTCCTGGGGAAACAGGAGGGGTCTCTGGGGCACATGCAGCTGGCGTTTGTTGAGCAGGGTGAGCACTGGGTGTGGGTGAGTGTGCCCCCTTTTCAGAGCAGCCTGTCACTCAGGGGCACGGCTCACCCCTCAGTCCTGCTCGCTCCCCAAGCCCTCTGTGGCCTGTCCCTTCCACGGGGGGTGCCTGCAGACTTTTCCACAGGTGGCTGAGGGAGCAGCTGGCAGGGATTGCAGGGTCGGGTTCAAGTCCTCCAATCAGCCCCACACTGAGACGGGGACATGGGGACATGACTCTCCTGCACCAGGTGCTGGGAAGTTACTGAGGCTCAGCACACAGGGTGTGACGGAAATGAGAGCAGCTGGCCTTCCAACAGCTGACTGTGGACAGAGGCTGAGTCCCCAAGGGAGGCTTAGTGTGTGGAGACTGTGTGGGGAGCGGGGAAAGGCCCCCTGCTCTAAGACCTGAGTTGGGCTGGTCTCTCTTGGGACATGATTTTAGGGAAAGGTCACCATTCCTGTCAAGTCCCCAGGGGAGAGCTCAGGCTGTCACCTCCACGCGAGGAGTCATTAGGAGGCAGCTGGTCCTGGAGGTTGCAAGACTGTAAACCCAGGATCTGTAAACTGGCCTGGAACTAACACGGAGGCAGAGTCACGGGGGCACAGAGATCTGCAGATCGGGAAAGCAGCTGAGGTCAGCAGCCGGGCACAGCAGGACCTCGCTCTCAGGGGACACAGCAGGCCTCATAAGGCTAGCTGCTAGTCACAAGCTCTCTGAGGCCACTGGAATGTCCAGGCCAAGAGGCAAACTGGCCAGTCTAGTATTTCTCAAACCCTGCTAGACTCCGGAAGTTGATCCCTCTGGCAATTTAGTCCCAGACAGGATGCCTGTGGGGCAATCCACCCCCCACCCCCCGCCCCGCCTCCAAAAAACCCTATATGGCCCAGGGATTTTTGCTCTTTTGACCACTCTGCAGCCATTTAAATTTTTATCAGAACCACCTGGGCTGCCCTTGCTTGAGCGACTCGCCTGTGACCTCAAGGACAACCCCCTCCAGTGTGGGGCTGCTCCTTGGAGCCCCTCCTCAGGACAGGGCGGTTCTCCAAGCAAGGGTTATTCATGGACCTCTGGCAGACGGCCTGCCACAGAAAAAATTACCCTGATGCTTTCTAAGTGGGCCGGGGACTGTACTCGAGTGCTGCTCGGGGTGCTGAGGACTGCGGTGGGAGGCCAAGGCGCACAGCGGAGCCGCTGCAGGCGCTCACAACCTGTGTTTTCTCTCTCTGTTAAAAAAAAGTCTGCTTTTCAGAAAATTTAATAATGAGCACATTTTCTTTTCCAAAGTTTTGAGTTCATGCCTATTGCAAAAGGCACCGTGGGCAGGCATTGTGGGCAGGCCTGTAATTCCAGCAGCTGGGGCTGAGGCAGGAGGATGGTGAGTTCAAGGCCAGCCTCAGCAACTTAGTGCAATCTTGTATCTAAATAAAATACAAAAAGGGCAGGGGTGTAGCTCAGTGGTTAAACACCCTTGCATTCAATCCCTGGTAGCAAAAAAATCAAAAAGTTACAGTGACCTATTCAAGGGCTTCTCACTGTATGTACCCTTGCAGGGATTTTGAAAAGGTGGTCAGGTCATGATAGAGTGAACATGACAGAAAGGAGGCCTGGCTAGGGAGCACAGCTGCCCGACTGTGCGTGCTGACCCGCCTCGGGACAGGCAGCTTGCCCCCCTGGCCAGTTCTCTATTCAAAATGTAACCAGAATCACATTGATCTGGAAGCTAGTTTTTCCCCAAAGAGATTGTGAATTATGCCACGCATATTGCCTTCTCTCCGTCCCTGACCAGGTTGGGGTCCTTTTACTTCCCTCCCTCCGGGCCTGGGCACCTGCAGTCAGCAGCCAGGGTCTCCCTTACAGCAGCCAGCTGCTGTGGGGTCCTGGGAACAGGAAGCAGTCCAAGGGCTGCAGCGTGCGGGCAGACTGGGTGGTGCAGAGAGCTGGGGAAGAGGGCTTCTGCTGGCTGCGGGAGGGAGGCCGCGGGATCAAGGCCAAGTGGGAGAGGAAGCTCCTTGACCCCAGGAGGAACGCCCCAGTTTAAGCTCCCCCCACCATCAGCCAGCTGGAGTTCCACTCAGGGCAGAGGAAGCGTGGTCAGGAGGCAAGGGAGCAGCGCAGGGTGCCCTGGTGGGGACCCCAGCCAGTCTGCAGAGCCCCGGGCACTCACTGCTCACGTGGATGCAGGGCCTCTCTTGTCCAGCATCAGAGACCAGATGAAGAACTAGAGTGGCAGGTTCCGACATATTAACCAGGTCAGCAGAGCCAAAGGGGACCCTGCCTAATGGACAAAGGCGTGACTGGGAATAGGGAAGCTGTGGAGCTGCAGCCCCTGCCTGGAGCCAGGGTGCTGCCACTCTGCTGCTGAGGCCACCCAGCCCCAGGGACAGGCAGCAGGAAATGTCTGCAGCAACTCTGGCCCTAGGAGGTCTGAGGAAACCATAGGCGTGAGGTGGGACGGGCAAGGTCTGGCCTTCCCGGCCTGTTCTGAGGGTGACGTGCAGTGGCGAAGGCTTTGAGGAAGTGACCTTCTTCTGTCCTTTGTGTCTGAGTCAGATGGGGCATTCTGAGGCAGACGTCCATGCTCAGTGGACACGGTCCAAGGCCCCTGGTGTATGATCCCTGGTCCAACCTGGAGTACAGCCAGCAGAGACCCAGGCCTTGCCCTGGGCGGGGGGATGTACATGGAGCCATGGAGGTCCCCAGCAGGTGGGGCAGCAAGGGAGAGGTGACCGAGCAGGGGAAGTAGAGAGGCATGGAGGAAGGTGGGGCCCAGCTGGCCCGTGACCAGCACCTGGAGAGTGGAGTGGCATGTGGAGAGGGAGGGAGGCTGGAGGACAGTAAGGACAGCAAGGAACAGAGAGGCACAGAGACCTGGCACTTCGGGATGGCCTTGGTGTCCAGAAGGACAGAGGCCAGGAACAGCCCTGTAGACCAGCTCCAGTTGGACTTGATCCTGTGGAGCCTCATAGCTTCAGTTGTATGTCAGAGCTCTGTGGTGACCTCATGGAGGAGCTGATGGGTCCAGAGATTACAGATGGTGCTGACGGGCAAGAGCGATGGTCTGCAGGGTCTTCAGCTGACACATGGTTGAATTTGTGCTCAGAAGGAGGCCCACTCAGCAGCTGGTGTGAGACTTGAATGAGGAGATGAGGCTGGAGGCAGGGAGGCCAGTGAGAGGCTGTGGAGTAAGAAGCCCTCCAGCCATCACTGGTTCAGAGTTCCTGCATCCACAGCCCAAAGGACACCTGGGAGCTGGTGGAGACCTCATCAGGGAGTAGGACAGTGAAGGAAGAAGGGGGAGCCTTCATGCTTTGTAGAAAGGGAAGCAGAGGCTCAGGGTGAGGAAGTAAACCAGCCAGACTCCATCGCCTTGCCCACACAGGTTCTGGTTCAAACCAGTTTTATCCTTGATAATGTTTCAGACAAATATTTGATGAGGGAGGAGGGTGAAGCTTGAGAAAATGAGTTTCTCGGGGCCACCCCGAAAGTCGGGGTCAAGTACCACGTAGCTGTGAGTCAGGGGCCATCTCCCAGCCCCCATGCACCAATTCTGGCCGATAACAAGGGAGCCGCAGCCCTTCTGCCCTCTGCCTTCCTGTGACCTGGCAGCGGCTACGGAGAGGCAGCAGCCCCTTGCAACACTGTGGGTGGCTGAGCCCACGGGAGGTTTCTGCTGCTTGTTCCTGAGAGCATTCCCAACGTGATGTTTTCTTAGCGGCTGCCGTGACCAATCACCACAAACCAGGCGACCGAACACAACAGAAATTGTTCTTCACAGCTCTGGAGGCCCGAAGTCCAAAATCAAGGTGTCAGGGTCCAGTCTCTTCACGGGCTCTGGCAGGGGAATCCGCTCCTGGACCCGCCCCGAGACTGTGAGGCGGCTGGGCCCTCCTTGCCTCACAGCTGCCTCCTTCCTGGTCTCTGCCTTGGTCACGTGGCCGTCTTCCCCAAGTCTTTTTAGAAAGACACCAGTCACACTGGATTAGGAGCCCATCCTTGAGGTCCAGCATGACCTTATCTGAACTCATTACATCTGCAATGACCCCATTTCCAAACAAGGAGACATTACCAATGTTCAAAAAGAAGATTCCACCTTCCAAGAACGTAGATTTCTAACTTGAAAATCAGAGATCCAACCACACTGGAAGTCCACCTGCCAGCGCTGGGCAGCCAAACTCCTGCTGGACCTTCCTGGGGCATTTGGGTTCCTCCAGCTCCTGTCTGGCTCTGGGTTCAGTGAAGCAAATATCTGTGGGAATTCTCCTGCTGGACGCTGGGGGTACTGGAGAGAATCAAGTGTGCCCATCTGTTAGGGGACCAATCAGCAAGCTCAGGTGCAGGTAAGAGGGCGGAGTTGGGAGCAGCAACACATAGCCTGGGGGTGCTAGTGAGCGCAGCAGGAAGACTCCATGGCAGGGCTGGATGGGAGAAGCGGGCTTGGGCCTGGGGTCAACATGGGGCCACAGAGCCTGCTTCCTGGAATTGAGTTTGGGAGGTGCAGAGGTTCTGGAAGCCAAGGGGAGACCCGCCCTCCTGGACTCTGACCATCTCTCACCCACAAAGCGCCCCCAGCACCAGTTTCACCGGGGAGTTGTGCAGAGCACTAACAAGATGCAGGTAGAGCTGCCTGAGTTGCAGCGATGGCGGCCCAGACCACCTGCGAGCACCCGCCCTGCCTGCCTGCCTGACCACCGTGCTTCCTTTCTTTCCACAGACCCCCAAGAGATGGGACTAGCGAGAAAAGGAGCCTGAAGGTTTCGAAGACAGCTGAACATTTTACCTTTACTCTTTATTTCAAAATTTAAATTTTTAAAAAGTATTTGGAAGTGTAAAGAACAAAAACAACAAAAAAAAGGAACCTGATCTTACCCAAATAACTTCTGTTGTCTTTAATAAATAAACTGGCTCCTGAGCAGGTTAAGAAAATTCAACCACTGGAAGTCACCAGGGGAAGCCCCACCCCTTGCCCCCGCTCACCGCGGCCCGGCCCGCCCACGCCCCGCCCAGGCCCCGCCCCATCCTCAGCCCCGCCCGATTTCAGTCCTACACTATCAACTCCTCCCAGCCCCGCCCCATCATCGGCCACGCCCAGTCTCAGCCCCACCAGCCTCAACCTGCGGAGGGCCTGAGCGTGCCCCTTGCCGGGCGGCAACCCAGTGTGTGCGCATGTCCCCTTCCAGGCTGTGGGGGCCAGCTTTCTGCCTCAGCACCCAGGCACCTCGGCTTCCTCTCCTGGCCCCATTGGCGAGGGCCGACCTCCCCAATGGCGTCAGCCTCGCAGCCCTGCCCTGCAGGTGCCCATTTCCCTCTGCAAGCCTTCGGTGACTGACAGTTGAGGCGCTGCCCCGGTGGGCGGCTGTGTGGCTAAGAGCGCTGATCTGAGTGCGGAGTTCAGCTTGCACCTAGGACTGTGGAGTGAAGAATAAGCCCGGACGGCCGTGACTACCCGGGCACCTCAAGGGTGTCACGGTGGCCATGGGAGCAAGACCAAAGATGGACTGCATTTGTTCTGCAGCTTCTGTTTAGTGGGAGAGATCTCAGGGCATGTCTGCAACCAGGAATTTTGTGCTGCCCAGTGAGGCTCAGTCCAGACACGGGACCAACGTGGAAGTGCCAGTGTGACTGGGTCACAGTTAAATTCCCAGACTCAGAAAGGTCCCGGACATCTGTCCTCAAAGTGCAGCTTGGGGCAGACTACAGTTGTCCAGGAGGCAGCCTGGACATGAGCCCAAACCCAGTGGAATGCCCCGCTCCAAGGAACCTAAGGGACACAACAGTTTGAACGTCATTTTAGAGACAGTTGCTTGTTTGAAGCCACAGGGTGGTGTGCAGCAGGGCTGGTGTCCCTTCTGGGGAGTCAGATCTTCCTCCACGAGCATCTTCCCTTGCTCTGGGCGCAGATGCGGATCTGCTGAGAGAAGAGGAGGAGGATCCTGGGGAGCAGCTGGTGGTGTGGTGAGCTCTGCATCAAATGAACACTGCAGGTTTCTCAGGGGTTCTTCCTTTCTCTCTGTCTCTCTCTGTCTCTCTCTCTCTCTCTCTCTCTCGGTACTGGGGACTGAACCCAGGTGTGCTTTACCACTGAGTCACATCCTGGGTACTTTGTTTTTTATTTTGAGATAGGACCTCTCTAGATTGCTGAGGCTGGCCTTGAACTTTGCAATCCTCCTGCCTCAGCCTCCTGAGAGGCTGGGATTACAGGCATACATCACGAAACCGAGCAGTCTGTCTCTTCACTGCAAATAGGCTTGCCTTAGCAGACATAATACATGGGGTTGCGGACCCTCGCTTGCTTCCTGCCCCTGCCCTTGTCCATGTGACAGTACTGTATAATCACCCAAGGTCTGGCCTCTGTGCACAGTCAGGAAAGGGACCTTGGAGGCTGGGGCTCCCCAGAGGGGTGCAGACCTCAGTCCTCAGCGCTGGCAAGCCCAGCCCTGTTTCTTTTGTTCCAGGTGGCCCCTGGTTGTCCATTGGTTAAGCCATGACATAAGACACATTTGTATTTCTGATGCGATAAATAAGGAGTATAGATTTGGGGGTGGGAAGTGGGTGTCTGAAGTTGGTGGCAAATACAGCATAATGATCACAGCAGGCTGGGGAGTGCGATGACAGAGGCAGGTCAGGTGCCCATTTCCCTCTGTACATCCCCAGTTCCTCTCCCCACCACAAACCTTAGTACTGTGGACCTGCTCAAACTGTTTCCCCATTGCTCTGCTTCTCTAAGGTTTTCAAACCACCCTTAACTTCCAAGGCCCTGGTACCTTGTCCAGCAGTGAGGCCTCACTTGGGAGCTTATCAGAAACCAGCTGCTTAGGCACCAGCCCAGAACCTGCAGTTAAGCAAGACCAGGGGTTCAGGTGCACTTGAAGTTTGGATAGCACCGTGTGAAGGGCTGTGCACAGAGCGACTTCTTTGGCCGTTGGTATTTCATTTCAAAAGTTAAGAAGTATTTTTCCACCAAACATCAAAGAAGCTGCCCATTGAGAATGCGTCAGGACCTCCCTCAGCGTGAGCCGCTGCCCACACCTCCAGACACACAGACTGCAGGCGCAGACCTCACCCTGCTCCCCGCCCCTGCCCAGCCACATTCCCAGACGAGGCTGGGCTCTGGCCATGTGGGCCCTGACCCGCTCCTTAGCTCTTTCCTCTGCCTGGGCTCACGCTTCTGGCCAAGCAGGTCCCCTGGTCTGAAAAGCTTCCTCCCACTATCTGGTCCTGGATGCTGCTGCCAAACCCGAGGCGTCCCTGTCTTTGCCTGCCTGCAACAGTGGCCCAGTTCGTTTGACACATGCTACAGCCATCCTAGACTCAGACTCAGGCCACAAGCCTCAGAACCTCATTGAGCTGTCCTGCCTAGGCCCAGGCGACACTTTCCCAGCCCCGTCTGCACGCACCAAAGATGCCCACATCCTAATCCCTGGCCGGGCTCTGTGATTGCGTCGAGTTGCATATATTTTATAATTATGCATACATCATATATTGCATGGCAAAAGGGAATATGTCGAAGCAGTTAAAATTAAGGGTCTTGCTGGGTGTGGCCCTTGCCCAGCATGCACAAGGCCCTGGGTTCAATCCCTAGTACCAGGAAAAATAAAAATAAAAATAAAATTAAGGGTCTTGGGTGGGGATGCTTGCCTAGCATGTGGGAGACCCTGGGTTCCATCCCCCCAACCACAGAAAATTCGTTTATTGCTTTTTAAAAATCTTATAGAAATAACCTATATCATACAGGTGGACCAATCTAATCACAGAGCCCTTAAGAGCAGAGAGCTCTTGGAATAGAGTCAGAGTGAGAAAAAGGAAGACAGAAGAAAGCAGGCTCCTCCAAGTATGAGATGGCTGGACCGGCCCCCGCTGACGCAGGTCCAGAGGATGTGGACCCTAGCTTCACAGCTTGTTGGTTGACTGGTTGGTTCTGGACAAATCCAAAACATAAGAAGGATCTGATAAACCACTGGTTCTGAGATTCAGGTAACCCCATGCAAAGACCAGAGTGGCCTCTAGGAGTGGACAGTGGTCCCTAGCTGACCATCAGCAAGGGAACAGCCGCCTGCATCCTACAGTCACAGGATCTGTGTTCCGCTGACAACCTGAGCGAGCGGGGAAGCAGTTGCCTCCCACAGCCTCCCCTGAGAGCCCAGCAGCTCAAGCCCCTGATTTGGGCCATGTGAGACCCAGAGCGGAGACGCCTGCTGATCCCACTGGTGCTTCTGACTGTCAAAGCTGCGATGATACCGTTGTGTTGTTTTGTGCTGCGGGGTTGTGGTAAGTGGTTATGTTTGCAGTAGAAATGAGTGAAGGAAGGGTCTGGTTGAGGTGGGCTTGAAGCGTATGTGCAGAACATTTAAAGGTGTTTAGGAGAGAGGCGGTGTCCCTGTCTTTCTAAGCGTGGGAGAAAGTGCGTCCAGTCCTGGAAGACTTCCCTGGAGAATCTCCGCTGGGTTCTTTTTATACAGTGTAAACTCTTTCTCCAGAGTGTGTGTTGCAAATATGTTCTCCCAGTTGAGGCTGACTACCTTTTTAAAAGCAGACTTTTTCTTAGATGTTTTAGGTTTATAGAAAGACTGAGAAGATAGTACTCTATTTTTTTTCATGATCAATATTTTACTTGAAATTCTGTGGCAAAATATGCACAACCTAAAGCTACCGTTTCGACCTGAGTGCGCAGTTCAAGGCTTTGAGCAATGAACACCGCTGTGCCACATCACCACCATCCAGCTCCAGAATGTTCCATCTTCCCAAACAGAAACCTGTCCCCATTAAACACGAGTTCCCTGTCCCCCTCCACCCTCCAGCCCTGGCAGCTGCCATTCCACTTTCTGGCTGTAGTTTTTTTAAAAATTCAAGGTGAAATTCATGTAATATACCATGAACCACTTTAAAGTGTAAGTTTCTGTGCTTTTTAAATTTTTAAAAAAATTTTAGTTGTAGATGGACACAACACCTTTATTTTACTTATTTATGTGATGCTGAGACTCGAACCCAGTGCCCTGCATGTGCAGGCCAAGCGCTCTGCCACTGAGCCCCAGCCCCAGCCCAGATCCCGCGCAGTTTAGTGTAATGACAATGTTCTGCAGCCGCCAGTTCCCTCTCACCACAACACTTTTTCATCACCCCGTGAGAATATCTGTCATCCAACAATCGCCTCATCACACTTAGAACCTGGAAGTCCCCTGGCATCTCAGAGGAGAGGTCGGGCAGGGAGGCGGGAGAGAGCCGGACTCGGAACGGAGTGTGAAACTGACTGAAGATGGCGATGACAACCGCGAGGTGGTGTCCCCATCCGTGTCAGCACAGAGTGAAGGAGCAGACCCAGAAAGTCCAAGCGACACCTTGGATTTTCACCCCGAGGAGGACTTTGGCCGCTTTGTCAGCAGTGAGGAAAGCCTGTTCCCTCACCACTCAGAGGAAGACGGGGAGGCAGAGGCAGAAGTGGAGAAGAACAGCTTCAGGTACGTGCACAGCACAGTGAGGACAACCGTGAGGGTGAGGACGGGCCCTGGAAAGACGTCTGCCCTCCGGGAGCGGCCGCTGGTCCAGGTGCTGCTTTTGTATGTGAGGCCCGTGGGCCAGGAATCTGCGCAGCGTTCAGCTTACAGTACGGTCTTGAAGGCCATTTAGGTGGTGTGAACACTGTGCATTTTAATCAGTTTGGCACCTGGTTGGCCAGGGGTAGCGATGACCTGACGGTGATAGTGAGGGACTGGATGGGGACGCTGGCAGTACTGGACTTTGAGAGTGGCCACAAAAATAATGCCTTCCAGGCTAAGTTCCTTCCTGGTTGTGCTGATTCCATCCTGGTGGGTGTTCCCATGATGGCCAGGTGTGGGTAGCAGAGCTATCTGCTCCAACACGTGGGAAGAACATTAAATGTGTGGCCAGACATGGGAGCTTCGCATGTTGGCTCTGGAGCCTGACTCCCTGTTTAAGTTCCTAACTTCAGGTGAAGATGCCGTTGCTTTTACCCTTGATCTCAGACAAGGGCAGCCAGCTTCAAAAAAGGAGAGGAATCCCAGTGAGTCCCGTTTGCAGTGGGTGGACGGGATCAGTTTGTAAGGGTTAGTGAGAATGAGAATAGTGGAGCACTGAGAAATTCTGTCCTCGTCACCGGGTCAGCTGTGATTCCAAAACCAGTGTCGGCAGTCCTGTGTGCAGCCCTGATGGCACAGAGCTCTGCGTGAGCTGCAGTGAAGATATTTACCTCTGCAGCTCCTCTGACAGTGATGGAGCTCAGGTCAGGAGATGTAAGGGCCACAGAAATGATGCCACAGTGAGAGGTGTGGATTTCTATGGCCCCAGAAGCGAGTTTGTGGTGAGCGGCAGTGACTGGGGCACATCTTTCTCTGGGAGAAAGCATCTTGCTAGATCACTCAGTTCATGGTGGGAGACAAGGGAGGTGCAGTCAACTATCTTGAAACCTGTCCTCACCTACCTGTGATGGCAACCAGTGGCCTGGACCACGATGCCACCATCTGGGCACCGACAGCTACAGCTTCCACCCAGCTTACCGGGTTAAAGAATGTGCTTAAGCAGAACCAGCAGAAAGGAGCTGCAGGTCACTAGTGCCACCCTGACCTGTTTGACAGTCCCATGCTTTGGTTCTTCCTGAGTCACCTACACAGGTAGATCATTACCAGCACTGGGGCGTCCTGGCCTTGGGGGCATGAATGCAGACTTCCTTGAGTCTCCCAGCACCTCCCATACATCTAGGAAGAATGCTGTGACTGAGGGCAGGGCTGGCCACCCTGCGGGCTTCCCCCGTCCAGCTAGGTGCACCTCAGTAGCTGAAGTGTAGGCTGGCCTTCGTCTTCTGTTCTCTATGAGACATTCTAGAAAACATTTTTATTACTTCCTTCTCTCCACCTTGCTTGCGTACATCTTCCTCTCCTTTTTTTACTCTTCTCTTTACCCAGGTCCTTGTGTGAGTAAATTAGTTATGCTTCTCTATGTCCCATTTTAGTTAACTTCTAACATCTCCTAATTCTGGTATCTATCCTCTTGTTTCTGACACTCTAGAAACTGCCAGTTTTAAATCTCCCCTGCTGCCTCTTCCTCTTCTCGTAAGCGGACTAGTCACATTGCTTAGGAACCCCATCTTATTAAGTCACTTAACTTTGATCACCTCTCATAGAGGTTGTATCTCTGTTGTGGTCTAGATGTGAAGTGTCCCCCCAAAGCTCACAGTTTGTGAGACAATGCAAGAAAGTCCAGCGGCAAAGTGATTGGGTCATGAGAGCCTGCACCTAATCAGCGAATTAATCCCCTGATCAACGGGGACTAACCGGGTGGTGACTGGTAGGTGGGGTGTGGCTGGAGGAGGAGGGCATTGGGGGTATGTATTTTGTATGTATGCCTTTGGGTATGTATTTTGTCCCTGGTGAGCGGAGCTGTCTCTGGGTCTTGGATGACATGTCCTGAGCCGCTTTCCTGTGCCACTCCCTCTAACACCGTTTCTACCTCCCCCTGGGCCATAGCCATGGAGTCGGCTGTCTCTAGACCTCTGAAATGGTCAGCACCAAGTAAACTTTTCCTTCTCTAAAATTGTGCTTGTCAGACCCTTTGGACACAGCAACACCAAGCTGACTAAAACAATTTCCAAATCCAGTCAGGGCTTCAACGGGAGTTTGGTGAAGACACAGTGCAGTTCATAATGTGACAAGCGAGGTGTCACACCAGGCTGGGGTAGCTCAGTGGGAGTGTCTGCCTCACAAGGGGGAGTCTCTGGGTTCCATCTTCACCACCGGGGGAAAAGAGGAACTATACAAATGTGGCCTTTTGTGTCTGGGTTCCTAGTGTGTGTGTGCCGGGTGCTGGGGGCACCCAGCCCCGCACACATGCCACACGCGCTCCACCACTGAGTCCGTCCTGAGCCCTTACTACAGTATGCTTGGGTTCACCAGCTTAAGCATGTGACTTAAGTGGCTGAATGGGGTTCCGTGGTGTGGGTATTTCACAGTTTGTTTTTGCAGTCACCCATCAATGGCCATGGGGTTGGTGCTACCCTTGCACTATGGTGAAAAGTGTTGCTGTAAACATTTGCCTAGCATGTGTGAAGCATTGGGTTCGATTCTCAGCACCACATATAAATAAAATAAAATGAAAGTCCACTGACAACTAAAAAAAATAAATAAAGTATCATAAAAAATTAGTCTTCATTAAAAAAATTCATGTATAAGATTTTAGTTGGTGAAGACAAAATATCAACTCTTCTTTTATGCTTTGTTGTTTTGGCCTTAAGAAATCCTTTCCTACCCTGAGGTCATAACATTTTTCCTTTATATTATGAAATACTTAGTGCTTAGATTTTCCTATTTGTGGCTAACCATCTGGAGATGATTCTTGAGCTGTTTGGGGTGGGGCCCTAATTGCAGGGTCCCCCCCACGTACAGCTGGTGGTCCCCGTGCGACACACGGACTCTCCTCCACGGCCCTGGGCTGCAGCGCAGCACCAGTCGGTGCTTCCAGCCTCTGCGTGTGACACGTGTGTGTAGGGTCATCCGTGCTGTGGTTGGTCTCCGTCTCCTGGCCACTGCTGCACTGACTGAGCTCCCACTAGCTCCACAGAGGGCTGGTGCTCCAGACAGTGTGGAAGTGCCCCACCTGGCTCCCTCTCAGGAGAGTTCTGGTTCTGCCGAGGAGACTTCTGTCAGGGCTGCTGACTCCTTAGACTAGTCTGCAATGTTGTCAGATGTGGGTTGGCCTCTCGGGAAGGGAGTGGGTGCGACGGTTCCCCTTAACTCAGACGCCCGGAGCAGGTTCTGTGATGCAGACTCAATTTATTCAGGAAGTGCAGTAGTTTATATATGAAGTGAGAACCAATCGTTTTAATGAGACAGCCAGGCCACTGCTCAGGTTACATGTTTACAATACCATACTACAGGGAAGAGCAGACTTCTACTGGGGACCAGGATGGCCCAAGAAGCACCAGCTCATCACAGTGTTCTCATGTGACATGAAGAGAGCCCAGTGTTCTGTGCTCAAGCCCAGTCCATACCTTGGATCCATGCCTGGTACACCCCAGGATTCTCCTCATGCAGGACCATGATGCCCATCCAGTCTACTCAGTTGTTTTCAATGCGTCTTATGTGATTTCATGCATAAGGATATTTCACACATTACGATTTATACACACACTCTCCCAGCCACCCCTTGAGTGTGTCTAACGGCGTCCCTCCAAGACTCATCATATTCACCTGGAACCTCTGTCTGTGGCATTGAAAACAGCGGTGATCATGTGCTGGGTGAGGGTGAGCCCTAGTGACTGGTGTCCTCCTGCGAAGGCCACGTGCGAGGCCACTAGACTGAAGATTCGCCACACAAGGAAAGCCAAGGATTTCCTCTTTGATTCTGGTGAAGAGAGACACTCCTGACTTCATGTGCTGGTTTTGTCTCCAGAGACCTTGAAACGCTAGAAGCTCTGTTGTTAATCCTGGTGATTTGTCTTCAGATTTTTGGACTCAATGGCGTTTTAAAAAACAGGCCATGACTGGAATGCAATGGCGGTGCTGGCGGTGGTTCTAAAACACCCACAGATTCTCTGCTCTCCTCTCCTCCACAAGCGAGCTGATCTCCTCTCCTGGAGTGTGGCTGGACTTGCCAACAGTGCCGCAGAGGCGCGGTATGCCACCGGATACCACGCTGTGCAACGCAGCTTTTGTGTGGGCGCTCTCTGGTTCTCTTGGGTCACTTCCTCTGCAGGGGCCATAGTTACTGGGTTGGGAGCTCCTCGGAGAGCTCCGAGCGGCAAGAAGTCCACATGGGACAGCCCTCTAAAGCTTCCTTTCAGGAAGAACAGGGAACACACAGTCTATGGGAGTCATCAAAGGCCACTGGGCAGGAAGAGCAGAAGCCCCGGAGGGCCCTGAGCGCCTGGTCCTCTTCTAGGGGACCTGCTTTGCCTCTTCCTTGGGTGGCCTGCCATGCCCCGCGAGGTTCTTCTTCATTTATTACCTTCCCCGGCCACATATGAAGCCCACCTGGGAGGTGCGCCCCTGCGGGGTGGTGCAGCTTCTGAAGCCTGCTGCCTGCTTCCTGCGGTGTGGGCAAGGCTCCGCACTGCCCTGGGGTAGAATGGCCACAGGTTTCAACAGACCCGGCTTGGAATTTTCTTTGGCAATAAAATGTTTTCAAAACCCTAGGATGCCTCCTGTCTACTCCCAACATCACCGAAACTGTAACAGAAAATATCCAATTCTGCTGCTGCTTGATAAGGCCAGGGACACAAGAGATAGAGTGGCAGAAGAGTGAGCGAGCTTTATTCAGTGGAGAATGGAGGAGGGGGCTTTGCTCACAAATTAGCTTTTTGCACCAGGGAGTGGAGCAATTAAAGAGATCCAGGACAGGAGTCATGAGGGAGGGGGCTGGGCTCCCAAAGGGAGCAGTGTCCAAGTCTTTCCTGGGAATAGGCAGAGGTCTCCCAGGAACTCAGGTGCCACCTCTTTTGGCTCCTTCTATGGTCAAGTGTTTCGGATCATGGTGGCTGGTAGGTGCCTTTAGCCCAAAAGTTCAGGCCGAAAAGCAGAGAGACCTTATATGAAGACATGCTGAGCCTCTTCCTCCTGTTCTGGTCGCCCTACTGGACATTTGCAGCTCAAGTAAAGAGTCAATGTTTTTAGTAAAAGTGGCCTCAGGTCCCTGAAGAATAACCCAGGCCACCATTATCAGCATGACCCACACAGCAGAGTTGGCAGAGTTGGCAGAGGTGGCAGAGGTGTCCTCGATAGTGAACTAGTGGGAGACAATGTATTGTCCAGCTGTGTGACCTCCAAAATTAGTGATTTTTAAGTCAGCTAAAAGCAAGGGAAGCTAGAGCGTTTATTTAGGTTTCTCCTTAGTGACATAATCACAACCCAAATCTCATGAAGTCTTTGGTTTAGTTCCTGGTCTCTGCTCTGTCCTTGTCCTACTCTCTCAACTTGGGGGTGTCCCAGTGGAACAAGCAATGGCTTTGAAGGAAGAAGAAGGTCCTCATCTGGTCCTTGCTGGCTTGGTGGGGGCCCACCAGCTGGGAGGAAAGTCCGAGGGAGCTGCTCAGACTCTGGCCTCAGCCCTCCTCCCGAGATGGCTTCTGGCACCATATTCCATAATCGCTTTGACTTGGGGTGCAGAACACCTGCAATTTCCAAATCTTTGAGGCCCAGAGTGACTGTGCTGGTGGCCTCTCAGACCTGTCATAGAAACTACCGTGCGGTGCGTTGAGTGGTGTCCTCTGGCTGCAGCGTCTTTGGCTCTTCCATGTTGGTTATGCCAAGGCCATGCCCACCTGTCAGGGGGACCAAATTCAGGACTGAGCTTGCCGTGCACGTCACTGTTGTTTCTCCCACTGAGGAGTGGAGCAGAAGATCCCCAACGCCGTCCTTACAAGTGTCCAGCAAGGCTCTCCACTCGTCTGGCCCCACGCCTGTTTCTGGGCCTTTTTGAGATTGTGAGCCACTGCGAGACTGGGCCTGATTCTTGGAGGAACCCTGCCCTCCACCCCTCCTCGCCCCTTGCTGTTTGGTCCCCAGGCCTGTGAAGGGAAAGCCACGCATTTCCCCATGTCCTTGTGTGCCAGCTGGGAGCTGGGTCAGGGTTCTATGCCATGCCTTGGCCTCCTCTTGCCCACACGGGTGCCTCTGGGCACTTGCTGACCATCTTCCAGCCTCCCTACCACACCCACCTGCACTCCATCTTTCTCTGCCGACTTTGCAGCTTGCTGTTCCTGCCACTGCCCCAGTAAGTTCCATGCGCACACGACCACTAGTCCCACACCGGGGCTTCACATCCTAGACACTCCTCCACTCCATGCCACTCACTCCCAGGGAGACTTGGGGCTTGTCACTGCCTTGAACCTGCCTGACCTCCACAATCACTAGACTTGCTTCTTTTCTGACCACATTGCATCCTTCCAGGGTCATTTCCACTATAGTCACCAACACATTTTTTTAATTCCCTGACCCTCCCGTTCATAGCAGCTCTTTCTCCATCTTGCTTTCCTGCTCATCATTTCCCCAAGTACATAGCCCACCACTGCAAAAACATCCTTGCCCAAACTCTTCTTGTGTTGGCTCAGCTTTTCATTGCTGTGACAAAATACTCGAGAAAATCAGCTTAGAGGGAAGGTTTATTTTGGCTCACAATTTCACAAGTTTCAGTCCATTGTCAGCTGGCTCCATTGTTTCTGGGTCTGTGGTGAAAGGGCATGGCAGAGGAAAGCCGTGCACCTCATGGTGGCCCAGAGGGAGGGATGGAGGGAGGGGTTGGGTACAGGATGTAGTTCCCAAGAGTACATCCCCAAGGACCCTCTCTCTTCACTAGGGCTCACCTCCTATATTTTCCACCTTCCGAGTCCATTCAGTTGAGTCCTTCAATGGATTAATCCACTGATGAGGTCACTTCCCAAGAGTTCCACCTCTGAATATTGCCACTTGGGGACAGAGCCTTCAACACATGAGCCTTTGAGGGACATTACAGTTCCCAAACATGATACTTTGATCCCCCTTTTCTCTCTTCACTCCTCTCTGGTAAAAATGCAGCCCTGACGAACCCAGGTGTCCTATCATTGGTCAGCACCATGCAGCAGAGTGCCTCTGGGGCCATCAACAAGGCTGCGGGACAGCCAGGGCTTAGAGAAGGGTGGCTTCAGCTGTGAGAGCTGGTGAAAGATGTTTTCTGAAGAGGCAAAGAAGATGGATGAGTTTGGGAATAACAGAATGGTGTATCCTGTGAGTTAAGGATTAGTGAGTTTGAAGAGGAGGGAGGGGGAACTTCAGAGTATTCTGGGGACCTGGGTAGAGTAACATTTTGGGGAACAACTGAAGCAAGCCCGGGTGGTTTTAGTGGATTTACCTGGCCACAGTTGTAAACCAGGATAGCAAACCACTCATCTGTGGAGACGGCAGAAACCTAAGCTGCTCCATGTTCAGGCCTGTATGGGAGAGGGTGGACAGAGCCAGGGATTGACTTTGGGCTTCCTGCCCTACCCCCTGGAGTCATTAGACGGCGGAGAAAAGAGAACTTGAGTGAGACAGAAGGTATTTATTGGACAATGCCCCCAGGCGGGTGGGAGGAATAAGACACAACAGAGGATACAGGTCTCAGGAGAAAGGTTGGCCTTTTCCTGGCCTTTGGGCCAGGAAAGGAGAAAAGCATCTTTTCAGTCACCTTAGTCTAGGTTGTTTTTTAAACAATCCCCAAATCTCAGGGGTTTAAAACCACTAGTTTTTCCTCATTTTGCTACAGCTTTATCATAGGTTTTCGGGGCTTACCAAAGGCACACAGGCTGACATACAACCACCATTCCAACTGTTGCTGTTCCCCGTGGCAGAGGGGACAGAGTGGACAGAGTGCTCTGGAGGCCAACTTGTTGAAGATTCTGACTTGGATATGATAAGTATCACCTGCCAGTCAGTCACATGGCCCCACTCAAACACAAGGGAGCCAGGCAGTACAATCTACTGTGTGCCCAAAATGTCAAGAACTGGAACTTATTTGGTGAAAGCACTAATGATCCCTACAGCAATTTAATGCAGAATAGCTTCCGTTCTAGAAGTCATACAGAATGCCAGGGCTGCAAAGAACCTGAGACAGGCCATGTCAGCCAAGATCCCTGAGAGCAGGCAGGATGAAGAGTGGCCAGGTCTCCCCACTCCTGTCTCTGGCACGGCCCTGAGGCTTTACCTTCAGCAGGATCCACGGCTCTGGGTTAGACATCTGTCAGGGTCTTTTTGTCCCTAAGAGTTGTGCCACGGCTGTTGCCAGTCCTGGCATGCCTGTCAGAAAGAAACCTGCTTTGTTCCAAGGGGCCTTGGCAGCTTGTCATGGCCTCCTTGGCTCTACGCTGACCAAGTGTGGACCTGCAGGGTTCACACACTCTCCACACTGCCTGCTTCTCCTCAGGGCTTGTCGCACACCTGTCCCAGATACCTTTCCTGATCTTCACATTAGGCGAGGCGACACCCTGTGCTCCCACAGCCCCATGTCTTCTCTAGCAGTGTCTGTTTTTTTATTTCCCCTTTCTGCAGTGCTAGGAATTGAACCTAGAGCCTCGAGCTTTCAAGGCAAGCACTCTACGAGCTGAGCTGTATCCCCAGCCCCTCTAAGGGCACTCTGATGAGGACACTTCACACCTGACACTGTAATTACTGAGCAGGTAAGTCCCAGCTTGAGATGGCCTCTACAGTCAGGAGTCTAGGAACCCCAAGAGGCCTTCTGCACAGCTATCCACAAAGGACAGAGCCTAAGGCTCGTGACAATATGGATCTACAGTAAAAACTTGAGGCAGGGCTGGGTTGTGGTTAAGTGGCAGAGCGCTTGCCTAGCACGCATGGGGCACTGGGTTCAATCCCCAGCACCACATAAAAATAAACAAATAAAGGTATTGTGTCCATCTACAACTAAGAAAACATTTTTAAAAAAACCCAAAACTTGTGGCAATCCTATCCAGATACGACTAAATGATTACACAGACATAAGACTGCCTGTTGGTAGATTCCTCATTGGTTTACTTAGAAAGTGCTAGATTCGATTGATCCTGGTTTTTTTTTTTGGCAGCACTGGGGATCAAACCCAAGGCCTTGCACATGCTAAGCAAGTGTGCCCCCACTAATCCTCCAACTGCTAGCAACTTGGGAGGATGGACTTCAGGAATTGGGGGATGTTGGCTGTGCTGCAATTGTGACCAGAAATATAAGGAAGAGAAACTAACGGAAAGAGTCATGGAAAGAATTCAGACAATAGCTCAAACTTTGGTGAGCTACTGTACAATGTGAGCTACTGTACAATGAATACAATGTAATCTTAAAAAAATAAGCTGGGGATGCAAGTCAAAGTGTTTGGCTCTGCACACACAAGGCCCTGGTCCATCTCCAGCACCGCAGGAGGGAAAACAGACACTGACAGGTTGCACAGTATAAATGTCTGGGAGTTACACACACACACACACACACACACACACACACGTAGAATCCTGTACTGTCAGGTTACTGCTCAAAGGTTGTCTTTTAGGTGAACTGAGAAGCAGGGAAGAGAGGAAGGATCCCTCTTTTATCCTAAATAGTGTGTCATTAAGTATTATCCACTAAAAAAAGAATCAACTACCTAATGCAGTGTGGTGTCCTGAACAGAAAAGGGCATTAGTAGAAAACTGGTAAAATAAGAATAAATGCTACCTTTTGAAATGGTCAGGAAAAAAAAAAAAGAATAAAGTCTGCAGTCCGTTAGTAGTACATCAATTTCTTGGTTATGACAGTGTACCAAATACAGCTTTTAAGTGGTCGTTTCTCCATTCATAATTCCATTAGGCCCAGTTCTGCCCACTACAGAAACACACCAAGCAAAAACACACTCTGGATCTCTGGCATTTTCTTACACTGTTCCCTGTGACTGGCAGGTCTACCGTTCTTCCTCATCTTGGAAGCTAAGTTCACCAATTACTTGCTCTGAACAGGTTTTCCTGGACACTCCCTCAGTACTCTCCTTAGATATAGTAATAGAGCTGGTGATACCCAACTTAGATTTGTTTACCAACTAGGTCCCCCAGGGTCCCCCAGGAAGCAGACTTCCTGCTGCTAGTTTCCTAGATGAAAACAGAGTGCAGGTTAAGTTCTTTAGGAACCAACACCTGTGGAAGGTAAGGAATGTAACCCTGGGCTGTGATGCAGTCCTAACCAAAGCTTCAGGAGACCTCACTGGAGTTCTGAAGCAGAGAGAAATTCATATTGCCACAAACTGGGAGAAGAGTCCATGCAGGAGCGGGGCCTGACTACAGCAGCTGTTCTGCAGAGGCACTTCTCATGGAGGGCCAACCTTAGCAGATGGCTGTCAGCAACACTTGAACAGCTAAGAGAATCAGTCCTTCACTTCTGAAGGAGGGGGGGTGATGATCCATTATCACGCTGTACGTCAATCCCATCCCACTATATTTTATCACTACATTCCCAGTGCAAAGACTACAGCCTGGACCACAGGATTACATAAAGTGCCTTCCTACACCAAGAGCCATCTGTGTTTTTCCTCACCCTGGTCCCTAAGAGCACACAACTGAACCTCCCTTTGACGCACAGCTCACTGAGAGCCTGGAAGACCATAGGATGCTCGCCCCCAATTAGGAACGAGGACAGTCAAGAAAAAAAGACTTAATTTTTAAAGAAAGAAAATTTGTTAAGAAGTTTCTAGGTACTCTCTTTTCAAGCAAATGAACACTTTTATTAACATGGCAAGGTTGTTTGTTTTTTTAAACATGGTAGGGTTTTGACCTCAAATATTTACCAGGCCTGCTACTCAAATAAACTTACAGCTGGACAACATATGAACCTTGAAGATGCCTCTTCCCTGTCCAGTTCAGTCCAATGCAGACAGTTCCAGGCTTTCCTTCCCAGCCCCTGAAGGGTCTTTGCAAATATCTTTCATTTTATGTCCAGAATTCCCTAAAATACATAAAGGTATTACATCAACCCATACAGAAAACTGAGATCTCACCTCTACTCTAGGTTCCATGGCAAATAGAATTGAGTTGGGTTGTTCACACAAACCCACGAGACAGGTTACATCTAGATAGTGTACCACATAAAATTTAAACTTTGAACAAAATACATCTCTCTGCCTTTGGTCTCACACAGAAATTAAAGTCCCCCAATACAAACAATGCTATCCTTCACCCGTTCTCCAGATTCATCAGTCCTAGCCAGATCAGGCCCATGGGCATTCCCAGTTCAAGTCCGGTCCCTTCTTCAGCAGTTGCTGCATGGAGTGGTCTTCTGGAGTCCAGGCAGCTCCTTCAGCACCTCCAGAGCTGGAGAACTCCACTGGGTCTCATGTGTCGCACACAGACCCACAGTTCCAGGGAGCTATCAGGTCACACTAGAAAGAGCAAAGCACCTCGAAATTTAGAAACAACAACCAAAGCCCAGGAACAAATGTGACTGCCGCAAGAGCTCACAATCTAGGCCCTAATTCCTGTATGTGAGAGCTTTTTCCAAACAAAAGTTACTTCCCCAAACAAAAACATTTAACAATCAAAACTCATATTGAGGTCATCAACCACAGACCACAGCGGAAACGTAGTGTAAGTGAGGACAGTGTCGACAGAGGGAAGGGGCAAACAGAAGGCTCTCTGGTTTCAGCTTCTCCAGGGTGTCAGCCAATCTCCATCACTGGACCGAACCGTTGGCCGGAAACCTGAAGCACAGACGGAGAGACGCGTCAGGGAGGAGCGAACAAAGCGAGGCAGGGCCCCCTCGCCTGGAAGCCGTCGGGCGGCCCGTCCCCACCGCGCCCGGGCGGCCTCCCCGCCTGCGCGGCCCGCGGCCCCCGCGCCCACGTGGCCGCGCCGCTCACCGCGCGTCACGCCGACTCGCCCTTCTCTATCCGCCGCACCAGCGCCACCAGCATCTCTGCCATCTTGGCCAGCTCCTTGGCCTTCTCCTCCGCCTTCTCGCAGCGCGGGGCCGCCCTGGGCGCCGCGCCGCCGTCCGCGCCCTGCAGGTGGTTCAGCGCGCTCTCCTCCGAGGCCTCCACCTGCGTCTTGATCTGGATGAGCATATTGTCCATCTCCCACAGCTTGCCGCGGTTGCGCGCCTGCGCCCGGCCGCGCTCGCGGGTCAGCGCCGCGATGTCCTCGCGCATCTCGTTGATGACCGGCAGCAGGAACTGCTCGAAGTCCTCCTCGGGCTCCAGCACCTCCACCTCCTCGGGCTCGGCCAGCTCCACCACGTCCAGGGGCCGCATCTCGCGCTCGGGCCGCGCTGCCGACGTCTGCGGGGGCAAGGTGGACGCTCGCGGCGCTCAGCCACGCAGCCGCAGGGCGGTCTGTGCAACTTTCGCCCTTTTAAAACTTTTCCCCTCAGAGCAGCCACGGAAACGGCGACTTGAGAGCGAGAGGCGGCGAACAAAATGGAGTCCTGGCCGTCAAAGCGCTCTGCGCGTTGCGTCCCCTTTCACGACTCGGCCACGCCTCGCTTTACGGTCACGCTGCGAGGTGCGGGTGCGCGCACGTCCGCAAAGGGGCGTGGCGAGCCCCGCCGCGGCCGCGCGCTAGCCGGCACGCACGAGCACGCACGAGCACGCACGAGCACGCACGCAGCCCTCCTCCCGCTTGCCTCACCCAGAGCTCCGCCCCGTTCTGTCCAGGCCTGCAGGTGTGGGCTTCTGTCGGGTCCGCCTGCGGCCGCGTTTCTCTGGCACGGAAGTTTACAGTGGAAACGCGGTTTTCCTGTGCTGGAAGCGGAGGGAGCTGGGCACGCTGCAGACCCATGCCGTGCCATCCCGGGCCGACGCTCGGAGCCCCTTCCTCCTGGACTCGGCCGTTGAAGTGCGCCTGGGTCTCCCCGGGGCTTGCAGTCCGCGCCTGGGGGTCTTTTCTCCCCGCCGACCCCCACCCTCGCTCTGCGGGGCGCCCTTCTGCGGCGGCCCGGCTTCGGCCTCGCTTCGGCAACACAGAGCCACACGTGAACTGGGACCTCGCTGGTGTTTTGACCAGGACCCCCAGCAGCGATCGGAACCGAGGAATCCGGCTTCCGAGCTTGGCTTGCTCTCCAGTTAACAGATGAAGTTACAGTTCTGAGTGCAGCACAGCTGGGGGCTAAAAGTCATGACAGTACTTTGCACACAGAAAGCACACACGTGTGAAGTGCATCTCTTTTATTTAGGCCTTTGTCAGATTTTTTTGTTTTGTTTTTGAGCGGGGACGGTCCTGGGGTTCCTGGAGGTTGAATCCAGGGGTGCTGTATCACTGAGTCACATCCCCAGCCCTATTTTTTTGTGGTTCCAGTGTCTTGCTGAGAAGTTGAGGGCCTTTCCGACGCTGATGGGGAACTTGGAATCCTCTTGCCTCAGCCTCCAGAGTCACTGGGATTACAGGGCAGTGCCACCACGCCTGGCTTCAAATTCGTTACACTTTGGTTGCTCTTGTAAAAATCCAACTTTTGGGCTTTCTTTCTTTCTTTTTTTAATTTTTAGTTGTGAATGGACACAATACCTTTATTTATTTTTATATGGTGCTGAGACATATATGTCTCACATATACTAGGCAAGTGCCTTACTGCTGAGCCACAACCCCAGGCCCTGGGCTTTCTTCATGTGTCAGTAGCACCTGTCTCAATTTTCTAAAAAATAAGAATTAATGGCCCAGATAACCATGAGATTCCATTACACACTTATCAACATTGTCAAAATGAGAAATATTAACAACACTCAACACTGGTGAGGATGTGGCTCAACAGAAACTCTTATTCCTTGCTGGTACAAAATGGCACAGGCACACCCAAAGACAGTGTGGTAGTTTATTATTATCATTTTGTGTGCGGGAAATTGAACCAGAGACCCATACCAGCTTGGCAAGTGCTTTACCACTGAGCTACATCCCCAGGACTGGTAGTTTCTTTTTAAAACTAAAGAAACTCTTACTATGTGATTCTGCAGTCACACTGTGATATTTTTTCAACTGGGTTGAGCTGGTTTGTTCTGACAAAAACTTGTACATAGATGTTTATGCCAACTTTATTCATAACTGCCCAAACTCAGAAGCAAGTGGCCTTTAGCAGGTGAATGGATAAACTTTATTCCAGATATTGGAATATTACTCAGTGCTAAAAGGAAATCAGTTATCAAGCCATGAATGATATTGAGGAAACTTCAGTGCACCTATGTAAAGGAAGCCGACCCGTATGATTCCAAATACTACCGAGACAGCAGAAAGCTCAGCGGTTGCTCCCGGAGGCAAGGATGGCCAGGCAGAGCATGGAGGATGCTCAGGGCAGTGAAACTACTGTGTACAAGACTATCGTGGTGGACACGTGTCTGAACCCACAGAATGTGCACCACCAAGAGTGAACCCTAAGGTAAAGGCAGGGCTGGGTGACAGTGGTGTGGCAGCACAGTGTCATTGATTGTACAAATGCTGTGCTCTGCTCAGAGTTGTCGGTGGTGGTGTGGGAACTCTGTGCTTGCGGCTTGGTCTTGCTTCAAACCTAAACCTACTCTAAAATAGAAAGTTGATTTAAAGCGGCGTGAGGGGCAGATGACTCACACCCTGCCAGTGAACTGGGAAACGTTGCCTCTTCTCTGGGATGAGATGGGGTGGGTACCCTCAGCCAGGTCCTTTCATGCTGGGCATAAAACACCAGGCGGCCGATGTTCAGTAGGGACCAGATCTCCAGCATTTCTTTATTTTCTCTGTTAGTGGTTTCTGTTCTTTAATATCTCCTTCTCTCTTACTTTATTTGACTTCTCAGGTGAAACTCATGAATGCTTTTGTTTCTGATTAACATTTAAGATCTTAGATTCTCATCAGGTATGACTTCAGCTGTATCACACAACATTTCCTTTTCCTTTTTCATTTTCTTTCATGGTACTAGGGATGGAACCCAGGGCCTCACACATGCTGGACAAGTGCTGGACCCTGAGATGTATCCCCAACCCCCTCACCCTACATTTGTTTTTGCATTTTCATCATTATTTATTTCCAAGTGCACTTATTCCCATGGTAATTTTTTATCCATAAATGATTAGAACTTTTAAAAATGTTTTTCAACCACCTGAGAGCTGTTTATGCTCTTTTTTTTATTTTCTAAAGTTTTGTTTTATTTTTTTCCTGTTTTTTTACAGTATTGAAAACAAAATGCAGCACATTCACATTTTCCCGAGGAACTGTAAAGGTGATCTACAGGGATAAATGTTGTAAAGCCTGCAGCTCAATCAACTGATGTTGAAAACTCTCAAAGGGAATAGAGGCTTGATCTGAATGGTCTAGAACATGTACTGTAATTTAATATGAGATGGTCGTCTTAATATTAATGATTTAAAAGATGCGATGAGTACAGTCCAAGAATAAATCAAATTTCTGAACACATTTTATGCTACATATGTGTATAGTTTGCGATCCTTAGGTGTTTGTGCCAAATATTCTCTCTTAATACGTCCTTCAATGCGTTTCTTTATAACTGGACTTTAACTGCTGAGTCACCTCTGCTGCTAAAACATCGTGCTGCACCTTCTTTCTAGATTTCATGACCGCACTGTAGCAGCTTCTATCTCATGTTTTCTGTCATCATCTACTTTCTGCCTTGTTTCTTTCCTTTCTGAGTCTGGTTCACCTTGTTTGGCAGCAACTGTTTGAATCTTGACTCTCTGTAGTTTGGATGTGAACTGATCAATAACTGAAAATATGTGACCATTTTCTACTTCCTTTGACTTGGGTTCTTTTGTAAGAACCCGCCGTGTTGGTTTACCACAGGCGAGGGACTGCAGGGCTCTTACCAGCTCTCTTTCAGGGATATCTGTCTCTCGTTGAATTTCCTCAAATGTGTACTTTTCTCTATTATTAAAGAGCATTCATATGGTCATCTGGAAAGTGGAAACTTGCAATATATGCTTCCGTGTATTTGAGACTGTTACTTGTGCACCTTCAACACCAACTTCAGATCCATCTTCTTTTTTAACTGGACCATAAAAAGTGGCATTGAGATCTGCAGAACCCATGATGCTAGAGCATGAACTGTCAACCACTGTGCTTGGCTAAGTAGAACCTCCTAAATATCTCAAAAGCATGTCTTGGTGCTGGTGGGATGTTGCACTTTGGTGTGGCTGACTGAGTGGGCCAATATCCAGTTGTAAGCACCTGGACTGTGAGATCAACACCACCTAAAGATACCCCAGTTGCCCGTAGATGTTGCCTGAATTCATCCATCATTGTGTTTGAGACACTCATATCCCTAAACGTTCCTTCCAGTTTTGAAGTGAACTGACATCCACATTCAGTCTTTAATTTAGATATCATATTTTTTTTCCAGAGTCATCAGAAACACTTTTATTTGTGAGAACTCTCCGTGCCAGGTGTTGTTTATAATAATGTTCAAATACATCTTTTTCTTGCATAAACCTAAAAAGGACCATTGCCTTATCCAATATTGTTTCTACTTCTTGTTCTGTTAGCCTTTTGACTCCCTTTTTCAGCTTATCATCAATAAATAATGAGAAGTATTCAGGAGACCTGGAGTTGAGGTTGAGAAAATACTCAAAATCACCAGCAATGGTCTGTTTAAAGAGCCGGTCATTATCGAATGATTCCTGAAGGAAGCGATCAAATCTACTCTTCAGGTCCAATAAGCCTTGAATATAGTCAACTGGATTCTTTCCTTCTCCTTCTTCAGAAACAAGGGCTTTACCTTGCTCCTGCAAATAAGAACTCATACATTCACACATCATCTTCAAACCATTTGGCACATGACTAAATAACTTGTACATGCAAGCAAGGTCTTCTGTCTTTCCATTTTTCTACATACGTACTAGCCCAGAATTCTCCATTTTTACTATAGTCTTCATGTGCTTGGAAATGAGTTCTCTCTCAACTACCTTTACCATGGGCTCTTCGGTTAATTTGTCGAGGCAGTGAGTGCATCACGCGTTCTATTTCTTCATTAATTTTAGCTTCTGCTTCCTTTATATATACTGAAGCACTGTTTTCTGCTAAAAATTCCTGGTTTTCCATCTGAAAAAATTCTGCAGACATTTCCAAAAACAGAGTCTCAAAATCTTCTTCATAGACAGGTCTTCCCTCAAGACCTAAAATCATTAGCATCTGGCAAGCATTTCTTATTGCGCCTCTGTCTACAACTTCTCCTTTCTGCCCTCTTGCAGTCATATGCAATAGCGTTTGCCGAAGACGACCCCTAATACACCCATAACGAACAACTTATCTCCAAAAATAACCAATCCCAAATTGCAGACATTCTCTAGATTCTTCTGTTGTACATGTACGCGGTCCATATACATCAGTATGTCTCCAGTCGTCACTATAGCTGTTTGATGACTATTCCACGCTTGATGTGGTGTTTGAAGAAGGTTGTTATTCAGCGAATCTAGTACATCTGCTCGCGCCTGGTTCATGAGCTGCGCGGTGACAACCTCGCTGAGCGTCTCCACGCTTAGCAAAAGCACCGTGTGCCCGCTGCAGAGCTCCTCGGAGCTCAGCCCGCTCTCCTTCTCACGCTGCTTCAGAAGGTCCCAAAGGCTCTTTCCGCACGTTTCATCCACGCGCTTGGCGTCCTCCCGGCTGCCCGTGCCTTTGCTCAGGTTCCCCTTGGTGCTCGTCCCCTCCCGGGCGGCTTCGGGTCGCGCTCTGCAGCGCGGTGGCGCGTGTAAGGCGGGCCGTGGGGCGGCGGCTGGGCTGAGGGCTGCGCGGCCCGTTCAGGCCGGCCCGCCTCCCTTCATCGCGCTCCCGAACGTCCTCCTCCCCCGCCTCGGCGACGTTCATGCTTTACTGATTTCTGACTTAATCGCAGTCTGCCTAGAAATGGAGCTTGGTTTCATGCTGTCCTCTGAACTTTGTTGACATTTTCTAGTGACAGGCAACCCAGTGCACTTTGCTATGTGCTTGAAGGCATTCTCCAACAATTTTTTTGGTGCTAGGGATAAAAACCCCAGGCTTTGTGCATGTCGGGCTCTACCACCAGGCTACCCCTCCAACCCCATGGAAGTGAAATGGATCCATCTGACCTCCTTTAGAGGCCACACCAGGAGCCACACGCATTAGAAGGTCTGCGAATAAAGAGAAGGGCCTGTGCCCCTCATACCCAGAGGACGTTTTCCTGTCGTGAGCACTGTGCGAGCTGTTCTTCACTGCCATATGTGTGATTGACAGAGCTGGGTACTCCTTTGAATCATCCGATCTTTCTAGGTGTTCTGAAGTGCCTGGCACCTCTTAAAAGCAGAGGTAGTAACAACATATTTTGTAGATATCTTGCTAAAATTCACAGGAAACGTCATTTGGGGGAAAATGGCTGAGCCCCCTCATTTGTGCGTGGGTCTGGGAGTAGAGGCCCAAGGAGCCTGATATCCGCGGCTGGTGGGAGGAGCCCCTGTCCTATGCTGCTTTACTTTGCTGTGAACACTGTAATAAGGGATGAGTGCGTGCCAGTTTATGTAGCGTCTGGTCCTTCTAGATGTTCAGGAAACGGCCAGTGAATGACAGCACACCAAGAGCACTGTGTGTTCAGAGCCCAGGGCTCTTCCTGAACCCACTTGCGCACCCGAGGGGAGGTTGTTAGAACCCGGTAAGCATCACAGATGCACACACCCGGCCACTGGCTGACCCAGGAGGCCACTGGCTGACCCAGGAGGGAGTGCTCCTTCGCAGAAGCCACTTCAGATTACAGCCTCGCTGCGTGTGCAGTTTATTCTGTACCTCTGCCCAGCGGGACACCTAAGGCCCCAGTAGAAGCCTGCGGTCTTTCTAAATGTTGAGAAGGCCACAGCACGTGGTGAAAGTGGGCTACGTCAAGCCCCTTTGCAGGTGTTCTGTGGTTTTACAGGAGTGTTGCACTAGGAATTGTGAACTCTTTGAGGTGCTGGAGAGCGGGCCACCCTGGGTGGTGGTCAGCGGAGCAGGGGGCAGGATGCAGAGGCCAGCAATGGTCTAGCCATCTGTCAATGTTGTACTCAAGCATAAACAAGTCGCGATGCCCCAGGTATGGTTAAAGTAGAGGTGGTGACATAATCCCTGTACAAAGGTCCTTCGGCTGGTTGTTAGGAAGGGCTGTCTCCTGGAAGTGGCCTTGTCAACTGCCTCTGGGAGCTAGACTAGTGCCATGCTCTGTGGCTGGAATGAATAGTCAAAGGGGAGCAGGGCAAGGTGTGGAGGGGTCCTTGCTGGGACCTCTGCAGCTCACAGCTGGTTTTAGATTGTACCCGAAGGTCTGGTGCTTTGATATAAACTACCTGTGATTGTTGTGGACCCAGGTGGTTCTTTATTTTGAAGCATCTAGGTTTTGTGGATGTCCTGCACTGACACGTGGTAAAAAGTGAGCCAGTGGACTAGCTGATTTGTACACATCTGTCATGGTTGATGGAAGAGATACGCCTCGGACGTGGAATTGTTTGGCCAGCTCTGGGCAGCCTGCGTCAGGACTTGTTCAGTGGGCAGCACCAGAGGGTGGAAGGACATGCCCAGGGAGAGGTGTGCGCAGATGTGTCCGGGTTTACCTTTCTTCTTCTTCTTTGGTGCTGGGGTGGCACCCAGCCAGGTGAGTGCTCTGCCCCTGAGGTCCACCCTGCCCTGTGGGCAGCGCTCTGGCTGCACTCTGGGATGTCAAGCAGGTCAGTGGCACCGACCTTGCTGACATGTCAACGGTGTAGATGAAGCAGTGAACTTCCCTGAGGCCGTGCCTCGTGCGCCCCGACGTGCGCCTCATCTTCAGTGGAGTGTGACGCCATGCACTATGTCACTGTCGCTCTGCCAGTCCTTTTATCTCGAGGTCTTTGCCGTTTTTTATCTTTTGTGAATTTTTGTTCCTGAGAAAGCAAGATTACATTTTTTTCTCCAGACTGAATTTGCAAAGCGTATTCTTGGTTATCAAAATCTGTAGCTTTGGGATGTTGAGTTGGTAAATATTCACAACGTGGGGAGGCAAGACATGCACCGCCAGCTCGACCACACGAAACCGCACGTGGCGTGTGTTGGGCTGGAAGGACATGCAGCTGTAAGCCGCTTGTGTGTGTGTGGATGACTTTGTTCTTTGGGATTTTCCATTTCCTATAATGCGTGCAACCTTTTTTTTTTTTTTTTTTTAATAAAGGTCATTTAAAAAACAAAAGAAATCAGAAGAAAGAAAGAAAACATCCATCGTGTGTGAGGAGAGGCGGGGGCTGGCTTGAGCACTGGAGGGAGAACTGACTTTGTAATAAAAATTTTATTAAAAAAAATAAGAGAGAAAATCCCAGATGGGACCATTTTCTGCCACCAGCCTGTGGGCTCACAGCTCATTCCCCGACCCCAGGCCCTGGTCACCGCTCTTCTGTGGGCCGGCTCCATCACAGGAAGTCCGGGCTGGGCCGTCCTGCAACCAGGGCCATCTATCTACCTCACTGCTGCTGAAAATCGATGAAGAACGTGCGGATCTCCTTGGGGTGGACAGTGACGGTGGAGCCTTTTTTCAGTCTTGAGGGAGAGGTGAAAGGGCCTGGGGGAGCACAGAGTGTGTCCAGACGGGCACTTTTTCCTAGACTCCCCCGCAACCTGTGGCTGCCTACATCTGTGGTGGTTCCCATGGTGACGGTGGCCCTCTGCTGCCTGTGCCTGCCAGGTCCTTACACAGTGGGTCTCCCCACCTCTCCCTCTCCTGAGGCGTGGCCCACAGTGGAGTGTGTCATCGGGCTGGTCCTGACCCGTGGGCAGGTTTCCCCACAGGGTGTTGGACTCAGCGCCTGCGGGCTTTCTAACTGGGGCCATCTGGTGGAACCTGGCCACTGGGGGGGGGCAAACCTGTCCTCCCTCCCTCCCCACCAAAGACTCAATGTGCACTCTGCATGTGGCACCATGCTGTGTACAGTGGACAAGAGGAGATGCCCAGGACAGAGGAAGCACTTGGGACCAAGAGAGCAGCAGAGCCACCTGCCCAGGCGGGGGGGTGGGGGGGGAAGGCCAGCAGGGGTTGTCAGAAAGCGAGGACAGGTGCCTTCTAAGGTGGGGGGAAGAGATAGCAAAGTCAGAGGCACGAAGCTGCCTAGCCCGCGGGAGCTGCTGGGAAGTGGAGTGGGGCACAGAATGGCCACGTCAACAGGGTCAACTCTGGCAGAACCCCTGGGGCACACTCGGGAGCTCGGGGCTCTTGCCCAGGACAGGGCATGCAGTCTGTGTATGTGTTCGTTTCTCTCTCTCTCTTTCACACACACGCTCATGTGTGTGCCTGCGTGTGGAGACTGACCCAAGCCTTTCTTGACCTATTCTGGTAGATCAGGGAGGCTGCAGATTCAGAGGGGAAAGGGCCCTTGAGGCCCCCCAGTCACGAGGGCAGATGGCTGGATCTGCACGGGTCTGTCCAGCTCCCGAGCCTGGCAGGGACCTAGATGGAATAAGGCAGGGGTTCCCACACCTCTCTGGTGGCCAGTCTTCGTCCTCCATCTCCAGCGCTGCAGCGAATGTGCATCCCAGGTCCCTGTGAGTGAGCGCTCCTTGACCACTACCACGGGCCCCAGCCCCCTCAGTATGGCCTGCAGGGACAGGAGCAGAGTGAGAGGTTGGCCCCACAGACATTCCAGATTGGAGCAGAGTAGAGAGCCAGAGCAGCTGTAGGGGTGGCCGTGCCTTACGGGACACGCCTGCTTCAGCTCTTGACTCCGCAAGGCAGGGAGCATCAGCCTGTTTACAGGTGAGGAAACGGAGGCCAGGCTGTGTGCTTCCTAAGGGCCTGGCCAGGTGAGGGTCTGGGAGGGGCAGGTGGTGCCGGGTGCACTGGGAGTCTCTCGGGTGCCAGGTGCTTGGGCACACGTCCTTGCTGCAGAACCTCTCCACAGCCTTTCGGCCTGACAGATGAGGGGAGAGGCTGGGGGGTGGTCACCCCTGGATCCTCTAGGTCATCTTCAAAGGAAGTCTGCCACCATCTGCTTGGTTTCTGATTATGCAGATGGTGTCTGTGTGTAAAAGATCATGTATGGAAGCGACAGACGACCTGCTAGGATAACTGACAAAGCCCAGAGGCCTTCAAGGAGGAGCAGGCGGGTGGGCCCATGGGGGTCCTCACTCAGGGCCTTAGATTTTCCTGGGGAGGCCTGCCATAGTGATCTGGGGGGAAGGGCAAGGGGGCAGTTACCTCCAGATCCACAGTCACTGGCCGAGACAGGGCCGGGTCCTCCCCCACCTCATACAGGTGGTGTAGCCGCAGCAGGACACGATGCAGGTCTGCTTGGGCCTCCCTTTGGTGGCCTTTAAGCACAGAGGTGGCAGTGAGGACCCCCAGTAGCTAACCTCAAGGCCCTCGTCTGTCCCAGGTGCTTCACACTTGACTGATTCCACATCCTCAGCCTCCCTGAGAGGTAGCTGCTTGGTCCCCACTTCACAGAAGCAGCCAAGGCTCGGAGAGCAGTCCCTTGCCCAGGGCCATGCAGCTGGAGTGCAGGGAAGGGAGGACTCCAGGCCAGTCTGAGCCAATCCAGGCCTCCTGGCTGTCACTCAGGGGCGGAGGCCAGCGTCCTCATTCCCACTGAGGTCATCACTGGGCTGTCCTCAAGTGCTCCCATCCTCTCCTGCCCTACCCCTGAGGCGAGGTGCAGCCATACCACCCAGAGTGGTGGGAGCAAGCTGTCACTTTTCTCACCACAGTGATGAGGAGGCAGGTGCTGTAATAATACCTCTATATCAGTGAGAAGGGCCTTCCCACTGACCCCCATGGAACATGGGGAAGCAATGAATTCATGCTGCACCAAGTCAGGAGAGCTGGGGGCTCCTTGCTACCACAGCACTACCTGGTCACCCTGACTGATATGGTGGTCTTGTTCGCCGCAGTGTCCAGGGATCTCGAGTCCACCCTCGGCTACCCCCCATAGGGAGGCTCTCTTGCTGACGCTCATGTCTTGCAGATGAGAGGAGCAAGGCTCAGGGCAAGCCTGAGTCCAAGGCCCTGGGAAGAGGGCCCAGCTGACTAAGAGACCCTGGCTCATGGAGCCAAGCCTGCGGCCACCCCACTGCTGAGTCAGACACTGAGTTGGAGCTGAGGTATTGAGATCCGATAAAGCTCATCTTGGGGCTCAGAGCTTGCTGGGTTTTAGACACGCATGTAGGAATGGCTACCCCAAAGCTAAGAGGTTTGTAAAATGGCTTTTACGTATGCTCTTGGTGCAGCGGCTAAGAATCTGAGTTCCAGAGTTATACAGCAACCCCCACCTCCTGCCCTGGACAGCGAGGTGCTGTAGGAGCCCACTTTACAGGCAGTTGCAGGTACCTGGTTCCCTCAAATAGCAAATGGAGATGGACCAAGGCCTTCGGACAGGTGGGGAATGGCCAGAGTCACCCAGCAAGCTGGGCAAATGGGCTCCAGGCCAGGACCAGCCACACCATTTTGGGTCTTGGCCATTTTCTGGAAGATGGATCCTGTGTAGCCCTGAGGGTTGGGCAGGATAAGGATAGCTGTCTCTGTGGGTCTCGCCCCAGATGAGGGACCAGGTGACCCCACAGAGCTGTGAGGGTCTGAGGTGAGCCTCTGTCTGGTGATGGACTCAAGGGCAGTCTGAGGGGTCTGCACCCGCTGGATGGCTGCCTCACCTTTCTGAAGGTTGTGCATGTGCCTGGCGTGGACTGTGCTGTAGTTCCAGCCAGGGATGCTCAGGATCTGCAGGTGCAGGTTTGGGGGCAGTGTCACAGCCTCCTGCTCCAGGGGTCCTGGGAGCTTTGGGGCAGATCCTGCAGCAGACAGAGAAAGAGGAGGGGGTCTCAGGACCGATCCTCCTCCAGGCATTCAGAACTCCCCATGGCGTTCCCCTGGCCCTCTCGGCCCGGCACTCACCCACCCCGTGTGGGCCTACGCCGGTCAGCCGGCCTGCTGGTCCTGGCGCCCCGGCTTCTCCACACCTTGCCCGTGCTCCCGCGGGTCCTTCCCTCCAAACCCAAATACTGGGGCCACAGAGCTCAGGGCTGGGAGGCTCTTCAGGGTCCCCAGCCCCGCCGTTCAGACAGACAAGACTGAGTCCGGAGAGCTCCAGGCAGCTCTACCTTCTACTCCAGGTCTGGGAAGCTAGTTCCTCCCTGTTCTGCTGTCAGCGCTGCCTGGAGGTCACTCAAGCTGCCAGCTTTGTACCCCAGGCCTCACAGACTGGTCTAGGCCTGGGCCACCTCACCTGAGCAGGACCATCAGAAGCCTTCCCTGGGCCTGCTGCACTTGAGATGGGAAATCAGGACTCTCAGTTTGGGGTGGTGCTGTGGAACCTGTATGTCCCCAAAGGCCATGTGTTGAAGGCCTGGTCACCAGCCTGTACTCTTGGGAGGGAGGGAGGGAGCCCACTGCAGCAGGCCCTTGATGGGGGTGCTGATACCCCAGCCCCCTCTTCTATTTCCCAGCCTCCACGAGGTGAGCTGACATCCTCCACCTCAGCCTCCAAACATTATGTATTGTGCTGCCTAAAAGCAACAGGGACAAGCAACGAGGGACTAGAACCTCTGAAACCAGAGCCAAAATAACCTTTTCTCCTTGAAATTGATTTTCTCAGGGATTTTGTTGCCGTGATGGAAAGTAGACTACTATGGGAGCAAGGGAAGAGGTGCCCTCCTAGCACAGCCAGGAGCTTTTACGGCATGTGCCGGCTGGAGGACAAAGGCTATTCAGACAGTGACGGGCTGGGGATAGCCTCATGCCGCTCCTGGCCTGAAGGCCCACAATACCCCTGCCCTCCTGAGGTTATGTGGGCCTCAGAAAACGTTCTCCTGTGGCTCAGCCACTTCAAGTTGCTATTCTCTCCTTTGCACCAACAGAGACCAGAGTGGGGCAGGCAGGACAGGGCTTCCTCAGGCACAGCACATCTCCTGTAGCAAAGGCCCTGTCCCCAGGCGGGAACCACTGACCCTGCTAGGGCAATCAGAACCCGGTCCTGGGACTCGGAAGCAAGGGAACTAGTGTGAGCTGGGTGGACAGGTCAGAGGTAGTTCAGAAAGGAAGGCCATGAATGCTTGCTCCCGAGACACCCACCCTGCCCTGCTCCTGCCTGCCCAGGTTCCTTAATTAAGGAGCTTGCCCAGGCTCTGCCCCAGCAACTGCCCCTTCAGTGTCCGCTGTCTCCAGGTTCAGAACCCCAGCTGTGTCCCTGGAGTGGCGCCTGACCTCCAGCTTGTGCTCCAAACACAAGGCACCAGCCCTGACAGCACGCCCTCCTCCTGCCCTGAGAAAACTCCTGGACAGGGCGGCATCGGACCCACCTGCAGCCTGGAGCACACCGTAGGTGCTCAGTAAGTGCACACTGCAAGAGCAGGTAACAGCCCACCTGACTGCAGAGGCCCTGGGAGGTTCTGGCCTTGAACTGAAGGAGGAAGCACCTTGCAAGCACAGCCTATCGACACCTGTACGAGTGGGCAGAATAGTTCCAGGATTCTGAGGACAGGGCCAGATTGTAGCTGGGTCTTTACTTCTTCAAAGCCTGCTCCAAGGACCCTCTTCAGTATGATCTTGTCTAATGTCTCTCACCTTCCGCTGTGTTAAGGAAGACACGGAACTGCACGGTGGCTAACCTACAGATCCTCCGCGGAGGCTGAGCGCAGCCTTGCAGGCGAGGCTGTGGACTAGAGGCACTCTCACCTGGAGAGCATGCCTCATGCAGGTTCCTGACCTGGAGACCCACACTCAGACAAAACCTGTCTTTTAAATGCTGGGCCCTCGGGCCTGAAGTGACATGGTGACAGTGTCACATTAAGACAGTCAGACACATCAGGAGACAATGGAGGAGAGGACACAAGGGGGAGGCGTACAGTGGAACAGCTGCCAGCCCTAGCTCTGTGCTTACCAGCAGGGTAACCTTGAGTGGGCCGCTGTTTGCCCTCGGTCCCTGAGGTCCCTTCCTGCCCCTGAGCTGCCCAGATCCCTGAGGGCATGAGTCCCTCCCGAGGCCAGCCTGGCCCAATGCCGTGTTCGGGGACAGAGTGATGCGTACTAGGAATGGGCACCCCTCTGTTGGCCAGCTCTCTGACCAGCACGACGGGCCTGTGCTGCAGGGCCAGTGCAATCCTCGGGCGCAGCGCAGTGGTGACTGAGTGGGGCCCCAGCAGGAGCCAGAGCACTGGGTAGACAATCGAGGTGTCGTTCAGCGTGAGGTTGTAGTTCAGGTTCCAGGCCAGGTTGTTCCACAGCCGCCGATGGAGCATGACCTGTGGGAGGGGGTGATGAGAGGGCCTCCTTGTCCTTTGAGTGCTCGTGGGCAGCCCTGAGGGCTGTGGAAGGACAGGCCACCTCTCCTACCTCCACCTGCCCGTTGCCCTGGCTGGAGATGCCGTGTGCGCGGTCCGACAGCAGCACAAGCCTGCTTTTGCTGTCCTCGATGAAGGCCGACTGCACCATGGGGAAGTAATTCTGCAAGGTAAGCACCACGGGAGACTCGGTGAAGTGACCTAGGCCGCCGGCCAGCCCCCCGTGGCTCAGCAGCACACAGGGGATGTGCCTTGACCTGGAGGTCAGTGCATGGGGGTTCAGCTCTCTGCCCTGATGCTCCCTAACCACGTGGCCCAGCTGATGTGGCTCCAGGCCCTCAACACACATCAATGCACCAACCCTCAAAACAGCCCACTGACAAAGCACTGAGTTTTCAGAAGAGGAAACAGGTAGAAACTAAGATCTCTCATGCATATGTGGCAGCACCAGAATCCAGATGCACTCTGACTGGCAGCTGTGCCCTCACCCCTGTGTAGGCAGGCCTAGGGCAAGGGGGCATTAAAGGAACTCTCTCTAGAGGCCTCAGCTGCTTAAGGGGTCAGGCAGAGCATGACAGGGTGCAGCGTGTGGCAACAGGGTTACCCGGGCGATGATGTTGTTCACAAAGGCCTGGTGGGGCCTCCGCTGCATCTGGTAGCCATTGTTGTCTGAATAGAGGAGTTTCTGGTTATTTATGTCACTGCTGGTCCTCAGGATGGCCTCTCGATTCAGCTCCAGGGGGCCCACTCGGTACTGCTGCTCTATCCGGTGACAGAGCAGCTCTCTGTCCGGGCCCGGAGGCACATGGACGAGGCGGGAGTGGATCTCGAAGGTGTGAGCCCGGGCGGCGGCGCTCCTGGAGGAGAAGCGTGTGTGGGAGGTAAGGCCGCGGAGCCTCCGCTCCTCTCCCCTCCTTCCTGCTGGCGGGCTGGGTAGAGAGGGGGCCTCCTAGGGCCATGTGCACAACAGCACCACCTGGGACACTGAGAAATGCAACAAGAGGAGCCCGGATCCCTGAAGCCATGGAGCTGCTGTGTGGGCCTGGCCCTAGGAGCCCCTCTCCTGGGCTCGGAGCTCAGTGTCCAGCCAAATGACTCGGCACATGTAGAAAGCACACCCAGAGATGCTGCAACCACCAAATGCCAGGGCAGGCACAGGGCAAGGGTCTGGGCACTGACAGCCTCTCGCTCACTCATCAGCTAGTCCATGGGCATTCCCAGGCACCCAGTGGTGGGCACCAGCCGGGAGGCACCTGTAGAAGTACTGCCGGATCTCAGTCGTCAGCTTGCCCCTCACGATCTCCATCTCCACGGCTTTCCAGGCGGGCACTGCGGTCTTGTTGGCAGTGAACAGGTAGTTGTCAGAGATGGGGCCCCGCTTCACGTCGCCGTTGACGTGGTACTCCAGAAACTCCTGGGTCATGTGCACCGTCCGGTTGCTTTGTCTGCAGTGAGAGCAAGAGAAAACAGCACCCCTGTCCTGCACAGGGTCTGGAGCCAGGCTGACAGCCCCTATCCAGATGCAGCCAAGAGCCCAGAGCAAGGAGAACCACCGTGAGGAGGCTGTGTAATGGTCACCAGGACACAGTGAGGTCCACGTAAAGACCCCACCCAGAGCCAGCCAGTCTCTGTGGGCTGCGCTTCAGGCCTCAGAGCACACCTTCACAGAGGTGGGGCGGGGGCCACCCAGGAGGCCAGCAGGGTCTGTGAGCAGCGCCAGTACAGGAAGGATTTCTGTCATGCTGACCCTCAGCTGTCCAGCAGGACACCATATTTACTGACCCCATGTCACATCTCACATGCAGGGCCTTCCGTCACCTGGTTAAATTCTCCTGGCCCCAAGGCCCCAGGGGACATGAACTGTTAACCCGTTTCACTCCAAGACACATGGAGGCACACAGGCTGGGCCATGTGCCATTGCTTGCCCAAGATGGTGCATTTGGAAGTAGGCCAGTGGGTGTTCAAAGTGAGCTCTGACTTCAAATTCCGTGCCCACTCCTTAGGGTGTTCTGGTTAGGATGGAGGATGTGGGCAGAGTGGGGAGGGGTCCCAGGATCTTACAGATGTATATTTTAATTGCAAATCTACAGGTAGCCTAATCAATGACGTGCTTCTATGTTATTTGTAACTGGGCTTGGCCTTTTCGTGGGCAGGGGATGAACTGCCACGGCTCTGCCCACTGTGGGGATTTCTGTGGCATGGGAAAGGAAGCCAGGCAAGGAAGAAAAAGGAGGCATGCTAAGAAGGGTCCCACTGAGACCCCATGAAGAGGAGAAAAAGGAATGACTTCCATCTCTGCGGCAGCTCCTCTGAGCTCCCAGCTCCCTCGCTCCTCCTCTGAGCAGGTGGCAGATGCTGGTTCTGCAAGGCTCGGCTGGTGGGCTTTGGAGTCTAACAAGAACATCCCTGTGTTCACCAGTGTTCAAAAGCAAGGGAGAGACAGGCAGCCAGGCACGGGACAGCGTGGCGTGAGCTCTGGTCCTGGAAAATGCTAGGTGGGAGGTGGCCTAGGTGTGCGACACCTGTGGGCTGGACAAAGGGGACAGCAAGTGGGGCTGCCCCGCAGAGGGTGTCTGAGAGGGGCACGCGGAGCGCGCGAGGCGGGCAGTGTGCAGACCCCACCGCTCCCAGCCTGGCCTTGCTCCACTCCTGCTGGGCCCCGCCCGCCTCACCCCTGCTGCCTGCTGGCTGCTGTCGGCTGCTCCCGCTGCCCAGTCTGGGAAGGGGCAGTGGAGAGCTGCTGACACAGCCCTCGCCCTGAGCCCCACCAACACTCACCAGCACAGATGCCCCTCCAAGTGAGAAGGGTTGGGGGCCATATGAAGACAATTTTGAGGGTCCCTTCCTGCTAAAGTTTGAACTTAAAGGTCCCCCAAAGGCTCGTGTGTTCAAGGCTTGGTCTCCAATATAGCAATGTTCAGAGGCAGGAATCTGGGCAAGTGATTGATCATGAGGGCTGGAACCGTATTAATGGACCAATCCAATGGGTCAATGCATGGACTCTTGGGAAGTGGTGGAAACTGCAGGAGGTGGGGTGTGGCTGAAGAGTGGGTCCTGAGGGACATGTCTTTGGGGACTATATCTTGTACCCGGTCCCTCCCCTTCCCCCTCTCTCTGCTGACTGGCTGCCATGAACTGAGTGGCCTTCCTCAGCCACACCCTTCCGCTGTGATACTCTGCCTCGTCTCAGGCCCAAAGCAATGGAGCTGGCTCACTATGGACCAAAGCCTCTGACTTTGACTAGTGAGCCAAAACAAGTCTTTCCTCCTCTAAGTGGTTTTTCTCAAGTATTTTGTCACAGCAATGAAAAGCTGACCAACACACTTCATGTTCTGAAGGGAGTGTGACTACTTCCTGAATAGAGATGCTAAGTTTTAAAAAGTGGATTATGCGAACATATTTTTTTCCCAGGGTGATTCCCTCAATGCCCTTTTTGTCTCTCGGTAGCAGGTTTGGAATTAGAAGCCATAAGAAAGGCTTTTTTTTTGCCTTGACCTAGATTCATACTCCTTGAATTAAAGATCACAAGAGCAGGAAGAGGCCTCACTGCCATTTGGTCCTTCTCTCAGGCAGGTGAGCCAATGGAGACACCAGGAAGGGCCAGGGATCTGCTGTGCCTGGGCCCCGGCCGCACCTCTGCTGCAGACCAGCAATGGCTGTGCCTCACCTCTCCCAGATGCTGTGCATCAGGTTGGTGTCCTGGTCGAACAGCACAGCATAGCAGTCGTTCACCACGGACACCAGGCGCCTTCTCTGTGGGCTGCTGTGTCTCCTCAGCTTGCGCTTAAACCGGAGCGTGCTGGTCATGGTGGTGGCCTCCTGGGCCTCTAAAGTGGGCATGACCCTGTAGTGCCGGTAGCTGAGTCCCGGGATGATGCTCAGAATAAGCAGGTCATACGCAGAGAGGTCCTTTGTCGAGTTCTGGATCTGCAACCAGTGGATGGAGCGGAGGTGGACTTCGGGGCGGGAGGACGCTTGTTCCCCGGGTGACCCCTGGCTAGCCCCTTCTGGAAGGTGTGCTCCCCGCCCCCTGAGACAGTGGTGTCTTCTCATCTCCTGGACCATGCTGAGCTCTCCCCTGTCCTCCCTTGGTTTTGGCTTTATCCCCTGGGACCACCACAAAATATACTGGCCCCTGGAGATCCTTTGGTGGCCGAAGGCGGCTGGCTCTCAGGTGCCTGGGGTTTCTCTTACTCAGGGTCATCCCCCAGCTCCTCAGTCCTCCATCTGCCAAGTGAATGATGGTCTGACCTTGACCTCTGACCTGTCCTGGAACCTGAGACCCACACATGCAGCTTCCTGCTAGATGCCTCCCCTGGAAGTCTGGCTGCGCTCACAGCCACCCCTCCGCCCCTGCCTGCTCCCCTCTGCCTTCCCCAGCCAGCACCCTGCTGTGGCCCTTCTAGCTCCACCCACAGCTGCTGTCCAGGCCACCAGGCTCCACCTGTTCTCTTCCAAGGACTCGGCCTCTTGCTCTCCCTTCCCTGTGGCCTCCGCATGGTGAGAGCTGCCACAGACCCTCCCTGGCTATAGCCCGGATGTCCCCAAACCCACTCCTGTCTCCACCATCTACCACAGCACCAGGGGAGCGTGTAAGACTCTCCTCAGCTCTGCCTCGGGAAGGGGGTCCTCAGTCCCAGCAAGATGCAGCCCCCACTTCCTGGGAAGGGCCAATCCCCATGCTCGTCTCCACGGAGAACCACCTTTCAGGTCAACCCTCCTGGCCTCTGCCCGGCTCCAAGGTAACTGACTGGGGTGGGGGTATTGAAGGGGTCCTCTGAGCCCCTGGAAAAGCCCCCTGGCTTAGCTTGCTTTTAGCTGACTTTACAAATCACTCATTCTGGAGGTCAAACAGTTGAACTATTTATTATTCGTCTCCCCTGATGATAATGGCTGCCTAGGTGACCTCTCAGGGCTCCAAGCCTGCTTTTGCTGAAGGCGCTGACCCTTCACTTGGGGCCTGCGAAGCGTCTGGCGGGCAGCTGGAACAGGGTGGGAAAGCCTGGCCGCTCTGCCCTCAGGCTGCTCTGCCTCCTTTGTGGCTGTAACCCCTGGGTCAGGTTCCTGCTCAGCTCTGCCTGTGCGGGTGCTCACTGAAGGCACGCCGTCCAGGTCCGGTAGCCCAGGCCGACACGCCTGAAAGCCACTGACCTCCTCCACTTCAAGGCAGAAGACACCAAGGCAGCAGTAACTGACGTTTCCAGGGTCTTCAGGCCCTCATGATGAGCAGGCCACCACCCAGGCACCTCCTTCTCTAGCCAGAGGTCCTCTCCTGCCCTGAGCCTCTCCCCTCGCCTTGCCGGACCCTCGCTGAGGGGAGCTGGGTTTTGTGAGCACGCCAGCTGGCCATCTTCTCTTTTCCAGGCATCGTGAATCAATCTTTTTCCTGCCCCAACAACTTGTCCTTGATTCACTGACCCCTTTTCGAGAGCCATGAGTAAAGGGCTTGGGCTGGGACCACCCAGCCTGCTCTGCAGCTGAGGCATGCAGTTCCCAAGCCCCTCGGGGAGGCCTCCTGGGGGCAAGTACCAAGCCCAGGATTGGCCTGGCCTTTACCCCAGATGATTCACCTGATCCTGCAGGGACACGCCCCGGGCCACCCCAGTCAGAGGGGCCCCAGCCCAGGCGCCTGCATTGCTTCCCCCCACAGCTACCACTGGCCACGTGCTCTTCACGTCTTATTTTCCTTCTCCCCTGTCTCACCCACTAGGATATGAGCCCCTGACAGACAGCAGGGATTCTGTCCCTTGGTTACCAGTGTCCCTGCACCTAGAAAGGGTCTGACACATGGCAGGAGCTCCAGGAATTCCTGCTGAGAGCAGATCCTCTCCACGGGCCCTGCACTCGGTGGGGTGGCGTGGGGGTAGCAAGTGCTCAGTCTGCTCCAACCGTCCCCTCCCCCTCAGGGACCCTCCACTTGCTCCTGAGCCACCCTCCACACCACAACTGCATCTATGTCCCTTGGTGGGTTGGGGCCCACTCACCAGGGCCCTGGGAGCTGGAGAGTGTGGGGTGGCTGGGTGATGTCAGGCCCTCTCTTCCTCCCTCCCCAGGGCAGTGGCTGGATGGGAGGGCTTCTGGACCAGGGCAGCTCCAGGCAGTGGAAGGAGGCACAGATGGCACGTTGTGTAGGACGTGTCGGTGGGTGGCAGGGGCAGCTCTGGTAACCCCCTTTAAGACCCCAGGTCTTTCTGCATGTGCAAGTGGGACACAGATCATCAGCAAGCGGCCAGCTGCAAATGCCTCCTGCAGGGTCCCATGTCCCTACCTGTGCGGGCACCGGGCGGCCCATTTCGTCTGTGATGCTGACTCTGGGGTAGTGGACAGTCAGGGTGATGATGGTGGTGACGGTCCAGGCCAGGGGGTTGTACACTGAGGCGGAGTACCCAGCAGGCCTCGGGCTGCCCCCTGGCTCACTCCACATCTCTGGGTGCTCTGGGTATATGGGAAACAGGCAGGTGAGACCCAGCCCTCCGAGACCCCAGGGGAGAAACAGGTGAACAGCTTGGCCAATGTGGCTCAGCACAGACCCTGACCAGGGGTGTCCCTCTGGTGGCTGAGGGTTCACTGCCTCACAATCTCTCCTTTTCCACCCACTTTACTGATGAGGAGACAGACCAGAGAAGTATAGTCGCTGGCCCACAGTGACCCATTTTCCAAGGCCTGGACCAAAGCTTTGAGTACTTGTCATTGTGAGGAAACAGAATTCTCTGGAGCCTGGCCTGGCATCCGAGGGCCCTGCACTGTGGGCCTGGCCTCCCTGTCTGTTCCATCCTGCCGTCTCCTGTGCTGGAAGCTCCTGGGCCCCTGAACACTCCACCCGCTCTGCGGTCTCCTTCCCTCTGCTGGGGCACCCTTTCTGTCTTCTCTCCTGTGAGTGTCTGGGGGGCACTGGAGTGGCAGCCCGTCAACTGTGCTACCTAGCAGTGACGTCAAAGCCCAGCTCACAGAGGCCTGTCTGTGCCTCTCTCCCAGCACCCGGATGCCCCCAGTGTGGGGCCCTGTCCATGCCAGTCCTGGTCCCCAGGGCCTTCCAGATCTGCAGGTGGGAAGGGCAAGGGCAGGGCTGGAGGAGAGCAGGGCCCAGACACCAGAGGGGCAGAGGGAAGGTTGGGGGAGTATCAAGAAGTGCAGCATGACCACGGTGAGGTCTGGGCAGGGGAACCTGGGCCTGTGCATGAGAAAGCCTCATGCCTATGTAGGGAGACCAGCTCGTCCCCATTACCCCGACTTCTCTGGTTTGAAACCCCTAGTCCTGGGTGAAATGGTACACTGGTCACCGTACACACGTGAAACCTTGTGAACAGGAGGCAGGTCCCACAGCCCCCAGGAAGTGGTCTGCAGCCCAGCTGAGCTCAGGCGGGTGCTGGGAACCAAGATGGGGCCAAGGACACTGGTGTCTTCCCTGTAAGGTGGGGCAGCATGGGTTAAGGTTCTGAGCCCGTGCTGTTCCTTCCTACCTCTGTGGCCCTGAGCTAGTAAATAACCCGTCTCCGTTTCCCAGCTCTGAGGACCCTCACAGGTCCTGTCTTACAGAGATCTGGCAAGACGTCATAACCACATACACGAGAAACATACTGAGCTGAGTAAGTGCTCAAAATACTACTCAAGGCTTATCTGCTCAGTCCCTTTTCCAATTGCATCAGCCCTTCCTCATCCCCTGGATGAAGAAACCGAGGCTTGGTGCACTGCAGCCACTGCCGAGATCAAGGTCACGCCACCAGTCAGGGGTTCGCAGGGGCTGCAGACTCAGAGTGAAGCTTAGTCGTTCAGGCCCCCTCCGCCCCTTCTGGGCTTTTCCTCAGAGTGCGGCCGCGGCTCCCTGTGGGGGCCGGCTTACCTGTGTCAGCGGCCCGGGCTACCACTGTGAGCTGGAGCCTGTCCAGGGCAATAGAGGACATCAGCTTGCGCACTCCCAGCATCCCCGCGGCCAGGTGCTCCATGTACATGTCCCTCACCTTGGGGGACTCTGTTCCGGTGATGGCATCGTGGTGCTGGACCTGCGGCACCCCGAGTCAGATTGGAGGAAGAAGGGGATCAGGGCCTGCCCCTGCCAGGCACCTGTAAGGGGCTGGGTCTCGTGCCAGTGGGAAGGTGGGCATCCCTCCCATCTTACAGAAGAGGAAACCGACTGAAGAACGTGCCCACATTTCCTGACCAAGTTCTCCACCTTGGGCAGAGAGACTTCTGGAAAGGACTCAGCTGGACGGTGCTCTGTCTTGCCCCGTGTGCAGCTGGTCTGTTCCAGGCACACTTCACACAACGTGACATTTATGCTCCTCTGCGCTGAGGCAGGGGCAGGGCTGTGTCCTACAGAAGGGAGTGGGGCTCTGGCCTGCTGCTCTGGTGGGCTTTGAGGGCAGTCGGCCTCTTCCCAGCACGTGGCCAGCTCTGCCAGCTGTTCCCTTCGGGTAACTAAAGAAGCCACGTCCAGCAGGGCCCTTTTGTGGATGGGTGACCATGGACATGCTGCCAGGCCCCCTGGGCCTCGCTCTTCCTATCTGTGGACACGTGGACAGGCAAGGCCAGGGACAGCCACAGTGCCAAGTGGGCGAAGCCTACTGTCACGATGGCCCGCCACCTCTCAGACGTTCCCGCTGACCTCACAGTGCAGCAGGACTGACTGACATGACTGCCATTCTACTCTGTCCTTTATTCCTCTTGAAAAAAACAGATACGAAGTTTAATGAAGCCACCAGCTGGGTGCCAGGGGACCTTGTGCCCAGCCTGGGTCCAGCTCCATGGTGCACAACGCAGTGACAGGGGACTATGGCTTTTCTCATCTGTAAAGTGGGGCCCTGAGAGCCTGGGCGAGGAGGATTTGCTAGGACAGGGTCACAGTCCCACTTCCGTGGCTGAGAAGCATGGCGTTACCTCCGAGACGGCCCAGCGGAGCTGCTGGAGCTGCTGCAGGGCCCAGGCAGGGTCCAGAGTCCCGTGGGGCACTGGCCACAGGTAGCGCGTGAACATGGACTCCCCGGCATACAACAAGGCACTGGCGCGCCGGGCCATCCCCTTGAGCACGCTGCGCGAGGTGTAGAAGCCCGTCCAGGTCGCAGATGGCTCTGGGAGACCAGGGCAGATGGTGAGTGTGAGGTCCCTGTCCTGTGAAGCCCACTAAGTCCTTGCTCTGACAAGCTGAGGAAGCTGGGATCAGAGAGGCAAGTGTGCCTGGGTTGCCTAGGCAACCGGGGCAGCTGGTGACCCCAGACGGTGGCTCCCAGTCCGGGCTCTTCCCCAAGCCAGACTGAGAGCTGCTCAGGGAGTCCTGGACAGAGGCTGGGGCAGGGCAGGAGTGTCAGGGCAGGCTGGGGACAGGGTGCTGGAGTACCAAGATCAGTGACAAGAGAGCCAGAACACACCTGGGAAACCTCGGGGAAGGAAGAGAGTGAGATGAGGGCTCACCAGGAGGGCCTGAGTGCTGGCAGAGGGCTACCGGGAGTCCTGGGGCAGGCCTGCACTTCAGCAGGGTCCCTCCAGCAGCCCAGGGAGGGTGGACGGGGGTGGTGTGGGAGCCCAGCCATCCAGGTGGCTGGTGTCAGGATTCCAGACAAAGAGGAAAGGGGTGCGGCCAGGCCCCAGAGGAGGCAAGGCCGAGCGCCCGGACAGGCTGTCTCAGAAGGTGGCTCACGGTTCCCTGAGCTCTCTGCCTCCTCGCAGATACCCTGGTTTGCCCTGTGCTTCTTCCCTGCTCTTTCCCACAGACCTGGGCCAGCCCCTGGTGGATGGCCACATGACCCTGAGGAAAGGCCACAGACTGTGGAGTCAGATAGACAGGTTCCCCACAGCTCCACAGGAAACTGATGAGTGCCTGGGGTTGAGGGCTGGGGGCCAGGATTCCTGATCAGCAACTTCACTGCTCAAGCACTAATCAGGGCAAATGGCTTTGACATGGCCACGCCCACCTCACTGCTAGCCACGCCCCCACGCCCTCCTGCTTCTCTCCAACCTCCCCCGCATTGAGGTATCCCTGCCCACAGGACATATCCACACCCATTTCCCCATAGCCACACCCACATTATCCCCACCCACACCACCCAGCCCACATCATTTCTGCCCACCTCAATTGTAGACATGCCCACACCCTCCCCCCACGTGTAGCTGCACCCTCAATAGCTTGGTGCAAACCAGAGGGTCCTGACAGCTATGCAGCCCCACCCCATCACCACGCAGCCTGAGACGGAGGCCCAGAGGGGCAGGCCTAACCCAGGTCATGGATGACTGGGCAGCAGTCAGGTGCCCTGCAGCCAGAGTCCATCTGTGTTTTCTTTGAAAGAGAAAGACATGGGGAGAAGGGAGCTGGCCACCAGTGAGCTTTTGCGTGGGTATCTCCCCTAGTCCTGCAGAAACGTCACTTTACCAATGATGACCCCAGAGCTCAAGAGGTGTCTTCACTTGCTGGAGCAACAGCCCATGCTGGGAGTTGTGACGCAAACCCAGGTGTGCTGGGAATCACTGCCCAGGGCAAGCCCTTGCCTCTCATGTGGCTGGGAGGCCCCTGATAGGCCTAGCTCAAGGTGCCCGGGCCCCATGGTGGCCACTCAGCCAGTGGATGCCCCTAGGTTTCCTCAGCTCCCTGGCTGGACAGCCAGAGAGCTGTTGGAATGCCTCTCCTTTCCTGTCTCCTTTCCAAAGCAGCCTCTTGAATCAGTCAGTCTGAGCATGGAAGTTAGTGCTAGGCAAAGCTTGCTGGGAGGAAGGACTGCATTTGGTCCCTGAGCTGTCATGGTGGCCCAGCCACCATCCCACCCAGCCTGCCTGGGCTGCTCCAACTGTGCAAAGGACCACAAGGCCCTTGGAAGGCTGTGACATCATATGCAACAAATGTTGTAGATGGCAGCATTTGGTCAAAGCCATCCCCCTGTGGAGGCCTGAGGCAGGGTCTGGGAGTAGACTGGAGAGAGCAATTTCTACTGCCCCAAGCTAGGCAGAGGAGCAGGCCTGCAGGGAGCCACGAGTAGGGTGCACATGGGGTGAGGGTGAGGTGCGGGATGTGGGGCCAGTCTGGACAGGGTGCTCATGCTAGCTAGCAGCTCTGCTGTACCCCTGCAGGCCGTGAAGCAGCCTCTAAAGCAGGGGATGCGCAGGTCACGTTCCTAACCTGGCACAAGGGGCTAGTGGTGGCACTGAAGCCAAGTCCTTGTTCTAGAGCAGTGGACAGGGTGGGCCAGAGTGTGGCTGGTGAGCAGGGGCTGCAGCTGCTTGGAGCCTGCGGTGCTGGTGTGGGCCTGAGGAGCAGTGGACCAGGGCTGAGGCAAGCCAGGCATGGGCCCCATGCAGAAGCCCGCCGCACACAGCGTTGCAGCCTTGAACCCGAGTACCCATGACCTGCTGACCTCAACCTCGCCCTTCCTCAGGAGCAGCAAGAAAACGAACGTAGCGCAGACCCGAATGGGACTGCAGGCCTGACCAATAGCACTGGTACTCTTCCAAATCCCCATCAGCAAGATCTGGACCAACAGCTTTGATCCAACTGCTATATAAACCCTGGACTAGGACACTCGAGCAGCAACCCCTATTGGGTCCCCTCTTGCCCTAAGAGAGCTCTGTCTTTTTACTTTGGGCTCTAATAAACGCTACTCTGACACTCACTCATCCTTGTCTGTGGATTTCATTCATTGAATTCTCTAGACAAGAACACGGAAAGAAGAAATTGGTGGCGAACTGCCGGGTCTGCTGCAGCATGGGACATGGCCTGCCACTAAGAGGCGCAGCACCTCACGCCACAGTAGTGGAGAAGAACCGGCTTCGTGGCTCTGATCTTAGAGCCGACACTGGCAGGCGCCTGCCCGAATAGCTGCTAACGCGACAACAGGCTTTCTCCGCTGCAGAGGCCTGCAGCTCACACAGAGTATCCGCGGCTGAAGCGGAGAATCTAGTTTCATCTCCGACTCTGGTGTGAGCGTGATTACTCACGGCTCCCTCTGCTGAGCCCTCCCTGTGTGCTGGGCGGGAGGCTAACAGCTCTTGTCTCATTCAATTATTACAAGCATGAGAGCGAAGTGTCCCCATTTTGCTGCAGGGAGGCTTCAGGACTTCACAGCCAGGGAGGACAGCGTCTTAGGTTGCACAGTGGCCGGCCAGTTCTGGGCCTGAGCACACAAGCATGATGCAGAGGAGGCCAGGTGCCCCTGATAGTGATGAAGCAATTAAAAGAAGCAAGCCTGGGGCTGTTGGGACCCTTGGAGTCCCCTAACCCAGACTTAGTGTCTGGAGGAAAGGATGCCTGAGGAGGCACGCAGGGCACAGGCAGGAAGAGCGGGTGGGGAGTGTGCCCCCTGCAGGGGCACTGCAAGGGCAGCGGTGGCACACTTCCGGGTGTGGGCAGGGTGGGAGCTGAGCCAGGGAGCCAGGCCGTGTGGGGGAAGCAGGTGGGCCAGCCTGCCTCAGTGCCCTGCCCAGGGCCTGTCTGGCACCCTGTGGGCACTGAGGTGTGTGGACATCCCGTGGCCGCCCTGGCACTGAACTGCTATCCCAGGCCACAGGGCTAGTACCTGAGGAATAGGGCAGGAAGTCATGGTGGTTGTAGACCGGCCAGGAGATGTTGAGGGCGTGCAGCGTGCGGAAGTAGTCGCTCAGCGTGGCGTACTGCACCGAGACGCCCAGCTCCTGGGACAGGCTGTTGATGTGGTCCAGCAGCGGGTCCATGTTGGAGAACTGCACCGAGGCGTTGAAGAACTGCTTGTCGCATCCCTGCAGGGGACACGAGAGCAGTGCTCGGCCCTCAGAGCAGACCTCGCCAGGAAGGTGGGCCCTGCCCTCTCCCTGGCACCAACAGGGCTACAGGCTCCCACAGCTGGCACCCCTGGGTGTCTGAGGCCCATGGTAGTGCTACTCACCCACACGGCCAAGAGTAATGTGGTAGCTACTAATAGTGCTGACCAGAGCCAGGGCTCACGCTGCCTTATGCACCTTCAGGAAAGGCAGCCACAGGCAGCCTGGACACGAAATCCAACCCCAGCTGCCCTGCTAAAGAGCTGTGTGGCCTCAGGACAAGTTCTTGACCTTTCTGAGCCTCAGTTCCCTCAACTGCAAAACGGGACGACAGCAATGTCTGCCTTCTAGGTTCAGTGGTGCAAATTAGATGGACGAGACAAAAGTTCCCATAGAACAGTGCCTGGCACACAGTAGGTGCTCAATAAAGGTCAGTGACAACGGTATGGTGCCCTGTCTGGCACTGCCTCTTGGATGGAGACTGTGCAGCAGGTACTATTATTATTCCCATTTTACAGAGGGAACTGGAGGTCAAGCAGGACGGACAGGCCCGGGCCTTGGCCGCACAGCTGCAGGGTTCTGTCAGGCGGGCTGGGGTGAATGCAGGGAGGAGGAGAAGCTGGAAGGCTGAGGGCCTGAGGTCTGTGGGGAAGGAGGACAGGGCCTGGTGCAAGCTGGCGCCGGTCCTGGGCACGGAGGCTGGACTGCGCACAGCAGGCCCTGGTCTAGGACCACATCAGGCCCAGGATCCTGCCTTACCCAGGGCCAGAGGACGTAGGGTGTCCGGAACCAGGCGGCCCGCTGCTTCACGTTGGCCACCAGCTCCTTGGCGTAGAGGTCAATGTTGGCTGGGGTGACAGGCTCGCTCATGTTGGGATACACCCCGTCGGGAGGTGGCTCTGGAAAGACAGCCACGCCATTCCAGTAAAACCCGGACCTGCGGGGGGCAGAGAGCAGAGCGGGAGGAGAGGTTTGCCCAGACGGGGCTCCGGGCACCAGGCTGGTCACCAGCACCCACAGCCTGGCCTGCTCCAGCGCCGAGGAGCCAGCAGCCCCTGCTCCCCACCATGACGACACAACGCGTTTGTCTGTTCACTATTCATGGGGACCCAAGATCTTGGCCGTCAAGACAAATGATATATCAACGCAAAACTTAGAAAAAATCAAAATCAACACAGAAGTCCAAGATGAAGGCGCGTCAGTGGCGAACAATGGCGGCCTTGGGCTGCCATTGGCCCCTTGGCCTGTGCCTTGGACTCCGGGGTGGCTGGGCAGGCAGACACGGAGCTGGGGCCTGGGGTCCACAAGTGGAAACGCTCAAGACGGCGCTGCCACCTGCGGGGGCCAGACAGGCGGGTCTGGCGGCCGCGGGAGGCCTACCTGCTGGAGAAGGAGAGGTGCGAGGGCGTGCAGTAGCCGAACTGGTCCATGATGTGCGTGAAGATCTGCTGCTGCGCCGAGAGGCTCTTGGACCCTCGCCACACAAACTGCAGCCCCTGCAGGTCCACAGGCAGCAGTGAGGCCAGGGCAGCCGGCGCCCTCCACACCCCTCTGCCGCCTCTGTCAGGTCCGCAGGCCACTCCCGAGCCACACGTGGTCGTGGGTCGGCCGCCAGCAGCTGCTCCTTCACCCTCCCTGCTTCTTGCAGGCTTCTCTCTGTCCAGACCTTGGGGAAGCTCGTCCCAACTGCATGGGGACACTCCCAGGCACGGGCGCGTCACCTCTTGCGAACACGCCGTCTACTTTTCAAGGGTTCTGAGGAAGTACTCAGGGCTACGCGGCAGCTGTGAGGTTCTAGTTCTATTAGGCGCTGGCCTGGGGTCCGCGCACGAGGCCTCAAGCCCCAGACCAGAACTCATAGGGTTGTGTACGGTGAAAGCCTCTGACGTGGGCCGGGCGCCCGGTGCTCAGGAGGGGTCTAATGACCCCTCTGTGGTGGGCCTCATGAAATGTTCCTTCTCCTGCCCCCTGGAGCCTGCATCTCCTCCTGTGGTCAGCTCTACCACCGCTCTCTAGGGGATCCCGGGAAGGGCACGTTGGCCTTTTGGGCCTCAGCTTCCCCATCTGTGAAATGGGTATAATTATGATTCTACCCATCTATCATGGGTTGAGTAGTGCCCTCCACAAGGTTATGCTGAAGTCCAGGCCCCAGTCCCTGAGTGTGACCTTAATTGTAAGCAGGGTCTTTTTCTTTTCTTTTCTTTTCTTTTTTGCGGTGCTGGGGATCAAACCCAGGGCCTTGTGCTTACAGGGCAAGCACTCTACCGACTGAGCTATCTCCCAGTCCCCGTAAGCAGGGTCTTAATGGAGATAACTGTGTTAGAATGAGGTCGTTAAGGTGGACACAAATGGAGTAGGACTGGAGCCCTTATAAAAGGGGACATTTGGACGTGCAGCAGAGACACAGGAAGAAAACAGCCTTCGACAAGCCAGGGGAGGGGCCCGTGGCAGCAGCAGCCCGGACTTTACTCCTGCAGCCCCAACACGGCAGGTCACCTCCCAGACTGCCATGAGCTAGCGGAGGGGGGGAGAGTGGAGCCCGTGCCCCCGAGCCCCCTGCCAGGGAGGTCCGCCTGTCCACCGTCACGCGTCACGCTGCCTCCAGCCCAGGAGGCCTCTGCTGCGCGCCAGCTGAGCAGGCCTCTCCTCCTCTGCTTCCTGAGTGCGCTTTGCTGGGCCCCAGGCCCTGCTGAGGGGAGGCAGGGGTCTCTGGACTGGAGGTGGCCAGGTGGGCTAGGCAAGCGGGAAGAGGCAGCCCTGGAGAAGGCGGTGAGCGCCTCGCAGGCCGTGGCGGCAACGGGCCCCTCGCGCTGGCTCCGGCCCGCGGCAGTGGCCCACGGAGCTGCACTAAAGCGGGGGTGACGGCGTGTGGCCCCACGCACCTGGGCCTCCTGCATGGCGTCCTTCAGGTCGTAGTCGATCCGGGAGATGAGGTGGGCGTTGAAGCCCGCCAGGGCAAACAGGGTGGGGGTGGTGGCCGAGGCGCCGAACGGGTCGACGTGCCAGGAGAACTGCGGCCGAATCCCGAAGGTTTCGTAGAGAAACCCGTGTCCTTCTGCAAAGAGAGAATCGCCTCGCTGGCGGCCGGCGTGGGCCTCACGCCCCGCTCACCAGGCTTGCGACCTGGCCAAGCAGGGTCCACAAAGGGAGTGCCCAGGGCCAAGCAGGGTCCACAGAGGGAGTGCCCAGGGCCAAGCAGGGTCCACAGAGGGAGTGCCCAGGGCCAGGCAGGGTCCACAGAGGGAGTGCCCAGGGCCAGGCAGGGTCCACAGAGGGAGTGCCCAGGGCCAGGCAGGGTCCACAGAGGGAGTGCCCAGGGCCAGGCAGGGTCCACAGAGGGAGTGCCCAGGGCCCGGCAGCGTCACCGCCGTCCGGATCTCTTCCGTCCTGCACAACTGACAGGAAACCCCACCTCCTGTCCCTGGAGACCGCCATTCTGCTTTCTGTCCCTGTGGACCTGAGGGCTCCGGGCACCTCCTGAGTGGGGCCCTCGGTGTTTGCCCTTTGTGACCGGCTTAGCCCGCCGTCCTCCAGGCCGCCCGGTGGCAGCCGGGTGCCTGTGGGATCTGTCCGTGAGCTTGGACGAAGCTCTGGTGCCGGTGGGACGTCCCCGACGTGGCCCGAAGGAACCTTGTCTAAGGGGGTGGGGAACGAAAGGCGTCCACACCGCTGCTCCCTGGAGGTGAGGGGAGCCCCGTGGCGGGACCTGGGGGCTCACTTCCAACAAACACAGAAGCGAGCCCAGTGCAAGGGGTGGGCACCCGCCACCAGTCACTCTGCCTTCTCTCTTGGGTCCCTCCTCTGGGGACTCCAGCTGCGGGGACCTACGGAGGTCTGAGCCGGACACTGGTTTTCTGTCTGTGGGCAGCCAGAGGTGGGCGCCCTTAAATAAGGACGCGGGAGGCCATTGGCTGCGGCAGTGCTAGCGCCCTAGGGGTCTAGTAAGAAACCAGGGCAGACTCGGTGAGCGGACCCTAATCAGGGCTCGCCACATTCCCCTGTGGCGTGCTTCCAGGATCGCCTGAGGAGAGTTCTCCCCACGGGCCCTCGGCACCAAACCATTCACAGTGTGGCGGTGCCTGGTTCAGGGACTGATGTCTGCACAAAGCGACTCCTCAGTTTCAATGCGCCTCATTGTGTCTTTTAATAGCATGGGCTCGGCTACAGCCAGCAACACGTGAGGGTCAACCCTGCTCGGCTTCAGGGAAGGTTTCCCACCTCAATCACAGTCTTTCGAGTTCTTCCTTTGAATGCAGATGGGTGGCAACATGATGGCTGGAGCCACGGTAGCCATATTGTGACCGTGAGGGTAAGGACGAGAGAACCACAGAAATGGAGGCGCTGCTTGGCCAGTTCTCAAACCACTCTCCAAGCTATCCCCAGCTCATCAGGCAAACAGTTAACGTCCTTAAGACTCAAGTCACTGTACCTCAGGTTTTCTGGCCCTCCAACAGAAGGCATCCCTGACACCTCAAGGAAGAGGCGATCGATGAACGACACTGCTGAACGTCCCCGATGCATCTCCCCTTTTAGTGACGGAAGTGTACACACCCTCTGAGTCAAGGAGGGCACACGGTCACCCACCCAATGACTACACTGCCAGGCTCCCCTGCAGATGGTGAAAGCCACTTCTTAACACCTGGCCAACAGCTCCCCAGCTCCCTGCAGCTAGCAGGGAACACGCGACTAAGTTCTGTTCAATGGAACAGGAGCAGAAACGAGAGGCTTCACACGCCAGCCTCCCCTGCAGCAACAGAACCCTTGTGACTAAGTTCTGGCCAGTGGGAACATGAGCAGAAGGGGCGCTGGCAGGTCCTGGGTCACCTCTGCCAGGAAGCTGCCCCCCCTCCTGTTCCCCTCCTCCTTGCTAGAGTGACATCGCAGAGGGTGAGCCAGCTTCGACGGTGCAGGTGCCCAGGGGATGGCAGAGCCGCCTGGATCCCGAGCCATGGACTGCCCGGCACAGTCTGCAACGGCAGGCTCTTCTCCAGGAGAGAAAGGAGTTCTGCCGGCTGGGGCCACCGTCACTTTGTCTCCACTGGAGCAGCCGAACCGGTATCTCACTAGTAAATGACCAAGTGGAGAGGCCCTGCCGTGTGTGGAGGATGGGAGGCTGGGCGTCTGCCGCGCCTGGGCGGCATTGTTCAGGGGCTTCCCGCACTGCGGGGGGAAGCAGGAGAGCTGGAGGAGGTCCAGGGCAGCAGGCCCGCCTCGCTCCTGCCTGGACGCCTTCCTCCCTCCACTCCGCCTGGCGGTGTCCCGCCTCCTCAGGCCCTCTCAGGGTGGGTGGCTCCTGCTGGCACCTGCCACTCTTCCAGGACCCTGCTGAGAATCTGCTGGGGAGCTCTTGCCTAGGGAGGGGGCCGAAAGCGTCTGTCCCAGGGGACGCTGCCCACCTCCGACTTTTCCTCACCATAGAGATGCTGGGAACAAATGCTCCCCCTTGATAGAAAAGTCACCACTAAGGTGGTGGGTGTTGACACGAGGGCAAAGGACAGGAGAGGGGAGGCAGGACCAGTGAGCTCCAAACAGCCCAGAAGCAGCAGGACAGGTCTTGGTGGAGGAGCCTCCCGCCCCAGCTCCTGGCAGGGGCCGGGAGCTCCATCCAGAAGACCAGTTCAGGTTGGGGACGGCCACCTGCGCATCTCGCTCTTCCCTTCTGGGGCCCACTTTGCAGCAGGGCTCAACATGGGCAAAAAAGGGGCCAAAGGGACCTGAGGCAGTGAGGGTGGCCAGCAGATTCACTCCAACACATTTGAGGAACATGGTGGGCATGACTCACAGCCTGCAGCATGATGTGCCCACCGCAACTGTGGGTGGGAACCGTGAGTACGGTGACAGTGGTGGTCATGGAGGTGACGGGATAGTGGGGTGAGGAGGAGGATGAGATGGTGATGGTGGTGATAGTAGCAAGTATAGTGGTAATGACAGTGGTGGAGGTAGTGGTGATGGTAGTTATGTTGGTGGTGATAGTAGTTATGGTGACGACTGAGGTGGAGATAATGGTGTTGATGCTGGTGATAGCGGTGGTGGTGATGGTGGTAGTTACAGTGATGATGGTGGTGGTGGTAGTTATGGTGGTGGTGGTGATCATGGAGGGGGTGATGGTAGTTATGGTGGTGGTGATAGTGGTTATGGTGATGACTGAGGTGGAGATAATGGTGATGATGCTGGTGATGGTGAGGATGAGAATGAGGATGGTGATGGTAGTAATGGCAGTGGTAGTTACAGTGGTGGTGGTGATGGTAATTGTGGTGGTGATGATGGTAGTTATGGTGGTGGTAATGATGGTAGTTATGGTGGTGGTGATGATGGTAGTTATGGTGGTGGTGATGATGGTAGTTGTGATGGTGGTGATGGTGAGGATGAGGATGAGGATGGTGATGGTGGTGAAAGTGGAGGGGAAGATGATGCTGGTGATGCTGGTGATGGTGGGGATGATGGTCCTATGGTGCTGATAACCAGGGTGATGGTGGTGAAGTGAGCTGAGCATTCTAGAGGACCGCACTTTCCACTTAAAGTCCTTCCCTGGAATAATCCCAACTGAATCCTCATAATGACCCTCCAGGTGGGCATTACCATCACACTCAACTTATCAATGAGGAAACGGGTTATAATGAGGCTACACCACATGCCTAAGGCCGCAGGGATGGGATTGAATAGGGTCAGGATGCACCCATGCAATGTGACTCTAAAATCCAGGCGCGCGCTCTCTCTCTCTCTCTCTCTCTCTCTCTCTCTCTCTCTCTGGGTTGTACATGGACATAATACCTTTATTTTATTCATTTATTTTTATGTGGTGCTGAGGATCAAACCCAGTGCCTCACACATGCTAGGCAAGCGCTCTACAACTGAGCCACAACCTCAGCCCCAAAATCTGGGCTCTTAACCTTGACACTCAACTTGCTTGGACAGGCATGAAGATGCACTAGTGAGTCACTATTTCCACTGGGCAAGGTCTCCCACTGAGGGGTGGACACAGCCCAGAACTCTTAGCCCCACTGCAGTCCCTGGGTATGGGCTGAGGTGGCCGTACCTGTGAGCTGTAGGATCTGGTCATCAAGGTGGGTCACGGCCTCATCATGCATGACCTGGCCTCCAAGGACAAACTCCAGGCGTCCTGTGTTGAGGAGCTGGTGGACCTTGGCACCGGTGGGCAGAGAGAAACAGTCAGGTTCAAGCCCTACACTTGGCTGTATCTGTGAAGGCCGCGCCTGCAGCACCTCATCACATTCCTCTCCCTGGTTTTCCACAAAAGTAGGACACTGTCCTGGTCTACACTGAGCCCGCTGCACCCGGAGGACTCCTGGCCCATGTCCTGGTCTACACTGGGCCCCGCTGTACCCGGAGGGCTCCTGGCCCATGGCTGCTATCTGAGATTCATGCCTATATCTATAAATGCACTTTTAGTTTTAAAATAATTTCAAACTTATCAAAAAGTTGTAAGAGCTGGGTTAGTTGGGAGGCTGAGGCAGGAGGACTGTATGTTTGAAGTCCGCCTGGGCAACGCAGTGAGATTCTGTCTCAAAATAAAGAAAGGGCTGGGGATGTGATTCAGTGGTAAGGCACTTGCTTGGCCAGCACAAGGCACTGGGGTTCAACGCTCAGTGCAAAAAAAAAAGTTGCAAGACTCGTAGGAGTTAAGGTACATCCTCTGGCCAGTTCACCAAATGCTCACATGCTTTGACCTCTTCTGCCTTAATGCTCCAGCTCCAGTACTTCCTGTGTGTTTTTGGAAACACTTGAAGTAGCTCAGGAATAGCATGCCTTCCAGGGTGACCCCTTTAGTGGGCTTCAGAACAATAGGGATAATTGTAACCACAGCACAATGATGGAAATCAGGAAATTTAACATTAATATAACACAACTAGCTCATCCACAGACTTCATGCAAATTTTCCCCATTGTTCCACTGAGTTCCTGTTCCTGGTGCAATACTAACCCAGGACCACGTACTGCAGGATACTGTCATTTCTCTTGTGGACACTTTAATTTAAAACAGCTCCGCAGGCTTCCCTTTTTCCTTGTGGAATTGACAACTCTGAGCATGACAGACTAGTTATTTTGCAGACTGTCCCTGAATTTGGGTTTGTCTCACAAGTAGCTGACCAATATTTTCAAATAAACAAGTGGACGGGAGGATGGGAAGGTGAATGATCCCAGGAATGTGGGCAGGTGTGGGCCCGAGACTGGGCTGGTTGGTCCTCTAAGGTACAGTTTTGTGGGTCATTCACTCAGGGGAGCCTGCTGCACTACGCAGGCCCTGGGGTGCTGCCGTGAACGAGGAAGACCAAGTCCCTGCCTCCAGGGGGCTTCCAGGAGTGTCCCGCCAAGTCTCCACCAACACATGCAGGTCACATTCCTCTAAGGAGTTAGAAGATGTGCCACTGGGTGCAGTGTCCACAAAAAGACCTGTGAAGCGCCCCTGGTGAGCTCCCAAGTCAGACACACCTGGCTCACCCGTCATTCAGAAGCTGAGTGACCTGCTGCCTGTCCTCTCTGAACCCGGGCCATCTCTGTATGAAAGCGGGGTAAGGTGCCCATGGCCTGGCACAAGGCAAGTGGCCATCACACGCTGGTGACATGGCAGGCCGCGGGCTGAAGAGACACCCCTCCAGTGAGGCGTGAGGACTTCCTGATCCGCCTCTCAGCAAACTGCTCAGCCTCTCTGAAGTTCACGTTCAAGAGACTTATGAACACAGAAATGAGCTCCTGAGTACCGATCTGGGTGTCTGTGTCCTGGAGAGGGGGTGGCCTGGCTCTCTGCACGGCTCTCTGCACTTGGTGAAGAGGCTGCTGCTGCCCTGACCTCAGGAAGGCCACCCAGCCCTGTGCCCTGGGGCCAGACGGGCCGAGCACATACGGGAGAGGTGCAGGGGCTCAGGAGTGGCCTCGCAGCACCAGCCACTGCCTCAGGGAACACGCTCTCCCTGCCAGAGCCAGAGAACATCCCGAAAGCTCAGATTAAAAAAAAAAAAAAAAAAACAAACCCAAAACCAAAAACCCCTAAAACAAAGAAAGAAACACCCTTTCTTGGCCGTGGCCCTGAGCAGGAGCCCTGATCTGCACAGCCCCTGGGGTGTGGTGCACGCAGACGCAGCCCAGGCCTCGGCCAGCACCCGCGAGGGAGCCGGCCCCTCTCCCCTGGGGCGCCTGGAGATCCCGGCCACCCGGGCCGTACCTGGCGCTTCTGCTCCTCAGAGGCGATGCTGTCCCACCACAGCCGGAAGAACTCCTGCTCCACTGCGATGAAGCGGCGCTGCGGCCTGCGGATCAGCTCCGCCACCACCGAGGTGTAGACGTTGGCAGCGTAGGCCAGCATGCTCTCCTGCGGGGGGCACGAGTCACGCCAGCACGTGGAGCTCCTGCGGGGCTCGGCCCCAAGAAGCAGGAACACCCAGCCGGGAGGCCCCCCGTGCGCTGCTCACAAGTCCAGGGTGCCCATCTGTGCCCAGCACACGGGGTGGACCTCGGAGAGGGGTGCGCCCCAGCAGGTGGGGAACAGGCTCTTGTGGGGTGGGCAGGGGGTCAGGCGGGGGTACCAGGAGACGGGCAAGGACACCTAGTGGGCAGAGGGATGCGCCAGCCCAGTGAGGGACAGACAGCTTGGCAGAGAGGGGTACGTCAGCTGGCCCGAGGGTCCACAGGCAGCAGCACAGCCAAGCCCCAACTGCAAGAGGGGTCGTGGCTCAGGGACCACAAGGGGCCTGCCGGGCTGAAGCAAAGGGGGATGTGGGCGGCGGAGGCTGAACTGAGCAGAGGTGCTTTGGGTTGTCCTCTGGACTTGCTGCCTGATGCCCCCAGGTCAGGCACTCTGAGGGACAGGGCAGCCACGGCTTCCCAGTTGAGTCTCCAGGCCCCACACTGGTGCTGGGAGCAGACAGCCAGGGAGCCCTGGGCAGGAGTTGGGAGGTGTGGGGTTATTCCTGAGTAGCCTCAGGAAACGCACCCACCCTCTCTGGTCCTCAGTTTCTTCTGGAAACTGGGAGTGGTAGGTGCCCCTCTCCCCACCCTCAAACTGTCTTGTGGGTGGGTGGCATCCCTCGAAGGGTGCCAAATGCACCAGGGAGAGGATTTAACATTTGGCATCAGGTCTTCTTCCTGTCTCTCTTTAAAATGTCACCATTTACTTACAATGTCCTTCATAAATTATTCTACCTATAATCACTAAGTTTATTCATTTATTTAGGACAGCGTGCGGGCATTTGCTGCCGTCTACACCTCCGTGGTGGCCCAGGGGCACTGAACCACTGAGCCACATCCTCAGGCCTTTTATATTTATTTATTTATTTATTTTTGAGACAGGGTCTTGCTAATTTGCTTAGGGCCTTGCTAAGTTGTTGAGGCTGGCCTTGAACTTTTGATCCTCCTGCCTCAGCCTCCTGAGTTGTTGGGATTACGGGAACAGCCACCACCCTGACACTGAGGGTTTGGCTCATTAACTTAGGCATTTCCTTCCTCACTCCACAAAGGAGCTCAGGAGGCCGGGGTGACAACATGCAATGCCTACCCAAGACCTGAGGACCCAGGGGTGTGGCCCCCTTTCTGTTCATTCATTCTAAAAAACGTGCACCTGCTCTGCTGGGCCTGGTGGGGACACAGTGAACACCTGGACAAAGCCCCACCCAGAGGGGTGTAAGTTCTAATGGGAACACGATCCACAAGCCAGCAGACAAAACATGGACCCTTAGATGGTGACAAGGGCAGCAGGGCCAATCCTGAAGGAGAAGGAAAGAGGGCCGCCAGGAAGGCCAGACCAGGAAGGAGGGAAGGACGGGACTGTGCCTGCAGGTTCGCAGGAGGAGAGCTTCCTGGGCAGAGAGTACAGCCAGGGCAAAGGCCCTGCGGTAGGACGGGTCTTGCGGTGCTGGAGGCGGCGCAGGGAAGCAGTGGGGCTGGAGTGAGGCAAGCCTGCAGTGCCTAACTTCAGCTGACCACGGCCTGCCCCCGCAGTACAGGCGCAGGCCTAATGGGGGCTGGGCACTTAAGACCCGGATGCTCGTTCCTCTCAGGACTCCGGCGGGGGTGGGTCAGGCCAGTGTAGGCCCAGCAGGGAGCTGCGGGGCTGTGCAGGGGGCTGGGTACCCGCCACTTCCAGAGCACACCTGTGTGTAGGGGCGGGGAGGGCGGGCCGCCCGCTCTCACTTTACAGACAGAACCGGGGCTTGAGAGCAAATCCCCTCGCCCAAGGTCCTGAGCAGAACCAGGAGGTGACCACGGGTCCGACCCCAGGCCGACGCCGAGCAGGCCCCCAATCCCCAGCCGCTTTCCAGCTGTCACCTGACATCGGCCTGCCCGGGAGCCGCCCCTTCCGCTCCAGGCTCGCTCGGGCGACCCCGATCAGCGCCCGCGCCCGGACCCCACTCCCCTCCCAGCGGGAATGCGGAGCCATCCAGTGTCCCACCCCACTGAGGGGGAAATTGGGGTTCAGAGGCAGGACGTGGCCAGATACGTCGGCGCCTCCGCCAGGCCGAGCCCAGCGGGGCCTGGATCCAGGAGGGCCGCCTGCGCCGGCACCCGGACCGGGACCGGGCGCACCGGCGGAGGGAGGCTGCCGCGGAGCGGCGCGCGTGGAGGGCCCCGCCACCTACCTGGACCGTGTAGACCCAGCCCACGTCCATGTGGCTGTGGGGCACCACGAAGACCTGGATGGGGCCGTCGGCCTGGGACCCCGGCGGCTGCAGCAGCAGCAGCAGCTGCCCGAACAGCGGCAGCCAGCGCTGCGGCCCCATCCCGGGCGGCAGGGACAGTGCTCTCGGCGGCCGGCCGGCGGGGGCGGCGCCGGCGACTTCCGGGTGCGCGGCCGCCCCGGGCCGGGCGGGGTGCGGAGGCGGCGCGGGCCGGCGGGTAGGGGCGCGCGCCCCCGCCGGTTAGCGCCCCGCCGCGCGCGCCGCCCGGGGCCCCCCACCCCCGCGGGCCTGGGGACCGACGTGTGGCCCGGGGGCTGGAGACCGGCCCTCGGGACGGGGCTGGACTCGTCCCGGGTCACGCAGCTAGTGGACGGGCCGGCGCTCCGAGTGAGCTCTGGGGCGGGGGTGACCCGGGGCGGCGCTTAGCCTCGGCCTCTGGAGTGGAGCCCGGAGCTCGGGGCGGCGCCAGTGCGAATCGGGCGAGGCCCGCGGGGCAGAGCCCGAGGCCCGGGCTCGCCATGCAGGTTCCGAGTCCGCTCCCCCGACCTGCAGCACCGAGAGCACTGCAGGTCCATCGCGGAGCTGACCCACGGGTCCCTCAGTAACTTCTCCCGACCCGGACCGAGAGGAAAACAGGCCTGAGAATGTTTTTGCTCAACGGGTAGAATTTTTCGTGATGTTTTAGGATCCGATTGCTTCATCTGTTGCGCTCTTGGTAACTGCTCGGTCTTACACAATTGTAATTCTCTACACACACGCACGCACACTCACGCCGGCCTTCCCCGTGAGGAAATTTATGGAGATTTTTCATCAAAAACAGAAGAAAACAGCCCTGAGATGATGATTAATATGCTGAGTCGCCAGCGAAGGAGAACTGAAAATGCCCTCGTGGGTCACTCTCCAGCTTCGGATTTTGTGAATAACTATGCCTTGCCCAGGTGACGCTGATGGTCCCTCTCCAGCGCCTCCCTCTGGAAAGTTCCTCGCTTTCTCTTTAAGTTGGTTAGTCTGTGTCTCACAGTGACCCGCCCTTAAGTTACTTTCTGCAGTCATGTCAAGGACTCTCCTGGCCTGAGTTGAAGTCCTCCTGTTTGGGGACCTTCTCAAGACTTGTCCGGCTGACAAGAAGAAACACTTCCTACCTCCCGCCTGCCTGTCAGAGTTGCTGAGGTCACATGGTGCAGCCTGGTAGGCAAGAGCGTCCATGACATCTGTCCCCCAGAGCAGGAGGCCTATGGATGGGGTTCCTGACTAGGCACCAAACTGCCGGACCCTGATGGGAATTTGTAGTGGGTCTGAGCTTGGCTCTGGACTCTCGTTGGAGTGGTGTCCTGCCCTTCATTCAGCAGGTACACCCCGAGAACGTGTTCTGCAAGTGAGCCTGCGTGTCCTCTGTCTTATCCACCTCCTTGGGCCCTCTGCATCCCAGCCAGGTTAGACCCTCCGACCCCACGTGGATAGCACTCACCGTGCCAGTCACAGCCTTCCAGGACTCAGCTGGACCATGCTGCCCAGCCTCCTCCCTTTAAGTGTGGCCACAGGACCATCCATTAGCCAGTGGGGGTGGGGGCGGGCTGCTGCACGTCCAGGCCAGCCCCAGCCCCAGCTCTTCCTCACGGCTGTCCCAGTGTGTAATCCGAGAACCTCAGGGGAGGGAATAGCCATGGATGGAGGCTCCCAAGAACCACCTGGAACCTCAAGCCGCTCAACTGAGTGTGACGAGTGTGACGTGAGGGGGAACTAAGCCTTTATTGTGTCGAGTCGAGGGCTTGTTGATAGGGCAGCCTACCAATGGAACCTCTCGTTCCATGGGCTCTGCTTAGTGCAAACCGGGAGGACGAAACGCCCCAGCAGCACTTGCTTTCAGTCGACCTTGAACTTTAATTCTGGAGGTCCCACGGCTGAGCAGTGTCTTAGTCTCCCACAAGCTCGCACGACCCCGCTGCCGTGTGAGTCAATAACAACAGCTGCCTAGATGACCTCTCAGGGCTCCGAGCCTGCGCCTGCTGAAGCTACTGACCCTTCACTTGGGCCGGCAAAGGGACTGGCAGCTGGAACAGGACGGGAAAGCCTGGCCCCTCTGCCTTCAGGCTGGATCTGCCTCCTTTGTGGCCAGAACCTTTTGGTTAGGTTCTTGCTCAACTCTGCCCGTAGACGGAGTGCTCATTTAAGGCAGGCTCTCCAGGTCTGATATGCCTGGAAGTTACCTGATCTCTCCTCCCCTCCAAGGCAGAAGACACCAAGATGCAAGTAAGACCTTTCCGGCCACCTTGGGATGGTGTGCCTTCCAGCCACCAGGTTTTACAGACCACGGAGCAGCACCTATGGGTCTCTAACATGGGTCCTTTCCTATCCCAGCCTGCCTTCCGGTGCCTGAGGATAGATGGAGCTCAAACGTAGGCTGAGGAAAGATGGTCTTTATTGGCAATAGCCTGCCATCTTCTTGGTTTGCTGGTTTTCCAAATAAATGTTTTTCCTTGCCCCTAAAACTTGTTGAGTCATGGCTTGGGTCTGGAATGTCCCTCAAAGGCGCATGTGTTGAAACTTGATCCTCATGTTCAGAGGTGGGGGTTTTGGATCATTAAGGCTTTGACCTCTTCCGTGGATTCGTCCATCTGGTGGATGCATAATCTGAGTGGATTATTGAGGGAGGTGGTGGACACTGTAGGCAGGTGGGGCATGGCTGGAGGAGGTAGGTCACCGGGGGCATGTCCTGGGGGCCCTTTCTGCCCCTGACTCCTTCGTCAGACGCCTTCCCTGTCCCTCTGCTTCCTGATGCTATGAGCTGAGCAGCTCTTCTCTATGCCCTCTGCTCTGGAGCAGTGGACTAGCTGACCATGCACTGAAACCATGACCAGAACAAACCCTTCCCCCTTTAGTTGTAATGATAGGGTGCGATCTCGAGGTTCCTCCTGTGGGGAGATAAGGCCTCCATCCTCTCCTGTCCAATCTGGTTGAACTTGTTACCAACAGAATGCAGTGACTTCCAGGACTTCAGAAAACAGAAGGACGCGCCTGCCCTTTTCAGTGACCCACTGGGGCATCCACGCGGAATCCCAGACCAGCCCCCTGTTTTAGTCAACTATTTCACTGCTGTGACTAACAGGATCTGACCAGCACAATTGTAGAGGAGAAAAGGTTTACTCGAGGGCTCACGGTTTCAGAGGTCTCAGTCCATAGACAGCAGGCTCCATTCCTCGGGGCTTGACCTGAGGCAGGACATCGTGGTAGAAGAGTGGCAGTTGGTGAAAGCAGCTCACGTTGTGGTCAGAAAGCAGGGAGACTCCACTCGCCACACCCCAGTGCCCTCCTCCTCCAGCCAATCCCACCACCTCACTGATTGGGTTAAAACTCTTACCACCCAATCATCTCTCCTCTGAACCTTCCTGCATGGTCTCACACGTGAGATTTTGGGGGACACCTCACGTCCAAACCATAGCACCCCCACGTGAGACAGCCCGATAGCCGGTGGAGAGAGCTGTGGCGTGGGGCCACCGTGACTGTGCCACTCTCCCTCCAGTGTGCTAGGTCCCAGCCCTGCGGGGTTTCCTTCCTTGTACTTTCCTCGGGGGCTTTACGCTCACTCTTCTAGCTGCAGCTAGCCCCTTGGGTGGACCGACGCTCAAGCCCCCTCCCCGTTACCCACCCGAGTTCCCTGTGCTCTCCCCCAGCACCTGTGTTAGACTAGCTAGCTCGCCTGGCGGGGTACCCAGGTCCTCACCCCACGGGGACTGAGCCTGGAGGTCAGGCCTCTCTTGAGCTACAGCTTCTCCCTTACCTGTTACTGTCCAAAGCAGTAAGAGATAATCCAGAGACGTCCATGTGGCTGCCAAAGGGGTCTGCTCTGCTTCCACGAGGGACAGGGGCCCTGCCTCCTCTGACTACCCCTGCTGACTGTGTGCTTCTCTTCCTGCTGGCCCCATGTCACCTGGTGGAGGGATCCCCTGTTGGAAAGCAGAACCTCCCACGCTGCAGGGTCCACCCTGGTATGGATAAGAAGCACAAATTCCCGAGTAGGTCACTAGCAGTGGGAATAAGTCAGTCCATTCCCATCTCCATCCCTTGGTTCTTAGACCCTGGATTTTGCCCCCTGGGGCCTGTACCCTGGCCACTGATGTTTGGTGTATATCTGCCCTGGAGGGTGATGCCCAGCTTCGTGGTGGCATCTCCAAACTGGTCTTCAGCTGAGCAACTTCTGGGTGGGACTGCATGTAATAGGACACTGGGCAGGACGGCCACGCCTGCTGCTGTTCCTCTCTGGCTGCAGCGGGATCTCTCAGCCCAGGTGATGTCGCATCCTTCCTTGGAGCTGTCACTCTGTGGGAAGCCAGCAGCCATGTCACGAGGACACTCAAGCAGCCGTGGGGAGGCCCCAGTAGAGGGGACCTGAGTCACTAACCCACTGGTCCAGGGGTGCCTCTTGGAAGCAGTCTGCTGGGCCCTGGCCCTGCAATCCTACACAATATCTTGACTGTGATCTCAGGAGAGACTGGGAGCCAGAAGCACCAGCTAGGTGCTCCTGATGTGTCACCTAAACACACTGGGATGACCATACGCATTTGTGTTTAAGTCACACCCTTCAAGATACGTGGGTGCTCTTTCCCCAGGGTTTGGCTACCTGAGCAAATGTCTGTAAGCCACCCTGGACTGGGGAATGGCAGATGCTCTTGCCGTTGTGGGGGGCAGGTCTTCTCCCCAGGACACGGTCCCCCTCTGTCCAGCTCAGGTCTGAATACTGGGCAAGGGACCAGGGCCTTGCACTGGGCAGCTGCCTTGGCCCCAAGCCATGTCGAGTGTCACCTAGTCAGCCTGCCTCTGGAGGCAGAGGGAGGTCGAGTTCTCGCTTGGAGCTACCGATTCTTTGGAGACAGGCAGGAAAAGGCCGAGGGGAGTAATTGTCACTGCATGAGGAGCCTCTAGCCAGGCCCATCTGCGAGGCCCAGGTGGGGCCTGATCACCAAAGAGTATCCCCGAGAAGAGCGGGCGATGTCTCAGTTGGGCCTTTCTCAGGGGCGTGGTCCTGGGTTTCTGGCTGCAGAACCGCCCAGCTCCTCACTGAAAGGATAGAGCTTCCTCCTGCCTTAACCCGGGAGATCTGATGGCTGCCCTGAGTCGACCCCACAACCCAGATCAACTTCTGTAGCTGGGTCACAAAGACCCCTGGCTGAGGACATCCAGAGACAGCAAGGTAGAACCAGGGCTGCATCCCAAGGCACTGTGGGCTATGTAGCGGGGAGCAGCTGGGGTCGGAGTCAGGGGACTGGATCGCTGGACTGAGCGCAGGAGGGACCTTGTGGCCCAGCGGTCAGTGGACCATCCAACCCCAGGCCCACATCAGAAACTGCGGTGCCAGGGCCAGTTGTCCCAGGGGTGGGAAGTCGATGGGGAGGCTCAGGGGTCACCTGGCGTGGGGAGAGAAGGCAGAAGGATGAGAGAAGAAAGCGACTCTGTGGGCGAAGCCGCAGGGTCCCGGGCAGCCCACGGGGGCTCTGGGATGGCCCTTCTGAGCTGTCCCGGTGGCAACAAGCCTGGCTTCCTTCCCCTGCAAAGACCAGTCAGTGGAAGTGGTTTGTCCAGGGAAATGCTTTTTATCGTTGGCAGTGTTGGGGATGGAACCGCGCCCTGGAGCATGCTGGGTAAGCGCTCTGGCACTGAGCCACACCCAGCTCCTGGGAAGCGTGTTTTCTGAGCATGGCGGTGGCCTTGGGCAGGCAGCTCTGTAGCGAAGGACAGTCCTGGAGAGGGACTCGGCAGAGCCCCATCAGCTGCAGCCCCTCCTAACCTTGGTGGGGTGAGGGCTTCAGTTCCATGATCCTCAGGTCTGCTCTGCAAGGTCAGAGACGGGACACCGGCCCTGCCATGGGTAACGTGGGGAGGGGAAGCTTCTCTGAGGAGAGAAAATAATAAGGTCCGGTGCAACATTGAAACAGAAAACAAGAGCACACGCACCGCACAGACGTCTGGTTGCCCTGGTGCGTCCACTGGGGCTCGGGCAGCGCTGGCGGGCCCGACCATTTCCTTCAGGCAGGTCATCCGAGGTCCCATTGCCTGCCTCCAGTTCTCAGGAAAAATAGGTGCTAAGCAGAACAGAAAGATCCCGCTCCACAGAGCCCACATCCTGCGGGAGGCGAGAACAAGCAGACATTGCCCCGGGGCAGGGTGTTGGGCGAGGGCCATCCAGCTGCCCAGGGTGGCCTCCATGGCCGGGCTTTCCCTCCTCTGTGCCTCCTGGGTCTCGGCCCTGCTGTGGCTGGGGTGGGGGGAGGGTGGCCACAGCGTGTGGGCAGGCTCTGTGACATCCTCTGGTGACGGTCCCTCACCGCAGGGGCGTGCTACACTTGGGAACATTCCCTCTTGGGACAGGCTCTGGACAGCCCAGCCCCAGGAGGCTGCTTCAGGTTGGCTGTTTCTTTGGTCAGTAGACGTGGATCGCTGGGAAAGTGCTCGGCCAACGGTCCTCCCCTCGGGCGAGACGCCCCAGACGCTCACCTCTGCATGGAAGCACCGTGGAAACGTAGCATGCAATGTCCCCAGTCCCCAGCGTCACCCATGGGCTCTGTGCCTCGACCCTGACCAAAGTACATGGAGGGGCACAGCACGGCACTCTGTGGACCACACTCTGATCTGTGGACCCATTCTAGGTGACCAGGAGCAACCTGGCTGGGGTCCAGCCCTAGCAGGGGTTGTGGTGGTCCCAGGGGATGGAGGAGGCGTCGGCGAGGTGGAGGACAAAGCAACACAAACTCAAGGAATGGATGCTCCGTTCTAAATTTCATTTTTCCCAGCCAGCTTTTTATACATTAAGAGGTAGGCAGTTACACATGTTTTTTCAGAACAGGAAAAAGTCACAAGGAGAAAAATAAAAATATTTTGTATGATCATTACTAGACTAGACAATGAAGTATTCTAGTTATTCTAGTAATTGTTTACTTGTGATAACCTATAACTAACAAAAAACCACATTAATATTTAACTGATCATAAAGTTTAAAGCAAGCTCAGTAGAGTTGAATAAACACCAGTCGTGTGACTACTGCTGTAGTTAATAAATGCCAGACATTTTAAGCTAACAAATATATGATATCATCTTATACATTGAGGAACCCTTTATTTCTTCTGTTCCTGTTATTCCTTCCTGATGGGGTTGGAATTATTGCCTACGTGTTTCAGGACATCTGAGAGTAGTCAACGGGATCGGCAGCTAGAATCTGTTTTTGTATTTTCTCATGACATTCTCGGTTATTCAGAGTTTCATAGCAAACGAGTAACTCTGAAATCACTGTTGCATTACAAGTGTGGTTTTTATGTTCTAACCCTGGATCTGTTAAGACCCCTGTTTTCAGGGAAAACACATAAAACATTAATAGTAAACCTGCACATATTAAGCAAGCAAGGAAAGAAAGCCTGCAACCGAATTGCCAATCCCATGAGACTATGCAAACAACTTTTAATATTCAGTGGAATCCATGTCAAGCACTGAGGGAAACAGAAGGGGCGGAACACAACCTGGCCCCTCCGAGGAGGGGAGAGTGCAGAACGGGTACAGTGACACCAGAGATCTCCTGTGACACCACTGTTCTCCTGTGACACCACTGTTCTCATGTGACACCACTGTTCTCATGTGACACCACTGTTCTCCTGTGACACCACAGTTCTCCTCTGACACCACTGTTCCCCAGTGACACCACTGTTCCCCAGTGACAACACTGTTTTCCTGTGACACCACAATTCTCCTGAGGCACCACTGTTCTCCTGTGACACCACTGTTCTCCTATGACACCACTGGTCTCATATGACACCACTGTTCTCCTGTGACACCAGAGTTCTCTTCTGACACCACTGTTCCCCAGTGACACCACCGTTCCCCAGTGACAACACTGTTCCCCAGTGACACCACTGTTCTCCTGTGACACCACTGTTCTCCTATGACACCACTGGTCTCATATGACACCACTGTTCTCCTGTGACACCAGAGTTCTCCTCTGACACCACTGTTCCCCAGTGACACCACCGTTCCCCAGTGACACCACTGTTCTCCTGTGACACCACTGTTCTCCTATGACACCACTGGTCTCATATGACACCACTGTTCTCCTGTGACACCAGAGTTCTCCTCTGACACCACTGTTCCCCAGTGACACCACCGTTCCCCAGTGACAACACTGTTCTACTGTGACACCACTATTCTCCTGAGACACCATTGTTTCCCAGTGACAGCACTGTTCCCCTATGACACCACTGTTCTCCTGTGACACCACTGTTCCCCAGTGACACCACTGTTCCTGTGTGACACCAATGTTCCCTAGTGACACCACTGTTCTCCTGTGACACCACTGTTCCACAGTGACACCATTGTTGCCCAGTGACACCACTGTTCTCCTGTGACACCACTGTTCTCCTGTGACACCACTGTTCCCCAGTGACACCACTGTTCCCCTGTGACACCACTGTTACCGTGTGACACCACTCTTCTCCTGTGACACCACTCTTCTCCTGTGACACCACTGTTCCCCAGTGACACCACTGATCCTCTGTGACACCAATGTTCCCCAGTGACACCACTGTTCTCCTGAGACACCACTGTTCCCCAGTGACAGCACTGTTTCCCAGTGACACCACTGTTCCCCTGTGACACCATGTTCCCCAGCGACACCAATGTTCCCCAGTGACACCACTGTTCTCCTGTGACACCACTGTTCTCCTGTGACACCACTGTTCCCTGTGACACCACTATTCTCCTGTGACACCACTGTTCCCCAGTGACACCACTGTTCCCCAGTGACACCACTGTTCCCGTGTGACACCACTGTTCCCCAGTGACAGCATTCTTCTCCTGTGACACCAAGTTCTCCTGTGACACCACTGTTCCCTGTGACACCACTGTTCTCCTGTGACACCACTGTTCCCCAGTGACACCACTGTTCTCCTGTGACACCACTGTTCCCCTGTGACACCACTGTTCTCCTGTGACACCACAGTTCCTGTGTGACACCGCTGTTCCTCTGTGACACCACTATTCCCCTGTGACACCACTGTTATCCTGTGACACCACTGTTCCCTGTGACACCACTGTTCTCTGTGACACCACTGTTCCCTAGTGACACCACTGTTCTCCTGTGACACCACTGTTCCCTGTGACACCAGTGTTCTCCTGTGACACCACTGTTCCCTGTGACACCACTGTTCTCCTGTGACACCACTGTTCCACAGTGACACCAATGTTGTCTGTGACACCACTGTTCCCCAGTGACACCACTGTTCCCCAGTGACACCACTGCTCCCTGTGACACCACTGTTCCCCTGTGACACCACTGTTCTCCTGAGACACCACTGTTCCCTGTGACACCACTGTTCCCTAGTGACACCACTGTTCCCCAGTGACACCACTGTTCTCCTGTGACAACACTGTTCTCCTGTGACACCACTGTTCCCCAGTGACACCAATGTTCCCCAGTGACACCACTGTTCTCCTGTGACACCCCTGTTCCCCAGTGACACCACTGTTCCCGTGTGACAACACTCTTCCCTGTGACACCACTGTTCCACAGTGACACCACAGTTCTCCTGTGACACCAGTGTTCCCTAGTGACATCACTGTTCTCCTGTGACACCACTGTTCTCCTGTGACACCACTGTTCCCCAGTGACACCACTCTTCCCCTGTGACACCACTGTACGCATGTGATACCACTTTTCCCCTGTGACACCACTGTTCCCCACTGACACCACAGTTCTCCTGTGACACCACTGTTCCCCAGTGACACCACTGTCCTCCTGTGACACCATTGTTCCCCAGTGACACCACTGTTCTCCTCTGACACCACTGTTCCCCAGTGACACCACTGTTCCCCAGTGACACCACTGTTCTCCTCTGACACCACTGTTCCCCAGTGACACCACTGTTTTCAAGTGATACCACTGTTCTCCTGTGACACCACAGTTCTCCTCTGACACCACTGTTCCCCTGTGACACCACTGTTCTCCTGTGACACCACTCTTCCCCAGTGACACCACTGTTCTCCTGTGACACCACTTTTCCCAAGTGACACCACTGTTCCCCAGTGATACCTGTGTTCCTGTGTGATAGCACTATTCTCCTGTGACACCACAGTTCTCCTGTGACACAATTTTTCCCCAGTGACACCACTGTTCCCCAGTGACACCACTGTTCTCCTGTGACACCACTGTTCCCCAGTGACACCACTGTCCTCCTGTGACACCACTGTTCCCCAGTGACACCACTGTACTCCTGTGACACCACTGTTCTCCTGTGACACCACTGTTTTCCTGTGACACCACTGTTCCCCTGTTACAGCACTGTTCCCCAGTGACACCACTGTTACCGTGTGACACCACTGTTCCCTAGTGACACCACTGTTCTCCAGTGACACCACTGTTCTCCTGTGACACCATTGTTCCCCAGTGACACCACTGTTCCCCAGTGACACCACTGTTCTCCTGTGACACCACTGTTCCCCAGTGACACCACTCTTCTCCTGTGACACCACTGTTTTCCAGTGACACCACTGTTCCCCAGTGACACCACTGTTCCCCAGTGATACCTGTGTTCCAGTGTGACACCACTATTCTCCTGTAAGACCACTGTTCTCCTGTGACACCATTGTTACCCAGTGACACCACTGTTCTCCTGTGACACCACTTTTCTTCTGTCACACCACTGTTCCCCTGTGACACCACTGTTCCCCAGTGACAACACTGTTCCCGTGTGACACCACTGTTCCCTGTGACACCACACTTCCCCAGTGACACCACTGTTTCTGTGTGACACAACTGTTCCCTAGTGACACCACTGTTCTCCTGTGACACCAGTGTTCTCCTGTGACACCACTGTTCTCCTGTGAAACCACTGTTCCCAGTGACACCACTGTTCCCCTGTGACACCACTGTTCCCGTGTGACACCACTGTTCTCCTGTGACACCACTGTTCCCCAGTGACACCACCGTTCCCCTGTGAATACAACGTTCCCCAGTGACAACAATGTTCCCCAGTGACACCACTGTTCCCCTGTGACACCATGTTCCCTAGTGACAGCAATGTTCTACTTTGACAAAACTGTTCTACTGTGGCACCACTGTTCCCCAATTACACCACTGTTCCCATGTGACACCAATGTTCCCCAGTGACACCACTGTTCTCCTGTGACACCACTGTTCTCCTGTGACACCACTCTTCCCCAGTGACACCACTGTTCTCTTGTGACACCAGTGTTCTCCTGTGACACCACTATTCCCCAGTGACACCACTGCTCCCCTGTGACACCAATGTTCCCTAGTGACACCACTGTTCTACTTTGACAAAACTGTTCTCCTGTGGCACCACTGTTCCCCAATTACACCACTGTTCCCATGTGACACCAATGTTGCCCAGTGACACCACTGTTCTCCTGTGACACCACTGTTCTCCTGTGACACCACTGTTCTCCGGTGACCCCACTGTTCCCCAGTGACACCACTGTTCCCCTGTGACACCAATGTTCCCTAATGAAACAACTGTTCTCCTGTGACACCACTGTTCTCCTGTGACACCACTGTTCCCCAGTGACACCAATGTTCTCTAGTGACACCACTGTTGTCCTGTGACACCACTGTTCTTCTGTGACACCACTGTTCTCTGTGACACCAGTGTTCTCCTGTGACACCACTGTTCCCCAGTGACACCACTGTTCCCAAGTGACACCACTGTTCTCATGTGACACCACTGTTCTCCAGTGACACCACTGTTTTCCTGTGACACAACTGTTCTCCTGTGACAGCACTGTTCCCCAGTGACACCACTCTTCTCCTGTGACACCACTGTTTTCCTGTGACAATCCTGTTCTCCTGTGACACCACTGTTCCCCAGTGACACCACTGTTCTCCTGTGACAACACTGTTCTCCTGTGACACCACTGTTCCCCAGTGACACCACTGTTCTCCTATGACACTCCTGTTCCCCAGTGACACCACTGTTCCCTTGTGACAACATTGTTCCCAGTGAAACCACTGTTCCCCAGTGACACCACAGTTCTCCTGTGACACCACTGTTCCCTAGTGACATCACTATTCTCCTGTGACACCACTGTTCTCCTGTGACACCACTGTTCCCCAGTGACACCACTGTTCCCTTGTGACACCACTGTATGCGTGTGACACCACTGTTCCCCTGTGACACCACTGTTCCCGTGTGAAACCATTGTTCTCCTGTGACACCACTGTTCCCCAGTGACACCACTGTTCCCCAGTGACAGAACTGTTCTCCTCTGACACCACTGTTCCCCAGTGACACCACTGTTCCCCAGTGACAGAACTGTTCTCTTCTGACACCACTGTTCCCCAGTGACACCACTGTTCTCCTGTGCCACCACTGTTCTCCTGTGACACCACTGTTCTCCACTGACACCACCGTTCTCCTCTGACACCACTGTTCTCCTGTGACACCACTGTTCGCCTGTGACACCACTACTCTCCTTTGACACCAGTGTTCCCCTGTGACACCACTGTTCCCCAGTGACACCACTGTTCCCCTGTGACACCATTGTTACCGTGTGACAACACTGTTCTCTTTTGACACCACTGTTCCCCCGTGACACCACTGTTCCCCTGTGACCCCACTGTTCTCCTGTGACACCACTTTTCCCAGTACCACCACTATTCTTCTGTGACACCAGTGTCCCCTGTGACACCACTGTTCCCTGTGACACCACTGTTCCCCAGTGACACCACTGTTCCTGTGTGACAGCACTGTTCTCCTGTGACACCACTGTTCCCCAGTGACACCACTGTTCCCCATGACACCACAGTTCTCATGTGACAACACTGTTCCCCAGTGACACCACTGTTCCCCTGTTACACCACTGTTCCCCAGTGACACCACTGTTCCCGTGTGACACCACTGTTCCCGTGACACCACTGTTCCCCAGTGACACCACTGTTCCCGTGTGACACCACTGTTCCCTAGTGACACCACTGTTCCTCTGTGACACCACTGTTCCCCAGTGATACCTGTGTTCCTGTGTGACACCACTATTCTCCTGTGACACCACTGTTCCCCAGTGACATCACTCTTCCCCTGTGATACCTCTGTACACGTGTGACACCACTGGTCCCCTGTGACACCACTGTTCCCGTGTGAAACCATTGTTCTCCTGTGACACCACTGTTCTCCAGTGACACCACTGTTCCCCAGTGACACCACTGTTCCCCTGTGACAACACTGTTCCCGTGTGACACCACTGTTCTCCTGTGACACCACTGTTCCCCAGTGACACCACTGTTCCCCTGTGAATACAACGTTCCCCAGTGACAACAATGTTCCCCAGTGACACCACTGTTCCCCTGTGACACCAATGTTCCCCAGTGACACCAATGTTCCCGTGTGACACAACTGTTCTCCTGTGACACCACTGTTCCCCTGTGACACCAATGTTCCCTAGTGACACCACTGTTCTACTTTGACAAAACTGTTCCCCAATTACACCACTGTTCCCGTGTGACACCACTGTTCTCCAGTGACACCACTGTTCTCCTGTGACACCACTGTTCTCCTGTGACACCCCTGTAGCCCAGTGACACCACTATTCCTGTGTGACACCACTGTTCCCTGTGACACCACTGTTCCCCAGTGACACCACTGTTCTCTTGTGACACCACTGTTCCCTAGTGACATCACTGTTCTCCTGTGACACCAGTGTTCTCCTGTGACCCCATTGTTCCCCATTGACACCACTGTTCTCCTGTGACACCACTGCTTTCAGTCCTTCTGCTTCCCCACTGCTAAAGGAGCTCGGAGGTCTCGCTCGGGGATCAGTATAAAGCAAATCTTATTTTTTAAAATTTGCCTGTCCTGGATATGTCATTGGCTTAACTCCACCTTAGTCTGGTCAGAGCCAGGTGGGCTGGGCTGCCCCACGACAGTCTCCTTATGCCCCTCCTGACGCACCAAGCCCTGAGAACCCCAGTTCTTGCACAGGCTGCTCCTCTGCCCCGGGAGTCCCTGCCCCCATGTGCCTGGCTAAAGCTGAGGCAGCCTGCTAAGGCCCCCCAGATGCCCCTTCCTTGGTGGGCTTCCCCAGCCCCTGTGGGAAGGGTCAATCTCAACATGGACCCTCCGTTCCTGACAGGCCCCTTGGGCCACACCACAGGGTCCATGAGTGTGAATATCTGGAAATCTCCTCAGCACATCCCCATGGAAGCAGTTCGGGGGGTAGTCCACCTGTTCACCACAACACGAGAGCAACTACAGCTCGCAGCTCTGGAGGCACGGAAGTCCAAGTTCAAGGTGCCAGTGACAGCTGGGGTGAGGCTGCTGACTCGGCCACGGCTCCTTCTCATCAGATCTTCACGTGGGGAAGGGCCGAGGAGCCCCCTCGGGCCTGGAAGCCTTGAATTTGCTTGCGATCACCTCCCACAGGCCCCTCCTAACGTAATCACATTGGGGTTGGGATTTCAACATGTGAACTTTGGGGTCACAGATATCCAGTTCTCAGCATGGGGGGTTCCTGAGGGACCCGTAGGGTGTCAGGGGTGCACCTGCTCATTCAAGCTCCAGTCTCCATGCGCAGCTGCCTCACTATAGCATCCACAGGGAACCCAGCTGCGGGTCAGGTGGTGAATCCCAGGGTGAGCATCAGTGAGGGTGGGAGACGTGAGCAAGCTTCTTCCTGGGTCTGGAGTGGATGGTGGCTCAGGTCTTTGTACCATGTGTGGCTGCATGCAGGGCTCCAGCTTGAGCAGGGTGCAGTCTGCATTGGGAGAGCTGATGCACATCCTCTCACCTACTCCTTGTTGGAGACTGCTGTCCCCATTGATGACTTTGTTTCTACAGGAAACAAAACAAAACAGAACAAAAATAAAAGACAAACAATCAAAAAACCCAGCTAAACCTACATCAAGTACAGAGTTGATCAGGCTGTGTGTTAGTCCATTTTCCGTTGCTATAACAAATTACCAGAGACTTGGAACTTTATAAAGAAAAGAGGTTTGGGAGGCTGAAAGTCCAGATCAGGTAGCCCCATTTGATGAAGGTGTCCTTGGCGGTGTCAGAGCATGGCAGATGCATCATGGGGGCAGTGAGTGGGAGAAGGGATCACATGATGAGGCAGGAAGCCAGAGGCGGGTTCAGGGGCCAGGACTGTTCTTTCTGACTCATGAAAACTCTCTAGGATTCCCCGAGAACTACATCGATCTCTTTCAGGGCAACATGCCCAATGACCCAGTCACCTCCACTGCTCCCACCTCTTACAGGTCCCACTTCCACAACACGGTGTCACCGAGATGCTTCTCAACACTGATGCTTCTAATGAGAAAGGTCAGCTGATATGGTGGCTGTCCAGCAGGTGGCAGATCCAACGCCTTCATCCAGGCGGAGGGGGTGCTGGCAGGAGAAGAGGGGCTGAGTCAGCAGGCACTGGGCACAGGCGGTTGGCATGACCCTGTGGAGGGCAGGACGGCCCCAGCCTGCAGATGCCCTAACGCTCAGACCCTGTGAACTGCTTGGCGCACGGTGAGGGTGGTCGCGATGGAATTCAGGGCGCGCATCAGCTGACCTGCAGAAGAGGAAATCCGCTGCAGTGCCCGGTGCGCCGAGCGAGACCAGGGGATCTTCCCAGATGGAGGAGGGAGGCAGGTCCCGGTCACGAGAGTCTCAGCTGGCCGCTGCTGGCTCCAAGGAGCAGGGGCAAGGGCCAGGGAGCACGGGGCGGAGACCGGGAGCGGCTCTCCCCGAGCTGGCAGGAGGGCCAGCACTGCCCCCTGGAGTTAGCCCGGTGACACTGGCTTCTGACTTCCAACTTCCAGAAGGGCACAGTAAGAAGTCCCTGTCACCTCGGCGGCAGCCCCGGGAAACGCAGGCCAGCGGAGCCGGGGCACACTGCTGTCCAGAGCCATCTCAGGACGATCCCTTCACTGGGACGGTGGGCTCAGGCCCTGGCCGTCCCTGGGCCCTTGCTGCCAGCCTCCTCACTGGTACCCACGGTGCCCATTGCGTTCTCTCCTGTCCCTCCACAGGTGGCCACCTAATGAGCTGCCAAGCGTGCCAGTGGCAGCCACTGGCTTGCTCCTGGCTCTGGGGGGGGCTGAGGCCCTGACGGAGCTTGGTGGTTTTTGCTGGAGGCTGGACTGGGTGGGGTGGCCGTGGAGGCTGCCCTGTGTGTCTGATACTGTCACTGCACGGATGTTCCCTGGGCACCCCCACAGGCCTGGTCTATGCCAGGACCAGGCACACCGATGCCTGGATGGTGGGGAGGCGCTCAGGAGGTGCTGGGCTCTCTGAGCATCTTCTGGGTGTCAGCCAAGCACCTGCCACCGGAGCCCGGGGCGTCTTACCCCGTGTGCCGCGTAAACCCAGCCCAGAGGGGCCGAGGCTGGCCAGGGCTGCCAGTTGACACTTGGAAAACTGGGCCTGGACTTGAGCAGCCCAGCTGCAGGGGCTCCTCTTGCCAGCAGCCTATCCACCTCAGAGGTGAGGAGGGGTCCCCGGGAGAGACCAAAATGAGTGTCCCGTAGGGTACTTAGTGAGGTGGTGTGGACTGGTCCTGGAGCCCCCGGGGTGTGGGGTGGGAGGCGGCCGGTTCTGCCTCTGGGCTGGGGAACACCTCTCGGAGCAGAGGACACTAAGCTGGACGGAGAAGCTCCATGGGCACAGAATTCCCAGCAGGGAACAGCCTGCCTCAGGCGGCAGCGCTAGGAGCGCTTGGCATGTGGAGAAGGACCCCCGTCCTGGGCACTGCAGTGAGGCTGTCAGGAGGGGAGGCTGGCCATCTGGAAGGGCCTCATGTGCCCCTGGAGAGGCTGAGTCTGCTGGGGCCTGGGGGTCTGGCAAACGGGTGAGGAGCTGACCGGCTGTATTCAGATGTGCCAGCTGGAGTCCACGATGGGGAGGGAGGGAGCTGGTGTTAAGGGCCGTCCTTCAACCAGCAGTGCCGAAACCACTGGACATCCACATGCGGAAGGAAAACGGGACCACACCTCCGAGGACGACCGTCCAGACCACAGGCCTAGGCGTGAGACGGAGCCAGGGCAGGAGCGCTAGGGCTGAGGTCACAGCAGAGCTCACCCCTCCCACCCGCTGTGCTGCGGTGACAAGGCGACAGTTTGGAAATAAGGTGCTGCAGTGGGTGACGCCTGGCTCTGTCACTTTTAAAAACTCTTCTCTGCAATGTCACGTGGGCAGGTTCCTCCCAGACATCCACCTGGGATCTGAGAGGGGTCCATCACAGCTGTGGTCCCGTGAGGGCTGCCAGGATCGAGTCAGTAATCTGCACTTAGTGAGCACCTGCTGCATGCCAGACCCTGCGTGGGCCCTTGTCCTGTCAGGAGGGGCGACCCGGGTTGTGTGGTCTCAGGTGTTAGTCATTCCCGTAGGTGTGGAGGTCTCACTGGGATTTTAGTTTGCATTTCTCTCATGGTTAAAAAGGTTGGGCATCCTTTTCTGAGCTCACACCTAGGCCCGTGGTCCAATCTGAACGGTTGTCCTCGGAGGTGTGGTCCAATTTCCCTTCCGCATGTGGATGTCCAATGGTTTCTGCACCGCTGATTGAAGGACGGCCCTTTTACATATGCCAGGAACCCACGAGGCGCTGTGCGTTGACCCTGGAGGACACCCTACCTTCTGGATGCATCTGCTTCCCTGCAGGGCCCGCGGTCTCCTCCACGGGCCCCTCTGTTTCCTGCACTCTGGAGTCTACAGGGGCCTTGTAGATCGAGGCCCAGCCTTGGACTCTTGGGGGAGTACTTGGTATTGGCGGAGTGGCCCTCCCAATGTGTCCCACCTCGGACGCCCGGTGTCTCGTGCCCTGCTGGTGCTGGAGCCCGTGCTGACCTTTCCGTGGGGTCTTCTTCCTTGGTCCACTCTGTATCTGGCCTTCTCAAAGTCTCATTGAGACATTCGGGAAAACAGGTTGGGGACTCTAGTGGACGGCTCCAGGAGCTCCTGCTGCTTTGCCCGTGTGACGAGGGCACGGTGGTGATGTAGGGAGAGCCTGTGTCTAGAGACGCGCGCTGGAGTGAAGGGCGCGAGTCCACTTCAAAACCTGCAGCAGCGGGAGGCAGGCCAGAGGAGACGGGAGAGGGAGTGGTGTGGCAAACCTTGGCAGTGTCAGAGCCGAGCAGCCGCCTGCCTCGGGGATGAGTGAACGTTTTCCACAGGGGACATCTAGGTTGCAGAGGCCTCCCCAACCCCAGCCCCATGCCCGGCCAGCTTCTCCACGGAAGAAGAAGGTGAGCTGTTGGGAGCGATTAGAGACTGACTGCGACACTCCTCTCCCTCCCCACTCTCCTTATTCCTCCTCTCGGCTCTCTGCCTTTTCTACTCTCAACCCCACCCTTTTCCAGGGAGACTGGGAGGAACGCTTGGGGAGCACCCCCACCTGGCGCCCCAAGTCCCGCTCTTTCTCATGTGGCCACCAGAGGGCGCTGTAATCTAAGCAGCCGCTGTTCTTGGTGCTGAAATTCCGAAAGCGGGTGGAGCCCTGGTCCTGAGTTCCAGGTGGGTTCAGTCCTATTTCTGTTCCTTTGAAACACATGTTCAGGCCCAGTAAACATACTACCTTAGCTTCTCCAGCAGTTGTGGGCCCCGACCTTTGCAGCCTAAAGTTGGAAAGGGAAGAGACAGTCAAGATGCCTAGCTTGGTGTCCAGGTCTGGGAAGGCTTGATCAGAGCCTGCCACTCCTCAGTTGTGTAACCCTGGCTGGCTGTCACCTCTCTGATACCTGATTTTCTCACCTGCAAACTGAGGATGACAATTGCACCCTGTGTGTGTGTGTGTGTGTGTGTGTGTGTGTGTGTGTTCTGGGCATTAACTCAAGGGTGCTCCAACACCAAGCTACAGCCCAGTCTTTCTAAAACTTTTATTTTGAGACAGAGTCTCACTAAGTTGCCCAAGTTGGCCTCCAATTTGTGACTCTCCTGCCTCAACCTCCCAAGTCGCTGGGATTACAGGCATGTGCCACCACACCTGGTTGACGATCACACCTCTTTTAAGATCATCGTGAGCATCATTGAGAGGCTACAGATTTCAGCAATCTCTCTGTGCTGTTACTTCCCTGCCTACAACCACCACCAACCCTTAGGAGCACATTTTATGTATCAAAAGTTCTCTGAGGCATCTGTTTCCAGGGATTTAAGTTGATTTGTAGTGACTGAGGCATGCGCTGAAATGGTGCATCTGTGGAGTGCCGGCAGAGTGAGGCAGGGTCAGCCTGTGAGAGCTCCCTGCTCTAGGAATCCCTCCTTTGGAGACCAGTGTGACACTGGACAGCAGGAACTGGAAACCGATCTTCATTCTCCTCATACCATACTTCAACTTTTGGGGGTTTATCTTAGGGTAGTTACGCCCCTCCCCCCAATTAAAAATCTTTGTCTAAATATATTTACTGCAAAATTATTTAATAATAGAAACAATAAAAAATCAACCTGGAATCAACCCAAATAAGCAGTAATAGGGACACAGGTTTTCGCTTGTAGGCTTCATTTGCTTCGGGAGTCTGTGTGAGTTTGTTTCTCTGGGTGCTTGCAGACCACAGAGAAAGGATGCTCACTGCCCAGTGGCTCGGCATCCCCCTCGTCTCTGTGTGTGCAAATAAGCTCACACTGCTTAGAAAGCATTGGGTTGCAAGGAAGAGAAAAATTGCTGAAGTGGACTTCTGGTAGCTGGAGCCTGAAGATACAGTTTTAAAACATCTTGCCCACAGAAGGTTGGGCGTCCTCAGTCCTGAGCTAGAGGCATGGATCTGGACAGCATTGGAGCCTGGCACCTGCTGTCTCCCTGTTCTGCAGAGCCTGGTCTTGGACCTGCACCTCTCTTTGCCCTTGGAGACCTGAGGGTCGGGGTGAGGCTTGTGAAGCCAGGCAAACGCTGGGCTGCCTTCTCCCCCTCCCTGGGGCAGTTCACGCTGAGTTTCCACTCGAGGCAGACCCTCCCACTGGAGGCAGGCGACTTGGGAGCCTCAGGAGGTCGGGGATGAGATCCCATGGGCTTCCTAGGTGTCACGGAGAAAGGAAACCTGCCCACTCTATTCCCCTGAGGCCGGGATGAGGTTCTAGGTGTGGCTTTCTAACTCAAGGTCACGCAGTCCTTGGCTGTCCAAGCCTCATGTGGGGTTGTGGATAGCAGGGGGCAGTGGTGGAGGCAAGATTGGCCTGTCCACCTGGGTGTCTTTTCCAGCCTCTCATGCTCATGCTCCTGTGTCCAGCTGGGTCACCTGGAGCTGCTCCTGGTCCCTGTAACACCCATTACTGTTGCCAGAGGCCTCTTGGACAGCTTCCCACTAATAGCAGCTGAGGTCACAGGAGGAGGGCCCGGGTACCTCTCCCACCAGCCACAGACACAGACCCTGCGAGGCTGTTGGGCACAGCAGCACTTCCAATGCCTCGGGGAGGGGCCTCTGACCCCGGGGCTCCTTCCGCGCGTCCTCGTCTCCTTAGAAGGGAAGGACCTGCGTCCTTGAGGGAGAATTTGGCACTGAGTGGGGAGCACGCAGGGGCAGAGACGGAGCCTGGCTGCTTGACTGTGAAGAGAGCAGCGGCCTCGTGGCCTGGACAGCTCTCTGTAGGCGTCAGGACTTTGGAGGACATCCTCTCCAGGGGCCTCACACCATCCATCCCTGGTGTGGCACCGGCAGCCACAGACCACTGTGGAGGCCTCTTGAGTCCTGGATGCGACTTTCTCGTGGGGAAGGGTGTTGGGCGACCTGGCTCTCCCCCCTGCACTCCCCAGACAGACCGGCAGCTGCCAGGAGCCTGAGCCCGTTCGGGTTTGCACGCCGGGAGGTGTTCCATGGGTTGTGAGAAGCCCGAGCTCTCTAGTTCAGGTTGGGCAGTGCCCATTCAGGCTGCTGGCCAAGCCAGTCTCGCCTGGGCCCAACCAGAGAGCTTGACTCTGAATCTGCAAACATTTTCTACAAGCGTCTTAATGACGCCGGCTTCCGCAGCAGCAGGTTCAGCCCTGAGCGCCACAGTGCTCGGCTCATCGGGTGTAAACTTCTCCATGAGAAGGACAGCCCTCGGCCTGTCTCAGCAAACAGACCTAGAAACTTAGCTTTAGGATGAGATCCGGAGGGGCGCGTCAGTGTCCCCTCTGCAGTGCGCTCTGGTGCATAACCATCCCCCACCCTTCTCTCACGGTTTAGCAGTGTCCTGGCTGGCCTGTGGCCTGGGTCCTCCCAACGTCTGTTGTCTCTCACCTCCATTGGCACTGGGACCCAGGCTCAGACTCGAGCGGTGTCTTTTCCAGCCAGGGCCAACAGGGAGATGATGGCAAGGATCACTCTTGGTTTCTTGCTTTGATCCACTCTCTGGGGCTTGTTCACCACGTGTGCAATCTGTCAGCTTAAGAAAGAATGAAATGAATATCTGTGGCTTACTATTCAGGTTAGGAGACGGATCCTTCTGGTGCATTAGAAGCCTTGTGTATACCCTCCTTGGACTTCATCGAGCCACTACCTCGATTTTACACCAGTGACCTCTGCTCGTTGCTGGGGTCCTTCAACAGTGTGCTGTGTATGTTGCCGGCCTCCACGACTTAAATGATATCACAGAGTAAGTTTTTGGCCATCTGAGAGCATGTTTTTGAGGACTTCTTACCTGATGCTCTGTGCTCTCCAAGGCCACTAAGTCTCGATGTTTTGTGCCATTTCATTGTGCAGATATACCATGGCTGATGGATCTGTTGGGCTGTTGATGGGTGTTCCAGTCGCTTCTATCTTTGGTATGACATGTTTTGGGATCTGTCCCCTGGTGCGCACGCCCAGGACTTCTGTAGGAGGTGTTTGGGGCATGTTTGTGTTTCCCCTCACCAGGTAGTCTCAAACTGTCCTCCCAAGCAGCCACTAGCTCTCCATGGCTCTCCATGTCCAACTTGCTTTAATGGCAACCAGTTTTCTGGTAATTGTATTTCCTGGCTTCTCAGGTTGGCCCTGCAGGAGGCAGAGCCTGAGAGGGATTTCGAGCGCAGGGTGTTTGTTAGAAGTGTCTTGGGATCCACAGGCAGCAGATGGGGCTGGGGGGAATGGGACTGAGTTTCAGGACCCTGACGGCTGCGGCTGACCTGGCGAGGAGCTCGGGGCTGCCATGGCCTGTCCCACCTGTCCTGCATTGGGCCAGATGGCCGCGCCTGCATGCTTTCCCAGTCACGGGAGGTGGCACTGCCTGGGGGATGGCTACCGACAGCATGCCCGACTGCTGGAGCTGAAGTCCCTCCTCCTGGGGCCCCCAGTGCCCACCTCCGGGCCCACGCTGCCGGCTGGGCTCATTTAGAGCCTTTGAAGTGCAGCCCCTCCCAGTTTTCTACCGGATTGTTTGTAAAGAAAATTGATCACCAGATTTTCCCTGTTAATGTATTCTGCATGTGAACCCCTTGTTTGTGTGTTGCAGATGTGGCATCCTAGTTGGGGACCTTCCATTTTACGACACTCACAATGTGCAGCTGTTTTCTTTATTTGTTCTTGTGTCAATTTTGGTGAACTCTATTTATTTTTAAAAGAAATTCATTGTATCTTCTAAGTTTTCACAACATTCTTTCATTATCTTTTAAGTCCCTGTAACACATCTATGTGGTTTTAGCCAAATCCATTCTTCCCAGTTAATATTGCTTGAGGTCTGTCTGCTTCATTAATGTTTTTTAAAGATGGGTGTGTGGCCCAGGGAAGCATCTAGTAGGCATAAGACTGCTAAGCATCCCTTATCTGTGGTTTCGATTACTCAGGATCAACCCATAGTCCAAAAGTATTGAAAGGAAAATTCCAGAAAAGAACAATTCATGTATTCAACTGTAGGCTTTTCAAAGTGGTGTAATGAAATTTTGTGCTATCTCATTCTATCCTGCTCTGTGCTACCTGGGATGTACCTCATTCCTCAGAGCAGTGTGTCCTTGCTATATACACTACCTGCCTGTTAGTCACTAGGTAGTTGTTTTGGTTCTCAGATGGACTGCAGTGCTTGTGCTCAAGAAACCCTTATTATGCTTAATATTGGCCCCAAATCACAAATTTTTATTATAGTATATCGTTACTATTGTTTTATTTTTAGTTATTATTAATCTCTAACTAATTTGCCTAATTTGCAAACTAAACTTTATCATAGATAGGCATGTAAAGGAAACACATAGTATTTATAGGTTTCAGTACTGTGTGTGAATTTAGGCACCCATTGGGGATCTTGGAAAGTATTTCTCAGGAATAAGGGGGAACACGTGAGTTCTCTGTGGTTTTCATAAAAAAGTGTCCCAGAAGATCGCCGTCTCACAGTGCTGGAGGCTGGGAGTTTGAGTCAAGGCCTCGGCAGGACCAGGTCCGTGGGGCCCTGCGAGTTCCCTGGAGCCCTGGCTCCCTCCAGTCCTGGTGTGGCCTGCAGTCCCTGGTGCTCCTTGGCTCATGGATCCATGGCCCGCCCTCTGTCTGCATCTGCAATGACATTCTCCATGCCTGCCTGGGTCCAAGTTCCCTTCTTATAAGGACACCAATAACATTGGCTCACTAGCCATAGTGACCTCATCTTAACTAATGACATCTGTCTCCTTCAATAGTCTTTTAAAGATGGGTGTGGGTCACGTTCCAAATGAGGTCACCTTCTGAGGTCCTGGGGCTCAGGACTTCCACCTAATCCACGAGTGAGGAAAGCCGGGGACAGCTTCGGGGGACGGGCTTGCTGCAGACCGTTGAGCTTTCGGGAGCTGCCCCCTGCCTGTGCTGGGGGAGCAGCCTGAGTAGCTGCGGGGTCCCCACCCTCTGGTCGCTCAGACACCAGGGCAGGGAGGACTTCTCACGGCAGGCGCAGAGGGCGGCCAGCTTCTCGCGTCTGTTACCTTTGTGACCCGAGGGACCCAGTGTCGGGGGCTGGATCTTCCCCATGTGGAACACTCAGCACGGTTGGCGCGGGAGACGCCTGGCCGGGAGTCTCTGCGGCGGCTTGGGGTTTCTCTTGGAATTTCCTCTGCGGTGTTGCTGGGGTTTGAAAGATGGCTTGCCCCAGCCCGCTGCCTGTGTCCGTCGCCGTCACAAGGGGGCTGCCTGATCTCGACTGCGTGTTCCCACCCGCTTGGGGTCGCTCAGGGTCCCCGGGGGTGGAGGGCTTAGTGTGCTGTGTCAGAGGAGCTTGGCGGAGGGGCCGTCCTGGGACCTCACAGGAAGCAGACGTGCGCAGAATGCAGATGGGAAGATGGAAACCTGGGCTCGATTTCTGATGTCGCAGCCAAGGGACTAGACAGTTGTTTAACCTCGTCTCCCCATCCGTTGGGAAGGGCCTAGGCTCCCTCCTTTACTGGGCTCTCAGGGAGATTAGGAGGACGATGGACATGGAACGGGTGTTTTGGGGTGACCCATGGCACCCGCATTAGGGGACCACTGGGTGACGCTGAGCACGTGCACCCTGCCGTGGCCACCGCGCAGGCCCCTCCAGAGCTCTGCATCCCCGGGCAGGCGCTGGTCCTCACTCAATGCCCCCCAGCCTCAGCCCCGCCACCTTTCCACTTCCTGGCTCCTGGAATTCCACCGCTCTGGGGCTCACACGGGGGCTCCTGCAGCCTCTGTCGAGGCAGGGCCAAGGCTGAATAATATTGTGGAGACTTTTAATTCATAAACTGCCTTGCCATATTCCAAAGCTGTTTTCATGAGGTACATGGACATTAGCACACAGGCACGGTGGACACGGCCAGGCCACCCAGAGGACACGCGTGGGAGCTGTGCGTTCCTCTCCTTCCACCCAGACTTATCCCCAGCAGTACCCACTCAACAACCTACTGGCACCCTTCCGGAGCCTTCTCTGCACTTCCTGGGATCCCGTTGACGGCGGCCATAGCTTATTTCCCAGGTCTGTACAACGCACCTTGAAGCCATCTACAAATTCCTGCACTATAAGCGGTGCTGGAAATGATCTTTGTTTACACAGATGCCAAATTTGCCCCTGGGTCCCTAGAAGACAAGAGGCGTGTGCATCGAAGCCTCGTGCTGACTGCCCTCTGCACGGGGGTCCCTTGATGTCCCTTGATGTCCACCCCACTGGGTAAGAGGGCCTTCCTGACCGACAGCACCCACAGGCTTGTGCACGAAGTCACCTTCTAACTTTGTGCCTGTCATATCTGGGAAATGCACATTTCTGACAATTTAATATTTAAAAAGGTGTCACGAGGGAACAAGCCTCTTTTCTCTTGAGCTCGCCATCTTCCTTTTTATGGGAGGATTGCTGAGCGTTTCTTCTCTTGAACTTTCCCACCTGACTTATTTCCTCACAGGGTTCTCTACGCAGCTCACTCCTTGCTGAGTCTCTTCCAGCTGAGTCGGATCTGAATGTCGCGTGGACAGCAGGGCCTCCTGCTTTGACGTCACCCTAACATCTCACACGGAACAGGGGTGCTTCCTTTAATCATCCTTGGGGGCCTCCTGCCCAGCTGTCCCCGGCTGGCCGGAGTTCCCATCTCCCCTCCAGGCTGTTGGCAATGTGTGGAAGCACGTTTCTTCCCTCCAGCCGCCCACAGCGGGAGGGGAAGATGGTGTCCACACGGGGCCTGAGCCGGGGAGGCTCTATGGAGGGGCAGCCCTGGAGCTGACAGAGGCAGCTGCAGGTCCGTGTGGCTCCTGTTAGCTCAGCCTGGCAGGGTTGGGCAGGGTCCCTGTGGCAGTGATGTCCTGGCTGGGCACGTGGACTTTTTTGTTCACTGATGGGAAAGCTGGGCCAATTACCTCTGGGTACAGGCCCTGGCCAGACATCGGTGGCCCTGTTCCCTCATTTCCAGGCTCTGCAGTTAGCCAGGAAGAGCTGCCCACGCCTGCGAGGGCCGTGGCCGGCACAGGGGGCTTCCTCTTCTGTGTTTTTAAAGCAGGATCGATGGAGAGGCCCTGGGGAGGAACTTCCCAAGTGGAGGAATAATGAGAGCCACTAAGGTGGATTTTGGAGGTGATGATGGAGTGGACGTGGAAGCGGTCACCACATTTGGTCACATGCCGAGGGACAGCTGGTCTGCTGCTATCCTTGCTTCTCAGATTTGGAAAGCAAGGCTCAGGGAGGTTACCTCAGTGGCTCCCTGCTGGGAGGCTGGGAGGGGTGAGCCGGGATGGGGGACACGGGGCCAGTGGGAGGTGGTGGGACCGGCGTCCACTCTCACAGTCCTGTGGGATGTTTAGATAGGTTTCTACGTTTCGTTTTTGTTACTCAGGTTTAGTTTTCCCTTTTCTGACCGTAGCAGTAGTACAGGAAGACGTTGGGCCAGGCCTGGGCTCGGTCCTGGGAAGTGGACAGTAGGCACCGAGGCCGCTGCTGCTCAAGGGACTTTCCAGCAGAAGCTTCTCACGTGGGGGCCTTGGGGTCCCTGGGCTGTTGGTCACAGGCGTCCAGACGTCAGCCTCCATGAGCACTGCTCTGAGTGACCTGGGACTTGTGCCTGGCGCGCTCCTAAGGCACACTCATAAGCCTGCCCTGAGCAAGTCCGTGGTGTGCCGAGCAACAGTTCTCAGGCTGTGTGTTGGTGTGTATTGGTGTGTGTGTATATTGTGGAGTGTGTTGGGGTGTGTGTATTGTGGTGTGTGTGTTGAGGTTTGTGTGTGTATTGGTGGGTGTACATGTGTGTATATTGTAGTATGTGTGTGTATTGGTATGTATTGTGGTGTGTGTGTTGATGTGTGTTTGTGGGTATTTGTTGGGGTGTATGTACATGTGTTGGTGTGTATTGGTGGGTGTCTGTGTGTGTGTGTGTTGCTGTGTATTGGTGTGTATGTTGTGTGTGTGTTAGTGGGTTGGTGTGTATTGGTGTGTGTTGGTGTGTATTGATGTGTGTTGGTATGTGTGTTGGTGTGAATTGTGTGTGTTAGCATGTTGGTGTGTATGTGTATTGGTTGTATTGGCATGTGTGTTGGTGTGTGTGTATTGGTGGGTATGTGTTGGGGTGTGTGTGGATGTGTATTGGCATGTGTGTGTTAGAGTGTGTGTATTAGTGTGTGTTTTGGTGTGTGTGTTGGTGTGTGTGTGTTGGTGTGTGTTGGTGTGTTGATGTGTGTTTATTGGCATGTGTGTGTTGGGGATGTGTGTTGATGTGTATTGTGGTGTGTGTATTGGTGTTTTGGTGTGTGTGTATTTGTGGGTGTGTATTGTGTGTGTGTTGGGGTATGTTGGCGTGTATTATGATGTGTTGGTGTGTGTATTGGTGGGTGTGTGTTGTGGTGTGTGTATTGGTGTGTTGGTGTATGTGTATTGGTGGGTGTGTGTTGTGGTGTGTGTGTTGGTGTGTGTGTATTGGTGGGTGTGTATTGTGGTGTGTGTGTTGGTGTGTATTATGGTGTGTGTTGGTGTGTGTGTATTGGTGGGTGTGTACTGTGGTGTGTGTGTTGGTGTGTATTATGGTGTGTTGGTGTGTATTATGGTATGTGTTGGTGTGTGTTGGTGTGTGTGTATTGGTGGGTGTGTACTGTGGTGTGTGTGTTGGTGTGTATTATGGTGTGTGTTGGTGTGTATTGTAGTGTGTGTTGGTGTGTGTTAGTGTGTGTGTATTGGTGGGTGTGTGTTGTGGTGTGTGTGTTGGTGTGTGTGTATTGGTGGGTGTGTACTGTGGTGTGTGTGTTGGTGTGTATTATGGTGTGTGTTGGTGTGTATTGTAGTGTGTGTTGGTGTGTGTTGGTGTGTGTGTATTGGTGGATGTGTACTGTGGTGTGTGTGTTGGTGTGTATTATGGTGTGTGTTGGTGTGTATTGTAGTGTGTGTTGGTGTGTGTTAGTGTGTGTGTATTGGTGTGTGTGTGTTGTGGTGTGTGTGTTGGTGTGTGTGTGTTGGTGGGTGTGTACTGTGGTGTGTGTGTTGGTGTGTATTATGGTGTGTGTTGGTGTGTATTGTAGTGTGTGTTGGTGTGTGTTGGTGTGTGTGTATTGGTGGGTGTGTACTGTGGTGTGTGTGTTGGTGTGTATTATGGTGTGTGTTGGTGTGTATTGTAGTGTGTGTTGGTGTGTTGGTGTATGTGTATTGGTGGGTGTGTGTTATGGTGTGTGTGTTAGTGTGTGTGTGTTGTGGTGTGTGTTGGTGTGTATTGTAGTGTGTGTTGGTGTGTGTTGGTGTGTGTGTATTGGTGGGTGTGTACTGTGTGTGTGTGTTGGTGTGTATTGTGGTGTGTGTGTTGGTGTGTATTGTGGTGTGTGTTGGTGTGTGTTGGTGTGTGTGTATTGGTGGGTGTGTACTGTGGTGTGTGTGTTGGTGTGTATTATGGTATGTGTTGGTGTGTGTTGGTGTGTGTGTATTGGTGGGTGTGTACTGTGGTGTGTGTTGGTGTGTATTGTGGTGTGTGTGTTGGTGTGTATTATGGTATGTGTTGGTGTGTGTTGGTGTGTGTGTATTGGTGGGTGTGTACTGTGGTGTGTGTGTTGGTGTGTATTATGGTGTGTGTTGGTGTGTATTGTAGTGTGTGTTGGTGTGTGTTAGTGTGTGTGCATTGGTGGGTGTGTGTTGTGGTGTGTGTGTTAGTGTGTGTGTATTGGTGGGTGTGTATTGTGGTGGGTGTGTATTGGTGGGTGTGTATTGTGGTGTGTGTGTTGGTGTGTGTTGGTGTGTGTGTATTGGTGGGTGTGTACTGTGGTGTGTGTGTTGGTGTGTATTGTGGTGTGTCTGGGGGTGTGATCATGAGTATAGTGGGGCTCAGGCTCTTCTCTGTGCAGCGTGACTCCTGACAGCCCCCCAGTTGTGCCGCCCTGTGGACGGATCGTTGTTGTTTGAGCTGATTCCTGACTGCTGGACGTCTAAAGTGCGTCTAGTTGTTCCCACTTATAAATAGTGTGCAGCAATTTTATTTTTATGCTTTCACTTAAGGCACAAGCGGCGTCTTTAGAGAGCCTTAAACATCTCCAATTCTGCATTTGGACAGCGATGTCGATGGCAGACTTAAGGTCCCTGGAGGGCTGTACCAGCCGTGTCTCGGCATGAACTCTACACCACTTACCTGTTGCGCCTGTTATCCCAGCTACCTGGGAGGCTGGGGCAGGAGCATGGCCCGTTCGAGGCCAGCCTTAGCAACTTAATAAGACCCCATCTCAATTTTTTTTTTAAGATGATGAAAATAAAAGAAGCAGGGGACGTTGCTCAGTGGTGGAGTGAGTGCCAGGCCGCAGCACCAGCCGTGGTTCTGCCTGTGCCCAGGGCTGTCTTGCAAAAATTCCTGTGAAAGTCCAGCCTAGGCATCAGCAAATGTAGCTTCCACTCTGGCCCCGGCTTTGCTGGGCACCCCTGGACAGAGCACTGCCCCTCTCTGAGCCTTCACTTCTCCTCCATAGACCAGGGAGATGACAATCACCACGATACTGAGGACCAAAGGCCCCACTTGCCATGGCCACGTCATCTGTGAAGCCGCAGGGAGGGGACATGAGGGGATGGGCAGGAGGACCCACGTGACACAGCCCCAGTGCCGTCACCAGCTAGCCCCTGGCCCTTTACAAAGCCCTGGATCCTTAAGGGAGGGTGTGCCCCTGGGAAAGGGAATCCCTGTGAAGTGGGGGTCGGAGCTGAGCACCCACGCAGAAGCCCAGGGAGGACAGCCAGTCCCTGACGGCTGCCTCAGCCCTGAGCCCACCTGGGACTCTGATGCTCAGGCGCCCAACCACCTGCTCCAACCACAGCTTCCTCCCAGGAGAACGCGGGGGCTGAGGACACAGGCAGAGGCTGGCTTTGCTTCGGGTGAGTGGGAGTCTGCACCGCGACTCTAGCGGTGATGATGACCACAGGCCAGAAGAGCCAGTGTTCACAAGGCCCCTGTGGCAGCGAGCCCCAGAAGCCCCAGCGAGCACCAGAAGCCCCAGCAAGCGCCAGTGAGCCCCAGGGAGCCCCAGTGAGCACAAGTGAGCCCCAGAAGCCCCAGCGAGCGCCAGTGAGCCCGAGTTGAGCCCCTGTGAGCCCCAGCCAGGACCCAGCCCCAGTGAATCCCAGCGAGCCCCAGAATCCCCAGCGAGTCCCAGTGAGCCCCAGCCAAGCCCCAGTGAGCCCCAGCGAGCCCCAGTGAGCCCCAGAAGCCCTAGTGGAGCCCCAGCTGAGCCCCAGTGAGCCCCCAAAGCCCTAGTGGAGCCCCAGCTGAGCCCCAGTGAGCCCCCAGAAGCCCCAGGGAGCCCCAGTGAGCCCCAGTGAGCCCCAGTGAGCCCCAGAAGCCCTAGTGGAGCCCCAGCTGAGCCCCAGTGAGCCCCCAAAGCCCTAGTGGAGCCCCAGCTGAGCCCCAGTGAGCCCCCAGAAGCCCCAGGGAGCCCCAGTGAGCCCCAGTGAGCCCCAGGCAAGCACCAGCCAAGTCCCAATGAGCCCCAGTGAGCACAAGTGAGCCCCAGCTAAGCCCCAGTGAGCCCCAGCAAGCCCCAGCAAAGCTCCAGCTGAGAACCCCGCCAGCGTTTTGGCAGAACTTCTGGGCAGTGGTGAAGCCTGGACACGCGGACGCAATCCCTATACTCCTGCTTTCTCTCCCAAGTGTCTCTGGGGGACATATTTGGACACCAGCGCTCTGGGCGTCCCCCAGGGCTGTGAAGCGCAGCAGCTGGCCCCTCCCTTCTCCCCACCTAGCGCACCCCTGGTCTTTGCTCGGCAGAAGCCGTGCTGTCCCGCGCTTGTCTGAGATGTCCCTCCTCCCTGCAGGTCCCCATCCTCTGGTGGCCCCTGTCCCATCCTAAAGCATGAGACGTGGTGGCTTCCTTGCAGGGACTGATCCCAGAGACGGTCACTCCAGTAACTGCGCACAGTTCTTGGGGCCCTGGTGCCCACCCCAGCGCTGTGGGGTGGGAGCCCTGCCCGCCCTGCCCGCCCTGCTCTGCCCTCCTCAGGGCCAGTCTTCCTCAGGTGCCCGCTGCACTGTGCTTCCTCTGGTCCAGAGCAGGCCGCTCTCCTTGTCCCTGTTGGTGACCCCAGTGCTTGGGGACGCTGTGGCTGTACTCAGGGAGCAGGGGCATGTACCCTGGTCACCATTTGGAGGCACTACTGGGCAAGCCCCTCACTGGCTTGGAACCCTGGCCTGTGAGGAGGGCCTGTGGGGCGGCCACCCCGAGTGTCAGTGGAGGGCTAGTTCCCAAGCCCTGTGCTGTGTGCTCGGCGGGTGTAGTTCTCACAGGGCTGGAGGACAGGTTCTCTGCCTTCTCCATTGAGTCCATGAGGAATCTGGGCCGACACTCGGCCTAGGTGGAGCTGTCCGTCTCCACAGTGTGGAGGTCACAGCGTGGCTCTTGCTGTCACGTCGAATTTCACCAAAAACCCAAAGGATAAATCTGCGGCAGTGACCCTCAACATTTCTTGGTTTTCCTGGGGTTTCTGGGAGGCAGGCACCTATTGTTGTGCCTTATTGTGTCTCTGTGTCCCCAAGACACGTGCTGTGGCTTAATGACTTGCTGGGAGGACTCAAACCTGCGTAAGCTGCACCGCTCCGGTTTACTCTCACCACACAGTAGTCAGATCACATCAGCACCGGTGAGAGGCACATGAGCAGAGCCCAGGGGAGCCTGGTGACCCTTTGGTCCCTGTTCCAGAGTTGTGTGGACAGCACTTACTTCTCCCAGCGTGTGTCCCCAAGACACACGGATGTGTGACAACATGTGGGAGTGTCTTGGGAGAAGAGATGTCTCTGAAGGAGTTCCCAGGGGGAGGGACAGTGGGGACCAGCAGGGTTCTTGGCACATGTGACCAAAAAGAACCTCGGCGTGCCACTCAAAGGCAGAGGCAGAGGTGTATTCAGGACGCAGATACCCATTCAGGGAGGACGGCGTCTCCGGGTGGAGACGGCTGCTGGTGGCGTGGGGTGCTGCTATTCGTTGGGGGGTTGTGTGTGTGCTCGGCCCGGCTGGGCTGTGCCCTCTGTTAGTTTCACAGACAAGGGCGAGGGCCCAGGGTGCCCGCGGAGGGCTGCTTTGCTCAGGCGTTGCAACTGTTTTGGGTGCTTTCTGTGTTTCAGTGGTTTATGGGCACTTCCTTTGACACTCAGGATCTTTTATCCCCAGATTCCTCTCTCAGGGGTGCTGCCGGCCAGGGGAGCTCACCCACGCCCTGGGGTGCAGGGTGTTCCCTGGCTCAGTGACTGGGTGCTCCATGCCCACCCCCTGTCCTCCTGCCGTCCCCTCCTGCCCTCCTGGCTGTTCTCCCAGCTGTTTTCGTCTTTGAGCACCTGCTCTGCGCAGGCCCTGGGTCGGTGCTGGGGACCCAGCAGGGAGCGAGGCAATGCCGGGGACAAGGACCCTCTCAGCCGCCTGCTGCCTTTCCCTCAGGGGAGGAGTGTGCCAGGGTGAGGGACAAGAAGCTGGGTAGGGCAAGGGCCTCCCGGCTGCGGAGTGGAGAGGAGTCCCGGCCCTGCTGCCTGCAGCACTCACAGACCTGAACTCCAAAAGCCGCAGTGTTCTCTGCAACTGCCTGGGAGGCTACGTCCTAGCACAGCGCCTGCTGCTGGAGGAACAGGCCCAGGCTGCCAGACTCCTCCGGCGGGCGGGTCAGGTTCACCGCCAAGTGCTCAAGCTGCCGCTCAGGTGGGAAAGCAGCCAGGAGGCTGGAGGAGGAGGCGGAGCTGCCAGGGAGGTGCTCCCTCTGAGGTTCTGGGGCATCTGTCTGACCGTGGTAATCCCATCTTGCCCAGATCTGCCTGGGACTCGAGGTTGGTGTGGCTCCTGGGTGAGCAGGGTCCTTCGATGGCCCATTTAGATGCAGTTCCTGCAGCAGACACCAGCTGCAGCGGGTGGGAACTCAGGCTTCGGGGCCCACAGCCCCTCGCCCTCATGCTGCCCCCTCCTTTGTCCCTGTGGAGCCCAGGCCAAGCCATCTGCAGGCAGTCAGGACAGGCCAGCTCTGTTCTGCCCTACAACATCCTGGCGACAGCAGGAAATGCACTAAGGAGGGTGACCAGGGCCCGGGGGGCTGACTCCACCCCAACTCCTGGCCCCAGAGCACAGTGACTCTCAGGAGCCATGTCAGGACCATGTAGGTGGGGCTCCAGGAGTCCTGCTGAGTGGATGACCATCCTCACACAGTTCATGAGGACCTTCAGGCTGCAGGGTCTCAAGGATCCTGGAGGCGGCCACAGCTCTGGCAGTTGTGTGACAACCCGACCCATCTGCTGGTCTCCTGTGGCGCCGGCAGACCCTGCTGGCTGCGCACTGGTTGGAGTCCTCTGGGCCCATGCGGTGCAATATTTGGGATGTGGACCCTGTCATGGGTGCTTACCCCAGGCATCCAGCTGGCCCTATGAATCTCTGTCCTGTCCCAGCAACACAACTTGAGTGACCAACAGAGATAAGGAGCTCTAGCTGACGCCCTGGCCGGAGTCCCAAATTCATCATCCATATCCGCATCCGCATCTCCATCCTGGGCCCAGCTCTGCAGTTGCTGCCGCTGGAGTGGACGGTCCTTGGACACTGACAGTGCCTGCTTCACTGAGCGCCTGGGTGGGCCACTTCCTGCCCGAGGCGGCGGGGATCCTGTGGGTCCTGTGTCGTTGGGGCAAGGGCCCCGGCCCCACTCCCTCCTGCACACACTTGGGCAATCTCTTCCTCTCCTCGGACCGTGCTCTGTGGATGGTGCTCAGAACCGTGCCATCTGGGGCAAACCTTCCCTCTCTACTCGGTTTGCTCATCTGTGAATGGGGATGGCGGTCGAGCTGGTCTCAGGTGCTGCGTGGATGAGGTGAAGCAGAGCCCCAGGGCCAGGCGGGGGACTTGGTAACCACAGCTGGTACTAAACCAGTTTGTTGGGAATCCCAGGCAGAAACACAAATATTCCAATTGCACCAGACAGAGGGAGTGGCTGAGGCTGACTGGGGTCAGGCAGTTAGGGAGCTGTGCTCCCCCTGGGGAAGCCCCCAGTGTCTGGAGCTTTGCCTCTCGCAGGAGGCGAGTGAGCAGCCTGGGAGTGGAGAGGAGAGAGCTGGTGAGGGGGGTGGCAGGGCTGGAACTGTCAGGGGAATCGGGCCTGATTGCACTTGATGAGGCTGGGCAGGGGGTGTTGCCGCTGTGCTTCCTGCTCAGTGGGAGGTGGCCTGATGCATATTCATTTATGCAAAACCAGGGAGCCGCTTGGCACCCTCTGCCTCTTCTCTCGGCACTGCAACCCAAAGCCCAGCCCTAGGGTTTGCTTCCTCCCTTTCCGGCTTCCTGCCCAGCAAGGGCCCAGGAGGACGGTCCTCACTGCTCTGGAGGGTGGCCTGCTCCCTCTGCGCCAGGCAGGGCTGACCGCCATCTGCTCGTCTTTTCCCTTAAACTGAAGCAAAATTCACATAACAGATAATCCGCCAACTTATCGTCTCAGAGCGAACAGTCCAGTGGCATTTAGTGCATCCGCATGTTATGTAACCTTCACGCCTAGTCCCCTAATATCTCCCTCACCCAAGAGGAAACTCGGCACCTCCACGCTCTGCCCCCGGGCCCAGCTCCCACCCATCTGCCCTCCATGGATCTGCCTGCTCCGGACACTTCCTGTCGATGACATCACACCATGCGCGGCCTCCTGGTCTGGCTTCCTCCACTTCCCATCTGTTTTCCTCCACGCTGATGGGAACATCCAGAGGTGGCACTGGACTGGGGATAGTCAGGTGTGCAGGGCCCAGTCCACGGTTCCCTCCAAAATCCATCTGTTGCGCTGATGGAGGTAAGAATGGGCTTTAGGAGGTGATTTGGCCCGAGGGCTTCTCACCTGTGAATGGGATTGAGGCTGCGCACATGAGGCCTCATCCAGAGTGAGGCCTTTTTACCCTTCCACTTCCCCCACATGAGGACACAGTGTCCTTCCTTCTGGAGGACACAGCAACAGAGACACAGAACGTGCCAGCACCTTGATCTTGGACTTGCCCAGAACAGTGAGAAATAAATTTCTGTTCTTTGTAAATTACCCAGTCTCAGGTATTTTGTTACAGCAGCACAAATGGACTGAGATGCTCCAAGGCAACGGGGCATGTGTGTGTCCAGTTTGCTGAATATCTGCCCGGGTCCTGGCTCCCTCAGTGTGGCCCACCTGGGGCAGGTACTATGGTGGCCCTAGGGGTTCCAAGGACGCCGCTCAATTCGCCAGCAGCCAGTGCCACTGGTCTGACCTGCCAATTCGGTCCAGTGGCTCTCCAGATGTTGAAGGTGCCTGGTGACTCACCTGGCCTTTCGCTCCTTTGTCCCCTCTGAGGGTATCACGTTTCAAATAACCAAGCAGAGCCTCAGGAGCCAGGCAGCTTCCAAGTCCACACGGGAAGCAGTCGGCCCGCCAGTGCTTCCCAGCAGCCCGCGGGGAGACACATCCCCCTCAGGCTGCTCTCCTCCTTCCTTTCTCTGTGGGTCACTTTCAGGGTCTTACTGCTTCTCCATCACCCGACCCACCACTGGACTTCGAGAGGCCCCGTGGCACGAGTGTGAACCTGTCGGGAAGTCGCAGGGCCTCCCAACCTCCCGCTCTCAGCTTGGCAGAGCTGTGGCTCAACTTGCTCACTTATTCCTTCATTTCATGAACACATATCAAGCCCCCAGGGTGGCTTGTGACTAGCGCTGGGGACAGAGTGAGGCCAATGTGCACGACTCCCCACCTTGCAGGTGGACACAGAACTGTCGCACAGGCCCTGCACTGGAGGCAGCCCGGCCCAGAGGCTGCGCTAGGGCCTGTTCTGTGGGGCTGGGTGGCCTAAGGACCCATGCTTGTCCGTGGCTCTCCAGAGCATGTTCTCTTCCTCCTCCACAGGGACCATTTCAACTTGCTCCGTGGCTGATTTCCTCCTTCCTCCAGCCCTGGTGACTTTTCTTTTTGATGCTGTGGCTGGAAGCCCCTGCAGCCTTCCTCCCAGGGCCTGGGGGTCCAGCTGTCCTAGAGTCAAGGCAACCCTTCCCTCTTATGGGTCATTCTGTCTCCTGAAAGATCGTTCAGACTTGCCATAATTTCTTCCTTCCATGTTGGTACAACTCACTAGTGAACCAATCTGGGCCTGGAGCTTTCTGTTTTGGGAGATTAATTATTGATTCAATTTCTTTAATAGATATAGGTGTACTCAGATGACTTGTTCTTTTGTGAACTTTGGCAGATTGTCTTTCAAGGGGTTGGTTCATGTTATCTAGGTTATCAAGTGTGTGGCGTAGAGTTGTTCAGAGTATTTCTCCACTCTCCTTCCGATGCCCGCAGGGTCTGTAGTGATGCCCCTCCTTTGTTTCTGGTATTAATTCTCTGTGTCTTCTCTCTTCTTGATTAACATGGTTAAAGGTGAATCAATTTTGAGTTCCCGAAGAATCAGTTTCCTTTCCTCTTTCTTTTCCTCCCTCCCTCCCTTCCTTCCTTCCTCCCTTCCTCCCTTCCTCCCTCCCTCTCTTCATCCCTCCCTCCCTTCCTCTTCCTTCCTTCCCTCCCTCCCTTCTCTCTTTCTTTCCTTTTTTCTTTCTTTTCCTGTCTTTCATTCTTTCTTCCTTCTTTCTTTTTCTTTTCTTTCTCTTTCTTTCTTTCCCTTTCTCTTTCTTTCTTTCTTCTTTCTTTCTTTCTTTCTTACTTTCTTTCTTTCTTTCTTTCTTTCTTTCTTTCCCTTCCTTTCTTTCTTTTCTTTTCTTTCTTTCTTTCTTTCTTTCTTTCTTTCTTTCTTTCTTTCTTTCTTTCTTTCTTTCTTTCTTTTCTTTTCTTTTCTTTTCTTTCTTTCTTTGATTGAATCCAGGTCCCTACTACTGAGGTACATTTCTGCCCCTCTCTCTCTAGTCCCCATGCTGGGGATTGAACCCAGGGATTCTCTCCCACTGAGGTCCATCCATAGTCCTTTTTACTTTTTAAATTTTGAGACAGAGTTTGACTAAATTTCCCAGTCTGGCCTTGAGTATTCAGTCCTCCTGCCCCAGCCTCCTGAATAGCTGGGGTTACTGGTGTGTGCAACTATACCTGGCTGACCCCAGCTTTTTTGATTTTATTGATTTCTCTATTGATTTTTAGTTTTTAGTTTCATCGATTTCTGCTTTAATTTTTATTAGTTCTTTTCTTCTGCATACTTTGGATTTAATCTTCTCTTTCTTGTTTCCTGAGGTGGGAGCTTAGAGGATTGATTTCAGATCTCCCTTCTTTTCTAATGAATGCATTTGATCCTGTAAGTCTCCCTTGGAGCTCTGCTTTGCTGGCTCCCACAGATTTCAGCAAGCTGTGTTTTTATTTTCAATGAGTTTAACATACTTTAGCATTTCTTGAGATTTCTTTTTTGACCCACGGGTTACCTAGAAGTGCGTTGCTTGCACCCTCTGTTCTGTTGGTCACCTGGGGTCTTTGCTTCTTGCACTCTGCACAGTAGCCTCCCAGCTGCCTGGAGACAGATTTGCCGTCTCTGCCCAGGACTGAGGTCAGTTAGCTGAGCCTCAGTCTCCCCATCTGTCCAGGGTGAACAGAGTACCAATCTTCCTGGGCCTGGAGAATTCATGGGGTGGGGCTGGACCTGGGATCTCTGCCTGCCAGACCCCGGTATTTCCTTCCCCCTCACACTTGGCTCCAAGTTGGACCTGTTGGTGCGGCATGCTGACATTCATGGTAGGTGTCTGTGGAAATGTTAAAGGAAGGGAAGGGGTGGGTGGGTTCCTCTGGGAGGACTTCCCAAGAAGCCAGTGGGCCATTTCTTCTCTCTCCTATGCCCAGTAACACAGAGCAGCCAGTACCTCTCAGAGCCTCAGGTGCTTGTTTGCACCCTGGGGTAATGATACACATCCAGAGTCTGATGGGATAACCTGGCCTGCTTGTAGGGAGGGATTCCTCCACCCCGTTTATACCAGCCCTGCACACTTGTGGTCTTTCTGAAGCTCTGATTATTGTTCTTTCATGGAGTGCCAGGGGGCTATCAGGGAGGTTAAAAGACTTGCTTGGGCTCCCCCACTATTAGGTCTTCCTACCTGGCTTTGAACCCAGGTAGGCGACTCCAGGGCCACCTGTTGGGGTGAGACCAGGTGGGTTGTGAGCCTGGCATGGTGCCTCTCAATCAGAGCAGGACCCAGCAAGGGATCCCAGGGTGTCGGTGTCATCAGGAAAGTCAGTCCTGGCCACACCAAGGCCCTGCGCACCTCTGCCGAGTGAGCGGCCTGGTGGGCTTGCTGAGGAGGAGGCCAGAGTCTTCTGCATCAGGGTCTCTCCCACCTGGGGCCCTGAGGGGAAGTCGCAGGAGGATATTTCTGGGGGCGTGGGGAGCTGGGAGGAGCCAGGGCTTTTAAAAGAAAACTCTGCCATCTATAAATACCACCCTGATGCCCGCCTCCCTGTTCTGGTGCTCTGGGACAGCACAGTGGCACCCTGCCTACGTGGCTCCCAGGAACTGCTGAAGGGAGTGTGGGGTCAGCTGGGGACGGTGTCATGAACTAGGGACACCTCCCACAGAGACCCAAGGCCAGCCTTCTGCCACCTGTTTCTTTTGCCAGGTGAGGACTTCTAAAACCAGGATTGTTTATTATCATCATGTCAAAAAGAGCAGCCACGTTCGTGCCAAAACAAGTAGAAAGGACATAGCTCAGAGCAAAGGGAAGGCTGATAAATCAGATGTCTTTTAAGCATGAAAAAATCACTTTAGAGTCCTTGCTATTCTAATTCTCCCAGAAATTCAGAAAAGTAGCAATGGATCAAACGATACGATGAGGGATCTTAGAGCCCACAGCTGAGGGGCTGCCCACTCCTGGGGGAGGTGGACAGATGGACCCTGGGCTGGGCCAGGAAGCTGGGCTGTGCCAGGTTCTGGGGGTGGGGAGATAGAAGGCCCTGCTCTGAGGTGCAGGAGGATGTCCCCAACAGGGGTGGGACCCTCTCTCTTGGGGCGCTGAGGGCTGGAGGCGGTGAAGGGGGATGTGCTTGGAGCTCTGCTTCCACCCAGGAAGTCCTGCACGTCCTCTTTGCAGATTACAGAGCCAAGAAACCTGGAGCCTTTCGGGCAGCTTCTGGGTCATGTATTGGGGACAGTGGCCAGCTAGAAATGCTGGGTGGGTTCTAGGACACCTGCCAGCAAAAAATGTCACAGATACTGATGCTGAGTTGAATGGTGCCCTTCCAAGATAGACATATGTGGAAGTCTGACCCCAGTCCCAAGCGTGGCCTTGCTTCAAAACGAGGTCACTGCAGGTCGTTATGGTTGGGGTGTCCCCCAAGGCTCCTGTGTTGCAGGCATGGTCCCCAGTGCAGCAGTGTCAGAGGTGGGGCTTTGGTAAGCGACTGGATCTCGAGGGCTCCCCAGCTCAGCCGGGATCAGGTCACTGGTGGATTTGTTATCTGATGGCATGATTGTGAGCTGGCGGCAACGGTGGCACGTGGGCCTGGTTGGCGGACGCACTCCATCGGGGCCTGTCCTGGAGGGCACATCTTGTCCCAGCCCTTCCTGTGAGTGCTCCTTCTCTCTGCTCCCCGCTGCCATGGCCTAAGCAGCGCCCCTCTGCCAGGCCCCTCTGCCAGGCCCCTCTGCCAGGCCCCTCTGCCAGGCCCCTCTGCCAGGATGTTTCTAGCACAGAGCCAGGACTGCGAGAGAACCAATTCCAGTTTGGAGCACAGTCCGTGGAATTTTTTTCTGGCAGCCCAAGGAAATGAAGGTCCATCCCACGCATTGCCAGCCAACTTGGGCTTGTCCTGTGTGCACTTGGGTCCCGCCTTCCTGGGGCATGTTCTGGAACCCAAGTACAGGGGCTTCCCCAACATGATGGGCTTGAAGATCTGAACGACCCCCCTTCAGGTCAGACCCTCTGCCCCTCAACCCCGTGCGTGTGGTGGGCGGGCGCAGTGCTGTGAAGTTCAAGGGCTCAGTCAGTGGTGGGTTGCGTGTGTGGCCAGCAGCTCACCTCTGCTGAGGCCTGAGCAATAGGCAACACCTCAGATCCTCATCGCCTCTTCTGTGGAAGTGTCTGTCACATCACCTCGAGAGCTGCGAGCGGTCAACCACAGGCAATGTGACCCCTGGGCACCCCTGACCCTGCCCAGTCACTTCCTAAACTGAACCTATAGAGTAACAGACCCTCCTGTGGTTCATTCAGTAAATGGTCTACAAATCTCCTACTCTCACAGGTCCACAGAATTGAAAAGGTTAATTGCATCATAGTGTCACCTGCTTCTTAGACAAATAGCTTAAGAATAACACAATGGTACCGGGTTTTGTACTTTCTGAAAAGACAAAAAAAAAAAATGTCAGAGGGAGGTAAATGATTTCTTTCCCTTACATGAAATGAATTTGGGGCTCACTAACATGGTTCTGCTTTGTATTCTTCAACTTCCTAAATATAAGAGGCCCAATTTATACACCCCATCTGTATTTGAATATTTTTAGCATGCCTCGAAATTAGCGTTGATTTAATTTATTGTCACCAGGGATTTGCAAAATATTTTCCTAAGTTATTCTGAACCGGAGGTGATTCATTTGGGGAGAGTGGGTGGTGTCTGTGGCTGGGGTGCTCCCCAGCTGGAAACCTGAGCAGAGCAAGGGAAAAGAGTGGGCCTGTGGGCATCTCCTTCCCCGCCGGCCTTGCTGGGTGCCCTCCTGGCCCTCCCCGGGAGTGGCCTCTGCACACCTGTTCCCAGAGTCTGTCCCACAGGAGACAGCTGCTGCTCCTGGCCACTCGCCTCGTCCATCCTGAGCGTGTCCTGCTCATGCGCGCTCCACTCCCGGCTCTCTGGCCCGTCAGGGAGGAGCCGCATAGACAGGGTGGGTCTGCTGAGCCTCACTGTCTGCTGGGTTTGCAAGGGCCTCCCTTTCAGCCATGCCTGGCCTCTCCCAGGAAGGCCTTCCTGGCTCACCACCCCTCCCTGTCGCAGGGAGGTCCTCCTCTGGGCTCCCCCGTATGCACGCCTCCTGGCCTCGCCCCAGGCCTCACCTCCTCCCTTCTCTTCGAACCTGACAATGTCTCCTTGCAGGCAAAAACCTCATGTCTGGGCTGCTCCTTGGACAGGCTCCCTGGCGCCCAGGGCCTGTTTGTTCTCTGAACGCCAAAGCCTCCAGGACTATAATTTGTTCACTAGCACGCAGGTTGCAAGATCCGGCATGTGCACGGTGTAGATGCTTGTTAGGCATCTGTGAGTGATGAGCAGGCCGGTGAATGAGTCAGGTGTTGGAGGCTTTCTAGCTTGAAGTTGTAATCAAATTATCCCAGCTGCAGTGAGTCTCTAAGACCCTCACACTAAGAGCAAAGTTAATCATGTTGTTAAGGTTCCCTAAGATGCAATAAAGTGCAGTGAAGTCTTTCCTATAACCCTGATATGAGGACCAGCTAATACTATTAAATCAGCATTTTAATGTGTGGTTTTATTGGCTCTGGCTTTAATCACAAGACCACCCATTTGCTTTTGAAGAGAACTGAACTGAAACAAGACCTACAGCGACCAGTATCTATCATTTGTCAAGCACCAACCCTAGGACTCTTACAAACATTAGAACATAGTGCAGAACCCCTGGCCCAGGAGGAACCGCTTCCTAACTTTTCCTCATCAGTTATCACCACCACCATCACCATCACTACCACTACCACTACCACCATCACCACCACCACCACCACTACCACCATCACCACCACCACCACTACCACCATCATCACCACCATCACCATCACCACTATTATCACCACCACCACCACCACCACACTACTACCACCACCACCACCATCACCACCACCATTACCAACACCATCACAATCAGTAGCAACAGCATCACCTTCACATCATCCCTAAAATAACCACCACTTCCCAACATCATTATCACCACCACCACCATCATAATTATCATTATCACCATCATCACCACCATCATCATATCCTTAGCATCACCACCACAACCACCATCACTACCATCAACGCCCTTACCATCATCATGACCACCACCAATATCACCATTACCACTACCACCACCACCTCCACCACCATATCACTGTCATCACCAGAACTAATGTCTGTTTGGCACTTCCTTTATGCCAGGCACCACTCTAAGCATGCAGCACGTTTTCCTGATGTGACCCTCCCATACACCCCATGCAATAGAACTACGATCACTACTTCCACTTTACAGATGAGGAAATTAAGAATAGGATAAATTCATGGACTTCCTCAAAGATCCAGCTAGCGAGTGTCAGAGCTGGAAATCAAGATGGACACTGGTCTCCTTCACTCATGCATTCAGTAGACATTGCAGAGAGGCCTCCACATATCAGACACCATTCTAGGGATTGGGGGTTGCAGGGCCAGCAAGACAGGCAGGAAGTCCACATTTGTGTGCATGTCTGTGTGTATACACATCACAAGTGAACCAGTGTGTGTTTGTGGGGTTGGGCAAAGGGATAGGGACAGTCAAAGGACAAAAACACAAACAAGAACAACTTCAGAGAGAGACAGTGTGTGAAGAAGTTTAAGCAGGGCGATGGTACCGATGCCGCTGTGACTGGCTGTTCAGGGAACACACGAGGAGGTAAAGGGGTAGATCTGGGGTGCAGTTCCGGGGAGAGGAGCCACGTGCCGAAGCCAGCAGTCTTGTTCCAGGAGCAGAGGCTGGTGAGTCTCTGGGGTCCTGAGCAAGCCAGAGTGGTGGGGTGAGGTTGGGTGGGGGTTTCCCTATGTAGATGGGAGGGTTTTCAGTGGGTGGCACCAGCCTAATGTTGTCTTCAAAGGCCATTTGGGGTGCTGTCTAGAAAGTGAATTGAGGGGCAGGAGTGGGTGGAGAGGTGCCAGAACCCAGAGGCTTGAAACAAATGAGCTTGCAACCATCCCTCCTGTCCCACAGGCCCTCTGAGGCTGGGGCTGCCACTCCTTCCACAGGAAGTGTGGTCTGTCCCCTCCTCTTTTTTTTTTTTTTTTTTTTTTTTTGTATACGGCAACTACTTTATTATTTTTCAAATGCAAACTCTTTGCATTTATTTTGCTTGCTATTTTACAATTTTACAAACTAGATATAAAAGACCATAAATAAATGACATGTTATGTGTACCTAAATTCATGAAGGGAAGAAAAATACCTTGGCAAATTAAAACAAAGTAGAAAATCTTTGACTAACTCAAAAGGTCACTCAAATTTTGGAGCATGTATGAACCAATCAATGTTCTGTTAATTTCTTTTTCAGTATGAACTAAATTATAATATGCCTTTATACATTCTAATTTTAATCACAGTTCTTGCATATTCCAACATACTTGGAGTGATACAAAAAATAAATGCACTCTTCAGTGTGTATCAATGCTTGATGTTGTTGGGACAATGTTAAGTGAAAATATTGCTTCTAGAACTTTCCTTTACTGGTCAAAATTTAAGTGTCTTCAGACAAATATTGAGGCTATACAAGTGCATGGATTAATACACATATCCTTCACAGATTGAATATGAGGTCTCAAAGCACACACACCAGCAGTGTAGTGAGCACACCCTTTCTTTAAGTAACTTTTTAAAACACACCAGAACATTTCATTTATAAGATTGCTAAAAACAATTGGAGCCCACAGACACATGGTGAAGCTGTTTGATTTGGGGCAGGGGCACAGCTTCACTCTGCTTAGAAGAAGATCTGAGAATGATTCAGCGTCTGAGCTCACTAGGCCTTTGCTCGCTCGTGGGCCGGACACAGTCCGGAAGCTGGCCCCCTACCCTGACCTCTGGGAAAGACGGCCTGCTCACAGATTCATCCTCATTTCTTCATACATATTTTTCAGGCATCAATGCATAGGCACATCCCTTTGAAAATATATTAAGGTCCCCACAAAGGGGTGAATTAACTTTGTCGCTCTGGCACAGTTATGAGAATACAATGCCACACACCCTGTCAGAATGCAATAAACATTTATGGATGATTTTTCTCTACTTGTTCAACAATATATGGTTCAGAATCCTTTTCCCCATTTTTCCCTGATTTGATGTTATAGCTTATATAAATGGCCACAGTTTCTGCGACCACAGCTTAGAATAAGCAAGGCAGCCACTCGGGTTATCTAAATGGCAGTATGTTGGCTGGAGTTTGGTACACGTATCTATCATATCAGTACTGAATCCTCACACGCCAGAGTTTTGGATTCTGGAAGACTGACACCCTTTTGAGGCAAGAGGAGTTAGCTGCATATGAATTACTGGAGAACTTTCCATGTAATTTGTGAACCTGAAATTGTTTGACATCATTTCATCCCAACTACATTAACCTCAAGAGTCACTGGTATGTATTTTTCTGTGATATCGGGAGACAAAGTATTAATCTGGACACATCATCTCAAAGCTGACACACATATCTACGTTCATCTCCAAAAGTATGTCCCCTCCTCTTAAGTCTGGGTTGGCTGGCTCCTGATTCTGTGGAAGAACAAGCCACTCTCCTCATGGTGGCTGGAAGCAAGAGAGGAAGAGGAGGGCAGGGTTCCGACCCCTTCCAAGCCCCCCTGCCACTGGAAGACCCCCTGGGCCCCACCACTTCAGCTTTCTCCGTCACTTCCCAGGAGCAGCAGTTGGGGACCACGGCTTCCACACACAGGCTCTACCACCTGGGACATTCCGATCCAATCACAGCAAGGCTGTAGCGATGACCATTTGTTACTCTTTGTTTATGCATCTTGTATTTTGTCCAGAGCCCCTGGTGCTTCCGTGGGAGCTCCTCGGCATTGCTGGGAGCAGGATTCTGGGTTCTTTTCTCCCTGAGTAACGCCACGTGTGTACCTTCTGCAGAGTGTCCGTCCGTTCTGCCGACGAGCATTTGGATTGCTCACAGGCTTGTCTGTTTTGAATAAAGTTGCTGGGAACATTCGTGTATGAGTCTTCGGTGTGGACAGACGCTTCCTCTGTGTTCTGCCTGGACTGGAACGGAGGGTCGGGGCGGGGTAGGCAACCTCGTTAACTTGGTAGGAAGCTGTCAGACTGGCTGACCACGGGCTCTTCTGTGTGCTGGGCCATTCTAGGCCTGGGATACAGTAGGGAGAAAACCACAAATGATAGATAGAAGCCAGCCCCGTGGTGGACCCCAGAGTGTGTGAGCCTGTGTGGATACTAGGGAGATTTACAGAAAGGCAGTGGGGAGGGACCTGGGGGAAGGGCATCTACTTAAAATTGGCAGGAAAGTGGGGGGACTTGGCTGGAAGGAAATCCTGGGCCAAGGCTCAGAGTTGCTGGTGAGGAGGAAGGTAGTCCAGACCCTAGGCTGCGACCTGGAGTAGAGCTCAGAGCTGCCCGTGAGGAGGAAGGTGTCTAGACCCCAGGCAGTGACCTGGAGTGGAGCTCAGAGCTGCTGGTGAGGGGGAAGGTGTCTAGACCCCAGGCTGCGACCTGGAGTGGAGCTCAGAGCTGCTGGTGAGGGGGAAGGTAGTCCAGACCCTAGGCTGCGACCTGGAGTGGAGCTCAGAGCTGCCCGTGAGGAGGAAGGTGTCTAGACCCTAGGCAGCGACCTGGAGTGGAGCCAGCTGAGGGAGGGAGGAGGCCACGAGGTCCCGGAAGTGCTGGGGAGACTGGGTAGAGCTCGTGGGTCACTGTGAGGACCTCAGGTTGACACCAGGCAGGATGGGAAGCTGGGAAGGTCTGGACGTCATTAAGGGTGGTCACTCTGGCTATGTGTGGAGAACAGAGTAGCCAGGTGGGGTTGAGAAGGAGGAGTCTGTGAGGGTCCTGGACATCGTGGCCAGACCTGGGTACAGTCGAAGGTACAGCTGGTGGGATCTGCTGACCCAGTAGATGGAGGTCTTGAAGAAAGAGAGTGACCAGGAAGACGCCAAGATCTTTATGGCCCAAGGGATGGGAGCTCAAGTCCTGTGGAGTAACAGGCTCAGTCTCCATCTGGAGAGAGGCCCGCAGGGTCCCTACCCCACGGCCCTGCCAAGTCCTCTAGGGTCTGGAAGGGCCATTTCTTCATCTGCTGTTTGTTCTCTCTCTGCTAGAAGACACTCCAGGGCCGGCACAGGGTCTGGCAGAGGTAGGAGCCTGATAAATATTACGGGATGAAATGATGGGAGGGAGGAGGGAGCAGGCAGGAAGGAGGGACCTCCTGGCCAGCTCTGTCCTGCAAGGCCAGGTCTGTCGGCTGCCTCTGCAGCCCCACTGTGCGCCACAGACCAGAGGGGCGACCCATGGCCTTCTCCCTCCTGGCATGCGGAAAGGCCGTGGGCTTCAGTGCTCAGGCTCGGGCTTGCTCTTGACTGGCAGGTCCCTGGCGCTGGGCAGTACGGCTGCCCCAGGAGGAAACCTCTCATCCCGCACTGGGCATCTGGTGGCAGGACGTTCCTTCTGCTGTGTGCATCGTCCCTGTCCTCTAGGTGCCCCCCCGCCCCTTGCAGACCCTGCAGGACGGGCTCCTTCCTGCTGCTCCATCTGGGGACAGATGCGTGGTCCCCAGTCCTCTCTTTTCCAGGCCACATCTCCGATTCTTCATTTCTCCATCCATCGTGCAATTCCTGAGCCCTACTCTGTGCCAGGACCTGTGGCGAGCTCTGGGGTCAGAAAGGCACAGCTCCCCAGACCCCTCCCTGTGGAACCACAGGGATCATGGTTGATGGCAAGATCTGGACCAGGTGTGTCACCTCCACTCAGGGTCCAATGACCCCTGCTTCAGGGAGCTGCTGGGGACATCTAGGGACTTTGCCACTCCCCCAAAGCACCCTGGCCTCAGCTTCCTCCTCTGGAAAATGGGCCAGGGGTCACGTCTTCCTCCTGGGGACAAGGACGTATCTATCTCCTTTCTGCCTTCCCCGCTCTTTAGTGGCTGGCGCAGTGCCATTGAGATCTACTGGGGCGTGAGTGGCACGGCTCAATGGTGCTCGTGGGTATTAGCCCTAGCGTGCTGTGTGATTGGCTTGGGGCGGGCCAGAGCTCTGGTTCTCAGCTGAGACCCAGCCACATTCCTGCGTCGCCCGCCTGTGTTCTCAGTGTCCGCCCCTCCCTGACGCTGACGAGGCTCCTCAGGGTGCAGGTGTGGGCATGGCTTTCAGAGCAGCTCCAAGGCCTGCTTGGTAATTGCTTCCTCTGTTCCCAGGAACAGTCAATCGAGCTTAGGGCAGCGGCTGGGTTAGACGGGCGGCACCCGGAACCCACACCCTGGGCCCGGCACAGGGGAAATGCAGGTTCTGGCTTAGGCTTGTCGCATCCCGGATCACTGGATAATTCAGTCAATCACCTAGCCTAAGACGGCCTCGGTCACCACGGCCACTTCTCCCTTCAGAGGCTCATCCGCGCCTGGAGCTGGATGACGCGGGGCCGCCTCCTGTCTGCTGAGGGCTGCGATCCCAGCTGCCCAAGCGCGACTTGTGCCCTGTCTTCGCGGCTGCACTGCTAAGGCAGCCATTCTGCCCCTGTCCTTGTTGTGACCATGAACACCCAGCCCCTCGGGGGCCTGTGGGGCTTACAGGATTCTCAAATTGGAGCAATTTGTGTTGACCTCTGAACTCTTCACCCTAGGTGCCTGTGGGTGTGCACCAAGCAGGGCCCTTGGGCGTTGAGATGAATGCCCCTTCCTTCTCCGTCCCGCAGGGTCCTGGCCGGTGGCCCTGGGAGATGCTCTGGGTTCCTGTTGGGGAGCACCGGGACCAGGGTGGGGTCCCACAATGTGGGGTCCTTTCAAGTGATGGTAGGCCCCGCTGCCACAGACGGGTGAGGCCAGAGGGGCTTGAGTGGCGTCTGCCTTCCCACCTTCCTTCTTCGGCTGAGCAAAGATGGAGAACACCTCCTGTCACGGCTGCTTTGTCATGGAGTTTACCTAGGACCCCGTGTGGCTGGGGCAGCCCCAGGCTGGGACGCAGGGGTGAGGAGCCAGAGAAGCAAGCTAAACAGAGGACCTGCGGCGGGAGGGAGAGAGCCTGCAGGGGTCTGGGGTGAGGGGTCTCAGGGCTGCTTTGAGGCTAGGGAACCTAGAAACCTGGTGAAGCACTGTTTGAGTGTATTTGTGAGTTTTCGGAAGGAGACTATCCCGTGAATCTTTTAAATTTATTCTTTTTAGTTATACATGACACTAGAATGCATTTTGACATATCATACATACATGGAGTATAACTTCCCATTCTTGTGGTTGTACATGCCGTGGAGTTACACTGGTTGTGTCTTCATATATGAGCGTAGGAAAGTTACGTCTGATTCTTTCTACTGTCTTTCGCATTCCCATCTACCACCCCTCACTGTGCCCCACATATCAGAGAGAGCATTCAGCTTTTGGTTTTGGGGGACTGGCTTATTTCTCTTAGCATGATATTCTCTAACTCCATTAATTTATCCGCAAATGTCATCATTTCATTCTTCTTTAAGGCTGAGTAGTATTCCATTGTGTATATATATCATATTTTCTTTATCCATTCATCTGTTGAAGGGCACCTTGGCTGGTTCCATAGCTTAGCTATTGTGAATTGAGCTGCTATAAACATTGATGTGGCTGCCTCACTGTGGTATGCTGATTTTAAGTCCTTTGGGTATAGGCCGAGGAGTGGGATAACTGGGTCAAATGGTAGGTCCATTCCAGGTTTTCTGAGGAATCTCTATACTGCTTTCCAGAGTGGCTGCACCAATCTGTAGTCCCACCAGCAACATAGAGTGTGCCTTTTCCCCCATATCGTTGGCAACACTTGCCATTCTGACTGGGGTGAAATGGAATCTCAGTGTAGTTTTTATTTGCATTTCTTTAATTGCCAGTGATGTTGAATCTTTTTTTTTTTTTTTTTTTTTTTTTTTGCTGTGCGGGGATTGAACCCAGGGTCTTGTGCTTGACAGAGAAGCACTCTGCGAACTGAGCTGTGTCCCCAGCCCTGAACCTTTTTTCATGTTTGTTGACTGATCTTATTTCTTCTTCTGTGAAGTGTCTCTTCAGTTCCTTTGCCCATCTGTCGACTGGGTTGTTTTTGGTGTGAAGCGTTTTGAGTTCTTTGTGTATCCTGGAGATTCGCGCTCTATCTGAGGTGCAGGTGGCAGAGATTTTCTCCCACTCTGTAGGCTCTCTCTCCAGGTTCTTGACTGTTTCCTTTGCTGTGAAGAAGCTTTTTCCCATTTATTGATTCTTGATTTTATTTCTTGGGCTTTAGGAGTCTTGTTGAGGAAGTCGGTTCCTAAGCTGACATGATGGAGACCTGGGTCTCTGGTCCAATGCCTAGGTCCCCCTGTGAGGGGACTTCTCGGGCCAATTCTGACAGATTCCTTCCCATGTGTCTCTATATCCTATTGGTTCTTTCTCTCTGGGGAGCCCTGACTAGTGCTCTGGGGAGAAGTTTTCCAGGCAGAGGCGACAGCACATGCAAAGGCCCTGAGATGCACTGTGTCCAGCATGTCGGAGGAGCTGCAGGGTGACCAAAGCAGAGGGAAGGATGCGCCTGAGGCCGGAGCAGGCGCCACTCTGGATCATTCTGAGTATGATCCTCGTTCCTTCGGGACATCTTAAGCTGGGCCCTTCCGAGGAGCTGGCTGCGGGTGAGTTAGTCCTCTCTGTGCAGCCACTTAACACAGGAGCTTGAGCACTGAGTCACAGCTCCAGGGCGGGGAGGCCCGTCTACTGGGAGGCCGAGGTAACGATGCTGGCTCCTCCCCCGCTGCGCTCAGGGGTTCTGGCCCCAGGCAAGGTCGAGTCCCCCCGCCAAGTCCTCCCCTTCTTCTTCACTGTGCTGCCCACCCTGACGGCCACACTTCCCGCGGCCTCCCCTGCCAGGCCACCCTGCATGGTTCAGTTTGTCCCGACACGTCCAGTTAGATTAATTCCAGAGTGAGAAAGACTGAGGATGAGACACTGTCCAGTGCTTTCTCTGTCACCCAAAGGCTAGGGATTGAAATTTAGGGACACCTGCTTCAATTCCAGTCCCATTAAGAGACATGGTGGTTCCTCCTGGCTGGAGAGAGGTGACAGGAGTGACCAGGGAAGGCTCAGAGAAGAGCCCCTTCCCGTGTTGGTGACTGTTGGAGTCACCTGTGTCCCCAGGAAGGCGCTAGCACAGCCTGGGACTCACCGGGCCCGACAGGTGTTTGCCGCCCCGGCGATGAACTGTGTGCTAGGGTGGCTCAGCACACGGGCCGCTGCCTGTCCCTGGGCTCTGCACGACCATTGTCTTAGTAACACATCAAAGTCTCTGCGGACTCCATGCTAAACCCAGGGAACAATATGCCGTGCTCCCGGCGAGTTCAGAAGGACCCACGATGCACATGGTAGGCTCTCCTTCCTGTTTAAGCTGTGTCACAAGGACAGAGCCCTCAGCCCTCCAGCGTCCAGGCATGTGGCTCTTGGACTTCCTGTAGTAGGACACTCTGTGTTCTTGAAGGACTGGGTTTTTTGCTCAGCAAACATGTCACTGCCTGCAGCGTCACGTGCTCGCTTGACACCTGCGTGCCACCCCGCCAGGGCACCAAAGGGATCCACCCTCCTGTGGTGGGCTGAGGGTGCTGCTTCGATCCACGGCCACGGCTCTGGCTATTCCTGTGCACGTCCCTAGACGAGGCCTCAAAGGGCTTCCTGGGGCTTGCTGGGAGGCTGCTGACCGGGTGTGGGCCGCCCCGTGCTGCCGATGACAAATGGCCTCAGAACGCGCTGTGCCCACGGTCCACCGCCAGGCGGTGGGCACAGTCACTGCCCTCGCCGGCTCACCAGGCTCCCCGGCCCTTGGATTTTCCCCACACTCTCCTGTGAGTCTCATGCTGCTTCCTGTTTCTAGGTGTTTCCGGTGGCTCTTCTAGGAAGTGCTCTTCTCTGGTTTCTGCAGGCACCTCGTGGGGTCCTTTGACCCTCACGGGCTGTCAGGGGCTCCCTGGGTCTTTTCTCACCCAGCTGTGCTCAGGGGGCAGGGGCACGGCGCGTGTGACTTGTCTGTGCTCTGAGGGTGCTCCTCTCGGTGGCCTGAGCTTTGTTTAGGGATCCCAGCATCCTAACGACAGCCTTCTTCAATGCCTTACAACAAGTTTCAAGTTTTGATTTTCAGAGTTAAACCCTGAATCCACCTAGAATTTATTTTTGAGTTAGAGACCCAATATTAATTTTTTCCCAAAAAGGCAGCAGTGTCCCAGCACGACTGGTGGCCGGCCACCCTTCCCCACTGCCGGGTAACTGCCTGGGGTCTCCCGCCAGTGGGCTGCGGGTCTGCCCTGGCACCAGCGAGTGAGCCTTCTGCCAACACCAGGCCCCAGCCCAGCCTGCTCCCTCCCGCCTCCATGCATTCCTCTTCTAAAAATAAGCAGCCCAGGCCCTGTTCCTGCATTCCCAAACACACCCGGCCATTTGTCACCTTGCCTGTGCTCCACACAGGGCGTACCCGCCTTCCCCTAAAGCGTTCCCTCCCTCCTTCCTTCACTGCAGGTTTGTTACGGGTGGAATGACTTTCCAGCAAGGCCATGTCGTGCCGCTTCACAGGCAGCCAGACGACCCCTCCCGGAGCCGCGGGCAGGGCCCGCGAGGCCTCACTCTTCGGGCTGCTTCTTTCCAGCCGGGAAGGACCGGGGTTTTCTTTCTGTACATGATAGGTGGAGTTTTGCTCCCTTCCATTTTGTCCGAGACCTAATCCCCAGTAACTGTGGATGTGACCTTATTTGAAAATAAGGGTCATGGGGGGTGAAATTAAAGCTCCCTGGTGAGAGCGTCCTGGCTTTTCTCTCTGGTGTCTGTCCTGAGTCCCTGCCTGTGTCCTTAAGAGAGAGAGGGAGGTTAGAGCTAGCAAGAGAGATGGGCCAGTTGTCCCCAAGGGACAGCAGCAGACACCAGCGGCTGCGCAGAGGCCTGTAAGGGACTGTCCCCGAAGGCCTCTGGAAGGAAGGCACCAGGCCTGGTTTTAGCCCTTAAGACTCCTTGGGACTTCCGGCCTCCAGAACCGTGAGGGAAAGCGTTCTGTTGTTTGGAGCCCCCAGCCCACTGGCGACCGGTTGCAGCTGCCCGGAGCTGACACACGTTGTGAAGTTTACCCAGAGGAGAGTGTGGGCGGGCCCCAGGCCCTCTGCCTCCTGGACAGCAGCCTCGGCAGCTGCCAGCTGACTTCATTGCAGCGTGGGAGGAAGGCCTGACCTCCTGCCTCCATTTCCCAGGTAGAGGAGCACCCCCACCAACTCCACTCTCCCTCTGCCTGCCTGCCAGAGCCCTGAAGGACCCGTCCCGCCCTGTGCCAGGCTCCTCCAGGCGCAGGACCAGGCCTGCCTCCCCTTAGGGGGCCTTCCCTCCACACTCCCCCGGTGGCCAGGGCCCCAGCCTCCTTGCTCATGGCTGTGGCATTTGCTGTACCCACAATGCCAGCTGCTGTCACTGGGATGGGCTCAGCTGTGCCAGACATAGGAATGGGGAGAGGGCTGGGCTGTGTTGGGCTCACACCCCATACTCAGAGAGCTGCTTGCTGGTTACCCAAGCACTGCTGTCCACACAGGGCAGGCTGAGCAGGTGGGGGCTAGAGCCCCACCCAGGGTAGGGCCACGTGGGGGCCACCCTCACCAACTTGTTGTCCCCTCGGTCACTCTTTAAACTGCAGCATCTGTCCAGGGGCAGCCTCCTCTGTCACAAGGACAGCGGGGTCCCAGGCCTCTGAGCACTCTCCAGTGCCTCCCCCTCCTCTGCAGAATGTGTCCCCAGGCAGACCACCACCTGGGCAGTGCAAGGGCAGCGCCCCCTCAGGGATCTCCTCGGCCATCGGGCCGCACAGCCGACCTGTCTACCCAGCAGGCAGGAGAAGCCTCTGCAGAGAGCCTTCCTGCTCACGTTTCCCTCGCTTCAACTCCTGGCAACCGCCCGGCACGACTTGGTGGCAGAGCCCGCACTGCAGCTCCCCAGCCTCCCTCCAGAAGGCCTCCCTGCCCCGCCTGCCTGGTGCCCGGCTGCCGCCAGCACCTGCTCACTTACCTGGAGGGCTTGGCACCCTGAGCGCTGACCCCCGTGGGGCTGCCAGCCCAGCCTCCGCAGTGAGGGACTGGGTTTGCTGCGTTCCCTCCTGAGAGCACCTGGCACCACGCCTGGCCCAGGGCCGCCCCAGTCTGGGGGCCAGTCTAGCTTTTGCTGGGTTTTATCTGGCTGTTCCCTGGGCTGGGGGTGGGGGGCTCTCTGAGGGCAGGGCCTGCGGGCAGGTGCAGGGCCCGATGCAGGAAGTGCTAGGACCTGGGGTGAGTAGATGAGCAGGTGACGGAGCCTGGGGTCAGCATGGAGACTCCCCTGGAGGCCCAGGCGGTACTTCACGTCCACACTGACACACCCTTGGGACGATCTGACAGCTACAGGGGACCTGAGGTGAGGAATGGAGGTCCCCTGCATGCCCAGGCTTGCTGTGGGGTCCACCTAGGCCCACAGGCTGGACAGATGGGCCCTGCCCCCACCGCAGAGCAGCCCGCCTGGTGCTGTGCCTGTTGCTGGGAAAGCTCGAGACTCAGGCTGGAACATCCGGCTGACGGTTAAGTGGCCAGAGCGTCCTACCCAGCTCTGCCAAGAGGGCAGCTACGCACTGGGCCCCGGGTGGCACCGGGCAAAGAATGTGTTTGGATTTAAGAGACCAAAGCATCTAACAGCCAGGGAGCTTCGCCTTCACCTTCCAGCGCGCTCTGTGGATGTGCACTGTTGCTAGGCAACAGAGTACACTGAGGCGGGTGTGATTTTAAAGCAGTGGCTCCGACCAAAGAGAAACCATTAGTCGGGTGGGGGCTGGGGGGGGGGGTGGTCCGTGCAGCCAGAGGACCTGGGACTGTCGGAAGCAATCAGAGCAGAGCCAGGGTCCCTCCCGGGGTGCTCACGCTGGGCCTGAGCTGCTCCTGCAGGACCGTGTCAGCCTGATCACCCTTCATCCTGCAGGGAGTCCGGGTGGTGTTTGTCAGATTCCTAACGCAACCTGCGGGCTGGACACTGAGCCAGAGCCGGCGTCTGGTGGCCAGGGTTGTCACGTCCTTTCCACAGCACGCACAGATCAGCCTCACTGCTGGGTCCGCGCTGACATCTTCCGCACGCCCCAGGCGGGACACAACAGCGAACCAGACGGAGGCCCCTCCAGGAAGCGGGTGTTCCGAGTGGGGAGATGGGAAGCAGTGGTTATTATGAACAAGCAAATCGCACCTCGTGGTGTTAGCGAGAGATAAATGCTGTGGGGGAAAAGGGAAGAGCGAGCCAAGAAGAGCGATCAGGGGCAGGCGTGTGCGTCAGGGCCGGCGTTGGGGGCTGGTTGCATCTGTAAGTAGGAGAACCTGGTTGGCCTCACCAAGAAGGCGACATCTGAGCAGTACCTTGAAGGAAGTGAGGGATCGTGCCTTGTGTTCCTGGAGACAGAGCAATGCAGAGGCCCAGAGCTGGTGCAAAGGCCCTGAGGCTGGGGCACGCATGCTGTGCTGGGGTGACAGCAGAGAAGCCGGGACAGCTGGAGGGGAGGGAGGAGTCGGCGGGCAGGGCAGCCAAGCCCACAGGCCACGGACCACGGACTGCTGCCATCAGACCAGGTCAGGGTCCTAACCTTGAAGCCCCGTTTCACACCTAAGGCCCGAGTCCTGCTGAGGGCCTTCCTCTTGCCAGAGGCCAGCCTGCTCGTACCTGTGTCCCTGCTCCATGTCCTCCAGACCAAGCAGAGGTCGCTTAACCTTTAGGCTTCAGTTTTCTCACCCGTAAAATGGAGATAGAGAGTCCCTGCCGGTGGGTGGGGCTTAGAGGAGGAGGGAGGGTGCAGGTCACAGGGGTGCTCCTGTCCGTGGTTCTCATGGCCCCTGGGCTGAGAGTGTCCTCTTCCTAGTCCTGTACTCCTGATGCTCCCCGAATGCTGAGCTGGGGAGCAGGGAAGGCAAACCTCACTCTGGGGAGGTGGCCAGCGTGCTTCGGGATGTCTTCCCATTGGTCGGTGCCCTGTCCATATGTACCTTGGTCTCTGTTGCCCTGAGGTCTCGAAGGCAGGAACGGATACTACTTCCAGATTTTTGCTCTTGACACTCACCTGGTGACAACCATTTTTAAAAGTAAGTCAATGAATGCTGAATAATCGCTGCGAGGACTTAGGCTTGAGCACGGAAGCAACCCAGAAAGGTCCACGGAGAAGCATCTCGGAGGAGGCCTAGAGGAGCCTGTGGAGAGGGAGGGCGACCTCTCACTGATGCAGGCTGGGTGGAGTGCCCGCTCAGATGAGTGTCTGTGCACGGATGAGGACCTGGCTCTGGGCAGCGGCTCCAGGCTCCTTTCCCTGGCACCGCCAGGCCCGGCTGGGAAGCAGGGACGAGCATTGAGCTCTCGGGGTCTCTCCAAGGGGCTGGGCTGCCTGGTCAGAGGGACAGAAGTGTGGCGCCTGCACTTGGACCAGCAGTGCTGTGAATTATTGATCGCCAGAGAGGACCACGTAGGCCGAGGTCATTTCCCTCCCAGGCCAAGCTGCTCCATCAGGCTTGATGGCCTGTTTTTCAAATTCCCCAGGGCTGGCCTGGGGGAGGGATTAGCCCAGTGCCCATTTGTTTTGCTTGAATCCAGTGTGCGCCGTGGAGGGGGGCAGGTGAAAGGGAGGCCGCCCAGTTCTTTGCAATGAAGTTTGAAACAGTGGACGGAGTAAGCCAGGCATTGCTGGGGGCTGCCTCACCACCCGGTGTGGCCAAGAGGTGTTTCTCTGTGAACCCAGTCCTCCCAAGCCTTGACTCACTTGTTTGGTGGGCTGGCAGAATCCCCCCAAATTAGGGGCGATATATATTCTTTGAGCAATTGCAATGTGCCAGGCTGTCCCTATGTCATCCCTTTAATTCCCACTGAGACATAGAAGAACGGGACATAACACATCAGAGTGAGGAAGCAGATGAAGGGACTTGCAAAGAAAGCTGTCAGAAGCCAGTGGTGAGGATTCTGTCGCCCCTTGGACAGCAGGATGCGGAAGGGTGGGGTGGTGGGTAATAAAGGGGATTTGTGGGGCATGCTGCTTGGAGGGGCTTTGCTGGGAACCCTGTCCCTGCTAAGGGGGAGGAATAGGAGGCATCCACTCCTCACCTGGATCCCGTGGAAAGGGATAAGGTAACACCTGAATACAGCTGCTGAGCTTCGGGCAGAGGTGGAGTAAAGGCAGCAGACTTACCTCCTTCCGAAGCAACCAAAACATGGGACGAAACGTGGAATGGTTGTTTCCAGGCGATAGGACCCCAGGCGGCACAGGACATCGATCCCTGAGAGGCGAAGCAGAGGTGGGAGAGGCTCAGCATTCCTCCACCAGGTGGCTGTGTGCTTGCCAGCCCTGGTGCAGGGGGTGCTGCCCACCTGAGCCTGGGGAAGCCTTGGGCTGAGCAGACCCAGCCGAGAGTCACGGAGGCCCCGGGGCTGCAGCTGCAGAAGGAGGGCTCTGAAGAGAGCTGTGGTCGAGTGAGGAAGGGACCCAAGTGAGGGAAAGGACCACCGGGACCTGAGGGAATCCAGGGTAGACCAGTAAACAGGGAGTGGGGAGTGGGTTCTGCTCTGTCACCCAGGCCGGAAACAGCACAGTGGGTAGACCACTCAGGACAGGCTTGTCTCCATGGCGGAAAATGGTCCTAGATTAAGAACTGCTCCAAACAAGCTTAGCAACCATCAGAGCAAGGCTTGAAAGGATCAAATGGTGTCTAAATGTGTTGACTACATCTCAGAGCAAAGTTCAAAAATATTTGTAGGAATACAGACACTCAGCACTCGTGAACTTAAAAGCCACAGGGTCTGGGGGCCAGTGAAAAATGACCAGTCATGAGAAGAAGCAGGAAAATGCAGCCCACTCTGGGGAGAAGTCCGTCAATCTAGACTGATCCTGAGTTGTCGCTTGTGTCAGAAGTAGCAGACAAGGACATCAAAACAGTTATTATGAACATTTTCCACACAGTTTTAAAGCTAGAGGAAGGGTCGACTATTCTACAGACATGGAGGGTGTGGAAAAGACTAGAATCTCAGGCCTGGGAGTGCAGCTCAGTGGGAGAGTACTTGCAAGGTCCTGGGTTCCATCTCCAGAGCTGGGGGAAAAAACCCTAAATTGAATTACTATAGATCAAAGCATCTAAGACGAAGACACCCTGGGCAGGTTGATAACAGAGAAGACACTGTGAAAAACAAAATAAATAAAAAAGATTAGCTAAATGGAACACAACGATGGAAACCACCCATAAAGAAACAGAGATTAATGAGGCTTTTTAAAAGGAAGAAGAATTTTTAAAAGACAGAGGCCTCCTCAGTGAGCTGCGAGGCAATTTCAAGAAGCCTAATGCATATGTAACTGGAGTTCCTGAAATGGGCAGGAGGGAGGAACAGAAAAATATCTGAAGATATTTCTAAATTGATGAAAACTACACACTCAGGGATACGAGAATCTCAGTGAACCCCCAGCACAATATAAATGAAACCCACATCACAATTAAATTACTCAAAATAAGCAATAATGAAAAAATCTTAAACATAGCCAATAAAAGAGGTGTGGGAAAGAATATGTTACGGAGAGAGTAACACAGACGAGGATGACTGCAGATTCTTGCAGAAAATAATGCAAGTGAGAAGGCAATGGAGCAGCATCTTTAAAGCACTGAATACAGAAAAGTGGCATCAATCTGGGATTTACCTCCAGAAAAAGTCTTTCAAGAATAGAAGCAGAATGAAGGCTTCTCAGACATATGAAACCTGAAAGAATTTAGCTCTGGCAGAACTGCCATACAAGACGTGTTAAAGGATATGCTTCAAACAGAATGAAATGATGGGAATGTGCATTTATGAAGGAAATGAAGAGCATCCACCATGACAGCCACACAGGAGCATATATAATATTTTCTCTTATTAGTATAATCTCTCTAAAATATAATTGACTCTTTAAACAAAATAATAACCATGTAGTGTGAGGTTTATGGCACATATAAAAGCAAAATATGATAACCATAGTAAAAAGACCGAGAGGGGAGAGTGGAAGTATACTGTTATAAGTAAGTATAAGTATCATAAACTATATGTAAAAGAGCAGAGTGTCATTTGAAGTTAGACTGGGATAAGTTAAAGAGGTATCCTATAAACCTTAAAGCAACACTAAGAACGAAAACAGACTTTACAGCTTATAAGCCACAAAGTAGATAAAACTGAATCATTTAAACATGCTCAAACAATTCCAAAGAAGGCTGGGAAAGGAAAGAAGGTAACAAAGTAAAACTGGAACAAATGGAAAGCAAATATCAATATGGCAAATGTAAACCCAACCACGACAATAATTGCATGAAATGGCAACGGTCTACATATTCCACTGAAGGGGCAGAAATGGTCAGACCGGATGACAAGGCAGGACCCAGACGTATACTGCCTCCGGGCAACCTATTTTAAATATAAAACAGAAATAGGCTACAACAAAGTAATGAAAAAGATCTACTATGCTATCAATGAAAAGAAGTTTCAGTGGCTACATTAATCTCAAAGTAGATATCACAGTAAAAAATATTACCAGGATTAAAAACATCATTTCATAGCAATAAAGAGGATGATTTTTAAATTGGCCAAAACAGGCTAAACATTTATGTATCTAATAACCAATCTTAAAATACAAAAAGCAAAAATTGATAGAACTGAGAAATAGATGAATACACAATTATAGTTGGATATTTCAATAGCCCTCTCTTCATAACTCATAAAAGAAGTAGACCAAAAGTGTGTAAGGAAACAGAGACATGAGCAACATCATCAACCAGCTGGAACTAGTCTACATTTGTAGACAACCCAGTCCAACAATAGCAGACTAGAAATTCAAGATGCAGTACAGAAATTTGTCCAAACAGAACAAAACCAACCTTAGTAAATGTGAAGGAATTCAAATAATAGAAGTATGTTCTCTGTTTTAATGGAATTAAGTTATAAATTCAATAACAGAGCTCTGGAAAAAAAATCAAAATATTTGGAAACGATGTTATACACTTCTGTGTAACCTGTGTATCCAACAAGAAATCAAAAAGGAAATTAGAAAGTACTTTCTCTGAGTGAAAATAAAATACAATGTCTCAAAATCTGTGAGGTGTCCCAAACATAAGGCCTACAGTGGACTTTTAAAAATAATTTAAAATTTGTTTTAATTAGTTATACATGACAGTAGAATACACTTTGATACATCATATATAAGGAAATATAATTTCTCATTCTTCTGGTTATACATGATGTAGAATCCCATTGGTCGTACGGTTATATATTGACACAGGGTAATGTCTGTTTCACTCTACTATCCTTCGTACCCATACCTCCTCCCCTCCCTTCACTCCCCTCTACCTAATCTAAAGTAACTCTATTCTTCCCTAGCCACACCCCTTGTGAATGAGCATCTGCATATCAGAGAAAACATTCAGTTTTTGTTTTGGGGAGGGATTGGCTTATTTCACTTGGCATGATTTTCTCTAGCTCTATCCATTTACCTACAAATGCCATCATTTCATTCTTCTTTAAGGCTTAGTAATATTTCATTGTGTACATGTACCACATTTTCTTTATCCATTCATCTGTTGAAGGGTACCTAGGCTGGTTCCATAGTTTAGCTATTGTGAATTGAGCTGCTATAAACATTGATGTGGCTGCTTCACTGTACTATGCTGATTTTAAGTTCTTTGGGTAGAAACTGAGGAGTGGGATAGCTGGCTCAAATGGTGGCTCCATTCCAAGTTTTCTGAGAAATCTCCATCCTGCTTTCCATAATGTTTATACCAATATGCAGTCCCACCAGCAATGGATGAGTGTGCCTTTTCCCCCACATCCTCACCCAACATTATTGTTGTTAATTGCCATTCTGACTGAAGTGAGATGAAATCTTAAGTAGTTTTGACTTGCAGTTCTCTAACTGCTAAAGATGTTGAACATTTTTTCTTTTTTGTTGATGATTGTATTCCTTCTGTGTTACAGGAGAAAAAAATTAAAGGGATACAAATAGAAAAGAAGAATTCAAACTATCACTATTTGCCGATGACATGATTTGATATTTAGAAGAGCCAAAAAATTCTACCAGAAAACTTCTAAAACTCATAAATGAATTCAGCAAAGTAGCAGGTTATGAAATCAACACCCATGAATCAACTGCATTCCTATACATCAGTGTTGAATCTACCCGAAGAGAAATTAGGAAAACTACCCCATTCACAATAGCTTCAAAAAAATAAAATAAAATACTTGGGAATCAGTCTACAGCGACTTTTTAGCCCTGAACTCGGTCACTGGAAAGGAAGAAGAGTTCTCAAATCAATGATCTTTAAGAAACTAGAAAGAAGAATAAAAGAAACTCAAAGTAACAAGTTTTAGCCAGCTTCTCTGCGGCTATTACCTAAAGATGTGAGGACCGATCAGGAGGAAACGTTCATTCAGAGCTCGGGTTTCAGGGCTCTGAGTCCATAGACCAGGGACCCCATAGCCTGGGCCCAAGGTTAGCGGCAATGTTGGGAGGGTGCGGGAGGAGAACAGCGCTCCGCAAGCAAGCGACAAATGCCAGCCCCAGCGACCCTCCTCCAGCCACCCTGACTGCCCAGTTACAACCCGCCAACCCCCTGATTAGGTGGCCACTCCCATGACCTGGCCATCGCCCTCTGAACCTTCTTGCCTTGCCTCCTCGTGGGCTTTGGGGGACACCTCGCATCTAAACCATCACAGAGAGAAAACGATCCGGATCAAAACAGAAAACAACCAAATAGAAAACAAAAGTCAGCGGAAACCAAGGACACCGAAGCCAGGTGTTTACCGAGAAAGGCGTCTTTGAGATCTTCCCTGATTAAATGGATGACTCTTGCCGGACGGAACAGGACCACGAGAGGGACAGGATGAAAAACGCCAGGGTGGTCCCCGCGGGCGCGCTGAAAGCCTCCGCGTAGCGGGTCAGCGGGTCGGGGCCTCGAGGCCGCCGCGGGCCACACCGATCCTCGTGCGTCCTCCCGCTCCCCACCGAGGACCTGAAGCAGCGCAGGGAGCTGTGGAGGAGGCCGAGGACGGAAGGCCCTGCTAAGGCGGCGTCGCTGAGGAGGAAAACGCTGAGCCGCGGCGGGTGGGGAGGCAGAGGAAGGAGGATGGGGACAGGAGGAAGGAGGATGGGGACAGGAGGAAGGAGGCCAGCATAAGCAGGCTGAGGCTGCCGAAGGGACAGGTGACGGCGGGACGCAAGAAGCAGGAGCCTCAGGAGGACGGCCAGACAGCAGCACAGGAAGAGTCAACCAGAAGAGAGAGGAGGTGGCACGCCCTGCACTGGGTGCTTCCCACCTCCATCTGAAGGTCGCCCACAGTTCAGAGGCCCTCGCCCTTCCCGCTGCAGGCTGTGCCAGCACTGTGACTCGCCCTCTCCACCCGCAACCAGAACCGCAGGGCAAGCTGTTGTGGTGGGGCAGACCTGTGCTCCTAGCGACTCAGGAGGCCCAGGCAGGAGGACCACAGGTTCAAGGCCAGCCTGGCCAACTTAGTGAGGACCTGAGCAACTTAGCAAGACCCTCTCTCTAAAAGAAATAAAAAAGAACAGGGGATGTGGCTCAGTGGTTACGAGCCTCTGGGTTCAATCCCTGGAACAAAACAACAACAGAACCCCACCAATAAAAAACACTACATGTTTGCAACAGGGGAGAAAGAAAAGAACCGAAACTTCAAAACTTCCAAGGCCCTGCCTATTTTCTTAAAAGAACTTCAAAAAAGAAAAATTTGTTGTTTTTTTATTTGCATTTTATGTTTTTTGTGCATATTATTAGGAATCAGCCATTTTTAATGATCCCAGACGACCAAACCAGTCTTCTGAGTGCTTCTCTGTCCTACTTCCAACTTTACTTACGGTATGCCCATATTCGTTATCATCTCAAAGAAAAAAGAAAAACACTTGTAAAAAAAGAGAAAAAAATAACAACAGCAACAACAAAATCTTATTCTGAGCATTGCAGTGACTTTTTGGGTGTATGTATCTTAGCGGTACTGTAAGTAGTTGGTTTGTATGAGATGGCTAAAAAGGCCAAAAATGAAAAGGTTACTTTCCATTTCCTTTTTTTTTTTGTCTATGAAATTGATGTTATTTATTATTTTTATCTATTTGTTGCATGTGTGAAATAATGTTGTCTAACAATAAACCAGAATTTATTTTGCTGAGTAGTTCTTAAAAAAAAAGTGACATCCTTATAGATTCTGCAGTTATTAAAAGAAGTCAGGTGTTCTGGTGCACACTTGTATTCCCAGCTGCTCTGGAGGTTGAGGCAGAAGTGTCACAAGTTTGAGGGTAGCCTGGGCAACTTAGTGAGACTCTGTTTTGAAAAATTAAAAGGGCTGAGGATGTAGCTCAGTGGTAGAGCACTTCCTAGCATGCACAAGGCCCTGGGTTCCATCCCCAGTATTGAAAATAAATAAATATTATGCATATTTTACTAAGATTAAAAAGCAGATGGAGTCAATAAGTTCCTTGAAATACACAAGCAAAGGCTTACTGAAGAAGACGCAGACAGCTGAGCCGTCCTCTCAATAATACGGACTGGAGCATGTGATGTAAACCTTCCCATTAGGAAATCTCCAGGCCAGGTGCCTTTACTGAAGTCTCCACCAAACATTTAAGGAAGACGAAGCACCGTTGCTACACGGACCCTTCTAGAAAGCTGAGGAGGAGAAGACCCCCAGGTCCTCAGGTTAGGCTGCCCTGATCTCTCAACAGAGCAAGGCTGGGGCTGCAGCTCAGCGGCACAGATCCAGAACCCGAAAACTCGACAGACCACATCTCGACAGTCATCTCGACGGACCACAAAATACCTGGGAAAAACCAGCATTATTCCTGATCAGATCTCTTAAGAAACTAGGAAGAGAGGAGAACTTCAGCTCGACCCAGTACGTCTGTGAGAAAGATGAGATGTGAAGCCCAGAGCTGAGGCAAGGACGTCCACTCCGCACTTCCGTTCCACACGGGCCTGGAAACCGCGGCCCAAAAAGGACACAGGGAAGAGAATAAAGGATGCTCAGTCAGAGAGGAAGGAATGAAACTTCCCAGATGGCATAAATACCAGGTAGCAGCGGGATCTACAAAAAAGGTGCCAGAATTCATAGGCGAGTTCATCAAGCTGCAGGGTTCAAGGGCCATTGGAATTAAAATTTAAGAGGGGCCACTTATGATGTGAGATATGGAGGAATAAGTTCGACTCAAGACGTGAAAGGCCTACGCCCTGAGAGTTGCAAAGCACTGGTGGTAGAAATTAAAGAAGCCCCGAATAGGCGGACAGCATGCCCACGACGGAGAGGCTCCCTGAGTCAAGACGTCAGCGGCCCCAAACGACCTGCTACTTAACATGATCTAAATGAAATCTGGGCAGGCTTTTCAGAAACTGAGGAGCCAATTCTAGAATTCTTATGGAAATGCAAAGGGCCTAAGATAGCCAAGATGACTCAAATACAAACAAAGAGGACTAACAGGATCTGATGCCCACATTTATTAGAAGGCCTTTGTTGTCGATAGAGGCAGCATTGCTGTCAAGACAGATGAACTGATCAATGGAGGAGAAGAGAATCCAGAAATGGACTCACAGGCATACAGCTAGCTGCTCATACAGATGACTTTCACTCAGTGCACAAAGGAGAGGACAGCAAATGATTGCTAAATCAACTGGACACATGTCAAAAGCCAGCTCCCACAAGTATCTTATACTATCTTGTACATTGAGAACTAACTCAATGTGGATAACAGATCTAAATGAAACTCAGATCTACAAAACTTCTAGAAGAGATATTGACAGACTTTCTTAAAGATCCAGAGAGTCAGTGTTTTAGGCCTGTGGACTGCAAGTATGTAACTCGGCCATCACCCTGCGAAAGCGGCCACAGAAAGTACAGAGATGAATGGGGTGACCTCCTGTGGATAAATAGGCAGCGGGTCTCCAGCCAAAGTTTGCCAGTCCTGCTGTTGAAGGAAACTGGATAAGAATCTTTGTGACCCTGAGTTAGTCAAAGATTTCTTAGCTATGACTCTTAAAGCAGGATCTATAAAAGAAAAGAAATTGATAATTTGGACTTTGTACAAACTAAAAATACCCCTCTCTGAAAGACACTATTCAGAAAATGGAAAGACAAGCCCTAGATGGGGAGAAAAATCTTTGGAAAACACCTATCTGATAAATAGAGTGCATCAAGAGTATATGAAAGAATTCTCAAAACTCAATAATAAGAAAACAAATAATCCATCAGTAAGTGGACAGATGTCTGAACAGACACGTCACCCAAGGTAGTACACAGGCAGGCCATAAGCCACGAGAAGACCAGCAACTCATAGTCACTGGCACGGTGCCAACTCCAACCACCTCGAGGTGCCACCACACGCCTGTCAGAATGGCCTACATCACAAACGCTGGCCACACCCAACTGCAGTGAAGACATGGAGAAAGGGAACTCGTCTACACTGCCGTATGGGAATGTCAAATAGCATAGCCACTTTGGAAATGGTATGGAATGTTATTTCTGTGATATGTAAACTATTCCATAAAAAACTTGAAAAGGAAGTTCTTCAGCTCTTTTTATGATGTTAGCATAAGCCAGCTAATAAACTGCAAGAAAAAAATTACTAATACTAAACAGTCTAAATTCTAAACATAGAGGCAAAAACTCAAATATATTAGCAAAATGAATATGGATATATCGTATCTTGATCATGTAGGGTCCAGCCTCTGGATGAAAGAATGGTTATGGACCAAACTGATAATCTGACTCACTCCTTTAACAGATTACGGCAAAACGCCACGTGACCATTTCAATAGTACAATAAGAAACCACCAAGCAAAAAGCATCTACTTTAGAGAAATGTCAATACTCACTCTTTTAGAAAACTAGGAAGTGAATTCTTGGCTTGAGAAAGAACATTAATCATAACCTGACTGCCGACATCATTTCTCGTGGGGAAATTTTGAAACCATTGCCAGATCTAACACAAAGATGACTCCTAGCCAGGCTGGTGGCACATGCCTGTGGTTCCAGGCACTCAGGAGGTTGAGGCAGTAGGATCACGAGTTCAAGGCCAGCCTCAGCAACTTAGTCAAGACGTTGTCTCAATGAATAAAATACACAAGACTGGGAACGTAGCTTGGTAGACTCCCTCTGGGTCCACTTCCCAACACTGAAAAATAAAAAGCCCTGGCACCCTGCTGTCCAGTACCACCTTGTCTTGGAACTCGGTGGGACGGAACAGCAAAGGAAAGTCAAAATCGTCTTCAGTGTGGATGTTGTGATTGTCTACGTAGAAAATCCAAGAGAATCTGCTCCTGAACCATCAGAAGCCGGCATAGTTCAACAAATTGCAGGACACAGGCAACATAGCAGGATGAGCAGCATTCCTACCGAGCAGTGGCACCAACGTAAAAGGTGCAAACCCCATTTCCAGTGCGGCCGACTCGAGACGGCCTTAAGATGAGATCTAGCCGTGTTTGCAAGAGCCCTTTACCGAGGTGGCTCAGGAGTGGGAGACGGAGCAGAGCCTCCGACCCAGACCGCCAGACCTCAGGCCGCAGCCCCTGGGCCCTGCATCCTGGCCTGCGTGATTAGTTGCTCACCCTGTGTGTCAGCTTCCCCGTTTGTCAAAGGGAAACGCGAGTAAGTAGAGATGGACCACACCCATGGGTGAGGTGATTCAGTGTCAGAAAGAACCCACTTTTCTCCTGGTTCATGTAGATTTATTGTAATTATGATGAAACTCCCAAGAGGATTTTGAATGGGACCCAAAGACTGGAAATTTATAGAGAAGAGTAAAAGTCCAAGAATAGCCAAGACAGTTTTGAAGCAGAGCCAAGGCAGTGTCACTTGATCTGCTTGAAGTTGAATTATCATACAGCTAACCTGAGACAGGGTAGTACTGTCACATGAGCAGGACAAAAAGATCAGAAGAACAGAACGCAGAGTCCAGACGTGGACCCAGACGTACAGGAACCTGGTGTAGAAGTGGTGCTGTCCGTTAGTGGGAAGCTTACGGGCCATTCAGTGAGTGACCTGGACACCATGTTGTCCACATGCCCTCCCTCCTTACCCAAACGCCTGGCATGCTCTAGATGGGCCGAATCTCTAACGGTGTTTTCTTATGGTTGGGATCTGGAACGTCCTTCAAAGGCTCCTGTGTTGCTGTGCAGCAGTGTCAGGCGACCTTCGGGGGAAGCGATTGGACCACAGGGCTGCACCCTAATCAGTGGCTTAGTCCATGATTTAACGGGACCACTGGGAGGTGGTAGGCACCGAACGGGTGGGGCCTAGTTGAAGGGAGTAGGTTCTTGGGGGCTGTATCTCGTCCCCAGTTCCTTCCTCTCTGTCTCATTCATACACAAACATGCACGTGCGTGTGTGTGTGTGTGCCTGGACACACACACACACACACACACACTCTGCTTCCTGCTACATGCTACCTGCCTTTATGTTTTGCCTCACTACAAGTCCACAGTGATAGAGATTGGGACAGCCAACCATGAGCTGAAATCTCTGAAACCATAAGCCAAAGCAAATCTTTACTCCTTTAAGGTATTTCGTTACAGTGATGAAAATCTTATAGATCTTCATGTATAAATGTAAAGGAAGGTTGTTCTGAAGAACCACCTTTATCACTCAGAGCGGGGATAAGTACTGGTCAAACCAAAGGGAAGGCATTAAAAAGACAACACTGACACATTTTACTGCATTAAAAGCAGTGCCTTCTGTAGGGTCAGAGTCCTGAGAACAACATCAAGAAAAAAGCAACAAATGAGAATGTTTTCATCACATAGGAGCTGATGAGAACAGGTCGTACCTTTGCATAAAAAACTGCAGGAAGTCAGTAAGAAGAAAACCAAGCAACCTAATGGGAGATGGGCAAAGGGAAAGAACAGGCAACCCACAGAAGAGCAAATTCATATGGGAGCTTTGGAAAGATTCCTGACTACCCATCAGGAAGTGCAAATGAAGCCGTCATCGATATCAGCTCACCATCAACTTCACATGAATTTACATCTGCTCCAGGTGCTACTGAGAAGGTTGTCGGAGTACAAATTGTTCCTCAATTTGGCAAGAAAGTTAGGAGTTAAATACACGCTTCCACTGGTAGGCATGACCCATCACGAGTGATGTACATACGATGTACCCACATGTACATATGTATCCTGAGCATATGTAAGGGGGTGGCACCCTGTCCATATCCGAGGAAACCTTTGCATTTGGGTTTGGGGAGCTAGGTTAAAGGACACCACTGCACATCGTTTGAAATCCTGAAAGGCTGGTGGAGGCAGGTGGGAGAAATGCAAATCAGTCACAGTCACTGGTGCACTGGTAGATGTTTAACAGCCAGGGTTTAGGGGGAAGCCTTAACCTGAAGCATTTTCCACTTCTGGGACATAAATTCTCCACTATGGCCAATGGCTCTACATCACTGTGATGTCACTGAACACAGAACTGGGAAAGATGCACAGGATCTGCTCTCGTGGGAAGGTGCTTGGAGCAAGTTGCAGTGACCATTGATCGCTTCTTCCAGCATTCCCGGTCGATGAAGAGACCAGGTAGAGCTGAAGAAAATAATGCTTAGGGTGAAAAAAAGCAATTTTCAATAAGGGGGTGATCAATATGACAATGTTTATATAAATTAAAAAATTACACAAAGTGGTATAATGTGCACATATGTGTTAAAGAATAGAACAGGGATGGTGGAAGCACCAACTCGGGGAAAGTGTTTGCCTTCGGAAAGAGAAAGGGAAGAGGGAATTAAGGAGGCTGTGAGGAAGCGTCCGCCTTCTCTTTTTCTGGTTTTATTTCTGAAGTGAAAAGGGCTGAAGCAAGAATGTCGGATTGGAAAGATTGATCCATCCTGAATCAGCGATCAGAAGGCGGGGAGTGCTCATCCTTCATGTCTCCGCGTATTTGAAACATGTCATTAAAACAAATAGAAGTAAAAAAATGAAGAGACAACTAACCTGGAATGACACACCCCAGAGGGGTTTTGGCAATTACGTTTGGGTTCAGGATCACAACTTTTCCACCTTCCTTTATTTCTGGGTGTCCTGTGCAGAACACCCTGGGGACCTTGGGGGTGCCGGGCTAAGCAGTAGCTCTAGGCCCTTCCATGTGGGCTCACTTCCCTTTGCTGGGTCGTGGCCTGTTTCTGAGACATTCTCCATCCCCAGGCCTGGTGAACTAGACTGGGGTGAGTGGGTGGGATCGGGTCCATCATGGCACTGGAAGGAAGAGCCACGTGACACTCTTTCAGCCTAGAGGCGAAAACAGATGGATCTCAGTGCTAGAATGAGCTGAGACCACCTGGAAGCTTGGCCCTGGGCTCTGGAGGGGGATGCTGGCAGAGTGGCTAGGTTAGTACTAGCTTTTGTGGGCCGACCCAATAAGCTCTGGATCCACTCAGACCTGGGTAAATCTCAGCACTGCCACGTAGGAGTTGTGAGTCAGGAAAAAATGACTCAGCACCTGTTTCTTTAATTTGTAAAATGGGAGCGATGGTAGACTGTCTTGTGGTGCAAAATGATTGCAGCTCCTTCCTGGAGGAAGACGGTCCCCTGTGTTCCACTGAGGCCAGTGGTGCCACAGGAGTGAGCTCATGGCCCCAGGTCTCTCTTAGTTCTGCACGAGCCCACTGTCCAAACGTGGAGCTGCTCCATCAGCCTGGGTCCTGGGATGAAAATGACAAGTATCAGAACTGTCACCAACTCATGATGGCATTGTGGCAGGCCTGGGAAAGAAGCCTGTGACCCACTGGGTTGCTGCAGTCTAACTTGGTCCATGCTGGCTGAGCCGTGTTTCTCACGTACTGAGAGGGGCGTAGTAACACATGTGAAATGCTCCCAGGGACAGAGCTGTCAGGATAGGTGAGGGTACACTGCAGTAATAAGCAGCCTGCATGTCTTGGTGACTAAAACAGCACATGCTTTTTCTTGCTTACCCAACACACGCTATAGTTCTTCACAGTCCTTTAATGAAATAAAGGAGGGAAGGGAGGGAGGGAGGGAGGGAAGAAGGGAAGGTGAGAGTGGGGTGGAGAGGGGAAGAAGGTCTGGCAAGCCACACAGAGGGTCTTGAAGCTCTGACCCAGAAGAGGCACTCTCCCCTCACTTGCCTTAAGCTTCACTGCCCAAAGCTAGTCTTGTGACCACAACTAATTTAAAAAAAGACAGGAAGTGCAAACCTACCCCAGGCACAGAAGAAGGTGAGAAACGGGAAAATGGAGAAAAGGTGGACAAGAGGGCATTGGAGGCAGGGGCCCAGCTGGTGCAGATGTGTGGTCTGGGAGGGATCTGCCTTGCTCGGAAGTCGTGGTCTTTAGGGAGGACCCAGGGTGCACACAGGAGACCCTTGCATTCAGAATTAGTGTGTGGGAGATGGGAGCCCTGGGGTTCCAGTGTGGCCATGTGGCTGGATGGAGGAGGGACTGGGGGCTCTGTCTGAGACCAGAAGCAGGCAGGCTGGGAAGGCGTGGGCAGAGGAGCTGGCAAGGGTTCATCCTCAGTGGGCGGTGGAGCAGGCCAGTTGGTGTCAGACAGCATGGGGAGTTAGCAGCAGAGGCAGCCAGGGGCTGGGTGGGCCCACAACCCCAGGCAGCAGCTCCCTGAGGGAGCGGATATGCCAATAGGGACTCCCGTGTCACCTCTAAGAAGACTGCTTGCCCTCTGCAACTACAGTTAGATGTCCAGAGACTGTTGAGTGGCCGTTCTGGCACCATGTGCGTGTAAATGCTGACCCAGGAACTTCACAGCTTCCAAACTGAAGGCACCGCAGTGCCCGTGCTAAGGGCAAGTTGCTGCGTTTCCACAGCAAACGAACAGGTCACAGCTGCAGGTATACCACCGAGTGGACCGCAGAGAATGCTGAGCAGGACAGCAGGTCGGCAGCATTCACACCCCCAGTCTGCTGCTGGAACTCTCCAGAACAGGGAAGCCGTAGTGTTACAGTTCAAGGAGGGGTCATGTATGGGTGGCACCTTAACCAGGGCTGCTGTAACCCACGTGCCACCACCAGATGACTTACACAGGATGCAGACTCCTCGTGGCTCTGGAGGCTGCAGGGATCCCATGACTTGGAGCTGGTGGTCTTTTTGCTCTGTCCCCACTTGGCAGAAAGGAAGGACGCAAGGTCTCTGTGTTTTTGTGGGGCACTGGTCTGTCACTAGGGTTCCTGCCATGGGGGCAGCCACAGGTGCTCGATATCCACAGGGCCCAATGTCCAATTTGCACACGGGCTGCCATAGCAAGCCACCATGGATTGGGCGGCTTAAGTGACAGAACTTACTATCTCAGAGCTCTGGAAGTTGGAGGCCCAAGGTCGAGGCTCTGGCCGCTCTGCTCCACAGTGAGGTTTTCTTCCTGGTTCGTAGGTGGCCCGTCTTTCTCCCCAGGAGCCCACACGTGTGAGTCTCAGGAGGAAGCAGGTGAGTTTTCTTCTTCTTTTTTTTTTTTTTAATAAAGGTAGGATTCCACCACAGAACCCTCTGTGACCCCCATCTGGCCCCAATCACCTCCCGAAGGCTCCACCCCCAAACACCATGGCATTGGGCTGCCACGCAGGGGTCTGGGTGGTGGGTGGGGCACAGTCCGGTCCATACTGTCCTTTTCTGTATGTGCTCTATGTCCACGGAGGCAGGCTGGGGAGACAGGCACGCGGAGACTCGAGGAAAGTCCATCAGAAGGAGCGAAACTCCAAAAGCAGCGGAGGAGCAACAGCAGAGAGCTGGAGGCACAGCTGCCGGGGGAGTGTGTGAGGCCGAGAGGGGGGCTACGGTGTCCCCTGGCTCCAGGAGGTCATTCTCTGCCCCATGAGACCGGCTTCTTTTGGGGAAGGAGAGGTGATGGTGGTCAGAAGCTGGCAGGAGGGCTGAGGCGGTGGGCGAGAGGACGGGGAGGCGGTGTGCTGGCACTGGGAGGGGTCAGGGGCTAGGACTGTCTCTGGGTAGAGACCCAAGCAGGTGGAAGCTGCCAGAGCCTCTGGAGGGCTGCTGCCAAATTTCTCCTTATACAGTGTCCCCTCCCTTCTCACAGGACCCCTCCCAGCCGGGCATCTGCCCTCCAGCACCCTCCTCTCTTCTCCATCCACCATGGTCTCCTCAGTGCACGCTCGCCTCCTAGTGCCCCTCTTGAGCCACTAGGAGAAGCACCCCGTGGGAGCAGGGTCCTGTCTGTCTGCTGCACTAACCTGTGCCACAACATGTGTGCACACAGCAGGCGATTGAAAGACAGGGAGCACTCTGCACAGAAAGTGGGTGCTGGAGTTCAGGTTCCAGCCCGAGGGGACAGGGACGTGAGCAGATACGGACCAGGAAGCAGTGGATTCTGTGACTGAGTAGGTGCCAGTAGCCGGGAGGCAGAGGGAGGCCTTGGCTCTGATGGGGGAGTGGGGGTGCTGCAGTGAATGGAGAGACAGCTTGAAGAGGATGCAGGAGCACTCCCTTGGGACTGGTGCCGAGTCTTGGGGTCCAGCAAATCTAGAGATACCAACTCTGGGGTCCCAGGCACGGCTCAGAGCTGAGGGACTGAAGCATGGGTGGGCCATTGCAGTGTGTCCAGGGCATCCCTGCAAGTGAGGCTCATGCCAGCATGGGGTGGGTGCTTTGGCAGAACTGAGAGATAGGAAAGGTGGGTGTGGAGATCTCTCCAAGATCAGAGAGGAAGGGTAAGGGGCATGCAGGAGGCTGGAGCTCAGCACGACGGCAGCATAGCACCATGAGGCCAGGTTCTTGCTAAGCATGAGCCAGGCATGCCAACCTTCTGAGGCACCGTCTTGTCTCGCCCCTTTTGCAGGAGGCTGTGCCGGCCCCAGCTCCCTCGCTGTCCGGACTTGAATGCAGCCTGAATGTCTTCCAGTGTCTGAGGTCACAGTCATTTTGTTTTCCTGAGCTAGAGAGGGAGGAGGACATGGGCAGAGAATGGGTGCTGGTTTAGAATGTGCAGTGAGGGCAGATCAGGTGTGAGAGACAGAAGAATGTGCCCACTTGGTGTAGGAGACCACGGGGACATCAGTAACCTTCCTGGGGGCAGAGTGATGTGGATCCAGCACATCTGGAGGGTCCCTGCATTGAATCTGCACCCCTCTGCTCCAAGGTGAGCAGTGGAGGCTTGCTGTGCAGTGACAATGCCCAGGCTGGGACAGGTCAGGGCATTGCCCCTGGGCCACTCAGCAGGCAGGGGCTGGCAGAAGCCAGTCTTTCCATTACACCTGCAGGGTGTTGGGTGGGGTGGCCTCTAGCATTTGAAGAATGAAAGCCCAGTCCCAGCTGTGAAAGCTCCCTCCCATTTCCCATCAGGATGCCTTAGGCAGCACCTCTGCTCTCTCAGAAGCCTGCCCTCCACACCCCAGCGCCTTCTGACCCTCCTGTCCCCACCACATTTTAGTGAGCTGCCTGGGACTCCAAAACCCAGGCTGAGAGAAGCAGAGTACTGCATGCAGCATTGCAGAACTGGCAAGACCAGCCCGCTTACCACCTGGAGCCTGTGCCCTCAATCCTGGACCCCAGGGTCTCTCAGCCTTCGTTGCCACATGGACTCTGTGCCCCCATGGTGAAGTATAGCTTTTCTCCCTCCCTTTCCGAGGAGGTCTTGCTGAACACCTAAGCAGGCCTGTGAGGCCACTGTGCCCTGGGTGTCACGCACAGAGTGAGCCTGGAGGAGATGACAGCCTGACCAAAGAGGAGACAAATATTTCTGAGGGTCCACCGTGTGTCAGGTCTAGGGTAAAATGGAAGCGGAGCAAAGGGAAGTAGAAGGGAGGGGAAGGGATGGGTTGAAGGAGGAGCGGAGGGAAGGAAGGTGGAGGGAGGAGGTAAGCTCCTTCATGCCTGCAGCAGGGAGGTGCGCCAGGGGAGGTGCATTTTTCAGGCAGTTTCTGGAGCGCCCCCAGCGCTGGTGTCCTCAGCTGTATCTCACCCGAACACAATGGGGAGGCCGGAGGAGAGCAAGAGCTTTGCCTGGGAAGGTCAACTCTCTGCGGCAGAATCATCCAGAGTTTTGCCTTGTGAGTGCTGGCCCACCTCCCCTAGCTTCCTCACAAAGACCCAGCCGTGAGCTCAGGAGGGCCCCCAGAACTTGCCCGACTCACTCCCTCTTCTACTAACCAAGGGACTTGAGGTTCTCCCCGCTCTCACCGGCTCAGGTCTCCCGAGCCACAGGTGCCCCCCATTCAGCTGCGCCCCACCCCCTCCCAGTCCTATTGCCGCTTCTGCCCAGCGTGCTGCCCATCTCCTCCGCTCTTCTGGCCCCCCTGCCCGTTGGCCATCTCTTCCCCAATTGGAGCACCTGGCACCCAAGGGACCCTCCTTCCTCAGCTCAGCCGACCAGCACCCCCGCCCCCACCGAGGCTGGCGGTCTCCTCCCTCCATCCCTCCTCCGTGGCGCGCCCAGCCACCAAAGGTGCCCACCGCGAGGACCTAGGCACCGCGGCCCCACCACTGCCCCGGCGCCTGCTGCACCTGCAGGGTGACTGGGTGCGCCGCGGGCGGCGCGGCCTCGGGGGCGGAGGAGCGGGCGGCGCGAGGGAGGGGCCTGCGACAGCTACGGCGGCGGCCGCCCCAGCCCGCGCAGCCCGGCTCGGCCCCGGCTCGGTCGGCGCAGCGCAGCGCAGCGCCGCGCGCGTCCCCTCGCCGCCGCCGCCGCAGCCAGGCGCACCGGCACCAGGCCACCGCCGCCGCCGCCGGCGCACGGACGCAGCGCGCACAGGCCGGCCGGGATGCGCGCCCGGGCCCCGGCCCGCCCCAACCCGCGGCCACCGCCCGCCCGCCGCGCGCTTGCCTGACCGCGGCGCCCGCCCCGGCCACCCCGCCCGGTCCCGGCCGCCCGCGGCCGCGATGCCCGCCCCCCGGGGCCCCGGCGGCCCGCGCCCCTGCTAGGCTGCGGCGGCATGGCCCGCGCGCCCGGCGCGACCTCTGCGGATTGCATCGGTGTGCGGCGGCGGGGCATGCCCAGGGCACCGGGCACGGCCTTCAATGGGCGAGGACACGGACACGCGGAAAATCAACCACAGCTTCCTGCGAGACCACAGCTATGTGACTGAAGGTAACGTACGTGTTGTCTGAGACCCCCTCCGGCCGGCCGCGGCGTGGGGATGCCGTCGCACCGAATGCCCTCCGAAGGTTTGGACCGCGCGCTGTGTGTCGTGTCCCCCGCCCCCACCCCGCCCTACCCCGCCTCACCCCACCTCACCCCGACCCGGGCCTGGAGGGAGGGAGCCCGAGGGCACCGGCCCCGCTGCCCAGCGCCCGGAGAGGGCAGCGCCCTCCTCCGCGCCGCCCTCCGGGAGGCAGCGTTTCCCCCTGGCCAGGTGGCATCCCGATCGGCCCTGGCCATCATTTTTTAAAAGGCCATGCCTGCGGTTAATGTGGTGTGGAAATCCCGGGAAAATGTAATGGCTTCAAATCCCGTATTTGCCTTTTCAGCCCTTTCCAAAGCCCGCAGAATTTTCTAGGCTGCCCACTCCTTGGAGACCAAGAGGGGCCCAGGGGAAAAAAATCCATTGCCAGGTCCTCCGGAGAGGCTCGCCTGCCGCGGGCCCCTCCCTGCACCCCAGAGCCAGGGACCTTTCTTGGGAGGGAGGCGCAGGTTTGGGGCTACGTTTTATTCCTGGGGAGTTATATGGAGGCAGGAGTAGCGGAGCCCAAACCTTCAGGACCCCCCACGTGGTACATGTTACCCACAAACAGGCCCTGCATTTAAAACCCCCTAAATTGGCCTTACAAGCCCAACCCCCACACCAAGCCTGGTGGAACCCTGAGGGTCAGCGCCCCTCTTACAGGGCAGCAACTTCTGGGGTCCCTCTGCCCCGCTTTGCCCAGGGAACGGTGGGACAGCCCCGGTGTGCAGCCAGGGGACAGCAGAGTGAACCCCTGGTGGAGGATGGGGAGACCTGGGCGCGGAGTAGCAGCGAGCTGAGGCAGAGGGGACCCTTGTGCTGGAGACCTTCCCGGGTGTAGGGCGGTGCATCCTCCCCAGGGGCTGCTGGACAGGCTGCAGAAGTGCTTATGTGTTTTTAGCAAGAGGCTCCCTGATGGGCACCCTGGGGGAGGGGCCCTGGCACTGCGTCCCGCGGGCCCTTGCGCACGGGTGTGGGAGCCAGGGAACCTGTGTGGGCCCTGCGCGGTGACTAGCCTCCGGCCGGAGTCTAATGCCTGACTCCGCCGGAAATGAGGCCGAGAGGGAGCTAAGCCCTGCGGGGCCCCGGCAGCGGAGCACCGCCCGGGAGCGCTGGGGTGCCCTGACCCCGGGGGCGGAGGTGGGGTGTATAACCTGGGCGGACGGATGCGGAGGGGTGGCGTTCCCCGCTCGAGAGGAGAAGCGCTGAGTCATGCTTCGCCGCCGGGCTGGGCTGCTGAGCTGGGTGACGGCTGTCAGGCCGGGCTTCGGGAGGCCCCGGGGAGCCGAATGCAGCCCTTTGTCGCTTGCCTTGGTGAGGTGGAGCCAGGATCCGCTGTGTGCTGGGGGTGAGCTTTCTGCTCACAGCCTGCGGAGCCGCAGAGGGTTGAAGGAGGCCTCGGGTTGCTGGCAGGTGCCCCAGTGGCCTGGCTCTGGAGAGGGGATGTTGGCAGGTGTCTGCTGCACCGGATCTGGCTCTGGTCTGGCTGCCTGGAGGAAGCCTCTCTTTGCTCATCTTTATATTGGGGACAATGCGATGGGAGGCAGGATTGTCGTGTAACTAAACACACAGCACAGTACCCGACATTTTCAACATGAATTCCTTGGCATCTCACCCGCCTTCTTCTCTGAGGGATCCTCCAGTCCTCAGCCGGGCACAGGGAGGGAAGGATAGCTCTGGGAGCTGGAAGTCATGACTTTACTTAACCGATGGCTGCTGAGCTCCTGTGTGTGCTGTCACTGCCGGCCATAGAGTCCCTCTGCAGCCTGTGTTCTGGCAGGGAAGCCTGTGCCCTCCAGGCGAGTGCTCACCTGTGTCAGCTCCCCCACCTGTAAAATGAGCGTGAAGGAACCACCTGCCTACAGGTCGTGGCATTTCTATGAGGTCCAGGTGTCAATGGCAGCTTGAGTGTGTTGTGCACCTACTATGTGCTAGGGCCTCCCCACAAGGTCTCACATAACCCTCATCTCACTTTTTAGATAAAGCAACTGAGGCTTGGTCTTGTCCATGGCTCAGACTGAGTGTCAGGATATGTAGGGCACAGGGCTCAGGTGCTAGGACTGTGGAGGGGTCAGATCAGAGACCTCTGCCCTCAGCAGGAAGAAACGGTAACAGTAATTGTGAGAAAATTAAATGAGAACCATGACTCCCTTGGAGGAAAATAGACTTTCACGCTGTTGAATCCTGACTGCATTTGGTAGAGCATAGATTTGTCTGCTGTCAGGCCAGTGTTAGAATTCTGCTTCTGATGCCTCACCTCCTGTGCTGCCTTGGTCAAGTTGCTAAACCTTTCTGAGCTTCCGTTTCTCCCTTTGTAAAGACAGAAATAAAAGTGATCTCTGTCACTGGATCATCGAGGTGACTCTGCTAGTGTAGAAAGTGGCTGGCACAGCGTTTAGCTTATCAGAGGCATTTAATAAATGGAACTATTATAATCCATCTTATAACTGGAAGAATTTCATAATCAGTAGTGGATGCTGACACTCAGTTTGCAGAGGCTCAGGTGTGCAGGCTCCTGTTCCACCTGGCTGCGTCCACACTTAGGATGCCCCAGCTGCTCCATCGACTTTCTGTTCCTTCGCATCCCATTTTCTTTTGACCTCAGAGCATTTGCTCCAGCAGTTGCTGCCACCTGGAGACCTACCTCCTGCATTTCTCCTGGCAGATTCCTACTCATCCTTTGAGTCCCAAGTTCAATGTCATCTTTCCATGGGAGTCTTGCCTGGGTTCCTAAGCCTTGTGAAATCCTAAGTATCTTGGGAAGAGTTTATGTCCTGTTAGTCATTCACACCTTGGTGTGAATTAGACCAGCTTGGACTGTTGTCTTTCTGTGCTTGCTCTTGGCTGAGCTTAGCTGCGTTGAGGGTTATTGTGATCATTAGGTGTGGGTGTAGGGCACAGAGAACTTGGGGGCATGGGGGCCAGCAGTAAAGTAGAAGCACTGAGGACAATGGGGAGACCTGAGCCCTAGGGAAAGGGGACCCAGGGATAGGAGGATGCTGCAAAGTCTCGTTCAGATTTTTCTCAAAAGCTGAATATTTCCAGAAAGGACTTCTCCTGGCGGTGCTCTCTCTTGCAGCAGAGCCCCACACTTTCCAGTGAGTTCCATGGGGTTTTGAGGCCAGACTGGATGCGCCAAACCCTTCCACCCTTCCTTCTCTTGGTGCCAGGCACAGCCTGCTCTGGGCCTGGCTCTGGTCAGGCAGTGAGGCTCGGACACGAGAGCTCATGCAGTGTCCCCTCCCCGGAGCACCTCAGCCTTCAAACCCTTGCACACTCGTGCTGCTCACACCGCAGAAGGGGTGTGCCTTTGTCTTCTTAACCCCATCCTGTGTGTTCCACGTGACTTCAGGTCGTCCCTGTCTCAGTTGTCCTGGGTTTGTAGGGAGGAAATGAAGGGGCTCAGGTGAGCAAGGAGCCCTGGGCCTGTCTTAACCCAGTGTGTGAGCACTTGTTCTAGGTGGTGTCCTGGAGGCCATAGTTTCCTGTCCACCCCTAGCCACCCTGGGGTGGGTGGCAGGGTTCAGTGTCATGTCACAGTCCATCTCCCCTACACTGGGCCTCCGGGTCCTTGTGGCACACGTGCTGTGCCTGGAAAGGGGCCGCAGGCCTTGGCTGGGCCTCATGTGCCCACAGGTAGGTGGCCGTATCCCCCTCCCAGTGCAGGTTCCAGAGGGATGTGGGAGTCACTTCTGGAGGTTGGGAGGGGGGAAGGGAGCTGTGACGTCGGCCGGCTGTTGCAGCGGGCACACCCAAGCCCTGTGGTTGCTGGCAGACTTGAGGCGACATTGTTGATGGCCGGGTGGGGAGTGACGGAGAACCCAGGACCGCGGTGACACCCAGGCCGCATGCCCACCCACCTCTGGGCATCCGGCTGCACAGGCTGGTACATTTCCTTGTCCCCCACTTTGAGTCAAATCTCTGTTCAAATCTTCGACCAACGACATCCCTACTTAGGCAGTCTTGACTTCGTATCAGGAAAACCAGGAGGCTTAGCTCGCAGGCAGGACCCAAAATATAGGAAGCCAGGAGGAGTTTTTAGCATTGTTTAGGAATCCTCTTGTCCCTTACTGCACTCAAGTGAAGGTTGCCAAGTTCGGTTTTCTCCTCCTTGGTGCTATTGAGGTAACTTGATGCGTGACCAGAAGACCTGGTTTTGGGGACCTGGGTCTGGTGGAGTCTGGCTCTGGGCTGTGGTCTCTGGTGGGCCACAGCATCTCCGAGCCTCAGCCTCTTCTTGGTTGTTGCTGATCTCTGCAAATGAGGGATGTGCCATTGTTTGAAGTTTTCACATCTGTGAGCTCCCACCCTTTTGGGAGGAATCTGGCACAACCCTGCGTTAAATGGCTGGGTGTACCAAGCATGCCCAGCCCGGGGCTCACAGCACAAGCAGCCCTCGTTAGCACGATCCGTAAATGAGATGAAGAGGCTAGTCTTCAGAACTGCCATCAGGTGGGCTAGCCCAGATCCCACCCACACCAGCAGGGACACAGGTTACACCAGAGGGAATTGTTGGTGCAGACCTACAGCCCAGGGGGTGAGCAGAGAGAGCCAGGCTTTGGCGTTGAAAATCAAGATGTGCCGGGCTGGGGTTGTGGCTCAGTGGTAGAGCGCTCGCCTAGCATGTGTGAAGCCCTGGGTTCCATCCTCAGCACCACATAAAAATAAAATAAAGGTATTGTGTCCACCTACAACTAAAACGAAATGTTAAAAAAAAAAAAAAAAAAAAAAAAAAAAAAAAACAGCCAAGAAGTGGACTGCGCCGATTCTGTCTCCCTTCTTTGGGTCCTTCGCTACTCGCCGGTGGGCGCAGTGTTGCCAGATCGCGGTACCCACGAGCCAAGAGAACACTGGTTTCCCCGCCGCCTTGCCGCTGCTCCCGAAAGAACAAGGCGCATGTGCAAACCACCAGTTGTGCCTTTCAGCGTTTCACATCTGGCTAAATGCTCTAGCTTTTAAAATCGAAACTGCATGACAGAATGACGGGCAATAAAAATCACTCTAAAATATAAACTTTTACTTTCTCTTTATTTTGATTGGCTTAAACTGGAAATAAATAACATCCTGACAGATATGAAAGAAATGGAAACGCTTTTAGACCCGTCAGCGACGCTTCTCGCTCTATGGCCGAGGGACCCTCAGTTTCTCTTTTCTGGGGCCCCACGTGTGACAGCTTGTGCCTCAGCTGTTGGAGGAAAGCTGAAACTCGGGAGGAGGTGGGGTCGTTGGCCACGCCCCTCTCTGTGGCTTTTGTGATTGGTGAAGACGGTGAGAGCCCGCCATCCATTGGGTGGCTTTTCCCTCCTGGGCGGGGTCGGCTTCGGAGGTGCCCACCCACTGGGCCCCGCCCCTCGGCTTCTCCATCGCAGAGGCCGCTGGTCCTCTACCTTGGGAGTCTAGACTTACATCAGCTCTCCTGCAGGGCCCCTAGTTCATGCTTTTCCTCCAGATTTGCATATGTTATATACTTTCAAGTCCTAGAAGAGGGAGTGACTGTGACCTCAGCCCCGCCCCAGTGCGGGTTTGGCCCTCATTTTATTGGCGACGTACTGTTACTGTGTAGACGTGTCGTAGTTCCGTCACTCCTTATTGGTGGATGTTTAGGTTGCTTTTTGCCCTTTTATAAGATTCCCTGCTCCGTCTCTTCCCCTCACTTTGGAATGGTGTTTTTCAGAGCGAGTCCCATGAGTGTAATTTTATGTAAACATCACAAACATTTTAATGTTCCATATATACTGACAAATTATTCTCCAGAAAGTTTCTCTGTTTTGCCGCACACTGAGCAGCATTAGGTAGTCTAATCTGTTTGACCTTTGCAAATATCATAGATGAAAACGATTTGTTTTAATCTATGTCTGAATACCAATGAGGCTGAACACTTTTCTCCCTTTGTTCGACACACTTTCACGGACACCCCCTTATGTGCCAGGGTCATGTTAGATGCATAAAGTTGACGAGCTAGGCCATGACCTTCACTCATGCTTTCAACAAATATTAATGGAGTGCCTGCTCTCTGCAAGGCACAGAAGAGTCCCATGTTGCTGGAGCCTGGGGTGGTGGTGGTTGGGAGGAGACCAGAGTGGGGCCCGCAGCTCCAAGGTTCACCAGCATGAAACGTCTGGAACAGGGACAGAGGTCTGGCCTCAGAGCAGAAGAAAAGCAGGAGGGCTGTGGAGTCCTTCTTGAAATACCTCCTTTCCAGGGCACTTGGACATGAGTGATGGATCAGGCAAATTCTGATGTTGTAGATGGGCTCTGCAATCCCATAGCACCCTGGTGAACCCTGCAAAACCAGGCCCTGCAAAGACAGATGCCTCCCTGGTCAACTCTCAGGAAAAGCAACCCATGTGGACTTTAGGATTACATGATGATAAAGCAAACATAATAACCATTATTATGATTAACTATTTACTGAGTACAAAGTCTGTGTCAGACCCAATGTTGTATGCATTAAATCCCCACTTTACAGAGGGGAAAACTGAGGTGTGGGTACTTGCTTAGCTTCACATGGTTTGTAAAGGACAGAGCTGGGTCATCTGCCTGCAGAACCTGCAGTTCACACGGAGTGGTTGGGTCGACAGGACAGGGGTAAGTGACCTGTTCAGTTCCGCTTATGCGCTGCCTTTAGAAGGGTTTGAGGATTTGAACCTAGTCTGCCTGGCTCAGTCTTCTAGGCTCATGAAAGGAGTTCCCCTCCAGTGCACAGGTGTGTGGTGGTGGGGCATGACTGGTGGTCTACAGGAGACAGGTGATTCAGGTGCTCCAGGGTACACAGCAGTCCCCAGGTTTACAGTGAGTTGGGATATGGCCTTCTAGTGTCGTCCAGGCAGGGGGAACAGCCTCTGCTAAGTGCATGTTGCTTGCCCCTGACAGTGTCTGAGCTTCTTCCTGTCCTGAGTCCAGGAGGCAGATGTCTGCCATGCAGTCCCAGGGAGCAGGGCACATGGGGGCCACTGTGCTGCCCAGGAGCCTTGCACAGTGGGGGCCATTGTCTTCCAGATCCTGGACTGAATGACCCATTGATGCAGAACAAAGGCTGTCCACAGGCTCTGGCTGGGGAGTGTGGGGACCGGATCTCCAACTGCAGGCCTGAAGGACCCCAGGCTCAGGCTGGCCTCCCAGTCCCCCACCAGTCTGTCAAAACCCTGGACTGAGACTGCTGAAAGTTGGGACTTGGGCTCGGCTCCGGCACAGCTGTGTGCTTCTGGCAGCTTCTTCAGCCTCTGAGCCAGTTTCCCCTTCTCTAAAGCAGAGAGAATGGCCAACTACCTAGGCGTTTAGCCAGGATTAAATGAAATAATGTACACACTACACTGAAATTGGAAGGAAAGGGAGCTACTTTTATTATTAACTTTTGAATTAAAAAAATCCAGAAAAGGTTTCATGAAACCTTTCACATATGTAAAAGTAGAGAAAATAATACTCTGAATTGCTACTAATCCAGTCCCTGTCTTCAACTGCTATCAAGAATTTTCTGTACTTCCTGCATTCGGCTGAAGAATTTTTAGGCAAATGGAAGACTGCTGTCATTACATCACGACATCACCAGGTATTCCTGAACATTAAGCACTTTTCTTTCCTTACATAACCAAATACCATTAACTCACCCAGCAAAATGAGAACTAACTCCTTGTTATATAAATTTGGGTCCATTTTATCAGCCCCTTCTGGTCTCAATGCCTTCTAACCACTGGGCGTTTTGACCCGGGATCTGAACCCTGCCCTGCCTGTGGCTCTTCTTCCTCTTGAGTTTTCTCTGGTCCAGACCATCAGTTCACCATCTCGTTTTCAGACCATTGACTTGTAGAAGACATTCTTTATTATGTTAGTAGGAGGATAGTGTCACCTCCACTGCCCTAACCCTTGAAGGGCCTGGAAGGCTGATGGTGATTGCTTGCATCCTGGGGACCAGGCCAGTGCAGCCCCCCTCCACCTGGGTCCCTCCCTGAGGCTGGTGCAGGCCGCCGGCTGCCCACTCACTGGCCAGGTGTTCTTAGGCAGTGCTCACCTGGGTGGGGTGGGAGAGGCCCGCCTTCCTCTCAGGGCGTGGCTTGTGTTGGGTGAGATGACACAGGGACCGAGCTCCAGGTGACATGCTGGAGGAAGTTGTCTGTCTCCCGAGCTGAGGATGACAGTGCAACCTGGAGGCCCTGCCCTGCCAGGAGACCCTCGGGGCTGGACTGGGCTGCACGTGCGGTGTGCTACCTGAGGGAAGAGCTGGATGCGAGGATAGTTTGTTCCAGCTGCTGGTGATGCTGTAACTCACACCTGCTGTGAAGCGGGCAACTTGGTACCAGCGAAGTCTGTCCTCCCGGAACAGTGCACTGTGGCCGATCCCGGTTGGTGGGCAGGCTCTTCCTCGCAGCGTGGCTGGGGTCCTGGCCCTTCCACCGGTCAGCTCCCTTGTCCTCTCTGTTCCCTGGGAAAGAGTGGAGAAGGCACCTCACTTCTTAATCACTCTGGCCCTGAAGAGCCTCCTGAGTCCTCCCTCAAATTCCATTGGCTGGAGCTAGTCACACGGCCTGCCCAGCTGCAAGGGAAGCTGGGAATACTGGCCCTGGCTGTGCTCCCAGGGACAGCTCTACAGATGGAACCCATGTTCCTGTGGACAGCTAGTTGTCTTTGCCACGTGACCCAGCAAAACAGACTGTCACTTCTCAGTCTAAAAATTCCTGCTGTGAATCCTGTAGGGGAGACACCCTTATTCAACCCCTGACCCTCCAGTGCCCCTGCCACAGTGTCCCCTATTATAGGGACCAGAGTGGAGAGTGGCCTGTTGGCCGGGAGGTCAGGGATACCTTCCTGGGGGAGGCAATGTCTGATCTGGGCCCAGACGGATCAGGTAGGGGAGCTGTAGTAGGAGTTGGTACAGCTGGTAAAGGCTGGCGTCTCTGGCGAGGGCATCCTCCGTGGGGACGCGTGGGCCTGTGAGGCCCCAAGGATGTGTGAGGGATGGGGTGCCCAGAGGAGGAGGCGGGGAGCATGGAAGGAGGAGGCACCCTAAGGAATTTGGATTTCTTTCTGGAGACATTGTGGAACACAGGACATTCTCCCCACCTCATTCAAAAGTATTCTAATTTCTGTGGCTTATTGTTGTACCACAAAAAAATATATGTACTCATTGCAGGAAGTCCAGAAAATAGAGAGCAAAGGAGAAAAAGAAAACCCTACCACTGGAAATATTTTGGCTTATTTTTATTTGCCTGTGTGTACACAGCCTCTCCACCTACTGTCTTATCAATTCCTACCATTACTCCTTCACCCCAAAAATATTGTCTTGACATCTACTGTGTGCTCATCCTAGTTTGCACTCCTTTAAATTTTCCCTTAACAATATTTATGGGTCGTTACTAGGTTATAAAATGCAGAGCCCGATGTCCTAGCTGCTCGGCTGTCATACCAACGTGCCAGAGACCAGGGGGCTCTAACAGCAGAGATTTATTAGCTCACAGGTCTGGACGCTCAGAGTCCAAGTTCAAGGTGTTGGCAAGGTTGGTTCCTCCTGAGACCTCTCTCCTTGGCTTGCAGATGGCATCTTCTCCCTGTGTCCTCATGGTCTTCCTTCTGTGCGTGTCTGTGTCCTTCTAAGGACACCAGCTAGTTGGCTTAGGTCCCACTCAGACAAGCATATTCTTCCTTAATCCTCCATTTAAAGGCACATTCTGAGGTCCTGGGGGCTAGGACGTCAACAAATGAATTTGAGGGATGGCGTCATCACTGGTAGTATCTGTGGAGCGTACCTCTTGGGCATTTAAATCATTTCCACATGGGCGGATCGGAGGATCCTCCGCTCAGGGTCACGGTCGGTCTGTGAAGGGCGTTTCTGGCTGCACATCTTTGGCTCTCTCCCCAGGAAGTGGAATCGCTGCTCCTAAAGGGTTGTTGCTTTAGTGCACCCTCATCTGACACCAGCTTGTCCTGATGCCCCACACCGGCAGCGTCTGAAGCCTCTCCCCAGAGCCTTGGTGGATCGTGTATTTCATATTTGCCAATATAACAGTAAAATAAGCTGCGCTGCCCCCCAACCCCCCGCTACTGGGAACTGAATCCAGAGCCTCCCACATGCTAGGCAAGCACTCTACCCCCAACCCTTTTTATTTATTTTATTTTTTTTACTTAAAGGCGGGGTTTCACTAAGTTGCTTAAGCCTGTGATCCTCCTGCCTCAGCCTCCCGAGCTGCTGGGACTCCAGGGCAGCGGTGTTCTTTGGAGTCACCTTCCAGTGAGGTTCAGCTCCCTTGCTGTGCTTATTGGCTGTGATATTCACTCGGTTGTGGGTTTTTGCACATTCTTGTTTTTCTGCATCCTTGGTCATCTTTGTCACAGAGATGGCCCCTTGGTTTGTTGTTTGCCTCTGGTAGTGTTTAATTTCATGTGATCAGATGTCAGTTTCACCTTGATAGTTCAAGATTGTTGGCTGCTGAAAATGGATCTGGGCATTCCTTAGTCAAGAGAAGAGCCACTGGACTATGGTGGAGGCCAGGCCACAAACAGGCCAGCATAGAACCAGGCCTTGCTCTTTTGGGGACACTTGGTCTTGGAAGCCAGTCACCACGTTGTGAGGAAGCCCAAGCAGTTTGTGGAGAGGCCTTTGTAGCCAGGCCCTGGCAGAGCTGCCAGCCAACAGCCAGGGCCACCCTGCTAGCCAAGGCGAGCAGGCCATCTTAAAGTCAGATCCTGCAGACGTTCCCTCCCCACAAGACCCGTCCAGGTGGCAGATTCATGAAGAAAACAAAAATGGTTTCTTTCGGGAGTCATTTCGTTTAAGGTGCTCGATACAGGGCCTCATGGCTTCCCCACGTTGGATTCCCAGGCCTGCCTCTGACACGATTTCAGCAGACTCCGTGTCTGCCTGGTGATGCCATCTTCCTCCACACCCAGCTCAGCACCGGATACCCAGCAGGTGCCCAGTGAATGGTCGGATGACCGAGTAAGCCAGCAGGTGACACCTCTTCACATCTAACCTCAGAGCAGGGAAGCGGGGGTATTTCACCAAGTTCATGGCGTCCCCTTGCCACACTTCCTGAGGACAGCCATCTTCACTTTGATCAGCTCCAGTATGTATTAACATTGGTCACTATGGCCAGTTAAATAATGCCCACCCCAATAGCACCACTGGGATTTCACTTAGCAAGGCAGGCAGCTGAGTCACAGCAGAGAGCACCACCTCTGCTGCTAGCTCCCCGGTCCCCAGGTCACCAGGAAAATAACAGATGCACGATGTGATACATGACCAGATCACTGTTCGACTGTTGCCCAGGGTTGCATCATGTGTTCCTTCGTGCACAGGCAGCAAACATGTAACTGCGTTGCTTCCTTGTTTCCCTGCAATGGTTGAAGACTCGTGCCCCTAAAATTCATGTTGAAATGCTAACCCCAATGTGAGGGAACATGTGGGTGAGGCCTTTGTGATTAAGTTGTAAGGGTGGAGCCTCAGTGAGTGGGATTATTGCCCCAAAGAGCTCCCTTGCCATGTAAGGATACAGTGACAAATGCAGTGTCTGTAACCAGAAAGCAGCCTTTGCCAGACGCGGAATCTGCCTTGCCTTGCCCTTGGACATTGGCTTCCAGACCTATGAGAAATAAACATGTTTTTTACAAGTCACCTGGGCTGTGGTGTTTTGTTATAGCAGCACAGATGGACTAAGACATTCCCAGTGATAAACACATGTGACTTTTTACAAATGTGGCTAATTTAGAGGAGGCACTGGCCAATGAGGATGACATTCAGCAAAGACAGGAAGTGATATTGCTGGGGTGGGGTTGTAGCTCAGGGGTAGAGTGCTTGCCTGGTATGTGTGAGGCCCTGGCAGATTCCTGGCATTGCAAAAAATAAAATAAAATAAAACAAAATAAAATAAACCCACAAGGAAAATAAAAGTGATAATTCTGGAGGTGAACTCATACTTGAATGTAAGTGGAGCTTCAGAAGAAGTCACTGCTCCTGGGGACATCGAAGCTTCTGCCCTTCTTGAGGCTCATCTGCAGCCAGAGGAACTGTGCAGAGTGACTGGCCCAGGCCAGTGAGGGAAGCGGTTGTGCCCCAGAGGATGGAGGGGCCTGGACGATGCAGCCAGGAAACCATTGTGTTCAAGGAACTCTCCGAGATGTGCCCAGATGTCCAAAGCCTGGGGGACGCAGTTTTGGATGCTGATCAAACGTGGCCGCGCCTCGCCACACAGGGAGGGGCCTTCTCAGCCCGCTGTGAGTCTTGTCAAAGGAAGAAGCACTAGACCTCTCCCTGTCCCTCGTGTTTTGAATCAGCGTCCTGAATGAACACTGTGGCTAGTGTACACTTGTAACAGTCAGTAAGAGAGTTTTTAATGTCTTGAAAAGAGTTTTAGGGGACACGGGACAATTGTGAATTTCTTCATTGACCGTTAACATGGCTCTCAGCCGCTTCGGCCACACAGCAGGTGACTTACCGTCCTGCACTGCTGGCCAGAGGACACACCTCTTGCCCTTGGTTTTCATCAGATTTTTTGTTGTTGTGACCAAAAGACCTGACGAGAGCAGCACAGAGGAGGAGAAGTTTATTTGGTTCATGGTTCCAGAGGTTCAGTCCTTGGTTGACTGACCCCACAGCTCTGGCCTGAGTTGCAGCCATCATGGTGGAAGGGTGTGGTGGAGGAAAACAGCTCAGGACAGGGCAAGAGGAAGCAGAGAGAGCTCTGCTTATCAGGGACAAAATATAAATCCCAGGGGCACGCCCCAGTGACCCACCTCCTCCAGTAACACCCCACCTGCCCAACCTCACCACTCAGATAATCCATATGACGGGATTAATCCACTACTAGGTTATGCCACTCATAGTCCGCATCTCTGAAAAACCCCACGTTTTGGAGGGCACCCCATGTCCAAACCCAGCACTCGCATTCCAGAGGAGCCGTGCTGGCTGCTGAGTAGCCCACCCACGTGTGAGGCAGCACGGATGCACTCTCTCCCTACGGAGGCTGCAGCTCAAGAGTGTCCCATAATCAAGTCCCTTGCTGTGGACATGGTTAGGTGGCCCAGGATTGCTGTGGGGGACTCCGCTGCCCCAGCTCTGGTCAGTGTGTGGACCTGGGGCCCACCCCAGCTTTGAACGTCCCTCGTGGAGAGAACGGGATGGAGGTGGAGGCTGATCGGCGTGGTCCCTGCATCTGCTCTCAGTGTGAAAGGCGCTAAGACAACTGTGCGTGTTTTTATAGCCCCGAGGAGAGGTAAGGTCCTCCATGGAGCTTTGTTGAAGATGGAATTCATCATCCTGGGTCCCAGGTCGTGAACTCGGGATCTAAGTTGTACATATGTTAAGGTGCTCCTTATGGGAGATTTTAGCCACTTTTCTATTTTATGTCAGTACAGAAAAGCCTGACAATACAGACGGCAGAATAAGGGGAGGAGGGCAGCATTCTGATTTCATTGTTCCAGAAACATCGCTCACATTTTGTAACTGCCCCAGATTGTGATATAAGTAGTTTTGTATCATTTAAAATGTCTGACACACCATCAGTGACTTTCTGGCTGTGTAGTATTCCACCATGAGAGGTGATGATTCATTTGGTGGCTACTTAGGGGACCACGCCTCAACTAGTGCTGTGTGTGGCAGGGGAGAGGATGGGGTGCCAGAAGGAGGGTGGGGCACGGCCCACCCCCTAGACCCTGGGGCCTGACGGTGCATGGCCCTGTCCAGCCTGGAGCAGGAGGTCAGACATGAAAGCTGCAATGGTGACTCAGGAGCGGCTGGTGCTGCCCAGCGCCAGGGAGCAGGCGGGGGCGCCCGGCAGGAAGGAGCTCGCAAGTGTGCTCAGAGGATGATCGGCTGGTGTGTCCCTGTCTACCTGCAGGTCCTGGAGATCCTGGGCAGCCTGGTGCAGCTGCCTCAGGCAGGGAAGGAAGAGGAGACTGAGAGTGGCCAGAGGCCCTGGGAACTGAGGTGCTGTGGGGGACAGGAGGGCACGTGGGCATGGCTAGCGGAGGCTGCCCAGAGGCACCTGGAGCTGGCAGGGGAAGGAAGCAGAGGCAAAGCTGCTGGGCTGGGGGCAGCCAGGTGGAAGGCAGGCTGAGCCTCCTCTGTGGTCAGGTAAACAGGAGAGCGTGGCCCCGAGGGGCAGGCGAAGGGAGGAGGGAGGGTGGGCTCTCCCCTCCTGTGGGACTCCCGTGTCCCCGGCTTCTGGTGTTTCAGATTAAGATGAGATGAGCAAGCCGGGCACAGGGGCACACGCCTGTAGTCCCAGCAGCTCAGGAGGCTGAGGCAGGAAGATCTAGAGTTCAAAGCCAGCCTCAGCAACTTAGTGAGGCTGTAAACAACTCAGTGAGACCTGTCTCTGTGTCTCTAAATAAAGTACAAAAAAGCGCTGGGGATGTGACTTAGTGGTTAAGTGCTCTGGGATTCAATCCCTGGTACCAAAAAAAAAAAAAAAAAGAGGTGATGAGCATCCTTGCACGTCTGTTTTCCTTTGTCCTGTGTCCCCTTACCTCCTGTCTGCCTCTCCAGGGATGCCATTTCTTGGTGAAAGAGCAGCAGTGTTTTTATGGGGCTTGAATAAAGATTGGAATACAATGTCTACTAAGCTGAGATTCAAATCATTCAAATATTTCCAGGCAGTTTTTGGGAATAAGTCCAGGTGTGGCGTAATTTGGAGCCACCGTAGGTCACAGCTTGCCCGTCTCTCTCTTAAAAAACGGGTGGGCTTCAGCTCCAGCAGTGGGGACCTGTGGCTTTGTTCTTGCCCTCTTGCTGGGCACTTGACGGGATGGTGTCACGTGAACCACCTCTGGGTGGACACTGCTGTTTGTCCTCATGGCAAACTGGTGACGACGAGGTGGTGACAGAAGTCGCCTCTTGAGTGCACTGTAGGACGCGTCCATGATCTCAGTTACTTTCTGCCCACCGTGGGTTGGTGGGATGACTCCGTCCACCCCAGGAAACACCTCGGAGGGGCCGAGGCCTGCCCGTCCCGTAGGAGAGTGCTGCGTGACGACTGAACCCGAGGCCGCGGGCGGCAACGGTTCTGTTCTGTCTCCTGGGTTCTGTGGTCCGGGCTCGGGGCAGGGCTCCCTGGCCAGGTCGTCACTGCTGGGTGACTGAGGAGCCTCTCGGAAGCTGGTCCCCGATACAGGTTTCCCAGCGCATTTCCTGGGGGGTGGGGTGACTGGAAGGTGGGGCCTCCCTCTTCAGCATGGTGGTCCAGGCCAGGTGGACTCCGGTGATGGCCAGCTGTCCCAGGTGTTCAGGTAGAAGCCACCTGACTTCCCTGAGTTCTCCACAAGTCTCACAGCATCTTGTCACCGTCACAGAGTGGGTGCCGGTCGAGGCCGGCTGGGTGGAGGGAAGCCAGACTGCCTCCGGATGTGGGAGAGGCCGGCTCCTGTTCCTAAAGCAGTGGTGACAGATGGCAGCGCTGTGTCCTGCCCCAGCAGTGTGACCTGCCACGATGGCCAGGCTGGGCTGTGTGGCCGGGGAACCGCCCTCTGCTGAGCTCCTCGCTCTTGGCCTCCTGGCCCAGTGGAGGGAGCATGGGCGCCCGCCTCCTGCCATTCCCCTAGTCAAGAAGGGCAGAAGCGCCCAACCTTTTGCTCATTGAAATATAGACGGAAGGAGGTGAGCGAAAGTGTCCTCCAGTGGAGGTTAGACGTGAGGCTGCCTCCCCGCTGCCCAAGGACCAGGGACTTACACACAGAGAGGTACCGACTGGGCTGGGCTGCCTTTGTCCTCGCCACTGGCCACACGCGCTCAGGCGTGGCGGTGCCCGAGGAGGCTGCTGGCTTTCTTGCCAGGCCATGGCGTGGGGAGCGTTGAGCGGGAGAGGTGAGCTGAGCGGGTTTTTCTGCTTGGCTAGTTCTGCGCAGCTGGATGCCAAGAAGGACACAGCGACCTCCCCGTCCACTCATTTGTTCAGCCTGGAAGCAGCAGTTTTATTGGAAACCATTCCTGTCCTCATGGTGTAGGTCTTGCTGGGCAGTGGGGGCCATTCTCCGCTGCCCCTCCACCTGCCTGGTGGAGCAGGCGTACTGGGCATTGCCTGCTGGCTGGACCTGGCTGAGGTCTCCCTGAGCCGGCAGGAGTCAGGCCTGGCCAGTGCGCCTTCCTCTGTTGCAAGCTCGCAGCAGCTTATACCTCTGCAGGGGGCGGGCACAGAGAGGGACTCGGGCCACCCCAGGACTCACCTTTGCCAGGGGTCACTGCCAGTGTGCTTGTGGCCTGCTGTGGCCTCTTCTGGTGTCTCCAGGTCTTCAGCTCTAAATCAAGAGTGTCCTCTCGGATCTCTTCAAGGGTGGACAGAAATAGCACATTAGGGGTGCTGATGCTCAGAAAGGGCCCAGCACACATCCGTCCGTGCTGGGCTGCAGGACGGTGGCCAAGCGGCCTCTCTGCACCTGCACGCGCTCCAGCATGTGCGGGGAAGATGTCTGACCCACTCCCACCCCCACCTTGCCCTTTAACCAGAGCAGAACGTCCTGCCCCTGGACTGGAGCCATGAGGAGGATCGGGGGGCTGCCAAATGGCCCCTGGTGGTGGCCTGCCCGACCTGCGGTGCCTTAGTGTCCGGGGAAGGGACCTGTGCTGGGCCAAGAGGGAGTGGACAGCTGAGGGGCTCTGGGCCAGGAGATTGGGCAGGACGGAGCTGGTCCAGGATCCACGTGGATTTGTGATGAGGACTCAGACTCACTTTGCTTCAGGCTTGGGTGCCTTGGGGTAAAGGGGAGCCTGGTGGTCAGCCCTGGGGCCAGGGGTCAGCCCAGGCACATCTTGTTGATGGCAGTTCTGGAAGGTGGCCTCATTTTCAAATCTCCAATCTGGGACCTTTGTTGGGCCACACAGTGCTTTTGGGCACAGTAGGGACAGCAGGTGAGAAATGGAAGCAGTAGCAGAGAACCTGGGTTGGCGTTGCTGTAGGTACCCCTCTAAGGGACACGTGGCAGGCACGATCCTCTCTGAGCCTCCATTTCCTTTTGTGTGAAATGAGAACTTTTCCTCGGGGGCCACAAATGCCCGCGTGTTCTCTGGGATGTCCTCCCAGTCAGCAGAGCAGCGGGCAGCACGAGGCCCGGCCCCAGGCAGGATCCTGTGGAGCCTTAGGAAAGCCATCCCAGAGGACTCAGCTGGGGCAGGGTGGCAGGGGCGGTCCTCAGGACCCGGGACAAGAGGACAATGCAATTGATGGTCTCCTGGTTCCACGTAGGAGCTCAACGTCCTCCTGAGGGGACCCAAGCCCTGGGCCAGCTGGAGTGGCTGCATCCACTTGTCTGTTTCCCAGCAGTGTCTGGCCAGCAGAAGTACCGGCCCCTCTGCTGTCCAGGCTGTGGGCCCTGCTCTCCAGCTCTGCCGTCCTGCTGGGGCGCCCCCCGACCCTGCCCCCTTGCTCAGGCCCCTGCAGGGGCAGCGAGGTGCAGTGAGTTGTGGGTTTGGTGGAATTTGTGAGCACAGTGGAGCGGTGCCTGGCGGGGTGGGGAGGGAGGTGGCTCTGGGTCTGGGACTGTGGTCCCTCAGGAGCCAGGAGTGAGGGCTCTGCTGGGCTGTCCATCCGCCCGACCGCAGGCCTCACTCTCCTTCCCCCCAGGAGGTCTCCACTTGGACAGGAGTCACGGATGGGGCCCAGCCAACCCACCCAGTCACTCCAGGACTGAGGCTGGGCGCGGCTCCTTGCTGCAGAGCACAGAGAGCAGGAGGGAGCCCCAGGTCTCTTGTCCTCTTGCTCTCTGGCCACCAGACCTGGGGAGTTGATTATGCTTTGTCTTTGTAAACAGGCAGCTATAAAGACCTATCAGGGTGCGGCAGCACCTTCTCCATGAAACAGGCTGTGCTGGATTTATAACCAGAGGCCCTTCTCCAGGGCTGAGAAGGAGGCCCCGCCCCCTGCCTCTGGCAGGGGAGGCAGAGGAGAGCCAGCAGCAGGGGAGGGGCGGGCCAGCACCCTGTGCTCCTCTCTGGGAGTTGCCTCTGGGAGAAGGCGGAGTTGTTGGGGGTCGTGGCTGTTTAGGAATGAGCAGGAAGAGCACTGAAAGCTGTTGACCAGGCTGGGAAGCGGCAGGAAGGGAAGGGTCCCGTGCGGAGCAGGTGGAGGGCTGGCAGGGAAGGCACGTTGGGGCGTCCAGTCTGCAGTGTGTTGAGCATCCAGTGTCAGAAGCGTTTCGCGGTGGGAGGGGGTGGCTGTGGACATACTGGACAAGGTCTGTGTCCTGGGGACTCCCTGCAACAGACCAGAAGGGCAAGTGACCAGTGCTGGGACTCTGGCGGGGAGCCTAGGGCCCAGCCTCCCAGAGGAGTCTCAGCAGTCTGGGTGGCCGGAGGTCAGGAGGACTTCCTGGAGGAGGGAGTTCATTCAGCACAGACCTCAGGGCCTGCTGGGTGCCAGTAGCAAGACTGGTGTTGGAGACACTGGCGAGTGTGGTGCCCATGAGGCAGAGGGCTCGTGGGGGCTGCCCTGGTACTGTGTCTGGTCACCTGTGCCTCTGTTGGGCGCCTCCCCACCCCTTCCTTCATTATCCGCTGGCTGCCCGAGGGCTGAGTCCTCAGGCTGGCACCAGCACTGTGCTTCCCGCACCGGGCCGTCAAGACGGGTGGGACTGACCGTGGCTCAGTGTCTCTCTGACCCAGACGAAGAACAAGGGATCCATGTGTCCCATAAAGTGAGACCTGCGTTCAGGTTAAAAATGGGGACGCCGAGGGCAGCGGAGGGAAGCCGGGCTTTCACCCGGTGGAATGGGATCTGCACTCTGGCCGGATGCATCGGGTCCTGTCTAGGAGGGCCGCCTGCCGTGGGTGCTGTTGCCCCACCCCAAGGACGAGTGAGTGGCCAGGGCTGCACGGCCACAGGGGTGGCGGGTCGGGGTTCAGCCCCCGCACTGCCTGCCCAGGGCCTGTCATTGCCTCCCAGGGCGAATTCTGTTGCTGCAGGAAATCCCAGCCGCACAGCTGTCCAGACAGGCGACTGGATGAGAGGGTCAGAGGGAATCCTGGAAGCCCCGCTCTGGCTGCGGGAGGCCTGGGAGCCGCCAGTCGCTCTTTATATCCCCTCTGGCTGAGGTGGCTCCCAGCCGCCCCCGGAAGCCTGTTCTCCATGCAGGACTGGACGTTCTCTGGAAATAGGATCCCTGCAGATTTGGCTTCTGGAGAAAGAAGAACATTTGGCCACCCAGAGCTGTGGGGTGCACCCAGTTTCCAGAATTCCAGGGCGGGGGCCTGCTGCCGGGCCTGGTGCTCAGGACTGGAGACCCATGGAAGGCCGGCCTCGCTGGAGCCCCTGCGCACGGGCAGGGACGCTGCTCCCCACGGAGGCTGAGGCCACTCCGGGTTCCTTTCCTCCCTGCGTGCTACGTGTTCTGCTGGTCCAGGGTGTCGGGAGAGTGCGGGGTCCCTCAGGCAGTGGTTCCTTCAGATGGCCACATAGAGACCACTTGAGCTCTGAACAGAGGCAGCTTCTTATAGGCGAGCCTGATCCGCTGTCACCTGCGGGAGACCTGTGATGGACCCGCGCTTGTGTCTCCCTCTGGGACTTCTGGGGTGGCCGGCTGCCTACTGAGATCAGTGAGGGGTCTTGGCTGGGAGTGCCAAGGAGGGACACGCCTACCAGTGCTAGAGTCAGCTCTGGCCCCTGGGGTTGACCAGGACCTCACTGGCGGCCTCCTCTGCTTCATAAAGGTGGACTTGGGATGGTCCTTGGGATGGTGGCCATTTGCTCCTGTACCCATTTGGGGGCAGAGGGCATCCAGGTGCAGAGGAAAGGGGCTTGCAGGTGGCGGTTCTGGCCCTTGCTCGGGAATTCCTGCTGAAGACCCTGGAGAGGGTCATGGTGGGCAAGCCCTGGGCCTGGCTCCTGGTGACTCTGGTGGGGTGGTGGGAGTGGCTTTGGGAGTGAGGGTGGGAGGGTGGTCCGGGTGCGAGCAGCTTCTTCTCCAGTCTGCCTGGGAGACGAGCTTGAGCTTTCAGTGAGGCACAGTCTGGTGCTCAGTGGGGTGGGGACGGCCCAGGACGGGCAGGGAGGACCCAGAGCAGCCGCCAAGTGGGCAAGTGTGACACCTGGGCCTGGCCCTGCTGGCCTCCCTCTCCAGGCAGCCTCTCAGTGCTCCGTTCAGGGGCGGGGACGGATCTCAGATCCCAGGTGGTCGTGGAGGCTGCTCAGGAGCTGACCCAGCGAAGGTGCCGAGCGCCCTCATGCTCACAGGGCCTCTCTCACTAGCCCGGTGGTCTACGGAACCCCTCTGAGTGGTGGTCTTCCCTTTGTTAACTGCCCGTGGTGACCGTCGCTGTTCCCTGGGCGGTGGCATGGCTCCTTGGGAGGACGTGCAGGAGCCTCCTGCCCACCGCGCGTTCCGAGGAGGTGTCAGGAAGGATGTGCTGCCCGACACCTGTGAGCCCGGAACTCTCCTCATGCTTTGGATGATCAGGCAGCTGCAGGGTGAGCCCGGGCTGCTCCGATGAGACGGGCGCTGGGCCAGCGTGCAGTCCTCTGCCACCCTGGGCCTTGCTGGGCCAGCGTGCAGTCCTCTGCCACCCTGGGCCTCGCTGGGCCAGCATGCAGCCCTCTGGCAGGGAGGCAGATGGGTGTTACGGAGGGGTCGCCAGCTCTTCCTTTCTGTTGAAGTGCCAAGGAATCGGTCTCCTTGCACCCAATAAAGGAAGAGGAGGGCCCCGAAGGTTAGTCCCCGAGGCCCTGTCTCTGCTGGTGTGGGAGCGGGTGGCAGCAGGGCTGGCACGTGATGCAGGCCCTGGGCCTCAGATTTCCCAGCATCCTGGTGCTGGATCCCTCCATCTCGTTTCTTCAGGGCTCTGCCCCCGCAGGGAAGAATAGAGCCGCTGCGGGGTTATTTCAAGGGGATCCCCATGGAAACGGAGAGTGGGAGGCTCCTCTCGGCACGCCTGCGATGGAGTTGGCCGTGGTGGCCGTGTGTCCCCACAGAAGGGTGCGGGGCCTCCCTGGCACCACGGGGTCTCGGAGGCCTGAGAGAGGCTGCACCCCCTCCGGGCTCGGCCCCTCTGCTCAGCTCAAGCCCCCAGGCGCCTTGGTGCGGGTGTCAGGCCGGCTGGCGGGCACTCCCTGGCCTGCAGGCCTCTCTCCCACAGGCCTTGGGCTGCTACCAGGCGTGGCTTCCAGCATGGTCCTGGCAGGACCTCTGTGCTTTGGGCTGCGGTGCCCGTCCCAGGACCTCTTTCCCAGCGGTGACCTGATCAGCTGAGCCCCCAGGTCCCTGTGCTGCCCGTTCTTTCGTCCACTCCTTTCTCCGGCCTCCCGAGCCTTGCTCCTCTGGTCTGACTCATGGGAACAGTGGTGGCTGCCCTGCCTGGAGGTGAGGCCCAGATCGGGCAGTGGGAAGGCGGGCTGCAGGTTCCGAGAGTGCTGGGCAGCTGTGGTCAGAGTTCCCATGGCACTGGGCCTGGGCTGACGGACAAGCTTTTGGAGGCAGGGAGGCCAGCCAGGCACCTGAGACCTGCAGGTGTCTGTGAGGGGGGACCATGAGATCCATCCAGTCCTTCATCCCTGCTGGGGCCACGGGCCTTCCTGTGTGTGGTTGTATTTGGTCTTTGTGCTGGGCTGCGGGGCAGGTGATGCTAATCTCCATTTTACAGAGGAGAAAACTGAGGCTGGGGAGGCAGCGTGGCCTCTGCCTGTAAGAGGCAGAGCCAGGACTCGGGCTTGGCTTCACCCCCACTGCTGTTTGCAATGACCCAGGCCCGGCTCCCTGGCCTGCTGCCCTGCTGGTGGTGGAGGTGGGGTTTAGACCCTTAGGAGGGAAAGCCAAGTCTCGGCGCAGGTGCTGGGGCTGGGAACGCCCGGTGGGCTTCCACATCGAGTTCCGCCCAGCAGTGTGTTTGGGACGGTGAGGAAAACAGCCTCAGGAGGGGTTGGAGATGCCGCGGGGACGCCTCTGAGCTCTGTGTCCCAGGACTGTGCTGGCGTTTTCTAGGAGGCTCCCGTGGGTCTGTTCTGAGAGCTTTCGTCTGCAGCGTGAGCCTGAGGACGGGCACCACAGGTTCTGGTGTGTAATAGGGGAATGGAGCAGGAGAGCCAGAGGTGCCCAGTCAGGAAGAGCCCAGCCTGGGCTCACCAGGGAACACGGGCTTCGAGGGCCCCTTAGGAAGGTCCAGCACTGTCGCCCATGCTGGGAGACCCTGGGCGTGGCCCGAGACCACATGGCCACTTGGGGCCGAGAGCCCTCCTGCTTCTGGGGGCTGAGGGAAGAGGCTCCGGCGCCCCCTGCAGAGCTCCACGCTGGCGTGGCGTGTGGGAGCACACGGGCCTACATGCTTGGAGAGCAGCTCGGGCCAGTCCAGGTCCCTCGACCTAAGGTGAGGGGCCACTGTCACCACACTAACAGGCCAACAGTGAAGGCCCGGCGACAGCGTGTCCTCGCGCAGACGTGGTTCCGCAGTGGGGTCCCCTGGAGGACTAGCTCATGCTTGATGTGCACAGGTGCAGGGGACCCCGGCAGGTCCTGTCTTCCTGGACAGTGAACACAGGACTCTAGGGTGTCTGAGCGGGCGGGGAAAGGATCAGCAATCACCCTGGACGGGTGCGGACGAGGTTCGTGGTCACTCGGCCGTGGCCCCGAGGGGACCTGTGTGCCCTTCCTCCGTCCACAGACACAACCAGGTGTCAGGGTCCGTCGGAGCCCTCCTCCCAGCGTTGTCACTCGGGGACAGGGGACACGGGTCTTCTTGCACTGTCTCTCACGCGCAGCCTCCTTGAGTTAAACTAGGAGACAAGCTCCTGTTGGTCGCTTGTGAGGTGCAGACGCGTTGCTTCGCAGCCGTGGGAAGAAAGAAGACAGTTTGGAGCAGCGCGGGGGAGACTCACGGCTGGGCTGTGCGAGGGCCCCCGGGAGTGGCAGAGTGCGTTTGGAGTTGCCTGTCGTCCTCTATGTCCTACTTACTACCAGAAGGCCAGCGCAGTCTCCTCATCTGTAGAGCAGGGTAGGGGAGCAACTGGAAGCCCTGGCGTCGTTCAGAAGACGGGATAAGAGAACGGAACTGAAGGGGCTGCCCCAGCCTGGCCCTCCCTGGCGGCACTGCCTCCGAGACACAGGCACCGGCTGAAACAGGCACTGGCTCCACTTGCCCCGCCATGCCTGGGGAGACTGCCCCAGCCAGACTGGGCTCCTGGTGGGCTCTGTACCCCCTGACCTGTCCGTCACTTGATTCTGGGCTCTTGTCTCCTAATCTACCCGTGCCTTCCTAACCAGGTGTTCGGACCAGACGGGGTGCGGACACTCATGGGCGGAGGGCCTCAGGCCGGCTGAGTGTGTGGCCAGGGCTGGTCGCTGTGCTGCTGTTGTGTTGGACCAGCCTGATGCTTGGCTTGTCACAGGGCTGCGTGGGCTGAAAGAGACAGCCAGATAAGCTGCACCAGGAGCCATCTGTTTGCAGCCCTTGGACCAGATGGTCTGCAAGGACTCCTGGGGGCGGGTGGGAGGGATAAAGTCACAGAGCACCCAGCATCTTCCAGAGCTTCATCACAGCCCTCTGAGCTGGGCCTTGCTATCCGTGCTTATGCACGAGGCCCAGAGTTGTCAAGCCACTGATGAAGGTCACACAGCCAGGAAGTGGTCGAGGTGGCGTTTGAATGCAGGGCTTCCCACTCCCAGGCTTGTGTTTGTTCGAGTGATGGACATTCCGGCTGGAAGCTACTGCAGGCGACTTGTGAGAAAGTCCCAGAATGGGGGTGACTTGTGCGGGAGGGAGCAGGCCTCTGTCAGTGCCCAGGTCCCCAGGTCCCCGCCAAGCTGGACTGTCCTGCAGCAGCACTGCATGGCCAGACTGGGTCTGGAGATGGCAGTGTGCACCCTAAAGTGCCCCCTGCCCATGAAACATTTCAGTGGAAGGTGGAGAAGCCAGCCCCAGAGATGACCCTAACCCTGCCAGCCTTGGTGGCCAGCGTGTGAGTGGACCCAGCCCTCTGGGCAGACTGGTGGGGCCTGGGAGAGGGGTAAGCTCCCCTCTTCTGGGTGGCTAAACATTTGGGGCCACGGGAGGGCCTTGCTTTCTGGGATGCTGAGATGGACAATGTAGGTTTTAGTAATGGGGACTTGGAGCTAAGTCCTCTGAGATTTGTGTGGTGCTGGGCAGGCAGGCAGATTCTCCAAGCCACAGCCTTCTCCGCCTGCAGGGAGATGGCAGGTGCCTCCCTCGAGTGACTCCTGGGACCTGGAAGCCCTGAAGCAGAGCCCTGGGCCCTTGAGTCCACACAGCTGCTCCACACCAGGCAGTGGTGAGAGCCAAGGTCAGGGCACATGCACTCAAAGCCCCATGGCTCCTCTTACTAGCTGTGTGGCCTGTGGTGAATTGCCTAACCTCTCTGTGCCTCATTTTGTTCATCTGTAGATAAGGATGGAAACACTAGACCCACATCTCAGGGTTGTTGGGTACAGTAAGTGTTCAGGTATCTTGTGTCCGTGACAGTCACCATGAAATCATCATCGTCACTGTGCCCCTCTCCCTGGTGGGCCACACAGTGGACCTTGAACCGCCCAAGCTAAACTGAACTGAGTGGTGGGTAGCTCCTGTCACTCACCTACCTTCTGCCACAGAGAGAGCAGGGCCAGCACCCCTCCCCCCACAGGAGAAGGAGCAGCAGCTCATGGCACAAGGGGTGGCCAGGCCTGCTGGGGGCAGATGGCCAGAGCAGCAGGCCAGGTGCTGGACACAGAGCTGGGAGATGGCATGTTAGATACAGTCTGGTGGCCTCCTTGGAGCTCAGGCCAGAGTCCTCGCCCTGGGTCCCCAAAGCCACTGGTGGTTTCTGAAGCACATCCAAACGTGGCGGGCAGAGCCAGCAGCTGAAGGAACAGCATGAATCCAGGTCGAGATGGCCACGTTGGCCAGCTGCCCCCTCCCACCCTTGGCCCGAGTCTGGCTCAGTCTGCGTGGGTGGGTGGTCGGGCGGCAAGCACCAGGGCCTGCAGGAGGCGCGGGGTCGCGGAGCCAGTTGATGGGAGCTGCCGGCACAGGCGGTCAGCTCTGACGCAGCGCCAGGAGCGGGCCGCAGCCCTCGTCAGGTGGAGATGCTGGACTCTGCTGTGCCTGCCCAGAGACACCGGGCCAGGCAGGGCCACGCCTCGCCTGGACGGGCCAGGCCCCAGCCCATACCTTTTACACGGTCACCTGCAAGATTTAGTTTCTCACTGGGACGGAACAGAGGTCTGGGCAGCGGCGAGGGGGCCTGGGAACCAGGAGCCCCGTGGGCACCCCGGGAGCACTGCCTGGGGAGGGGTCCCAGCCCCAGCAAAGGCCGGCGGGCAGAGTGCTCTCATGTGCTCAGCCAGCAGGACGAGTGGGGTCCAGGGCCTGCGGGCCAAGCAGGGCGGGGCAGGCGGAGGAGGATCTTGGTCTCCCTGCAGCCGGAGGGGCCAGGACTGAGCGTAGCAGGGTCACCGAGGGGCGCTGAGGAGAGGACTGGGGGTGGGCAGTAGCCGCTGTGGTCGCCTCTGCCGCGCCCCTCCTCTCCTGTCCCTTTGCTGCATCCCTGCAGCAGGACCTGCGGTGGGTCTCCTCCTGCGCCTGCACCGGGTGTCCTGGTGGCAGCTGCCCTTGGGCTGCTGGAGCCCTCTTTGCCGATGCACCCCGAGGCGGGGATTAGGTTCACCCCGGGACCTCAGGGGCCGTGGTGCAGACAGCCCAGCTCCCTGGCTCCTGACTGGGACACGAGGTGTGACCTGCACTGTCCCCAGAGCTGCAGGCATGACGGAGCCCAGGTGCCCTTCCTGGGACTCTTCCTGGTATCGCTCTCTGCTATCTGCTTCCTGCCCTGGTTGCCCTGGGAACACTTCCTGATCCCTCCACAGGAGTCCTCGCCTGTGCCTGCTTCAGGAGGCCCTGCCCACAGGGGCAGCTCTGGGACTAGGCAGGGGAGGGCTCCAGGAGACCCAGGTGGGGCTGCCAGCTGCCGCAGGGCTCCTAGACGTGCAGAGGCTGGAGGCCAAGCTTCGGTACCGTGGACGGCACCTGGGGGCAGCACCCTGGGTTTGAACACCAATCTTCCCACTGCTTAGGGCCTCTGGCAAGGCCAGGGTGTGGGGCTGGGCCCTCCCTGAGGGGACAGCTGATGACCTTCCACATGACTGCTGGGACAGGATCTAACAGGACTTCAGTTCCCCCATGTCTGCTTTTCTGCTGTGGGTTGGGATTCAGGCTTGAGCCTGCAGGGCACAGACCTGGGGATGCTCAGACATGAAGCCCTAAGGAGAAGAGGCCCCTTCCTGAGGACTTCCCAGACAGTGAACTCACCGAACATCTGCTCACCTGTCCACCTGCCCAGCATGTTGTTTGTCGATCCCACACTAGGCCCTGTCTGGTTTGTTTTGTGTGGCTGTAACAAAGTACCTGAGGCTGGGTAACTTATAAGGAAAAAGAACTCATTCCTCACAGTTTTGGAGCTGGGAAGTCTACGATCGAGGGGCCGGCACCTGGCTGGGGCCCTTGTGCTACGTCATCCCAGGGTGGAAGGCAGAAGTGTGAGAAAGGGTGAGGGGAGCAGGGGCCACACCGACTTTCATGGCCAACCTGCTCTCCTTGCGATGATGACATTAATTCTTGAGGGCACAGCCTGAGGCCTGATCAACCCCAGGCCCCTCCCCACACTTCTGCACTAGGGAGTGGGTTTCCCGTGTGAACTTGGGGCCACACTCAGCAGTCTCGTGGTCACACCCTGGGGAGCCAGCTGTGGAGGGAGATGCAGGCGCAGGGACACTGTGCCTTTTCTTTGTACTGGGGATTGAATCCAGGGCTGCTTAACCTGAGCCACATCCCCAGTCATTTTTGTATTGTATTCAGAGATAGGGTCTCCCTGCGTTTCCCAGGGCCTTGCTAACTTTCCAAGACTGACTTTGAACTTGAAATCCTCCTGCCTCAGCCTCCTGAGCCACTGTGATGACAGGCGTGCGCCCTGTGCCTGGCTGACACCATGCCGTTTGACAGGCTCTGGGAAGGGCTAGGCCACAGGGGCCTTTGTGCCGTGGTGGAGGGATGGGGATGAGGGACCGGGTTTGGCCACACCCATGTGGGACCAGCGGTGGAGGTGTCAGGGAAGGCAGGAGCTGTGCCGCAGTGGTCTCCCGGCTGGCAAGGGTTGCCCCGAGGTGAGGAGGCTGCGGCGGGTCGCCCCTGACGGTGCAGAGTCACGGAAGGCACGTGTGGACAGGCGTGGTCAAGGCGCAGCCTGCATGAGGCCAGAAGTGTGGGTTTGGTTTTCAGGATTCGGGAAGTGTTGCCCGAGGCCCTTGGACCTAACTCTTCCAACAGAGGCTTTAAGCCGGAGTGTGAGTGGTGGGACCTTCAGTCCAGGAAGACCTCTCTGGGCAGGTTCAGGGAGTGGCCAGGTGGGGGTCCTGGAGGAGGAGGGTGGGAGTGTACACACTGTCCAGGGTGTGACCAGAGCCCCCCATCAGCCTGGATAGTGTCTCCCTAACATAGAAGAACATAAGAGGAAAGGTCCTTTCTATCTCTGCCTCTTCTGGGATGAAAATGAGCTATTTTGAACCACGCTAAAGTTAGATTTCTAATTTTCTTTCTGTCCGTGTCTCATTTAGAGCATTAGAAACTGAAACCATCCCCGTTTGAATGTGGTGCCATAAATCAGCGCCCGTCACCAACTGCAGGACGAGTCAGTCCGACCAGCGTGCACAGCCTTGCATTTATAATAAATCCAATTCTTTATCTTTTTAGGCTGCAGGCTGGAGTAATTAGTCATTGCTGCTATGCGGGCAGGGCTGTGCCTGGGCCGGGCAGCAGACCCTCCCACCCTAACCTGCTCCTCGCCGGTGCGGCCCGTGTCTCTCCTGCCTGCTTCCGGGGGGATGTGCTTTTCTAGAAATAGGTGAGGCGGCCCTGCTAGCAGACGGCATTTCTAGGGCTCTGACCACACCCGGTGCTGTGCAGGGTCCTCTGTCCACCTGGAGTCTGTCCCCAGAGATCGTGAAGGCCTTTGATGGGTCTGGTTGTGTGCTGGCTTGTGTTCTGTGTCCACCTGCGCCACTTCTCTCCCTCCCCGGCAGTTGGGAGCCACCTGTGAAGTGCTCGTAAGTACCCGCTCCTTCTTCCTTAGCAGTTGACCCTGGACCACAGAGGGACAGTCAGCGCCTCAGGCCAAACAAGAACAGCAGACAGGTGCAGATGTTCCTGTTCTAACAGGACACAGGGTCCTGAGAAGCCTCCTGGTCCTCAGAATCACAGGCAGATGACATCTGGCCCACGGACGGGGTCAGGTCAGCGCAGACGCTGGAAGCTGTGTGGGGCTCTGCCGGACACTAGCCACGACAGTACCCGTCCTGTAAATTGTGGCTCAGTGTTTTCTACTCTGTTAAAGTCACCAAAATGGAACACTGCAGCAGTGGCCGTCTTATCCTGCAGGAAGGGGCTGTGAGGGGCCAGCCAGGACGGACGCAGCGAGGGCCCCCCAGGGCTTCCAGCAGGGCAGAGGGGAGGCATGGGAGGCGCGGCCCTGTGCCCTGCTGCGCCTCGGTGCCCTACTCTGCCCAGCCTGGTGCAGTTTGCTCTAGCGGCTTCCACGGACCGGCACGAGACACCCCGTGAGGGAGACGGCATGCGAACCAGCATTACGCTGGCGTCCGTCTCCGGCTCACAGCGTCTGACCTGATTTGCTTTACAAAAGCCCTGGGCATAGCAGGTCTGTGTGCACAGCAGCAGGAAGGACTGTCACCTGCAGGCCAGACACAGAGTGGCAGGGCCGTGACCCGGGACCAAGTCCAGTTGCTGGGCGTGCAGAGGCCGGGAAGGAGAGGCTGGAGGAGACTCTGGCAGCGCTCCATGAGATCGCTCGAGTGTGCCCTCCAGAGGGCCGGAGCGGGCGCCGGGGCCAGCAGCAGAGCTGGCTGGGGACTGGTGTGGAGGACTGGAAGGAAAATCGGGCAGCTGCTCCTGTCCCCTGCCTTCCAAGCGCCACAGCTCTGTCGGGGGGAGACGGCGATCCGCTCTCACGGGAGCCCCGGCTGTGCTCACTCCAGGTGTGGAGGACAGAAGGAGGGCAGGTGTGCCTGGGTACGCAGGGCCGGGGCTGTCCCTGCAGGGACGAGGGCCCCGCGGGGCTGGTGACGCAGCTGTTTCTGTAGGCCACAGAGAATGTCCACCGCCTTGTGCACTGGGCTGCGGCGTGCCTGTGAGTCCTTAGCATTGAGCCAGACAGCGGCTGGTAAGAGACAGGACTGCCCAGGCTGCCTCGGGTTGCAGAGAGCCTGAGGGTGTAGGAAGGACAGGGCCTGGGCCAGGTGACCCCTGGCGAGAGCTCCGTTCCCAGCTTCCTCTGGCCCGTCCAGCCCCTGCTCTCTCCCTCTCTGCTTCAATGCCTGGTCTTAGAGAGAGGGGTCCCCAGGTGTGTGACCAGATCCCGTGGGACAGTCCTGAGTCGCAGCCCCGGCCCGGCACCCTCTTCTCAGCAGTCCTCTGGTGGTGCACCGCGGCCCTTCTCCAGGCCTTCCGAGGAGGCCCGGAGGGAGGCCTGTCCTTCACCTGGTGACTGGTAGAACCTGGATGCGCAAGGGCACCAGGTGGGCGGTGTCCGCAAGCCACACACAGAGCACCCAAGCAGGTGGCCCAGCGCAACAAGAGCAGAGCAGCTATGATGACGGCATCGCAGTGACCGGGACTGTGGCTGGAGGGTGAGTGACGGCCAGCCTGGGGGGATTCCTGTTGAGGGGTGTCAGAGACAGCTGCAGCCGCTGTTCCCGCTGGGTCTGCAGGGTGGAACCGCAGCTGTGCAAGGCACCCATCCTCGGGGCTCAGAAGCCCGAAGGCTCTGGGAGCCCCAGGACTTGGGGTTGTTTGGTGACCAAACCCTGCCCCAACCGGCGCAAAGCTCCCCAGTCTGCAGTTGGCCCTCCAGGTGGATTTCCAGATTTTGCTACAGAAAGATAAACGTGCCTGAGTGCCGGCCCGATCCTCCTGGGGAGATGGTGTAAGGCAGGCCATGTGCTCTGTTCCTGTCCAGCAGCCCCGAACGTTCTCCGCCTGGTCCATCGCAGGGCAGCAGGCAGTGAGGGGAAGCTCTGAGGGAAGGCACCTGGCTGCAGGGAGCTCTGGCCAGGGGCTGTCCTTGCTGGGGCCCAGGGGCCTGTGCCAGGCCGGAGTCCTCAGCTCCCAGGCTTCCTTCTCTCCAGAGCTCTGGGGCGTCTGCCAGCCCTGCGCTCTCCTCTCTGGGGAGGGTCCTGGAAGCCCCCAGGAGGCAGGGTTCTGCCAGGGCGTCGAGCTGGCTCTTGCTGCCTCCTGAGAGCCCAGTGCTTCGGTTTTAGTTCTGTGAGCCAGTTGCAGAGTTATCGGCGATTTGGAATGGGCAGGTAAGAGTGCTCGCACCCAGGACCTGGCTCCTGCTGCAGTCCAGTCCCGAGCCTGGCTGTGGGTCCACGGCCAGCGCACCGCAGGCTGCCTCCCGCGTCCCCCTGCTTCCCGCTCTGCGCCCCTTGTCAGCTTGTCCTGACCTAGTGACAGCCTCCTCTGTCATCCAGCTTCTCCTCAGGACCCCCAACCTGCGAGAGGCTCCCCTGAGCCCAGGCTTCTCCAGCTGGGGTGAGCAGCAGCAGCCAGGGCAGAGAGAAGTGGGTCTGGGTTCTTCATTGGACAGGATTATGCACCTGAGCCATGTTTTTGTCGAAAGCAGGAGTGGATAGTACAGAATTGGCCTGGATTTTCAAAACGAACGTCTCCACCTTCATCTCCAAGTGGACTGGCAGCAGGCCACTATTGTCCATGCCAGCAGGGGCTGGTGTTTGCTCCCCTCTGAGGTTCAGCCTAACCCTTTGGGAACCTCAGACTGTGGGTCTTTCCGCTTTTGATCACTTTGGAAGCCAGTTCTCCCAGTACCATGGGGTTGGGGGGGTGATGGAGGGAAGTCACCTCTGTCTTCCTGAGCCTCTCAGACTCCTCAGGCATTTCCCCGACACAGGAAGTAAGTGCACAGGAAAGGCATGGGCTTTGGAACCAGGAGCTGGTCCAGGCTGTGTGGCCTCAGGCGTGTTGCTCTGCCGCTCTGGTTCTTAGCTTCCTTCGAGAAAATCATGATGCTCGTCTTCAGGGTTGTGCAGGGAACAGTGAGATGGTGCAGGTGGTACTGTGAGCACTGTACCCATCGAGAACACAGCTTGGCTGCTTTCACCGATTTTGGTGCTGGGGAGTGTAGCTCATCGTCACAGAAAAGGAAATGGATTTGCATGACCACTTCTTAAATGGGACCCACGTCCCCACGTTGGATCTTGGTCCAGATTGGAGTTGGCGTGCCAGTTAGGTTGCTGGTTCCTCGTTCCTGTAGCCTTCTATTACACAGACGGGACATTCAGGTGGGGCAGTAACCCTGCTTCGTGCAGTGTGACCTCAGGCGAAGCATTTGGCCTCTCTGGCCTCAGGGTCTGGTTGGAGCAGGCCATCTCCAGACAGGCCTTCTCCTCCACTGCGTGGGTGTGTGAGGGTCCAGCTGGCCCTGGTTCCATGCCCTGCCTTTGTGGGAGTGGTCTGCCCTCTCAGGCTCTTCCCTCTTAAATGTGACGAGACGTTTGTCCGTCCACTGGGCAAACTCCCTGGACCAGGAGTCCACGGCTGCGGTGTTGCAGGAGGTGCAGCTTCAGGAGCTGGTTACACCGCACAAGGCAGGTGTGAATGGGGCTTTTATCCCTGCCAGAACTTTCTTATTATGGAAACCGAGAGGCAAGACAGAGCAGGTCCTGTGCCTAACGCAGAGCAGCCGTGGACGCCTGCCGCTCGTCACAGCATCTCCGGCCGTCACGGAGTCCACGGTGGCAGCGTTGATGGTGTGGTTCTCGCTGTCTGCTCTGGAGTTTCCTGTTGGCATTTGATTTTGGTGTCTTGGAAGGTGCTGCTTCCCTGTCTTCTGCAGACACGCCCGAGCGAATCTTTTGGGTTTCATTATTGTCTCTACCAGACCCGAGGGCCTGAGACGTAATTGATACTTGATGATCTGATTTGAACATCTATTTACTTTTAAAGGAAAAATAAGCCTAGAAATGAAAGCTAAAATGTGGCGTTTGACAGGTAAAGAAAGACCTTACGTGATCTAGCAGGGGCAGCACTGCAGCCGGTGGGCAGAGTCTGGCCCACCACCTGGTCTTGTAAATAAAGTTTTATTGGAATGCGGCCGTGCCCACTTATTCCATACCATCTGGGCTGCTCTGCACGGCAGTGGGGGAGTCGGGGGGTTGCAGAGATCATGTGACCCACAGAGCCTAGCTGGCTCTTTACAGGGACTTGCTAGCCTCTGATGTTGAGGGACACTTGTGGCTAGGGGTGGGTTGTCTGTACTAACAGGCCGAAGGGCCAGGAGGCAGGTGGGCCTAGGTTCAAATGGCCGCTCTGCCACTCCTGGCTGTGCACTCAGGGCCCTGTTTCTGTAAAGTGCAGCCAATGCCGCTCATCGTGCTGGCTCTTATTTGAAACTGAGACACTTAGTAAGGGACCTGGCACCTGGTGGTGCTGAGTTACTGTTACTGTGGTCGTTACCATTATGAATGGATCGTCCGGCTCATGTGACTTTGGTCACTCAAGTCGGTGCTCCCAGCCTGTTACACACTCGCTGCCCTGACATGATAAGATTTCAGGAAAACAGCAGGAGGCCCTGGCCCTAGATGGTAGAGTCATGTGGCTCTGTGACATTGGTCTCTTCCCTGTCTCCCACCCACTCAGACAAGCTTCTGGACTCTGCTGTCTTGCAGGGCAGGGGCGGGTGGCGAATGGCCCACTTGGGACCAGCTTCTGCAAACGTGGCTAGACATCAGGCATGTCTTCCTGTCTGGGCCCACTTCTTGCCGTGGCCAGTATTGTAGAAACTATCCACCCAGGCAGGGGTTCAAAGGTCCAAGCTTGTCACGTGAACGGGAATCTGGAGGCAGGCGGAGGCCAAGAGGATCCTCTCGTGGAACCTCTGAGTCTCCCTTTCGGACCACTAAACAGCCACAGCCTCAACACATGGCAAGACGTGCAGCAGAGAGGTCATGCCCCTGCTGGGACACATGGCCAATGGCAGTTGCTCCTGCACCTGTGGCCAGTGACCTCAGGTTGGGTGTGGCCACGGGTTGCCCTGGGCCCTGCACAGCCCCGAGGAGGGTCTGCAGGGAGCAGGGGCTCCTGGGCCCACATCATCTCAGTCTTCCTCACCATGATCCTCAGCCCCATTTTACAGGGGAGGAAACTGAGGCCTGGGGCACCAGCCAGGACGCTGGCTCCGTGTTCTCAGTACTGGGTGTTTCTTGCTTCTGAGGAGCAGACTCTCAGAGGCAAGGTGACTGTCCCTGCTCTCGTGGAATGAGTGGGGACGTAGGGTGCTCTGCTCATGCCTCTCCACGTGGCTCTCAAATCTGTGGGCTCAGTCCCATCTTTGAGCCTGTGCACACATGGTCCCTCTGCCCAGGACGCCCTCCCTGACGTTGTTAGAGCCCATCGCCTGCTCAGGATTCAGCCTGAGGGCGCCTGGGCGGTGGCCTTCACTGCTGTCCCCAGGTGGGTGGCACCCACACTGCCTGGTGTCCACCTGGACCTTTGTGTACTGTGGGTCTCCCCGTCCAGGCTGGGCCACCCCTGCAGGACAGACGTGGGCCACGGTCCTCCTGGGGTCACCCTGTGCCCAGACAGCAGTCTGCTGGCTTAAACAGGGGACCTCACAGGTGGAGGCCCCAGGTTATGGCTTCTGACTCTGCGACCGTGCTGTTCCAGGCTGGGAGGAGCCGTGACACACCAGGGCGGCAAGCACTGTTCCAGGGGCCCACGTGAGGACCCTGTGAGGAAGAGGAGGCAGCACACGTGAGCTTGTCAGGTCCCCTGGGTGCTCAGGAGCTTGGTGGCCAGCTGCTTGCTCCTGCTTCTTCCCCAAGATGGTGCTACAGCGACTGAGGTGGCCCTCACTGCGGCCCTTTCCTCTTCCTGGGGAAGAGCCTCCTGGCTGTGGTCCCTGTCCTCAGTGGCCCTTAGGCTAGCATGGCAGGAGCCCAGGCTCAGGTGGTCAGTGAGTGGACAGAGTTGGTGTGTGTGAGAGGGAGCCATCCCAGCCAGCACACGCCCTGGAACGCTCCGACCCTGCCCAACACGCTGTGTGGCCTCTGCTGCCCTCTCTGATCTTTGACTCCTTGGCAGGGCCGGCTTACTACCCCCATCTCACTGCTGTCCTCCTGCCTCACCCATCCAGACAGGTTGCGCTGGGTCCTGTTCCAGCCCTGTCCTCCTTCCTCAGTACCCAGTCACAGCCGGAACGATATCACCTCTGTTCCCCTCCCCACTAAGCTCTCGAAGGCAGGGCACACGCCTCTCGCTTACCAGACCCCCGTGGCGGGCCCTGACTTGCCACGGGCTCCACAGGTATTAGCTGAGAGAGGACCCGGCGTGGGAAGGTGCCGGGCAGCCTCTCCCACCCTGGGCAAGGCCAGCAGAGGAGGTGGGTTGAGTCCCTGGGCTGGACGGCGGAGCCCTTCCTGGGCATTCCCTGGAGAAGAGGTGATTCGTGCTGAAACGTGGGGTGTGGCTGGCCCTGGGCTGGTGCTGTGTGCCAGTTACTAGAGTCTCCAGTTGAGAGGGAGTCCTACCATGTCACTGCTGCAGACTGAATGTCCCTCCCCGAGTTCCAAGTTCAAGTGCTAACCCACAGGACCTCAAAATAGGACTGTTAGGAGGCCGATCCTTTAAAGGCAGAAAGTGAAGTAAGGTCACTGGAGTGTCCCCAACCCACGATGGCTGTCTTCCTTGTAAGGAGAAGCCATCAGGATACACAGAGGGTGGCCCCGTGAGGACGCAGGGAGAAGAGGCCCATCAGAAACCCACCTGCCGACACCTGATCTCTGACTTTCTGCCTCCAGAACTGTGGGATGAGCAGCCTCTGTTACTGAGCCAGCTGGGGTCCTTTGTCCCGGCGACCTGGCCGACTCCTCCTCATTGCGTCCTTCCAGGTTGACTGGGGAGGAAGTTCCTTATTTTAGAAGCCAGGGAGGCCAAGACTTGTTTGCCCAGAGTCCCAGTGCTCTGGAAACGTTGGTGCTGCCCTCCGACCCTGGCCCTCCCCACGATGGCACAGCCAGGTTGGCAGGTTGGGTCCCACCTGGTGCTGCCATGCCCAGGTCTGGTGGTTGGTTGGCTGGGAAGTCCCCATGAGGAGCAGGTGTGTGGGGCCCTGGCCGCCTCCCGGGGTGTCTCTGTCCCTCCCGGCGTTGCCTCTTCAGGGTGCTGGGCTGTCGGGAGAGACAGGGCTTCCATTGCCCACAACACTGGAATTGGAAAGAAAAGAGAAAGGAGCGTCCACTGCTATAGGCCCTGGGCCGCAGCGACTCAGGGCCAGGACTTGGCTGTGCAGCCACGAGCTGCCCCGAAGCCTTACTGGAATCCTCTGTAAAAACCCTCCGAGTGGACTCGGCACTGGCCCTTCTGCTCAGCACGCCTGAGCCACGTAGTTCCAGAGGTAGGTGAAGCCATGCCTTCTGCTGCCCAGCTGCAACCCTGCCTGCTGGCAAAGCCCCTGTCGTCCATATCTCACAAGACGCTCACAGCAGCCCTGGAGCGGGGAGGGCAGACGCTGGACTGTCCTGCCATTGGCGTCCTGGCCCCTAGGAGGTGCCTTCCTGAGTACCTGGCACAGCACTGCCCTCCTGGCCCTAGCCAGGGCCCTCTGCCCTCTCAGCACCCCTCAGGGTTGGCTGGTTACTTAGGGTCCATCTGCTCCTGAGCTTCTTGAGCCAGGCCTGGGGCTTTGTGTTCCAGCGGCGGCAGCCACGGACACCTGGCACAAACCCTGGCACTAAGTGTTTGGAACTGCTCTTACTCAATGCTTGGGTCCAGCCGGGGCCCACAGACTCTGCACGGAGTGTCACCGTGGAGCCTGGGAATCCAAGAAGCAGGAAGCCTACAACTGCGTTCCTGGGACAGGCCAGCTGCCTGACCTGCTGTGCCCACCGGGCCTGGGCACTGTGGCCGCACTTGAATCCACCCAGGTGGGAGCCTGATTGGCTTGCGGGGTCGTGTGCCATGAGACGGTGGCGTGTGCCTGGTGAGTCTGGGCCCCGTGCCTGCACACGGCTTGGAGGAGAGGAGGGCCCGGCCCTCCACCTCTGTGGACCACGCTCAGCGGGAAGCCCCAGCGGAAAGAGGGAACGCGTGGGGCAGGTGAAGGACAGCAGGAGCCCACACCGAGTGCCCGTGAGCTTGGTGTGAGCTCGGAGATGGGGAGGAGGTCAACTTGGGAGTGTCACTCTGCCACTGATCCCTGGTGGCCTTCTGCTGCCATGGCTTGGGATTGTGCCTGCACCACTGCCCGTGGTCCCTCCTCCAGGACTACCCTTCGTCCTTTGCAGGATCCGGGCCCTGCTCCCTCCTCCATGAAGCCCTGCCTGAGCCCCCCTGGGGTCACAGTGCCCTCCTGCAGGCAGGAGCGGCCTCCCTCCCCAGGTGTGGGCTGGGACAAGGAGGCCCGGTGACGTTCCTCGAGGACGTCGGGCATGGGCTGGGCCCCAGGCACTCCCTGGACTTCACTGCCTCTCGACTGCTGCTCGTGCCGCCGTGGGCAGGATGGCCTGGGGTCCCATTCTGCGGCCACCGTCACGTCTGACCAGTCCTCTTGTTAGGCGGCTCTGTCAGGCTTGTGCTGCTGTGACAGAGTGGTCACTGCTGATGGGCGATTTATACAAAGAAGAAATTTCTTGTCCATCTAGAGGCCGGGAAGTTCCAGATGGAGGGGGCACCGGGTGAGGGTCTTCCTTCTGTGTCAGCCCATGGCGAAGGCGCCACGGGGCGAGAGCGTGCAAGGGAGGACTGACCTTGCTTCGGGACAGCCCCACACTGGTGGTGTGACAGTCCTCTCCCAAGGCCCAGCCGCTGCCCCTGAAGGTCCTGTCCGTTGGTTCCACTGCCCTGGGGGTTGAGCTTCCGACATACAAACCTCAGGGGACACGGTCACGCCGAGTATCAGGCAGCAGGCTTCTGTTCACTCTGCGGTCGGTCCACAGGGCCCTGGCTCCTTGCTTTCCCCAGCCTGCCCTGCAGTGGACCAGAGCATCAGGGAGGTCCGATGACAGTGTCCCCGGAAGCTGCCAGGAGCTCCGCCGATGGCCATGCCCTTTCCAGACTCTGCAGGCAGGAGTGAGAGGTGGGCATGTGGGCAGGGGAGGGCACCGGCCCTGGGGCTCTGGGACAGAAAAAGTGTTACCTGTCCTTGTAGCTCCAGATCCAAGCTGCCATTGCAAGGTCCCTGCCTGCTGCCGATGAAGGAGTGGACGCTTTGGGGTCACGTGCAGCCAATGATTTTATTCTCACCTCCGTTGCTGGTGGAAGGTTCTTGTGAGAGACATTGGCACTGGGACTTGGCAAGAGGCAGGTTATTTGTCATGGCCGAGTGCCAGCCTACAGGTATCCCACAGCCTGTCCTTGGGAAGTGTTGCCCGCTTGTCATGCGGAGTGTGTGTGTGTGTGTGTGTGTGAGAGAGAGAGAGAAAGAGAGAGAGAGAGAGTGGGGGGGGGGGGGGGAAGAGAGAGAGAGAGAGAGGGAGAGAGGGACAGAGGGGGAGTTGAGAGAGAGAGAAAGTGAGGGAGGGAGAGAGAGAGGGAGGAGAAAGGGAAAGAAAGAGGAGAGAGAAAGAGAGAGAGGGAGGGAGAGAGAGAAAGAGGAGAGAGGGAAAGAGAGAGAGGGAGGGAGGAGAGAGGGAGAGAGTGGCGGGGAGAAGTATCCATGCCTCTGAGAATACAGTTCCCTAGAGGAGGCAGAAAATTGGGGGTTCAGAGGATAGAGTATTAAAAAATGCCCCCCAAATTTATGTTGACTCAGAACCTTAGAAGCAACCTCACTTGGAAATAGGGTCTTGTACGTGTAAGGTCACACTGGATTAGAGATTGTTCGAAGCCAATATCTGGTGTCTCCTTGAAGAGGAGGAGGGGACAGAGGTCCAGGAGAGGACTGACACTAGCTGCAGACTGGCGTGGTGCTGGGAGAGGCCACGGCCACCCCCAGAGTGTCCGCAGGAGCCGGCCCTGCTGCCCGCCCCATGTTGCACCTGCAGAACGAGGAGAGAGCGGAACGCTCCATTTTTGCAGCCTTCCTTGCAGCGTCTGTGAGCAGGACGGAGCCCGGCCGCCCTTTGGGCCGATTTTCTGGATGCAGGTTGGGTGTGGACAGGAGGCGGCTGTGAGCTTCCCGGGAAAGGGTTGCAGGCGAGATTTTGCTTGGCAGCCAAATAGTCTCTGTTGTGTGTTGTTCTTTGTGTTGTTGTTTGTTTTACAACTCCTTGAAAATGAAATGCAAAGATGCTGCTTGGCCCGGCGCTGGGCGTGGCCCGGGGCCCCACAGGCTGCAGGACCCTGGATTCGTTGCTTATTCCCGCTTCCCGCAGCCCTGCCCCAGGTACAGGCCCGTTACCAGCCCAATGGGCACAGACTGTCCTGGGTGTTCTCTTCTGTCAGTGGGAATACCGTGGCGTTCGTGGGTGCAGGGACAGCACCGGGTGGCCACGTGCCCATTCCCTAGTCCAGTCCCACCGTATACCCCAGTGCTGGGCACAGCCCTCAGCACGGGGCGGAGCTGGGGGGATTGTGCCTCCTGGGGCCTCCCTCTGTCACAGCAGTGTGTCAGAGTCCCCTTGGAGACAGAATACCAGCCGACAGTCCTGGGTGATGTGGGCCCCGTGCAGGGCCTGACGCCCAGAGCAGGGTCCTGGGCCCATGGGGCAGTTTGGCCCCCACCCATCCTGCGCAGAGGAAGTGCTGGGTCTGAGGGAAACTGTCCCAGAAGAACTCGAGTGGGTGACGGGTGCCTGGGCCTCGTAGTTAGACCCAGGCTTGAGCTCTGGCTTTGCTGCTTGGCAGCTGTGTGACTCGGGGCCAGTGTCTTAGCCTTTCTGGACTTACCTCTCTTTCCAGGAGGCGTGGTGAGCAAGCCCTGCCCTTCAGGTCTGTCGTAGGGGTGGGGGGTAAGCAAACCATGAAGCCACGTGGCACCCGGCTGCTTGGGCTTAGTGACAGCCCTGCCACCTGGCGAGCGACTCACCTGCCCTCCCTTAGGGCCCGCTCTCCCTTCAGAGCACTCCTCACCCGTCACACTGGCCCGCCGTCCAGCACTGTCTGTGGGTTGCTGGGTTGCCCTGTGTCGTAGGTGAGGAAACTGGGGCCCAGGGAGGCAGGGGATTTCCCAAAGCTGCAGTCAGTGCTAGTGGCTGAACAGGGACCAGCCACCTTCTCCTGAGTCCCCGGCTGCTGGAGGTACTGTCCCAGCAGTGTGTGGTCAGGCCACCTCAGCCAGGGCCAAGAGAGCCGACAAGGTCTGTGTTGTGTCCAGGGGCAGAAGCCCCCTGCAGTGCGCCATTCAGGCACGGCGGCCTGGCAGACACTGTGCCTGGAACCAACTGTGGGGCCCTCTGAGTGTCCCCGCTGTCCCCTCTCCCGCGCATGCAGACAGCGGGTCTCGTCCTCAGCCACATCCCCTTGGCCGTGGTGATGGCAGTTCTGAGAGGGCCTGCTTGGTTGCGTCTTTGAGTTATTGCTGCTCAGCCGTGGCCACGGACGTGGTCCCTGGGGACCCCTGGGTGGCCCTGCAGGAGAACGCGTTTACGCTAAAACTGGCAGCTTCCAGAGTCGGCATGGCGTGCGGGGCAGGCTGGGCCTGGAGCTGCACCCAGCGGCCTTGCCCTTGGGATGCCCGAAGCCTGGCTCCACCTCAGGTCCTCAGGAGGGCAGACCCAGGCCGACGGGGAGGAGCGACAGGACCGGCCAGGTGGCTCTTCTCTGCGGGAGAGTCCCTGTGAGCACAAAAAGACCTCAGGAGTCGGCCCAGCTGTTTATTCAGGCAGTTTCACGCCGGAGCCGGGGGCGCAGGGATGGGGGCGCCGTGGACCCGCGCTCCTGTGGACAATGAGCCCCGAGCAGAGGGAGGGCCTGGGTTGTACAGGTCATGTTGAGGGGTGGTCTGTGAGCACTCAGTTTCCTTGGGCCCTCAGGAACTTGAACCTTTCGGGTCGGGGGTCTGTGGGAGCGTCTGGGGAGGACTTACTGTGAAGGAGATGAGCGCCTCCTCCACGTTACTTTAAGGTGATAAGACCCCTCCTCCCGTCCGCGGCGGCACCTGGAAAGCACTGGTCCTGGGAGAGGGAGGCCGTCAGCGCCTGACTGCCTTTTCCACGCCCGTTTCCCAGGGGATTTTTTCATTTTCCAGTCCCAAGCCAAGGCCTAGGAGGAGAGGCCATGGAATTGGGGAAGCGGCCACCCCTCGATTGCCATCACCCTGTGGAGGGGTGAGCCTGTGGGGTCTGGGCTCAGAGGCAGCATCGCCCCTGCCCCTCCCAGCCTCACCTCTTCTCTCGTGCCCGCCCCCTCCCTGCAGGGTCTGCGTGGGGTTCCTGTAAATGGCCCTCTCCCCACCCAGGCTCTGAGCCCCTTGAGGCTTGCTTCAGAGGAGGCAGGATAGTGGAGGGGTCTTGGTTTGGTCACCCACACTGCTGACCTGGAGGACCCAGCCTGGGTTCAGTGGCCAAATGGGCTGCCTGAGCCCAAACCCAGAACCGCTCTGGCGCATCTTCCTGTGTGGGACGCTTGGGGGGAGGGGTAGAACAGATGGGCTCCCAGCGGGCACTTCCCCCAGGAGGGGGTCAGGCCTACCTGCTGTCCCTTCAGATGCCCCAGTCAGAGCATCACTGCCCCTCCCAGAGGATTGTGGGGTGGGAGGGGAGAAGGCAGGAGCGCCCCCAGGAGCCAGCATGGGGGGCGGGATGCATCCAGAAGACCCTGCGCTGCTGCAGGGACCTGCCAGGATCCTGTCCATCTGCAGGATGGCGACAGCGTGGCTCAGAGGCAGGAGCCAGAGGCTCCAGAGCACAAGGGTGTGGATTCAGAGCTGACCCTGGTGTCTCTGTGGTCCTGGGCAGGGGCGTATTGCAGCCCAGGCCTGGCCAGGGAGAAGCGACTGCCACAGAGGTGAGGAGGGGACAGGCTCGTGAGAGGTGCCCCCACCCACCAGGTAGTCACCGCTGCGTTTGGCCGGGGAGCTCCAGCGGGAGGGTGGGGAGGTGACTCTAGAGGCGCAGAGGTGGGTGCTCCGCAGGGTCCAGAGGGACAGCAGAAGGGTGTCTTGGGGCAGGCCCTGTGGGCACTGCACATCAAGGACAGTGCAAGAGCTTTGGAATGCAACCTGAGTCCACGTCCCGACTCCCACTTTGGGCAGCTATGTGACTTTATTAAGTTTATAGGACTCTCTGAACCTGTTTCCTCCTCTGTGAAGTGGGGAAGGCTGTCCAGTGTGGGGTTGTCATGTGCTCACAAGACAGCCACCCCAGGGCTGGCTGCCAGGAGCCCCATGATTGCTCACCTGTCTGTGAGGGAGAGCAGGACACTGAGCTGCCTCCTGCCTCCTGGTTGGAGGTGGGGCAGGGGTGGGTTTGTTCTGGAAGGTGGTGGGCTCAGCCCTAGACAGGTATTTAAATTGCTGGTGGGGAATCCAAACAGAAAGGTCTGGTGTGACGCGCAGGGGTGGCTCGGGTCTTGGGATACTCCTTTGTGACTAGAGGGGCTCTGGTTGAGGCCAGCTGGCAGAACGGGCCAGCTGGGGTCCCGGGGCTGGTGCACCTGGGGAGAGTGTGCTCCTTCGGAGCTGTCCTCAGCTGGCTGAGCTGTGTTGCTGGTGCTGAGCTCCCTGTCACAGGGGGCACGTGCCCCAGCGTCCACATTTGTGTACTGCCCTGTGCGGCTCGACGATCTGATGGGTTCTGAGAGGCACCGCCGGGAATCGTCATCGGGTGGACACCGTAGAGTGTACTCATGCAGATCTGCATGGCGAGGGTGGTCACCTCGGGGCCCCTTGGTTGAACCAAGACGAGCAGTAGGAGGTGCTGCCCTGTGACACGATGACTGTGTGGCCGTGGCTCCTTTCATAAGCAAACTTGCAGACAAAGTCAAAGTCTAGAAGGCCCTGCCTCCGGGAGCAGAGGCCGCCTCTCGAGAGCTCTGCACTGGGGCTGGCTGTGTGGTCACACCAGAGCCCAGGAGTGACAGGCACGTGGCAGTGCACCACCTCAGCAACTCACTAGGTGACAGGACAATCCCAGCTCATTACTCTCTTACAGGGCCACTGCGGAGGCGGCACGGCATGTCCCTTACAGGAAGGGGACCTGCCCATCCTTGAGGGTCTTTGAAAGGCAAAATGAGATCCAGGCTGGCTCTCTGCGACTGTCAGGCGTGGCTCCCCAGGGAGTGTCGGTGGCAGGCTGGGAGGGACTTGGCCCGGCGCTCCCGCCTCCCCCTTCTGACCCACCGCCTTCGCCCCAGCCATGCTCCCCAGAGCCACCTGCAGATGGGAAGAAAGCGCTTGTTAGTTTCAGGGCACACAGACTGCGTGTGGCCCGGCCAGCTTGGCTCTGCAGAACTGGGCCTCTCCACATGGGTGGAAAATACCCGAAGCTTCTGAACCGCACTCGGTCTCCTGGGACGTGCAGCTCCAGCCAGGGGGCAAAGGACGCTGGCCGTTTTGTCCCTTGGGTATTTATCCACCAGCACGCACACGCCCCATTTGTCACCACCAGGGACATCATTGTGTCGATTTGGACATGTCCATCCGTTCTTGGTCATTGACAGGTGCCAGTCTGGTTCTAAGTGTCACCAAGATGCTCGTGGGAGGAAGGGGCTGCCCAGGGACTGGGGGAGCAGGGTGGCTGGGAAGATCACCAGTCTCAGCTTGCAGTTGGAGTGGGGCCCAGCTCTGCCCCTGCTCAGCAGTGGTCTCTGGCCGGCCCCCACTTCCCAGGGCTCAGCAGGTGGGTCACCCCCGCTGCAGGGCAGAGCTGCACCTCGGCTCGATGTCACACTCTCATGGCTGAGGGCAACGGGCTTCTCCCCTGCAGCTCAGCCTTTGCTCTGATGATGGCCTCAGGGCAAACCGCCCTGCCCCGGCCATGCCGCTGCACCCGCCACACCGCCTGCAGGTCTGGTCCTGGCTGAGACACCCAGGTCCAGGCCCCAGCGGGAGGCTCTGGGGTGACCCAGGCTGCTCAGCTGCAGCTCTGGGGGTGCGTGTGTGTGCATGGGTGTGTGTGTGCACAGGCATGTGTGTGCGTGTGCGTGGATATGTCTGTGCCCATGAATGAGTGTGAACGTGTGAGCATGAGTGACCACGTGACTGAGTGTGTCACTGTTTATTCTTGAGGGAAACAGGAGCGAATCTTCAAGAAAACGACCGTCTCAAGGCTGGGTCTCCGATACCGCCAGTCACCTGTGGGGCTTGTCTTGGCTGGTTCAGGCTGTAGAGCAAAAATGGATTTTCGGGACTTCTAAGCCTTAGGAATTGATTTCCCACAGTTCTCGGGCTGATGTCCAGGATCAGCGAGCAGCAGGCAGCGTCTGGGAGCCCCGCCCTTCTTCCCACGTGTCCTTGCATTTTCTGAGGCCCTGACCCTGTCCAGAGGGCTCCACCCTCATGACCCTGTCACCTCCCAAAGGCCCCGCCCCCCAATACCGTGAACCATGAACTTGGGGATTAAGTTTACCAGAGGTGACTCTGAGGGACACACCTGTTAAACAGCAGTGTGGTTGACAGAGATGTGAAAGACCCATCCCCAGGTCCTGCCTTGCAATTCCTGCCTGGGAAGGGCCTGGAGCAGCAGCAAGTGCTGGCCGATGAATTCCCTGAACAAACGTTTGCCTGGGGCTCACTGCTGGGCAGGCCTTGGTCCTAGAACTCCCGACCTTAACTCACTGAATCCTCAAAACAATCCCTCAAGGTATTGCTGCGTCCAGGAGGCACCAGGGATATTAAGCATCCAGGGCACGGCCGAGCCACTGGGAAGGAGAAGACGGGACACCTTTGAAATCTTAAGAGACACACACACAAGGCTGGTTGGTGTGGGGAGCAGGCGGGTGGAGTGAGGGTGGCGGGAGGGAGGCTGAGGCAGGAGAGGGCGCTCCTCCTGCCGCCCTTGCTGCAGCCGTGTCAGGCTCACAGCGGAGCTTCCAGGTCGGCTCCTGGTACCCCTAGTGAGACGGGATGGTGCAGGGTGAGCAGCCAGTCGAGCTTGGCCCTGGCCGGAGTCCTGCCTGCCACTTCCTGGCTGTGTGGCTGTGGGGATGTTACCTGCCTTCTCTGGACTTCCTCGCCATTAAGATGGGGATAACAATAGTGCCCCTCCCTGGGACTGAGGGGGGGTCGAAAGGAGAACAGCTGAGCCCCTTACGCTGAACGTCCCAGGGCTGCGCCTTTCGGGTGCGGGGCAGAGTCCCACCTCCGGGCTCACGCCTCCTCGTCCCAGCCTTCATGCTGCGTCCCCTTCTTTCTGAATCTGAACTCCAGCCCCAGACACCTGGCTGGCGGTGCCTGCGGCCCCTGTCCTGCAGGGTACCTTCTGCGCACACCCACCTGCTCCCTCCTTGCCCAGCCTGGCAGGCTTGGGTCTGCTCTGCTGAGAGGGGCACAGCTGGGGCGGAGGGTCAGTGGACTCACACGGTGAACTCTGTAGAACACGGGACCTCCATTAGGGCCCGTGCACCAGCGGCCACCTGCTCCGCTCCCACGTGCTCAGGCGCGGGTGTAATTACAGCTCACACGCAGCCTCATTAGCCTGAGCGGCAAGGCCTGCACTGGGGGCTCCGCCAGTGTGGCCCGGGCTCCCCAGCCCCTTCTGGGCAGGCGTGTCCGTCTGCATGCCAGCTTGCCTGGTGTGGAGCCTGCGCCCCCTAAGTTAAGGGCATTGAGGGACATGTGACATGTCGATGACGTCGCACAGCCTGGCTCTGTGCTCTAAGTCTTTTTCCCAAGAGAAGGTTTCTCTGAACCCCGAAACCGGGCAAGCCTCAAGCGAGTTGAGCATGGACTTTTCATCAGACGGAGGCCAGACAAGAGGCAGGAAGGGTGTTCCAGCAGAGGGAACAGTGGGGGCAAAGTCTTGGAGGACAAGAGCGTTTGGGGACAGGCATGTTCACTGAGGCCAGAGATCTGGATTCTCCTCGTGACTCCATCCCAAGGTCCATCCATACTGGGGTGAGGCCCCCATTCCAGTGTCCCCAGGGCTGAGACATGGGGCGGCAATCCCTGGTCTGCCCTAGTCTTGATTCTGGTACTCCTTGTGCCTCCCTCCCACTTATTTGCTGGTCAAAGACAAAGTTGCTTTACATGTGGGTGTGACCTGCAGACCAGAGAGCTCTGGATCACAGAGGAGCTCTCCTAGGTGGCCTCAGCCACGCCTCCCAGCCTCACCCTGAGCTTCTGGGCTCACTGCCCTCCGGTCTCTCTTTCAGATTCCTGGGAGAGAGATGTGATTGGCTCACTCTCTGGGGAGCCTGGTGATTGGCTGCCTCTGGATCCAATCAGCTGAGGGCTGGGGGGCAGGTGGTGAAGAACCTCTGTCTAGCCAGGGCTCCCTGTAGCTCCCCTAGCCTGGAGTTGGGGGTGGAGGAAGGGGGCCCGCTGGCCCACTGCTGCTATTGGTTCATCAGTTTGTTGACATTTGGTCTCCTTTGGGTGTCTTTGCATCCTTTGGGGGGTCCTGGCTCTTCTGCCATTTTGCTGGCATTTTAATTCTTTTGTTAACTAATCTAAGGGTGCTTACAACTAAATGCCCAGCACAGTACTGACCACATTTTCTGTATCCTCTAAATCTGTGCTGAGCAGTGGACATGTAATGGGAACCACATGTGTAATTTAAAATCTCCTAGTTGCCATGCTACACAAGTATAAAGAAATAGGTGAAATTGTGATAATTTATATGTCCAAAATACTATCAACATAATGCAAAATTATTAATGAGGTAGCTAACATTCTTTTATGTTGTCTTTGAGCTCTGGTGCATACCCCACGCTTACAAGGCACCCCAGTTCAGACCAGTTGTATTTTAGGGGCTCTTGGCCGCATGCTGGGACTACATGGGTCTAAACACAGACTTTGTTGTATATCCTTAGGGAATAATTTTCCATCTACTTTTTATCCTTTGGGAAAAAAATTTAAATCTATTTCATCCACTTTTGAATAGTGGAAGAACTTCCCAATTCATTTGTCTAAGTGTATTTGGCTTCAAAACGGTGGAAGTTTTGCAATAAATACTTTGAAATCTGTTGGACTTTTGGAGGACTAGGTCCTTCCACCTGGCCTTGCTGTGTCCTGTGTCTGCTGGGGCACCGTGGACCCCGCCCCGACACTGTTTACACCCAGGGACACACCATCAACCTTCCTTTCTGATTGGTGAGCGTGTTATGCTTCCTGCCTAACATCATCAAAGGGTGACCTAAAACGACAGACATCTGCACTTCACAACTGTGTAATCCCCACGGCCGAAGTCGCGTGGCGAGAGGGCTGTGTAGGGAGCGTCCTGTCTGGCCTAGCAGCCGTCAGCCACCCTGGCTCTGTGGCCTCATTATTCCGATTTCTGCCTCAGTTTCCACAGCATCTCCTCTTCTCTCTGTCTCTGCTGTGTGTCTTACAGGGACACTGTCCCTGGAGTTAGGGCCTGTTGGGATAGTGCAGGATGAGCTCCTCGTCTCAAGATCCTTAACCGAATCACATACGCCAAGGCACTTGTTCCCAATAAGGTCACGTTCTCGGGTTCTGGGGATTGGAACCGGAACACATCTTTGGGGGCCCTGTGCAGCCCCCTGCAGTGACCGCTTAGTGTTTTGACAGAAGGAAGGAGCACAGAAGAGCCAGTGTTTCATTTTGCTAAGCCAGGAAAGGCACAAAATGACAGCGGGTTGCCGCCCACCTCTGTGGGGCTGAGGTCACTGTGGCCAGGACCCGCGGGCAGGAGCTGGTCTGATGAACAAGCGCTTCTGATGCTTTCCCGAAGGGCAGGCGGAAGCCAGTAGAGAGGCGAGGATGCCTGAATTTGTTCAGAAGTGGGTGCGATGAGGTCAGCGCAGGGCCAGGGTGGCCTGCGTCCCTGACGGATGCTGAGCTTCCTCGTGGCGCTTGTAAAGATCATTATTATACCTGTCCCTCTAGATTATTAGTGAGGGTGATAACAGGTAAAATAAAGGGAAAAGAGTCCCCACCAGGATACAAAACTAGGAGTTGAGCAGACTCCGTACGTCTCCCATGGGTCTCGATGACAGCAGTCTCCTGGGCTCTCCCTGCTCCTCTGTGATGCTGTTACCCTGGTCATGCTTGTTCCTGGCTCTTTATGTCCCATCCTTCTTTTATACGATCATCAGAGTGGCACTAATCTGGGTCTGCAAATGAGGTTTCTGGGATGTTGTCATGTCAGCATCTGGATTTGAGACCGCCTGCGTCCCAGAGCCCAGCCCTCTTGGGTGGCAGAAACAGGCCCGGCCCTCCCCCACCTAATCGCTCCCTGGAGCCGGGGGACTCCTGTTTATGGGCCCACGAAGCCATAAACTGTAATGAAAGTGCTTGTGTTGCCGCTCGGCCGGGGGTTGCCTGGGGTCCCCTCCTCATAATTAAATTGGGGCTTTTCCTTGTGCCTTTGAGTTGGGAGGGAAGGTTTATCCTCGGGTGGAATTCATTCATCTCCCACCCCCTTCCATGTAGTCAGCCAGCCCTAGTTCACTGCCTGCTGAGAGCCGGATCAGGGCAGGCAGGACAGGGCAGCGGCTGCAGGGGGAAGGGAGGAGGGCCGTCCCCCTCTGCTCCGAGCTCCGCCAGTGTGGAGAATTCCCTTAAGCTTCTAGTTTGGTTTTCTCATCTGTAAGATGGGAAGACTGATAAGTTAGTAGTGACCTGGTGGCTGTCAGTGCAGTCTGCACGCTGCCCGGCAGGGACAGGCACGGCGGGCGAGAAGCCCAGCTCCCACGTCACACAGCCTGTGCCGAGTCTCCCAGCAGGTCTGTGCAGGAGGCCACGCTCCTCGGACTCATTGGGGCGGCATTGGGCTGCTCCCGATGCACAAGTGGCAGGGCCGTCACCCGGCAGGCCTGGCCACGGCTTTGGCACACCAATGCCTGCCTCTCGGCACGCCAGGACCCCTCTCTCCTGGGCTGCCTCCTTGGGGTCAGACTCTCCACGGTAATTGTCCCACCACCTAAATAACATGCAGGGAAAGAGTCCCCGCAGACTAAGGTTTACTTGGGCATGTCCCAGCGCCGCGGGCACAGCTGAGCGGGTGGCAGAGGCTGGAGGCCGGGGAAGTTTCTCTAGGCACAGTGAAAGGATCACGTAAGATATTCGGAAACAATAATCCTTGGCCACGAGGATCAATAACCAGGGTGGCATCTGCCCAAGGTTAAGCAGTCGCTGGGCAGACGTCCTTGCAGACCCGCTCTTTGTGAAGGGGCACCCCCAGAGCCCTTTGTGGCAGCTCTGGTGGCCGGGTGCAGGCAGGCGGTCCTGCAGCACCTCCTGGTTCAGTGACTCGTTTCGGTTAGGGTGGGATGAAACGGCTTGGTTTGGATTCCACCTGCCTTGGAAGACTGTGCCCGTCCTCCTGGCTGCTCCCCACCCCTGCATCTGGCCTCCTGCAGGTCCTGCTCCTGCTGTGCACCTGCTGCCTGGTGGCTGCAGATTCCTGGCCCCACCGCAGGCCCCAACTCAGGATTTTTGGGGCCCACTATTTCTCAACAGGCCCCGAGGGTCGTTCTGACATACCTGCGGGGTTGGGAATCTCTGCAGGTCACTTAAGATGCCCTCCAAGTCTTTGGGGTGACAAGCATGCCACCTGGTGCTTCACAGCTGATGTGGCAGGTGTCCCACCAAGCACAGGAAGTGTGTCTCTGTGCCTGCCGAGCGCTGGCCGCGGCCATCAGGAGCTGCAGCAGCCCCTCCCGGCAGCGAGCGTGCCTGTCAGACAGGAGGGTCTCCCGCAGGACCACGAGTGTGCGTGGGAAGGCTTCCTGCCTCAGGGCGGCAGTGTGCTCCGTGAGTGACCGTGGCAGCTGTGGGGCGGCCTCAGCCGGGACTCGGGTCCCCCAGCTGCAGCTGGTCACCAACCCAGGCTTCTCGTCACCTCCAAACACTCGGGCACAGAGCTGGGACTTGAGTACAATTTGTATCTTTCTTTTTCCTGTCAAGGGGGACAGTCCGGGAGCAGGAGGGGGGACAGTTCTCATTGTTCTGCGGCCGAGCCTCCTGAGTGGAGCTCCCTCCTCCCTCACAGCCTGCCCATTTCAGCCGGGGAGCCGCTCTGGGTCCTGCCTCCTTCTAGTGGCGCAGGGAGCGACATCCTCGGGGCATAATCGTCCACTGACGTGGGAGGGAGGCACTGTCCCACCGTCCGCCGCTGCTCGGAGGTTGTAATAAGCCCGAGCCGCTCCGTCCTGGCCGTGGTAGAATTGATGGGCCTCTTCCTGGTTTAACCAGCTGGCCCTTGATGACGTGCATGGGTCAGAGACAAGCCAAGCGGCATGGCTTCTCCTTGGCTGAGTGGGTCTTTCCTGGTGGGTCGTTCAGGCCTTGCAGAGACCCCGGTCTGCCCACGGTGCCTGGTGTCCTCCCACAGGATGGTCCCCGCTGTGCACCTGCCCCTTGCCACCCAGCCTGCCTCTGCCTGCGGTGTCTCTGCGCTCAGTTCAGGAGGGTTCAGGAGGCAGCTGTGCCTCCTCCAGGAGACTGCTCCTGACCCCAGGCTGGGCACCAGTCCCTGGGCCTCCCTCCTTGGCGGCGCTGGCTGCAGCACACAGTGCTTGTTTACATCCTGACTCCCCCAGGAGCCCGGGAGGCCCTAGGGACAGAGGCTGCTCCGTCTGCACCACTCCTGGCCTAGGGCTGAGACGGGAGGAGGACAGGATCCAGGAAAGAAGGAAGGGGAGAGAGGCGGGCAGGGAGGCAGGCCGCACCGCCAGGAGGGGAGCTCGCTGGGCGCGCCCGGCGCACCGAATGCCGCACTTCCCGCTTACAGCAGCAGCGGCCTCTGTTTGGGGCAGTGGCTGGGGTGCAGGAAGAGCTGCCAGTCCCGTGGCCAGTGCGGAAGGCGAAAGCCAGGCAGGTGTGTGCAGAGCTCGCCTGCTTAGCTGCCCCACCACCTTGGGCAGGACACTTCAGCCCCTGGGCCTTTGTCTTCTCATCCTGTACAGCGGAGCTCGGTTCCCAGCGCAGGGGACGACAGCAGCAAATGCTGCCACCCTGGGAGGGTCCAGCTCATCACCACAGGAGCCCCATGAGATGACTCCCACCAACTGCAGTGTCCAGAGAGGACACCAGGTCCCAGAGAGCTTCAGTGACTGACCTGAAGTCACAGCTAGCGAGCCACAGAGCCGGGATTTGAGCCTGGGCCCTTGGCTCTTGAGAGCTGTGCCAGGGGCTACTCTACCCTCCTGCTGAGGTGCATGGGTGTCCTGCGGGCACCTGGCATACAGAAAGTGGAAACCAGTGTTAGCACCTGGCACCCAGCCATCTGGTGGGAGACGCCCGCAGGTCTGCTGCTCAGCCAAGGAAGACAGGGCTGTGATTCTGCCATGTGAGCTCATCGCCTGGTCTTTGGAGCTAATCTGTGGTCAGTACCTCATGATCGTGGGTCCCAGCGCCACTTGGTTGCAGTCCTGAGGACAGGGGGCTGGGAGCCTCATGGATCATGCAGAGGAGGTGGAGAAGGACCTCAAGTCAAGCTGCCAGGGGCATCTGGGACTGGGCCTGGCGCTGTGTTCCACCCTCAGCTGCCGTTCTGGGCGTTGGCCTTGCCCTTGGTCTCTGGAAGGCCCAAAGGCTGGCCTCTTCTCTGCTGTGATCTGCCTGGAGTCAGTGGCCCTAGAATCTCAAGCGTTGCCACCCTAGCCAGCCTGCATGAGCGCTGCTGGGCAAGCACATCCAGATACCAAAATAACAATGCAGGTGAGCGAGGCCGCCTGGAGGCCACTCCCAAAGTGCTCCGGAGCGCCGCACAAGTCCCCGTCTGCGCTCTCCATCAACTGTCCTCCTGTGCCTGGAGTGCAGAGAGAGCCGGCACCGTGGTCGCGCTCCCAGAGGGGCGGGCGGGCCCAATCGTGCAGGACGGACATACCGATGGGTATGCTCTGTTCCCAGTCCCTGGACCGTCACGATCCAGGAGTGGGGAGGTGCTGGAGCCACAGCCCCGACTTTGGTATTGGACTGGGAGCCTTGTGACCAAGGGCATGAGCCCAGGGGCATGGGAGAGTCCTGGATGGGCCAGGAGCTCCAGAACCGCCGAACTGCAGCAGTGGCTGCCTTAATAGGTCAAGTCAGTGGCCGAATTGCCCAACACGCTTTAGGGCTGTGGTTGCCAGACGTTTTGTCTTTAGATCCTTTTACACTCTTAAAAATTATTCAAGATCCCCAACAGCCTTTGTTTATGTGGGCTGTGTCTGTTGATATTTGCCATATTAGAAAATAAAACCGAGACTGTTAAAAGACTTATATTTGAATTTTATTTAAAAATTAAAATTATAATTCATTACATGGGAACATAATTTTTTTTCTGAAAAACTAACTATGCTTTCCAAAACAAAGCATTAGTGAGAAGAGTGGTATTTGGTAAACCTCTTTAATGCCTGGCTTAATAGATTTGCAGATGGCTGCTGCTTTGTCTGGTGCAGACGTGTGGCTGAAGTATTGTAGATGACCGCCTGACGCAGACGTGGAGTTGGGACGGGGGGCCCTGCGAACCCCTGGAAGGGTCCTGGGGAAGCAATCTGAGCACTACTGATTCAGGTGAACTGAAGGATAGTGTGCGTCAGCCCCGGGGACCTCCTGCATGGACAGGGAGGCCAGGGCCTTTGGAGTCCTGACGGTGCCTGGAAATGTACCGGAGAGAAAAGCTGGCCTGGCCTCAGGCTCCACTGAAGCCCTCCTAGCCATGTCACTCTGCTACAGACTTCAGTGTCCAGCGGGACTGGACGCTTCTGGTGGAACCCCCCTGCAGGTGACCACTTCGTTTTCAGGTTTCCTTACTGAATCGCCCCTCTGCCCTCCTCGGCCCCATGCACAGCCTCCACCCTCCTCAGAATCCGAGGATGTCATGAAGGGCCGTGTCGTGGAGGGACAGCCATGGGCTCCTCGAGGGCGCAGCTCAGGCTGGCTTTCAGCTTCCTGCTGGCCTCTAGCAGGCGGTGAGTGCCGGGGAGAGGGAGGCGATGGCTCACCCCGTGCAATGGACACGACTCCACCAGCTGAGGCACCGTGTGGTGCTCAAGCCAAGGTGGGCGGGCCAGCGCCCCTTGGACGAGTCTGGGTGAGCTCGCGTCCTGACAGGTAGGATGCTCTCGACGAGAACTGCACCGATCGCTTCTCTCCCTTCGCGGGTTACTTGGGCGTGGCGTCGATGACCCGGCGGTTCCGGGTCAGATCGGCCGTTCTCTGGAGGCCTCTGACCAGGGCAGCTGGCGGCAGCCCCCATTTCTCCCTTTGACACTTGAGTACAGTAAACTGCACCACTTAGCAGTGAGCTTGGCGGTCTTGAGATGGAACCAGCCCTGCTCACGAGGTCAGACTCTGCCCTCACCCTGATGTCCCCTTGTCCCCAGGTGCTCCATTCCATCTCTGCCCTGCACCTGGGTAGCTGCCCACTAGCTTTCTCTTGCTGCATATTGGTTCGTACTTTCTAGACTTCCATATGAATGGAGTCAGCCATGCATGCCTTTCTGGTCTGGCTCAGCTCGATCATTCTGAGTCCTCCCTGCTGTCTAGCACACGCCTCGGGATCTTCAGCATTGCTCAGTGGCAGCCCATGGTATGGGGGGGGTGGTCACAGCTCATTCACCAACCTACCTGTTAAAGGAAAGGGGTTGTTTCCAGTTCTGAACTGGGTGCATCTGGCCCCCGTGAACAGGTCACCTGCCGCGTGAGCTTTGCTTCTCTTGGCTGCGAAGAATGGTCTGGTCACATGGCAGGCCCTGCCTGGCCCTTTGGGACCCAGCCAGGCTGATCCCAAGGGATCATGGCAGTCCCAGAAGTGTGGGGGTGGGAGCTGCTCATTGCCACCGCTTGGTCTTACCAGTGTTTGTGATTCAGCCTTCCTTGTGGTGAGTCGGTGTCTCCTGGTGGTTTTGATTTGCTGGTCCCGATGGCTCAGGGTGTTGCACGTCTTCTGTGGATTGGTTCTCGTGTGCTCTGCTTGGGGGTGTCGTTCCCATCTTTTAATCAGGTTGCTAGTGTTCTCATTAAGCTCTAGGTCCTCACATGCTTTGGGTGGAGTGGCTTGTTAGGTGCATGTATTACAGGGTTTTCTTGCATTCCACAGCTGGACTCTGTTTTCATAATAATTTCTTTCAAAGAATAAATGTTTTTAATTTTGATACAGTCCAAGAAATCCATTTTTCTTTTGTTGTTCAAGCTATTTGGGTCTTGTCTAGGAAATGAAAGTCTTAAAAATCTTCCCCTAGAATCTTACAGTTCTGACCTCCGTGTAACTGTATCACTCGCTCCGGGGTTTTTTCCTGTGTGGACATGTGTTCGATGGAAAGACCGCCCTTTCCTCCCTGAGCTGCCTGGGTGACTTCGGAAAAGCCAGTTGGTCATGGAATTGTGGGTCCGTTCCCGGAGGCCTGCTCTGCGGCTTGGATCTGTGTCTGGCCTTCTTCCAATGCCACGCCCTCTTGACCGTGGTCACATTCTTTTGAAATCAGGGCGAGTGAGACTTCCAGCTCTGGCCTTCTGTAAAACTGTTTGGACTGTTCTGGGTCCTGACTGAGAAGCGCGGTCCACTCATTGGTCTCCCGACCCTCTGAGGCATTGACTGCCGCTGGGGGCAACTCGCCTCCTGAGACGACTAAGAGGGGGAAGGGAAGCCTGAATGCAGGCGTCTGGCAAAAGCGGCTGTTTCCGGCCACTAGGCTGTACTGTCCTCTCTTGGGGTTCTGCCCATTCCTGTACAGACTTCTAGCCCAGAACCTGTGAGGCCGGGATGGAGTTAGTGGGTTCCTTGTCCGTTTCCCTGTAAGCCACAGGCAACACGGAGACATACCCATGGGGACATCCGCCTCAGTGGCCCAGCCTGGGCACTCGGCATGGACTGGACATGGGTGAATGTTGGCTGAATGAAAGAATGAATGGCTGATGGCTGCAGGTCAGGCCAGGTCCTGCCACCCTGGGCCCCGGCTGGATGGAGGCAGGACGCTCTGGCCTGAGCTGGGGGGTCTGGGAGGCAGCTCGCCTGGGAACACACAGTGGAGGGGCAGACCCACCTGCAGACCCGCCCCGCCTGCTCCTGGTGAGACAGACACCCACTAGCTGGAGGGAGGGGAAGGGGGGGAGGGCCCAGGTTTGCTCCTGCAGGGACAGGTGTCCTCCACCCCGACAGGTGGGAGGTGGGGCTCTGGAGTCCCATGCTGCCTGTCCTCTGGGCCCCGTTCATCCTGCCCAAGCCGGAGCAGCTATGGACAAAGAGGTCACAGAGGGACCCGAGGCTGGCGCACCCACGGCGTCGATCAGCACCTGACGTCCCTCGCCAGGCAGTGTAGGTTATTGGTGATGCGGGGTCCTGCGAGCGACGGCTCCCTCTGGCCTGGGGGATTGACGGCGGCTGCTGTGGGGCCTCACTGCCCTTCCTTGGAGCGGCGCTCCCTGGTCTGGCGTCTGCAGTGCTGGATGGGCTTCCTGGGGCTCCATGGCTGGTGACGATCCTGCTGAGGGCACAGAGGACTTCCTGGGGCTCTGTGGGGTTGGGCAGGTGCAGGTGCTGCTGAGGGAAGAGTCTGGAATCAGAGGTGACACTGGGGTTGGGGCCTGACCTTGGGTTCCCGCTGCTGTGGACCTGGGTGGCTCACTTTGCCAGGGAGTGCCCAGCCTGGCCCGCATTGGCTGGTGGGAGCCTACTGACATTTCCAGAAGTTCTTGGGCCGGTTATTAAACATCGGTGCTTGCAATCAGCGCTGGCAGGACTTCACTCCACAGGCTCGGTGAGCACCACGGTCAGGCCCTCTCTACCTCGCGCTCGGTTCCCCTCTCCTGGAACCTCGGTCTCCCTGTCTGTAAGAAGGGGGAGTGACGCCCAGCACCCCTTAAGGCTGGCTCCACCATCGT